>NC_141870.1:215000-848216 GCF_024713525.1 Acromyrmex echinatior
GCTATATAAAAGAGGAGAGTTAATTAAAAAACCCTAATATCATGTATAAAAATTAAATCAATGTATGTTTAAAACAACATTTATTATATATGTATTACATCCACGGATGTATACCTTATATAAATTTTTTTCACCATTTTTAGTTCGTTTTTAGCCTGCAAACGGTGTTTGAGTGATAAAAACGTTCATTTCACTCAATGAGTATGATCCCGTTTTTATGTTGCAAACAGGAATTTTTCCGTAAAAATGATGGTTAAAACCGATTGCACATGAATATATCCGAGTGATAATAACGTTTACATTATAAATATTTTTGAGTAAATATGTATTGTTTAAATTTGAAGAGTAAAAACGTATCTTTAGCTATGAGTATAAAATCGTTTAGCATTCACAATTATTCACTTTGCGTTTTGAAATTTGAAATTTAACCCATATTCTTTATCATATCTCATTTTTTAAATTTCATTATTTTCACACTTTTCATTTTTTGTGAACACTGAAGTTAGATTTAAATTTTGAAGATTTTTTATTAATTGGTTATAGAACTAACATATTCTTTAAGAGTGCTGCAAGATAAAAGTTTTAATATATATTTACGACGAAGTAATTTTAAACGACTACTAAATTTTTAGTTTAATGTCCGTTTAAAATTAAATTTTTAATTATAAGAAACAGGTATATATTAGGTGTTGGAATTAATTCGTAGCGTTTTACAAGTGATGGGAAGTACTTTCATTAATGTATTTTTTAATGCTCATGTGAAATAAATAACATTCTTTCATTAAAAACGCTACGAATTAATTCCAACACCTAATATTATCTAGTTTTATAAAAAAATTGAGCTTGAAGAAAAACTAATAAATTGAAAGAAATTTATTAATTAACGTATATAAGTATTCCCTTTATATTAATAATCTCGTTGTTACCACGCGCTCATAATCGAGTCTTACGCGATATCAATCATGAGTTCGAAATTTCCTCTGTTGATTGAGACAGACTATTAAAAAATGCATAAATACATGTGTTTGAAGAAAAAATAATTCTCTTCACATGTCTCTTGAAAAATTTTTTACACCTAGTACATATTTTTATTCGAAAGTATTACATTTTAAGAGTGTCACCCTAAAAGTTTAACTAAAAAAGTTTAAAAAATGAAGAAGTTATGATTTTTTTACATTATAATTCGCTTTTTTTATGTATACGTCTCCAAGAATTTTTTAAACATATTGCTATTTGGTTTGTAACATTACCATTAATAAAATATTTTACATTTTATAATGCTCAAAGTATATTCTATATTTTGTTCAAATAGATAGTTTTAGAATCAGCATCAATTAGCTAATTTGATCAAGTGTGATAACTATTGAAACACCTTTTTTGATAAGTACTAAAAAGTATTGAAAATATAAAAAGTTTCAGTCACATAACATCTTGATAAATTATCTATGTTATATTTTATTTATCAATTTACATTTAAAATTACAACATTAAAAAGTTTATACATACCGCTCTGTTTTGGAACGTTGAGTTTGGCTGATGTATTTATAACCATGTAATCCAGTGTTATTGCAAAATTCGGTGGCTTGCCTTTTTAAAATATT
This sequence comes from Acromyrmex echinatior, assembly GCF_024713525.1. Lineage (NCBI taxonomy): Eukaryota > Metazoa > Arthropoda > Insecta > Hymenoptera > Formicidae > Acromyrmex > Acromyrmex echinatior. Next base: position 216,602 of record NC_141870.1, read on the forward strand.
CCAACATTTAGCATTTGCGATTGATATTTTATGTCGAATTTGTGTTCTACTTGATTTCATATTTAACTCGATTATAAATGAATTTTAATGTTACAAATTGCAATTGTCAATTGTGCCGAGAATAATGTTACACGGAAGAACACAAATGGAAAGATGGTGTTTTCTTCTCGCGAGTATGTTAGCGTGTTAACTGTTATACATCGGACAGAGTAAATAGCAAAAGTATATAGTAATAACACATGCGATGTGACATAAAAAATTTATTCGACTTTTTATTGATTGGCGCATGATAATTTCAACTTTCCTAGTCGCGATTTTATCCATGTATAATTAATTATTAACCGATGAAAATGTTAAAGCACATTTAATGCATACATTACAGATTCTCGTGCTACTTGTCATTATTGCTCTTTTAAATTGCAATATTTCGTTTACATTTCGCTATAATGATACATTTGCCTGATACCAATGAATATTAACGATAATAGTGTACAGAGAAAGGATGTGTATTGAGCGCTGTTAAATGCTACCATTAAAGTATATATAAATATATGATTTATATGAAATTAACTTTATATAGTTTTCTGTAGAAAAAACTGATTATTTTTTTTTATCTTTGTAGAGCGATCCGGTTCAATCTTGTCACGTAATTATTTTCAATTTAATAATAATTTAAAAATGTATTGTGGATCAAAGTTAATTCTTTGCGAGAAGAGGGTGTTCTATATTCTATAGCCAATGTAATTCTACAATTGCTTTTAAGATTTAAGAAAAGGTTACTGCTATTTTTTCTTTAAATTAAAATATTTTTTATTTAAATTTGTAATTTATGCACGATAAATTTAACGACATTTATAATATACAAAATTATTTCAGATAAAATTTTAGTACATGCACTGATAATACAATTAAAATTAAAATACTTATCAAAATTACGTATATTAAATTTTAAAAATATTTAAAAAATATATTACATTCATTCTTATAAATATTAATATTTATATTTAATATTTATATTTAATTAAATTATATATAATATGAAAGTTTTGTTTATAACATTCTATTTTTATGACGACTATATTTTTAGGTTTATTATTTTTTATTTATAAAAAATTTAAACATATTAGGTGTTGGAATAATTCGTAGCGTTTTAAAGTGATGGGAAGTACTTTTCATAAGTATTTTGAATGCTCATGTGAAATAAATAACATTCTTTCATTAAAAAACGCTACGAATTAATTCCAACACCTAATACAAGTCTCAATTTTTTGTATAAATTACTTTAAGTATACTTATACAATAAACAAATTGACAATATTTTATGTATTTCCATATATTTCCATTTAGAATATTGATAAAATCGTACTGTTTATTAAAATAATTTTTGGTTTATATTTTAAACCATGAATAAATTTCTTGTCATTTGTAAGTGTAAATAATCTGTAATTTTTCGTAATCCGTTTATATTATTTAAAAAGTTAGTGTTGTGCATTCTTACATTATAATACATAACTCATAAACATGAAATGAATATCTAGTTATATAGAAAGTTTAGAAATAATGAAGAAGCATTATTTACAATTGCTTTATGTTCAAGATTATTTCTTTTATTCTTATGTATTATATAAGAATTAAGAAGATTCTTTGCCTTCATAATGCAGTATTAACATTTTCACTACATGTATAATTACTCAAAATAATCATCATCAAGAAATATATTAGTGAATCTTTATCGAATCTGGTTACCCAGAGTAATGACGTGTGCATAAGCAACGATGTTCCTGTGGTGTTTAGTACTTTATCTACCTCCTCGAAGTTATTAATGACTCTTGCTGAGTCAGGCGGCAAAACGAGACGCGGACTATAGCATGACAAGCGACACCTTCAAAATTTAATATTCACGCGAGCGAAGATAGTCGCTTCTGATCGATTACTTACAGAACCTGCTACTTATAGGCTTCTTGTCGAGTGTATGTATGTTTAACTCGATATATTATTGAAAAATTTTATTCCTAACATCCCTCGACATGCTAGTAACTAGTGAATCGAGTGTCTTCACGATTATAACTTTATTAGAACGGACATCAGACATAAATGACTGGATAATAAAAGAAATTTGAAAATCGATTTGAAGGAGATTGAAATTTTACGAAGAAATAATCGCACTAGTCTGCATAGTAAAGGTAACATATCATGGTTTTTTTAGCTGAATCACAGTCTTGATAGCCCAGGCGTGCTTTGTCGTGCTTAGCAATAGGGGTTACTCGTGTAGATCCCATGAACGAAAATTCATACTCAGATATCGTCCACTTTTCAAGGCGTGCAGTATGGATAATTTACTGACTTCGTACAACATAACACGAGACATTCGCCACTGTACTTTGAATAATTCCCAAGTAATACACAGCGTCTATAAAATGTTAAAAAAGTGCTAAAAAAAGTATATAAGCGCTTTTTTTAACGCTTTGCAGGCGCTGCTGTGCTACTTGGGTTCAAGCATCGATTCTGCCGCTGGATCTCCCACAAGGCAATTGTTATTACGCGCTCGTGTTAAAATTAATTCGTGACGAGCGTTAATTACCACATGTTTTGTAATCCTCGCAAAAGCTTAACTACAACGTTGAGCGACATGCAAAAATTAGAATATCCGTCATCTGTGATTAGATTTTTTGCTGTATATTCACTTGGGATTAATCTCCAGTATTATTCATGGTCTGAGTGTTAGATGAAAACCATTCATAGCCTTTTAAGATATTGATTATTCTAACGTTTTCGTTAAACATAAACGCCCGCACATAGTTATTTCCAAGCATTGCTGTATTTTCTTTCGTTTCCTTTGTCACCAATCTTTCTTCGACATAGAGAACATTTTCACGCGGTAACATGGTAAATCCTGCTATTGTATGAATGTCCTTATTTCATCGCTATGTCCAAATGGTGCATTGACATATAGAACGGTGGATTGTATGTATGAAATTCGAACTTAACGATGCAATCAAGTCTTAAAAATTGGCTCGCCTCCAATATTCAAGATATCAGATATGTTAAATATTTCATATGACAACGATTATAAAAATTCAACGTTCGATGCAATCAGAGTTTTTTTCTATTAAACGATCGGATATTTTTTTTATCGTCATACCTCTGGTAAAAATTATCTTGTCTGTTTCGCTTACTCATTCAGAACAACTCACGTTATCGTATCACTTTATTATTTTCAACTTCATACATGCAATCTAACAGTGATTTTCTCTCTGTAAAAATTGAGCAATGTTGAGCAACATTGTAGCAATGTTACAATGTTACCACAATATTATTGAAATATTTCAAAATATTTCTTGCTTATTGGACATCTATCGTTGCAATGATTTACATTTTATAAAATAGCACAATACACGTGCTTGTTTAAATTGCCTAATTCCTTTTGTTTTTTGAAACTGTGGTGCCTTTGACACTTTGGCGCTCTAGCACTACTTCAGAAGCAAAAATAGGTAAACGCGCTCTGATTTATAATAAGTATAAATAATTTCTATAAATATACATTAATGATGAATATAAATAAGTGTTTTATAAGTGCATCTGAGATATGTGTAAAAGAAAAATTTATATATATATATATATTTGATATTACATCGTTGATTTGTTGTAAAATATAAGCTTTTCATTTAATACAATATGTGAAAAGCGTTGTATGTACTTATCATTGTATGTACGTGGGGATAATTCAAAATATAAAATGGGGCACGGGATTGCGGTAAGCATATGGTCAGCCCCGGCCCAGTATAAGATCGAATAATGTGTGGATAACCCGTGTTCTCTGCCCATACGGCAGCAACGAACAGGCCACCACGAACATGCGGCTAAAGAATGAATATTCAACAGTAAACACCGGTAACGCTTGTAAAGGGAAGCAGAAAGGGTTTAGAGCTGCTGAGCACTCGTTGGTCGATCCGATGCAACGGAGAACCGACGAGGTACCGTGACTTGTACGGACCTCGCGCGCACCAGCTGAGAGGGATGTTGTTTACGATATTACATCTATAATACCAGTCAAGTGGCCAACGTCCGGTCACATCGCCGTAATCTCCTCTGCGCCAGGACCCTCGGCTCTTGCCCAGATACAGCACGTCGCACCGAAATTATAATAATGTTCGCTGTAGTCATGTGCACTACCGCCGCATTAATGCCTTTTCTCAAGCGTTTTACAAATCGAATATCATGCACATGGAAACTTTTTGCGAGTCGTCACAAATTGCATACATTTATCTAATTTCAAAAATTAAAATATCTTAATTCTAGTCAAAAGATTTTTTAAGTTTAAAAATTTTTAAAAAGTTTTTTCTAATTTTTATAATCAAAGATATTGTATAATCAAAGATATTTCTGGTTGGGCATAAATATAATGTTCATTTCCACACAACAATTTTATTTTTAATTGAATTTTATTTATTATGCATATATATAAAGGGTGGATCATTTTTAATTTATCCAGTCGATTTTCTCAAAATTTGTAAGTTTAAGACAAAAAATTTTAAAAAAAGTTTTAAAGGGGATAGAAGGGAATAGTTTCAAAGGGGAAAGAAGTTGGTGACTTTTTTTAGCTGATCTTGGGAAGATCTTTAATCGCGTCGCCTCAAAAAGACAAGTTTCTACTTGTACTAGCTATTACGAAGAATATCACTAAGGCCTCGGTGGTCTAATGATGAGGACGCTCATACGGAATGCAAGAGATCCGAGTTGGATTTCCGACTGAAGTAATATTGTTTGCAATAAAATTATTTACAGATTTTGGTATTCAGCATCATTAAGATCTTTCTAAGATGCCTGAGAGCATCAAACTATTGAATTGTTAATAAATTTAATTTGTGATATTACTATATAATAGTTCAGTCAGGCGTTTCAAGACTTAAGTCTTTTCGGCACGCAGTTTAAAGGACTACACAGTATATTTATGTAGTACATAAATATACATCGAATTATCTTAGCACTTAAGATAATTAGTTTCACTCCATCTCGACCGTTAAAGATTTCGTTCCTTATTTGTTGTGTAATCATATTTATGGTCTTAAAGAAATTCCTTCAATATTGTTGTCTTTTAAAACATTTAATTATAATATAAGAAAATACGGATTAATTTTAATAATTGAGTTATAAATTTTTTTTAAGATTAGTATGTTTTTAACAAAAAAAAAAGGTAAAGGAACATCGTACTTTATATTTAGTATAATCTATCAACTTGATTAAAGGTAGCCCCGGAGAGGTATAAATCCGTGCGATTTCCATGCGATACATTTTGGGTAATGTTAACGTTGGTGGTACTAAAATTTTGAAGTTTCATAACTCGAGAAGATCTCGACTAAAAAGGATCTGTAACCAATATTTTGAAAATGTCTTGACGTCAGCTATGCAAGATAGTAAGATGTTAGCTATGCAATAAAAAATATGGGTTCCCATCTAAAAAATTCAAGTAGATCCATTTAAAAAATTCAAATGACATGATGTCACGTAAGATTAATCACATGTGTCTATAAAATGTATTACTTGACCCCAACAACTTTTGTTTGAAACATATTTCAAAATAATCACTTCCCTCGTTTTAAATGGAGTGTACGGATGATCTAAAAGCATTCGGTATATATCTACACATTGTGTCCGGTAAAGACCATAACAGTGCTTTAAGGGTAGATTTCTAAGATCATTTTGAGATGAAAATCTTAATACTAGAATATCACACTATAACAGTTTTTGAATTATAAGCATTTAAAGTTATCGAATCATATCATTTAAAGTTCACGCATTCAGATATGGTAGTCAAATGCCAACGCAAAATGCCAATCACACCTAAATGTGCGAACTTTAGATGATATGATTCGCAAACTTTAAATGCTCATAATTCAAAAACTTATATCGACATTCTAATATTAGGATTTTCGTTTCAAAGTGATATCAGAAATCTATTCTTAAGCTTTATTACAGCTTTGCCATAGTATGTATGTATACTCTGTATGTACATGTAATATGTACACACACACACACACACACACACACACACACACACACACATACGCACGCACGCACGCACTAAATATATCTTTAGACGTATTTTGCAGTCAACGCAGAATTTAAAAAAATTAAAAATAATTCCATAAAATCGCTATTATGTAGCAATCGATATTATGTGCGCTAATTTTATATGTATAATTAATACAATCATGTTATCAATGCCGACTATTTGCTGTAAAAGAACAAACTAGCCAAAGAACAAACATCGTCATGGAAGGGATTCGTTGTTTTGATTCTGGCTATTATAGAGAAGACATATATCACTGATTCATCCCCATTGCAATAGTTAGGGTAGTAGGATGCTGGGAGGGCTGAATTGACATGTAGAATTTATTACCTTACTCGATATATATGATTATTTAAATCTTTTTCAGACTTTTTGTCACATTATTCAACATTATCGCTAATTAAGCATTTAAAATTATTATTCAAGCAAATTTTCTTCTCTAGTTAATTCTTTTTGATATATTTTATATTATTTTAAATCATATGTATAGATTTCTACATTACGTGTATTGAATAGCTATCTGCCGAACTTGAAAATATTTATTTTTATTCTCTCAAATAAAAAAATATTTACATTTAATAATTGTTTAATTAAATCAAACATGGAACTGTGTATGGTCACAAGATTTTACGCAAGTGAGATGCTTATACTAATATAAAATTATATTAATATCTAAAATTTTAATAGGAGGTAATCCCGTGCAGGATCAAACTTGTCTAAACTTATTATAAACTAGTAGTTTGATATTTGTAATGTCATTTCTATAGACCGACAAATACCTTCATAAATTAGATATACATTATTGATATATTATGATATTTTTTTATGTATTGATTGTACGATATATTATATGTATACATTATTACACATAAAAACAATTAACGATTTAAACTGAATAATGACGCTGCGATAACTGATCTTTCACGATTTTTTTCAATTGATTACGAGTTTGGAGGATTCTTATTTTATTGTTATTATCTGTGAATCTTTATATAATCTACCATTTTCATATTTGTATAAGAAAAAGTATGTTTATATTGAGTTCTTTCAAGATAATTTACAAAAAATTATTCATAAATATTATTTATTAGATTTTTAAAAAAATTAGATCTTTCTCTGTAAAAAGAAATGATTATTTATTAGAAGTACGATTCAGGTACCTAATGGTACAATTTAATGACTCAGTCTCTAAATCGTACTGAAAATTACTTTTTTAAAAATCTGATTTAAATAATTTAATGATCTTTATAAAAATGTTTTGTTTTATTGCCAATGAATCAAAGATTTGATATAAGTAAAGGAATATTCTTATTTCTTCAATAATTTTGTTTAAATATTAAGTAAAATATAGGCGATTTTTCCTTACATTGCAAATTTTATGCAAACAATAGAAATGATCTCTCTCTCTCTCTCTCTCTCTCTCTCTCTCTCTCTCTCTCTCTCTCTCTTATATTTGCACATATCCAACACACTTGTTCTATACTTGAACTTACACGTATATCTTTTCTGTATAAGTTTACTTGTATTTTATCAGAAATATAATTTGATAGAAATAATTTATTATCTCTAATTTTTCTATATTTAAAAACAAGTTCGGGGTTATAGGTATATTATCAGACTAAAAAATTTCCTTATGAATATTGCTTTCGCTCGATGTATGTGAAATCACCTAAGTTCGTGGATTGAAACGAGAGGTTGGATTTTGTTCGTGACAAAAATATTCGAAGCACAAGGGTGCATTTCACGCCTAATTTCTCATGAATTCCATGCTGAATATTCTTCGTTTTCGATCTCATGCGGGCCACGTGTCATTTATCTCACAGACATTGGGGAATTCTCATCACTTGCAGGTGGTTCTCATTTCAATAAAATGCGAATTTATATAAATACTAACAAAATTTTTTACAAACTTTTTTTCTAAATCTTTTATTACAACTTTAATAGGAGAATAATCACATAAAGATTGAATGAATTTCCACACACGCACACACGCACGCGCGCACTCATTCACCCATCCAGAATGTACGGCTGGAATTTTTGACGCTAGAGGCACTGTCGAGCATGATAAGGTGCGTTCGGAAAACTACTAATGTCAAACGCAATCATTTTCTGCATTTTGCACTCTTTACACTCCGCAACTAGGAAGCAGAATAGCGATCATGTAACTAACTTTTTTTCTAGAGCAAAAACATGAAAAATGAAAATTTTTATGTGTATACGGATATACACATACGTACAAAAAATTCTCACTTTTCGCATTTCCGCAGGGAAAAAGTTTCATGATCGTTATCCAGGAGTGCGTTTTCAGAGAAAAGTATAAAAGTGTAAAATATTAATGCTCATTGTTATACGTTCATTGTTGTTGTTTAATAATTTAGTACTTTATGGTTAATATGTTAATTTATAGAACCTCAAAAACTGCAGCAAAGTGAACTAACAATAAATATAATTGGTTAAAAACTTTTTATATTTGTGTAGAATATTGCATAAAGAGAAAAATACACAATATACTTTTATGATGTACTTTTGTTCTAGATTAATAATTAGTCATTAGCATGAATGGCCAAATCCATTTTGAGAAGAAATACTTCGGTTAGTTTACTGTGTCTACTATATCAATATATTCTTTCTCGTCGGTGCTCGCTGCTCGCACACACGCGTACATACATACGTAACGCACACATGCGCAAACGTGGGCCCAGAAATTCATTAGGGGTATCTGATATTTCTGGTGGGTGCTTCGCGCCGGAATAAATCATACGTACGGGTGGTCGAAAGCATTTTGCCGGTACGCCGAGCTTCTTTCTCGGTGCACACGCGATCTATCCGTTTTATCTCGATCGTAACATGGAAAGGATAGGATAGGGTGGCGGAATACGCATGCGAGGGTGAGTGCGAGGATAGAAAAAAAGGGGAATGAAGAGAGAGAGAGAGAGAGAGAGAGAGAGAGAGAGAGAGAGAGACAAAGACAGAGAGATGGAGGGGAGAATGCGTGTAGCACGAGAATGAGAAAGAGGGTTAAACGTTCGAACGTGATCCCAGCTTAAACTGATCATGGACATCGAGCAAATCTCGTTACCAAACTCGACCGTCCCTTCATCGTCCTCCTCTATTTCTTACGCGCGGACATGTCGAAGGGTGGTTTATATATACTCGACTTGAGCAAGAGAACCATCTAAGGAGCTTCTCATTCCGCCGTTCGATCGAGTCAATCTTAGTAGCATTCGTGATCAACGAAGCGTGCCGCGACTTCCCATACCTCTATCTATATAGATTTGAAATTAATTTTGATATATATTATACGATTGAAAACTCACTCGCTTTGCTGCGTTTGATCATACTCGCAAAGGCAATGGACAAATCTTTTTCGAATATTGCTATTGAAAATCCGGCTGCCCCATAAGAGGACCAATCTCATTTCAACAAAAGATAATATCAAAACTTCGTGCTCGCATAGCAGGAGATTGATTTCGGAAAAAAAGAATCTTTTATAAAAGAAAGGAGAGAGAGAGAGAGAGAGAGAGAGAGAGAGAGACAAAAAGAGAACATAAAAAGAATGGCGATTCTAAATGTTGTATTATTCTTTTCCCAGCAAACGAAAATGAATTGAAATGGATTCAGATTTTCAGAAATATTGTATATAATATTCATGAATGTTAAAATGAACGCTTTTCAGTCCTGAATGCATTTTTATTCATTTATAGGAATTGCATGGAGCATATCTCTATGCTTTTCAATCTAAAAATAATATTAGCTTTTCTATGCACAACACACATTATGAATACTATTCGATTCAAAATTTTGAATAGGAAATACAGTTTTTCAATCCAATTGCATCCAATTGAATCTAATTGAATCCAATTAAATCCCAAAAAAGTATTTGCTATTTATATATATATAAAATACGCATTCGGATAGAAAAAAATTTCAATTCATTTTAATCCATTCTCATTTGCTGAGTTGTTCTAAATATGAATCAACAAAAAATAATACAGTAACGTAATTTCATATGTATGTAGATACATATGAAATTACGTTACTGTATTATTTTTAGTGAAAATATTAACTTTAAATTCAGCGAAATATTATAAATTATTAAGTATTATAAATATTATAAACAATATAATTATATGTAATTTTATGTAATAAATTAAATATTTAATATGCGTATATATGTATATATATATGTACATACATATACGTATATTTATTTAACTTAATTAAAACAATCAAGAAAAACGAGCAAATAAGGTATTTAAATAATACCTAATAACTAATTTAATAAAAATTAATAACTAATTTAATAAAATAGTATACCTAAAATGTTTCGACTCACAGAACCTTCAATAGTTTATAGTTAAAGCATACAAATAATAAAATAACTTACACAAAATTTACATATTAACAAAACTTAAAAAATAAAGCGGTAATAAAAGGCCCAGTAATAATCAGACAAGTAGTTTCCGTTGATGTATGTATAACATTTGTGAATACTTAATCAAACCATGTGCAAATATAATAAATGTAAGCAGTTAACGTCAAAATACAATATTATAATCAATTCATGGTTTGACAGGAAAAGTTCCGTTAAATCCAAAAATTGTCAAAAATTAATTAAATAATGACGGTGTAAAACAAATATGTCAAAATTAAAGATTGAAAATGTCTGGTATTTTTACATGGTTATTACTTAATTAATTTTTGAGATTTACAAAACAGTTATTGTCTGAAACAATACGAGTTATTTAGATATCATACTCATTGTCAGTTATAGTTCATAATTATATTATCCACACTTTAAATAAATATTAGGTGTTGGAATTAATTCGTAGCGTTTTACAAGTGATGGGAAGTACTTTCATTAATGTATTTTTTAATGCTCATGTGAAATAAATAACATTCTTTCATTAAAAAACGCTACGAATTAATTCCAACACCTAATATATTTTTAAATCGGTAAATACTTATTGTAATCAAAGAATGCAATTTTAAAATTTTTGTTAGTAAAGCAATTATTACAGTAATTTCATAGTTGTCATTAGTTAGACAATATTAACATGTATTGAAAAAAAGCATTCATGAAATGCGAGAATATTACAAGCGTTCTCGAACTTATGAACGCTTTATCTTTAATCTTCAATTAATAAGCATTTTATTGGAAGTGTTTCTTTCTGTGTACAAAAATTTTATATAATTATACAGAAGAACCAGCCCTGATGACCTTGACTTTGTCATGATCTTGAACCTCCAACAGGTTTTAGCTATCGCTCGTTATTCGTTAAAAAGTTATTAACAATCAAAGTTGATAATTATTTCCCCATCTTGCGTGATAAGTCGGATGACTCTAGACGGGGAGGAGAGGTATAGAGTGAATCGACTAAGGTGTAGTATGACTTTTCACGTGAAGCGAGATCCTCCATCTTCCCCACTGCCAAGGAACACATGACTTTCTACGAAAAGGAAGTATAGGCTGGATCTCGCTTTGCGTAGAAATTCTAGGCAGATGAGAAATAGGTGGACCTCCTTTCGTGTAGAAAATTTAAATTTATTTACAAATTTTTAGTATATTAAGGTTTTCTTAAATTGATGCTAATTGAGCATCAAATTATTAAATTGCTAAATAATTGCTTAAATTATTAAATTATTAATTTGCAATATTACTATAATAGTTTAGTTGCATTTCGGAAAATCAATTCGGCGTGCTATTTAAGCTACAAATATGGTATGTAAAATAGTATGTAAATATGGTATGTAAATTTACATGGAATTATTGAAAGCACTTAAGATTCAGCTTCAACCATTATAGGTGTTACTTTTTTTACTTATGTAATATATATAATATCAATATGATGTGACTTTATTTCATTTAATTCTCTAGTTCCATAAAAATATATTAAAGCAAAATTGTTAAAAAATGAATAATTTAGGAATAATTTTATCTTAAATTATATGATATGAATATTAAAAAATTAAACGTATATATATATATATATATATATATATATATATATATGTATGTATATATATATATATATATTTTATATATATATATATATATATAAAATATTCTTTTCTTATAATCATATTATGTGATAAAATTTTATTTCTAAAATAATAAAATGAATCAATTTATGTAAAAAAGATTTATGTATAAATTGATGTAATTGCATATCAAGAAATATACAATAGCGTGTTTATAGTATAATCATTAATATGCATATTATAAAAAATCGAATTTACATCTTTCCAAGCGAGATTATAATAGATGATGCACATGAAGCAGTCGAGAAAGCGAAACGTGGCGGGAACTATCCTTCAAGAAGAATACATTTTCCTTTTGTTTCTCGTGGTTGGAATAAAAGGGGAAAAAGATATTCACATGTTAACGGGGAAAAAGTAGAATTCTGCGCAAAAGGCACGTCAAACCACGTTTCGTAGTTTCGTCGTTGGGGCAAGATCAGCCAGTTTAAAGGCAGAGAAAAGAAAGGTACATGTGAGGCGGCAGCATAAAGGGCCGTCTTGCAACAAGGCTAATTCGCATCACAGCCCTTCTCAGATCGACATATATCACGTATATAGCATTCGCCTACAGGCACGATTCTGGTGGAAATTCGTATACCTACTACGGCTTTTATACCTACATATGTCAGTCACGAAAAAACATAAACGTATGTAATACGGATTTTATAATATTAAGATAATCGAAAAAACTATACAAATAAATATGATGCATTTTTTAAATACACAGTGTAGCTAAAAAGTTTTAGAACTGAGCTCATAAACAAAATAGAAAGCATCGTAAATAAATTTGTATTATCAATTATTCTTCATACTATCCTTATAAGATTACACATGATTTGATGCACTCTGCTAGTCGCATTAGATCGTGATGGCAATCCATTGCTAGAATGCTTCGTAGCTCCTTCGTTATGTTATCCTGGATTGTTTTGATATTGTTTTTTCAGCTTCAATTTCAGCTTTAAAAACAAAAAATAATCTATCGATATCAGTGAGTATGGGGGCATGATGTAGAGCACGGTAACATTTTTTTTTTTGCCGAAAACTAGCAAATTACTGTTGTATTGTGAGACGGTGCATTATCGTGCAGGAACTAATTTGACTCCAGGGGAATGATTCACAAGGAATTCGTTCCTGAAGGACAAACAGTGAATACAGCATTCTACGGATATATAGGTAATGGATCGGTTGTTGAAGCACATCGCGCGTATGTATTCGGATTTATACGCAAACAAAAATTGATTCTTCCTACACAGTAATGTCTCGCAATGTAGTAGTAACTCGCCAATTTTTATATATATATATACGTTAATGAAAGGTTGAATGCATGTTTTCAATAAGAACAAGAAAGTATAATATATTAAATATATTAACGTACATGATTTGATTATAACGTAAACAGACAATTAGTAACACCTCTCAATGGAAAAAATGGTGTAGCACGTAAGGCAAAAGATCCAGAGTTTTCATTTCGAATCTCACTAAGATAAGTCGCAATAAAAAGACATGATATATATTATAGTTTAAATAAGGTATTTATAATGATCAAAGTGTCTCTCATTTGATTCAATTCACGATTGACACACGTCGGACTGACGCATTCTTTAAAGGATTCTGAAGCAATTGCAAATGATGTTATAAGCATAAAAAATGTATTCGTGCATATTTTTATTAGCGATTAAAACTTCCTAAACTAAGAACTTGAAATGTCCCCACAGATAATCTAGAGAGAAATTAGATCAGGAGATCATGGGATCATCCAATAATTAGTCCTGCGAACATTTTGAACTATATACTATCACTACTTTTATACAAGTTATAATGAGAAAGCATAAAATATTAAAAATTTATCATTTTCAGAGAAACATTTTGTATAGCAACAATAGTAATAAATAATTTAAAAAATTTACATAATAAATATTATTCATAACTAATTACATAATATATGCGAATGTTTTATCAAAATGAGGCAGAGATAAAAGCCATTAAAAATATGTTTTTAAAAGCGTACAAAGTATCAATGCATTAGTTTCAAAATAAAAAAAAATTATTAATAAATTATTCTTACGGAAATAATAAACATTAGCTCATACACTATTAGTTATTTTGCAGTTAGTTTATGAATTTCAATACACGAGGCTAATCATTGAAATATTATCACGAAATCGTATCATCAAAATATTGTATATCAATTACAATGCTTATGGTACATCAATTACATGCATATATCCATGGTACATTTGGCTTTCGATCGCACTTGCAAAAGTAGAATCCCTGCACAATTCAGAGCAGTCGTCACTCGGTCAAGATTGCAGGAGACTCAATGACGACCAGATAGGGGAGTTGCTAGAGTGGTGGAGGGTGGGAACAAGGACAGGCACATGGACATGAAAGGATGGAGTGAGAAGCTATAGGAAGAGGGTGGAAGCGCAAAGAGAAAGAGTGTGGCTAGTGATTGGATTACAGTCAGGGAGTCCCCGTGGACTCACCAAATGACCGGGACAAATTGCCCTTCGCCTTCGGGAATACTTATATATCCAGCAGCGATCTCAAGTTTCACGTGTCTTCCGAGATCTCGTAAGTGACCATCGCACATCTTTATGCTTGAAAGCGTGTATAGTGTCTATCAACGACAGCGATAAATCGCTTTACACTTAAAATGGACTATTAACACGAGCTATTAACACTGAATAACCACACGAGATTTTAAAATGTTATATCATAACATACATTAAATTAACCTAGATTTATATTCGTTTGTATCGCTTTTCTTTTCGTTTGTACATCAAAGAGGTTAAAACATATGGATTAAAAAAATGCTAGCACTCTATTTTGAGATACTTTAAATTCGCAAACGAATACTCTTTCGTGATTATTTATATTCGTTTACCACAATCAGTTTCATTTATATAAAAGAGTGATTTGTACCGAAATTCTAGTTCAGAGATGAGAGCTGACTTTGCTATTTTTGAAGATATTTTAATTTCGATTGAATCACCCCCTTAAGAAAGTAGACAAATAAAACTTATTGTGATACAATCGAGTATATTGAGCACCTTGCTTTATTTAATGCATATTAAAAAAAATTTTTTTTTAAGTCGAGTGACCGAATATAGAAAAGATTCCTCTTATTTAATTATATTTGATCTAAAAATTCATATCGTACCATATAGTTTATTATGCGTTTTCTTGAAATATAACGTTTCTTTACTAGTTATAGATATTAATTATTGTCGAGGACTCGATCGAATCAGTATGATACTGGAAAGTCGGGAGTTTTAGGTTCAAATCCTGATTGAGGCAATATTTTACTCAATAAAATTATTTGCAAGCTTAGATTCTTTTTTTAACATTTTATTATTAACGTTCTTATGAAGATGCTTATTAGCATTTAAAAAATTATTAAATTGCTTGTCAATTTAATAAATGATATTTCATATTACTACTTCGGTTCTGCTCATAAATTTCAAGACTAAAATAGATGTCGGCACGCAATTTGCAGAATCAGATATGTATATGAGTTCACACGGAAATATTTAAGCGCACTAATATACTGCTAATTTAATATATAACTAAATAATCAGGAATATTAATATCTAAATTAATTTTTATCAGGATGAAATATTGTGAGATAAAATTAAATATCATATATATCTTTCTTTACACAAAATTGAACGCAGTGATAAAGATTTGATCCTAAAACAATCGATAGCGACGTACGAATAAAATGTGCAGCATGTCTGAGTATAGTTAGGGTACCAGCAGCGATTAGTTTGGCCATTAAAGAGAGCGGAGGCAAGGAAACGTTATTGCCTGGCAGGAATCGGTCGTGTTATCTCCGCACTCAATTAGATCCGTAAAGAATCGCGTATAGCCCATTGGTCTCCTTTGCTTTTAGCATGCCACGCGCAATTATTCTCTCTAAATTCTTCTTTGCGAACATTTAGTCATTTCTTCAATAAATATTTTCCATAAAAAATGTAACATTGATTTCAATATTTTTTAGTCAACATTTTTTGAGACGAAATATCCATACAGAAAGATTGCAGAAATATTTAATTGGAAGAGTGTAACATTGAAAAAAATGTTGTGATGTTGCTGTAATGTTAAAGCGAGCATTAAAGCGTCCGCCATTAGAAAAATGAAATATCATAACAATATCACAATGTAATATACTTATTTGTTAGAACCAACAACATTGCTATCACAAAGAAGAAATATTAGTTTTGCAAAATCAAGAAAATTTAGCATGATAGTTATTATAAATTTTAGTTATAATATATGAATAACTGAGACTTTAACAACAAATTAATAAATTTTAATTCATGTAAACATTAATTATAACTATTATAAAATTTAGTTCCGTCGAAATTGACTACTATTATAGAACACATTGCAACGATTAGCTTATATATAGTTTCACTGTAGAAGTTTTACAAGTTTAAATGTCTCTGAAAACATTTCAAATGCCATTATATTATGTATTATACAATTCCTTTTCCTATTTTACACCGCTTCCTAGATCTCTCTTTTTAATAATAATTTTATAGGTTCCCTTCCTTCCAGCTCTTCCTCTTTTCATACATCATTTCTTATCCTCTACTTCTCTATTCCTGATGAGTAATTTTAATTCTATATCAATGTCTGGACTCCATTCTTAAAAAAACTCAAACTTATTTCTACTAGTCCTTACGATTTAGGATGCATACTTATACAGTGCATCCTTCAATATCTTGATGCACTCCTCTACATTATCAATGTCCCTTTGACTGAAAGTGTATTTTCTTTTCTTTGAAAGAATTCCATCCGCTACCAAAAGTTCGCTTTTCCTTCCATTTTATATCTTTGCTGCCAAAATATCTTTCCTATCAAAAATTCTTGTATCCGCTTGTTTCCAACATCATTTGTATTTCAGTCATATCATTTATTTTTTTCTGCAGATTGAACACTATTCCTATATAATATACCAATTTAATTTCCGTTGCTTAATAGTATAACAACTTCACTGCTGCATGTATCTAATTCTGTTTTGTATCTTGACAGAGTCTTGACAGAGTCATTTGCTCCCATTACTCTTGATTTTTCAAAGGCTTTTGATACTATCAATCATGATCTATTTCTTGCTAAGCATTACATTATTATGGACTATTTAATTCAGCTCTTCCTCTTCTACGATCTTATTTAACAAATCGTTCGCAATGCGTTCTCATACATAATCCATTACCCATTTCCCATTTTTTCCTCTTTTCACATTCCTTCTAAAGCCTTTAGGAATTCATATTTACTTCGCTCTTATTCAATTTTCGTTGATATAACGCCTTTATAACTTGATATGCAATTATATATTATATATACATGTCAATGTTCTTCTTGTTAAATCTTTCAAAAAAATAAACTTTCAGTCTCCTATAGTCCAAATCATGATCTTCAGTCTATATCAGATTGGTCAGTGTATTGGTCAGTTAAATGGACTGAATTATTATAAATTTAAATTTATGTAAAAATCTTACTCATTAACCTCCGTCTTATCATCCATACTTATCTTCGTTCTTCAACATACATAAATGGTATATATATATATATATATATATATATATATATATATATATATATATAAATGTTCTTCACATACATAAGTAAATGGTACATTTATGAAACTGCTCTATCATGTCACGTTTTTTAGATATTTTAGGTAAAAAATATCAAAAAATGGGGGGGAGGCCCATTTTTTACGCCCTTAGATTTTCTCGATAGAGCAATTTCATTTACAGATTCGTTTTCAAAAGTCTAAAAGAATTATTTGGCTGAAAAATCCATTTTCAGCAAAATTTCAGAGAAATTTTAACAAAAATTTCAGTAAAATTAAAAAAAATTTTAGGGAAATTTTAATAAAAATTTTAGCAAAATTAAAAAAAAATTTCAGGGAAATTCAGTTAAATTTCAGCAATTTTTCAATAAGTTGAAAAATTCATTTTTAACGAAATTTTAGCAAATTTTCAGCATTTTCATTGAAATGTTCCAAAACGTGTAATAATTTCAGCGAAATTTTTTCACAAGGACATAATTTGATTCAAAATGTATACATATAATACATATTCTCAGTTTTAATGAATTTAATTATAGCAAAAGCATAAGTTTCCTCTTAAAATATTGTACATATTTTTTTATAATTAGTTTTGCTAAAAAATTGTGGTTTTTTTTTTATGGAGTAGTACATCTGAAGATTTACCGAGGTCTTGGCTGATCTTCATTTCAAATTTCTTCCTCTCTTAAAACATTATATGCCTTTTTATAGCTGATTTTATTAATTACTGAAATAAAACGCGATTTTTAGTGGGGTAGTACTTCCGAACATATATCAATATATATCATGATCATTTATGATCATGTATAATTTTATATAATCAGTTAATCATATATAATTATGATGTAAAATATAATCACATAAAAATTTGTTTATACATGATCTTATATGGAATTATATATATGATAATATATGAAATCTTATACGATCTTGTTTGGTGTGTAAAATCATAATCAGATATATATAATTATATATGAGTTATATGTAATAATATATATATATATATAAATATATAATAACATATAAAATTTAAGCAAATTAAATTAAAAAATATATCTTTAGAAATAATGAATAGTTATGATTTACAAATACAATGCATATCTCGATCTTAGTGCCACTACATGTATTAAGGCATTTGTGATAATCGGTATGTGCATCTTCTTCATTGTGGAGTACATACAAAGTTCACCGAGTAAATTCGTCATTCAATCCATCTTCATCTCTAGATCGGAAACTTCACAAATCATCGTTACTCAATCGATAGAGTATGGTATCCAGCTTTGGCAATTAAGTCACAGTGTCCTTGTCTCATGGGACGTAGTAGAGGCGGGTAGTAAGGGAAGAAGAATTTACTGCTGTTTAACCCTCGGAAACTTCATCGATAAATAAGCCATACAAGAGCGTCGGCATCCGCTTGCTGGGGGCGATGGAACAGTTTGTTGTCCCAACAGAGATCTGATTGCCCGTTAGTGGACTCGAGTTAGCGCCATTTCAGACTTTCACGGGTCTTCACCGAGTAAAAGAGATCTAGAACGTGAGAAAGAGAGGATATTACAGCAAGAGAGAGCAAAATCCCATTCATTGCTAGAATTTCGTTTCGAAGAGAAGGGGCAAGTGCGAACTCCTGATTAGCAACTTTCCTTGTTCCTTGAGAGAAAGGACAATCATCGTCTAATTTATCAGCCAATTCAATCTTTCTTCTTTAGTCACTTTTTCGCTATCGCGTCTTTTTTTTATTCCTTCTGTTTTTATTCCGCTTGTATTCACCAATATAACATTTTTTTCATATTTCTATATTAATTTTTATGCATTTATTCTATTGTTTATATTTAATTAATATTTAATCTATTGCAATTCTGGGACATATTTTGTTTTCAAAGTTTCGCATTAAATAGAGAAGATTATATTATGTTTTGAGGACAAGATAGAAAAGAGTGAGGAAACTGCAAACACTTAGCGAAAAGTTAAATGAACCCGATGATTTATGAATTATTAAATGATATTCATTCTAATGGTATTCCATTTATTTAGTTTAAACTACAAATAATTAACGTTTATATATTATCAGTGTAAACTACAATATAATTTAAACAAATCTTTTCTTAACATTCGGAGTTATCCGTTATACGAAGGAATGCCTAATCTCGGATTTTGTTTTTTGTTTAAAATTATAATTTATATTAATAACTAATATAATAATTAATATAAATGTTAATTATTATATCACAGTTTAAAGCTAATACTTTTTGACTGAATACATCTATAAATAATTGTTTTAATTTAAAATTTTTTATGTATTCGCAATTTCTCTCTCTCTCTCTCTCTTTTTCTCTTTCTATTCGTACTCTTCATCTATTAGATCAAAAACCTTAAAAACATATAGTATTTACCTTAAAAATTCTAAATGGTGTTTATCAGAAAGAATTTTGAAGAATTTTGAAAGAATTTTGCTTAGAGTCTGTGCTTTTGAGTAACACAATTAAAAATGTTTTGGAACTTAAATGAACAGTGTTTTCCGACTTTTGATTGCTAAAAACAAATTTGGAGACCAAATTGAACTATCACACACATTAGATTTCAGAAAAAATTGAAAATGCGCGTCAAAATTAGCGTTTTTTAAACCATATTTATCATTTTTTGAAGCCAAAAAAATTTGTTTATCAATATATTTTTTAATTTCATTAATTTTTACTTTAAAGTCTTTTTTCTATAATATATTTTCTATAATTTATATTTTCTATAATATATGAATTTATATTGTATAATAGTATAATTTTTTTACATTTATAATTAGCATTGAATCATTACATTGAACAGATAATTATCTATTCAATTTAATAATTTAACCTCTTGAGGAATGAATTTTCAAAGAAAAAATTATTTTATTTGATGTTTCAAATGTGTTTATTTAACAACTAGTTTGAAAAGATAAATCAAGTACGGGCAACATATAATATCGTACACTTTAATTTATTAAGGAGATAAATTGGAATTTAACACAATCAAAAATATGAGATGTTTTGACTTAGTCTTCTTCAAATATTTTATGATCATAATAAATATTAAAAATAAATTTATAAAATAATTAAATGTTGAAAAGAACATAAAACAGAATTATCGAAAACATATCAAAGATTAGACAAAATAACATTATAAATAAATAATATTAATGATGAATCTTTATTAAGTTGGTGAGTAGTCAGCTTAGATCCCGAAACTGTTTCGTCGTTCAGAAGCAAGAAAAAAAAAGTAGAATCCAAGTGATCAATATATAAAATTCGAATTGAAAGTTCTCAAGTGAAACTGAACATATATATAAAATAATTAAATCAATTTAAGAAATTAAATAGAAATTACATAAAAAATTTACTAATTTGAAAAATTAAATTCTAAGAGAATGTCTGTTCAAACAATGACTAATGATAATTTTTTAAATTATAGCGTGATTCAACTTTCCACTCTCTTGTAAAAAGAAGTTAATTAATCTATTCGTATGCACCACTTTACTCTTATGTCTGGGAGATTTTCTAATACAAAATATAACATCGCTGAGTTTTTTCACAATCTTATAAGATCCTTCCCAATGACTTTGTAATTTCAGAGCTCTGTCTAATTTGTTACGAGGATTGCATAACCAAATTTTCTGACCTTCTTTAAAATATAAGGATCTAGCCTTTTGATTATATAACGACATTTAATCCTTCAGATCTAGTTCCTATACAACAAACTCGATTATGATTATTCCTTAGTCTTTCTCTTAAGTCTGTATTAGAATCCTCTTTCCTACCAAGAGGAGGTTATCTATGCAATAAATCCAAAGACAAATGAAGCTCTCGTCCTAAATACATTTTAGAAGGGAATACCCCGGTAGTTTCGTGTTTAGAAGATATGATAATAGGAACATCAGAATCAATCTCTCTGATTCTTTGAAATAAATTTCGCCAAATAATTCAAAATAGTTTGATGCTAGGTCTCCCCACCTGTCCCGTCAGATTGGGACTGCAAAGCTGTGGTTCTTGTTTTTTTAATCCTTGTAAAGAATTGTCATTTTCTTAAATAATTGATTCAAAATTCCTCCCTCGATCTGTATAATACCTTCTATGAGATACCGTGCCTACAAACCACCTGGTTAACGAAAGCCTCCACTACAATAGTAGCTCTTTTATTTCTTAAAAGAATGACCTCCGGCCATTTTGTGAAGCAACTTATTATTATCAACAAATACTTGTTTCCTGAAGAAATTAAAGGAAAAGATCCAAGAATATTCATTTGGATTCATTTAAAAGATCCAATATTTTTTTTTGCAAAACATTGTGATTTACCCTTGTTAAAAGGATCTTTCTTGGTTACACATAATCTACACTTTTTTATCTCCTTGCATGTGATCTAATAAAATCGCTTCCTCATTTTTTTCCTCATTTTTTTCATTTTTTATTTATATCGTAATGTCCACATGAAAATGAATCATGTGCTTGGTTTTATTTTCTCTCGAGGAATAACAAGATTTGTAAGATGCTGGTTTTTAAATTCAGAGTTATCCTTCTAAAGGATCTCATTTACAACTAGAGCATCCCTTTGAGGAGCATCACCAATAAAGGATTATGTTCAGTTTAGACTGAACCCGGCTGAACAGCATTGAGAGATAGCTAGGATTGTAGAGTATCAAAAAAATATTAATCAATTAAAAAGTTTCATATGCACAACTTCGTGAATATAAAATGAGTCTCTTGAGTGCTACAGCTGTTCAAAGTTCTCTATTATAATTATGTATTGTATCATATATCTCTGGTACAATACATGATCATAATAGTGAACATTGAACACTCATCAGTGATTGACGATAGAAAATTTTAACACGTTAAGCGCTATAACTGAGTATAAATAATTACAAAAAATTACATCATGATTGAGTGTAAATAATTAAATGCGTAAAAGAAGTTAAAAGAAGTAGGTTTTAACGTAAAGATGTTTCTTTAGAAAGTAATATCTTACAGGATATATTCATGTGTTTTTCAAGCAATTGATCCCTGATTAAATGTGAAAATCCTAGATATTGAATGAAATCGCGAGTGCATTTCGTGCGCTTTTCATTAATCACTATGCAGTACTACGTTTATCATTTACGAAAATATCAGCAAAATTTGATATATTCTGTTTTTAGTTTTGCAAGATAAACTGCAAGCGCACATTTAGTATGACGTTATTCACTATGTCGATGTAAGAATGGCAGCTTATTTAACAATTGCGAGAAGTTTTCTTTACTTAACCCAACATGCTTCACAACAGTGTCCTCTATATCTTCAAAATAATCGAAGTTTACTGTTGAACGTTGCTCTATAACAATTTGATTAACAAATCGATCATATTAGTTACTTGGTCCGCTGTAAAATTTGAATGTTGTAATAAGAATCTTTGTCTACAAATACTTATATAAACAAATCCGAATTTCTTTGATATGACGGAATGCGGATCGCGACCAGGGACTTAGTCGGATTAATGAGCTGTAAAAATATATTTTACATATTATTTCAATGTCTTTGTAACAATTTGTTACGGCCGTCACCGCAAGGAGGAATCAAATAAGACTAATGATGCATGGTCATAATAACGAAGAGATTTAGATAGTTCTAGCACTCACATCTTTTATAAAGTTGGACGTATGAAACTTTTTATTCTCTTTCGATGCCTTAAAATTGTAGGTATGTCTCAAAGTCTCAAAGTTGTTCATCCGGAACCCAAATTCTTCTATAAAACTGGGCATAATCTTTTGAAAAATGCATTTTATAGAAAATGAATAATACATTCATAATTTCTGATTAGTAATTCAAAATAAACTTTTTCACACAAAAATGATAAGGACATTTTTGTGTGAAAAAAGACATTTTTGGCACATAGACTTCAATTATTTTGAAAACCGCGCTGGTGAAATTTGGTTTGCGACAATTTTTTTCAACATTTAAAAATTTAAGGACATTATTTGTTGTCAGACAAAATTTAAAAAATACTTTAATAAAGTAATTAGAAAGACATATTTTGTAAGCTAATGTAATTGTACATTAATATTTTTATGCACAGCACAATAAGATAAATCAATTAATGTGAAGATGAACCTTTAAAAAATATCATACAGTTTGCAATACGCAACTGCTTCTTTGAAAAGCAATTATGTAGTTTCTTTATATCAATTAATTTATCTCATTATTCTGTGCATGAATTCTTGAGTTAAAATATAAATAAATATTGTTAAAAAATTAATCAAATATATTCTTTCTTTAATATATTATTGTTGATATTTTATACGAAATTTAATAACGATAATACAGAATGGCGGACGAAGACAAACATGAAACATATAGAAAATGCGCGTGTCCGCCGATAACCGAAGTCTTCAGATTGAACGTGAAATATGTCTGCGGTAGTAAATCCTATCGGAAATGCTGTACCATTTTACCCCTTGGCAGTCCTGAATCGTATAACTATATAGGGGTTGACGTGATCTCTCGAAGAGGGGCCGAAATGTCGGAGCATCGAGTGTATGGAGGTCTTAAAGTTGCACGATAATCTTGAGACAGATTTAATATGGAGGCAATTGGTAACGCTTACGAAATCTATAACTGGTATCGTTTATGTTCTAGAAAAAGAAACATTGTATCAAATTTAAAAAAATCGGAGAGACTGTTTCTTTTTTATTCATCTTTAGTGTAAAATTTTTGGCTTTCATTAAACACTCATTTTTATAATGTACATGCATTGTATATATTTATATTGTTATTTTCAATGTATGTAATTATAAATATTTAAAATGTTAATAGTACATACACAATTCTATGTTAATATGTGCATACACATGTAATATATATATCTACAATAATAATATTAATAATACTCCTTCTCATAAAAAGCGGTACAACAAAAATTTAAGAAAAATTCATTAACCTTCAAATGAGCATGACGTGGTAAATAATGAAGATAAAAATGATATATTTAAAAATGCAAAATGATGAGCCAAATGTCCACTTAAAAAATATTTGAATGGTAATTATGCCTGGTTATTCTTTTTAAATGGGAGATGACAAAGCGAAAAGGTGCAAAATTGATAATCAAAGATTCGAGCTTATGACGATGCATGGAGTGAATTAAGTCGTAGCTCAATGGGGAAACATTCATATGAAAATATAAAATCTTTAAAATGCTCGTTTGCTGAATTATTCCAAATTTAAAATATCACTGTTATTAATTGAAGTTATAGTTGTAATTTTTTTCCACATGAACTGCATGAAGTTTGACTGGTCGGATTTGATATTATGTGTGCACGCGCGCGCATATGTGCACCCAAGAACTTCGATTCTTTCCCTCGGAAATTTTCACAAACTGAGAAATGATCACTTTTCTACGCTAATGCTCATAATGCGCTATAACGATACGTCTAAACCTTACGTCCATTTACAACTAAATTTGACGTAAAAACGAAATAACCTGGATTTTTGGAAGTTTTAAAAAAGTAACCGAGGGGAAGAATCGAAGTCCTTGGGTGAATGTACAAACACACACAAACACACACACACACACACACACACACACACACACACACACACACACACACACACACACACAATAATGTTCAATTCTAGTCAGCCAAATTCAATGCAATTCATATTGAAAAAGATTGTAACTGTTATAATTCAACTAACGGCAGTGATATCTTAAATTTGGAATATCTTAGTAAAAAAAAAATCGCATTGAGCTCGATAAAGAATTAGTTTAAAAATAAAATCTTTTTATATTATATAAATTTCATGCCATTGAGTTGCAACACCTGATTCACGCCATACACCATCGGCAAGCTGACCTTTGATTATTGATTTTGCATTTTCTCACTTTGTCGTGAGCTATTTTGAAAAAAAATGGTTAAATACAATTGTTAATTTAAACACACACACGCGCACACACACACAGACACACCACACACGTGTGTCTTCATCATCTTGCAAATATATTATTTTATTACTATTTTTGCTGTAACAGACATTACAAAATTATTAAGAATAATAACTCTGAATTACAAATTTTATATTTTTATTATATTGAATAGAGTTTGCACATTTTTATATAGCACATCTCTCGATCATCACGTATATGGCAGGTGTAGTAGAAAACAAAAGAGCAATACATCTCAACGAGTTTGATAATGTATTGTCGCTTGCCGGTTGACATGTATTGTCCTTACCGTGGCAGTCCACTTGATCACGATCCAGCAGCACTCCAGTTTCGCTCGTGTATCAGATAAAATGTCGATTAAAATTCATGCAGTCTGTTATCACCATCACTGCTATCTTCGACATCAGTTATCGTCTCGTGAATTGCATTCTTGTATAATTTTAAGCCGAATTTTGCAATTGAATAACAATCCGATATTTGTACGAAAATTTGTACACGTCTGTCATTGAAGATATTTAAAACATGAGCGTTAATGTATTTTTCTAATTAAATAAGAAAAATATAATCTAGTTTTTTTCTGTATCTTAATAATTTAAATGATACTTATCTATAATAAAAACACCAGGTACAAGTATGTCTTTAATAGTATGGAAAGAATTGTATATTGTTAAAAATATAGTAGAAATTATATATATATATATACACATATATATGTAAATAATTCTTTTTTTTTTGGATCAACTCTGAATTATTTTCTAAATAATAAAATTATAACCAACGATTTTATAATAATATGAATAAAAATTTTATTTTTTATTTTAATGTACCAATTTTTCCTTAAGTACAGCGTCAATACTATAATAATTTTTGGATTCCATGAAGAAGAATGTATAAGAAAATATAGAAATAAAACGATCTCCGAATAGTTGTGAAAAAGTGAAAATTTTACTCTCCTTTATAAAATTATTTTGTTCAATTTAATATTACATTTTTAATGAAAATATACACATAAATTTATGTATACATATAATTCTTCTTTCTCTCTCTGTCTCTTGAAATATCATGTATATGATTATTCAACTTTACATTAAACAATCGACTTAAAAGTTTTCAATATTTGCTGTGATACAGTTGTGCACTTACAAAAGTATAATTTTTTAAACATTGCAACTTGGACACATGCTTTACATTTATACTATTTACAATTATAATTACCTACATTAAAAATACTATATTATATGAATCATTGTTTATAAATTTTATTTATAAGAAAAAAGCGACTTATTATAAAACAAATGTTTATCACACGTTATGAATTGTTATTAATTATAGACAAATTTAATTACAATACATTAAGGAATAATATTCTAATAATATTAAAAATTATCTGATGTTATATTCCGGAAAAAAAATTTGCTGCAATCTTAAATCTTGCAAAAAGATTGCAACAAATGTTGTTGTAAGTTTTTGTCATAAAGAGTATATAACTGTATATATAAACTAATAATTTTCCCGAATTATATATATTAGGTGTTGGAATTAATTCGTAGCGTTTTTAATGAAAGAATGTTATTTATTTCACATGAGCATTAAAAAATACATTAATGAAAGTACTTCCCATCACTTGTAAAACGCTACGAATTAATTCCAACACCTAATAATTATATTACATATTGAACGTGAACTTACCCGAAATTTTTATACTATATAATTATGGTATATATGATAATATGTAATTACATGTATAATCATATATTATAATATTATAAATAGTTATATATATAAATATAAATATATATAACTTTATATAATATAATTATATATAATTATTATATTGATACATGGAACTTTTTCCCGTGATACTTTATGTATCTGTGACAATAAAAATTATTCTTAACCAATTAAATAGCTCACCAGCGTACAAATTATCGAATAATAATAACAATTTACGTCGTAACGCTGGTTTTCTGAAAGATCGAAAAGAGAGTAAAACGGGGACGAAACTGAGAGAAGAAAGCACAATAATGATGACGGAATGGCCCAACTCCTCTTCCGTCGATACGACTATGAGAGGTGGAAATCGAAAGATACGGTGATTCACTTTCTCTTTTTTGTCCTTTCTTTCACATCTCCGAGGTGTAACTAACTGGACGAAAGCTCGGACAGAGGGAGTTAAGGTAATGCTCCATTAGTATGTGGCACCCGTAGTAACACCACCACCACATAAAATAGTCGAACTGTGGTTTATTCTGGCCATCCCTTTTGGCTATATCTATGTATCTTGTAGAATACACTCACATTCATGTATCTAGAACACACTCACATCTATAATAGCAGGCGAGGACCTGTCAATAGCCAGCTTGTTACAGTGGCAATGATCGGCTTAACTAACGGGAAAGATCCATCCAGACGCACTGGATTTTTTCGAGATTGTCGGGATGCTGGACATATATGTCAACAGTGTCTTTTCCTTTATAAGACTGCCGGACACACTTATTCTTGTTCAAGTCTCCCTGTGAAATTTATTATCGCTAGGCGTTTCAAGATCGAAACAGATTTCGGCGCGCAATATGCAGAATCAGATAGAAATTCACACGGAAATATGTAAGCACTAAGATCCTTTGAATAAATTGAATAAATTTTTGTATTTAATTAGATTTATTTCTCTTTTCGATCTAAATTTGTATCATACTATAAATGAAGCAATATAATATGAATATTAACATTCTCTCAATGCAAGAGAATCACTATTACAGTTTCCGATTGAAAATTTGCTTATATGAAAATCAGAGTGGCGAAATAAAAATATTTAAATTAATATTACAGTACATTACAACTTAATTGTTAATTATAAATTAATATAAATTAATATAGTTAATATAAATAGCACAAAGATTAAAATTTTATTACAGAAATTCTTTTATAAAAAATTCTATTTTAATTTTTAATTATTAAAGTCAAAAGCCTAGATGATTGATACAAATTTCTGTCTTTTAGAATTTACGAGATCTTTCCTAGTTTAATATTTTATTACAAAAAATTACATTTTTTATATATATATATATATATGATAGTGAAAAAATTTGAAAGTGACATATTTTATCATAATCAAAACATTACTTAGTTCAATATATGATATAATTTAATCGAGAGAGATAAAACAGATAGACTCATAGAGATAAAAAAGATAAACAAGTGCCGTATGACAGTTACTACGTTCTTAAAGATGACAAAGATTGAATTCTAAAAGGATCACATGAGACGTGTACGTGACGAAAACCTAAGTTGCTTATCGCCCTGCAATATTGCGTATCACCATCCCTGTCGTTTTCCTTCCAAGAATCGGATAGCTACACTTATTCTTGCATCATATTGCTACAACAATCTTAATGGGCAGTGTACATCTGACTAATAAGATATCTTCTTTACTCTGGAACATGAAAGCATTCAAATGATGTTATACAAATGATCTTATAACTTTACAGTAAAAAGTGTTATAGAAAACATTACGACAATCTTTATAGAATTCCGTAAAATATAATCGAATTTTATAAAACGTTTACAAAATGGCAAGAGAAGGCTATTATTAAAAATTATTAGATTCTAAGGCCCAGTTCCACAGCTCACAGTTAACTCTTAATTGAGGTTCAACTTATTGTTCTCTTTTCAATTTTAGAATTGGAAAGAGACAATGAATAAATTTTCTGAACTGAAATGTCTTGTGTGTGTGTATGTGTCAAGAAAAAAATAATTTTTTTAAATCCACAAGTAAAAAATATTCAATAAATTTATAACTAAAAAAGATATACCCATCGAGGAAGAGAGAGAGAGAGAGAGAGAGAGAGAGAGAGAGAGAGATTTTTCTTCGTCATTGATTTGTATTTCAAGTATCGTTGAAGAAATATAAAACTTATAGTGTGCTTCTTTAAGAGAAGGAGATAGAGAGAAAAAGAAAGAGAGAGAGAAAGAATATCTATTCTCTCTTATCACGGTTCCAGCAACAAGGATGCAAGTCACCAGCCCTCGGGCGCGGTAGGAAGACATTGATGTGAATTAATGGCAGCTTAAGTTATAGTTAGCGCTTCAGTGTTCCGCGTGCGTTGGAGGGGGGACGCCCACAGTGCTACAGTATTAATTAACGCGACCCTAAAATCTCCTCTTAACCCCTGAACTCTCGTTTAAACGGTACTGTATCATGGATACAGTCTCCCTGTTAAGAAGCCGCGAGGAGACGAGAAGAAAACGAGGACAGAAAGGGGGAAAGAGAATATCCTATAAATATCATTTACTCTTTCGCTCTAATATAAATTCGAGGCGTCTGTTATGCAATGATAGACGATTACAGACCATTTCTAAAATGGCCGTACCATGTGAGTTTTATTGATCTCACGTCATCAGATTATTGCGTTTAATTTTCCGCGTTTTACATTTGCAAATAAATGGCCCTGTCGATATAATAATTATTAATATCACATTAATTATTGAAATGTTTGTTAATTCAGGATTTTATTGTTTAATTTATATCTATAATTATACATAATATTATACATAAATTATTATACATAAATTCAAGAGATTGATTATAGAGAAAATTTAAACGTGCAAAAACGCTGTTGGAAAATAAATAGATCTGATTAAATAAAAAGATTTACCTTTTATTTGTTTTTAAACATTTTAATTGTAAAAATTATAAAAGGT
This sequence comes from Acromyrmex echinatior, assembly GCF_024713525.1. Lineage (NCBI taxonomy): Eukaryota > Metazoa > Arthropoda > Insecta > Hymenoptera > Formicidae > Acromyrmex > Acromyrmex echinatior. Next base: position 246,910 of record NC_141870.1, read on the forward strand.
AAATTATTTAGATGTGCTGCAAAATTTAAAAAATAAATTATGCTTATTAAAATAAAAATTTATCGTATTTAAAAAATAACAAAAATAAATTTATGTGTACAAATTATATTTACTTTTGCTGTTCTATAGGAAGCTGAATTTAAGAAAATGTTATAAAGAAATTTTGAATAAATTACTTATTTATTGTTTAGCTGACAGTGAATCAAGGCAGAGTTCTACTGTTGTATCAAATAGTAAGTGTAAATATTATATATATATATATATATGTATATATGAGTGTGCGCATGCGTGCGAGCGTGCAAGCAGTGTGTATTATATTTATCTTGGCTATTTTTTCATATAATATATTTTATGATTTAATAATATTTAATTTATATTTATATTTATATATAAATTCAAAAGATTGATTATAGGATAAGTTTTACAAAAGTTTATAAAAAGTTCAAACGTGTAAGAACTCTTTCGAAAAATGAATAGGTTTGAATAAAACGTTTATCTCTCATACGAAGAAATCGGTTTCGCCATTTCGGGAGGAGTAAAAAGTGAAATTTATAATCCGGAAAAACAATTATGGAGGTCCCGATCGAATGTCAGGGCTGCCGCACTGGCAAAAAATGACTAATATCTTCTGTTTGATTTATATGTTCGCAAGCAATGGATCGCGTGGCCGGATGCTGGAAAGAAAGGGGCGAAGCGGATATTAAATAGAATATTAAAGATTTAGCGCACAAGAGACAACACTGCTCGAAGTTCAGCCGATCTGGACGTCTATTGAACGTGTCACTGAATGTAGAGAAGTTATATGTCTCTTATAAGTCTCTACACATATACGCGAAGGCTAAGAAACGGTTTCAGTGAGAGTCATGAAGGCGAGGGATCAAGGCAAAAAAGGCTGCCCATATCAATAAACTGACCGCCATAAATCGTACGCGTTACATACGTGAGCGCACATATGCATACATTTACATGTGTTACTCATCTATATATATATTTATTTATGACATTCACATTTTACAAGTTATGTGTAATGCGTTAAAAAAAAATCTTTGCATAAAACGCGCGAATATTAATTTTTATGGTTCCATTACACATCAGTGCGATTCATGACGCGATACACAACATGCGACCCGCGAAATTCAATCAACGTACAATTCTTCTGGAAAAGCAGTACATTGATTGGATATCGCGCGTCTCATATCGCGTATCGCGTCACAGATCGAGCTGGTGTAAAAGATATAAAGTCTCGTCTACACAGGCTGTAATTATATTTTTACTCTTTCTGTCTATAATCTGAACGTTTTGTTCAGCTCAATTTTTACACTATTCCACATTGAGAACAAAATGCCGTTGATTCAATTAAAGTCTATATTACGGACTGTCACTAACATAAGTGATTAATTCATGTATATTTTTATTGACATAAAGGTATAAATTATTATTTCAATAATCAAGGCCTTTATGTCAATAAAAAATATACATGAATTAATTATGTTAGTGACAGCCCGTACTATAGAATTTAATTGAATCAACAACATTTTTTTCCCAGTGCAGACTTTCAAAAACTGTGGAAAATTTTATAGTCATTATTTCTCAATGTCTTTTTCTCAATAAGACCTTTATTAACAAAATATTTTTTTAAAAGAAAAACCGAACTCCGCTCTTGTTTTGGAGAAATTTAAGAATGAAATTTTATTTGTATTAAAAAGGACTCTAAAGACTAAAGAAAAGATTGCAAGAGAAGGATTAAAAATCAATTCTCCATTCTTAACACCAATACGTATGTTATTAATATCAAACGTATGCATCAAGATACTGATTATTTCTCTACAGCAAAGTATGAAAAATGAAAAATTTTTCTATTAATTTCAATGATAGAAATTTTCACGTTTCACATTTTTGTTCTTGAAAAAGATAACATACACTTACATTGCTTGTACAGATTTTTTTTTTAATTATTTAGAAACATTTTATTTAAAGATCGATAAATAAAAATACTAATAAGAGCGGTAAAATTTTCTTTGCACAAAGGAATTCTTTATACAAGGAAGTTCTTGCTTTGTTTTTTTTTTTATAAAAACAAAAATTACTGAAGTTGTCAGAATTGTGCTTACAATTATATTTAATTATTCAATTTGTAAATGATATCATTTACGATCTGCATGCATTGTTTTTTTTTCTTTTATTCCTTTCTTAATATACATTTTTTACACATTAATCAATAGTGTAGAATTTGAGAATTTTTATCTATCACAATTTATACATGTCATGAGAATCAAACGAATAATATAAATGGACTGTAAATGTAGACAAAATAGAAGCATTTTTCTACACATTTATATGAAAATATTCTTAACACTTTTATTTTCTGCCTGTTATTTTTCCTTCTGTTCCGCGAGCCTCTTTGCGGTCGAGTAATAAAATCCGACTGCGGGCAGTTTCGTCCAGCCTGGACGAACGCCTTATTGCATGTAAAACATTTATGTACCCTAGATATTGGCCAGCTTCTACATTGGATCGAATTCCGCACACAATGTTTCCATAATCTTGCAAACGATGATATTAATAATTATTTATAGTGCAATTTTTTTACGCATTGCGTGAAATGTTGTGCACGAATTAAAAAATAATTTCGAAGTGCATAATCTCAGAATAAAAGAGAGCAAAAGCACTGAAATAAAAGTTTCGACAAAATTGAAATTGTATAATACAGTTCATTTCTTAAAGATAGATTTTAAAATTGCAAAAGATGTATACATAAAAAAAAATTAATACTGTAAAAGACCTAAAGGATCTAGAGTAACTTCGGTATATACGCCGCAGATGTCAGAAAAATAGAAGGAGTAGGAGTAATTTGTACGAACAATTCTGTTGTATGCCTTCTGTTATATACCTTTATGTTATATTAAATCGTGTTATGATTTTAGCCTTTTACTGTTAATATTAATAAAACCAGTATCGGTTGATTTGTTAATGTTGTAAGTAGCGCAATCATGTATCACGATTTACATAAAATGATTAAGAGAGACCAGAGCTTGTTGGCACAGTTTTTACAATTTCATTAGAAATTCATTTTAAACAATTAATTATTTTTATTTTTAAAATGTACTACTGTGACAGAGAAAACTTTATTACATATGCATTAATTATTCACTTATATTGCTAATTGTAATGTATAATATTAATTGAAGGCATTGTGAAAGGCAGCTTATTGGATAAAACGCTTTATATGTTATATATGTCACACGTATGACTGAAAAAAATCTGAAAATGATCCTTTTCGAGACTCGAGTCTTAGGTATCTATCATGGAAAAAATCCGAAAGAATTCCGATCGGAATTATTCAATTATTCTCTAGATTTCTATTGTGTCTTCTAGGGAAAAAGAAATAATTCCAATCGCAATTCATTCCGACGTATTATATTTCATGATAGATACCCAGATCTCAGTATCGTCTGCACCAATTTTATTCGGATTGGTTGCAATCGAAAGATACATTATATAATAAAAGATGACATTATATAATAAAAGTTTTAAATTTTTGATTGCAATTTTAGTTTCTGAAATAATTTTAATCTAAAGTTTGTTGATATCAAAACTCCAGATAAAATTAGTAGTAACGTCGCGAATTGGCAATGGTATGAACATATACGCAATGACATTTATATGTCAAGCGATCAAGCTCGTTTTGTATTTTTATGCATTTTGTATTTTTGGCGCTGCATAGCGCTTGATATATGAAAAAGAAAGTCAAACATCGTGAAAATTATAATACAAAAATGATAAGAATCCAGCAAGTTTATAAACTTGCATTTAATTAATTTTGTATTGCGAATATACAGTTTAAATGTAAACAAAAAATTTATTAAATAGAAAAGCAGAAAATATCAATGGAAAGCCTATGGCAAATCCAGTGGTCCAGTTGCGAATGACACAAGTTTTTATCGCGTCTTTATGCTAATAAGAGATTTTTGTAGCAATCGAAATAGTGACGATTCACAGATCGCTAGTCGTTTTCTCGCAAAGTCTTTCGGTTTTTCTCTGGCTCACTCTCATTCTCTTCTCCTTTCCTCCCCTCCCCCCTCTCTCTCTCTCTCTCTCTCTCTCTGTCTTCAACCATCCATCGGTCCATCAGTCCTCCAGGGGTTGGCCACTATGGCGATCGCGCAATAATACTAAAAAGATAAGACCTCCGGGAAAGAGAAGGGGCGCGATGTGATGCTGTCCACCCTTCGGGAGCAAGCTATTGCTCCGAGGCTAGGTGGTCCATAAGCTACTGATCTTATATATATATATGTATATGGGCCGTAAGGAAAGACTTGCACATGTATCCAAACACACTCCTCACAATGGAGTCATGACGTGTACGACAATTTTCCCGCGCATCGCTGTGTGCTGCGCTAATAATGGGCAGACGAGCCGATCAGCCAGTTGACCGTGACTAGATAAAAAATACTGCCTGACAGTCGACTACCCTCGGACTTGGACTGCTGGCGCTTACCCTACACATAATGCGGACAGAGGAGTAACAAACTATCGGACTGACTCTCCGGGGCAGTTGTCATGCTAATCACGTACAACTTTGTGGGATGCGCGTTAACGGCAGGGGCAGTTTGCGTCAGAACCCTAAGACCTCGAGAAAGAGGCTGGGTAATGTGAATCGTAAATTCAGTTTTTTTTTACAGGAAAAGCGATGGATCTTGTGATCGATACTGTGCATCATATACCATTTATAGCATAGAATTTCTCCATCTAATTAAATAAAGATATTCTAATATCTAATATATTTATATACATAAATATAATATTTCCTTCTTTTATTTCTGAAACTTCATTATTATATTATCATGGGCATAGCCAAAGGGAGCAAGGGAAATCATAATCCTTTTAAATCTTAAAAAGCAAAAATAATTAAAACTATTTAAACGGATTATGCTTAATAAGTATTCACAAGAAATTAATTTTGGAAAAGAAGAAATAATTAGAAATTAAATTTATGGAAAGATTTTCTGAGAATTCAAGACAGCTAGTGTTATAAATTTATTAATTTTTTTTCAGTTCAAAAAATAGTTTACAATTTTAAGAGAAAATATGTATATTTTTTATCGGACTTAAAGAGTCAAAACTAATTTTTATAACGCTTATAATTTATTATATAATATACATACATTGTTTAAATACCTAATTAAATGCTTCGATCTTTAATGTGGTTCTCATCAGTGAATATAAACATAAATTTCTCGCCATGGCCATATATATATATATACATCTACGTCATAGTCTCATTTGGATAAAATATAAATTGATGCTTCGTGAAACAATGGAAAAAAAATATTTCGTACAATATGTGATTTTGTTATGTCATTTTGTTTTTTTATGTTGACTTTTGATCATTTTATGTTGATTTGTTGGTCCTTTATTTTTTCTAAAAGAAAATACAACAGTATTCTTAGAAGAATCTCTTGGTTTCCTTGTCGATGTACCAGCAATTATCAACATTATTAATTTGATTCCTTGATGTATGCAATAAATATTTATTTCCTTGTCCTGCAATAAATATTTATTATTTTAGCTTAGAATTGTATTACATTGAAATAATGTTACTTACACACTTCTGATTCCTCGTCGATACACATATATACAATCTTTTCGTTATTACTTGGTAATAATATATTCAAAACAAACATTTCTTAAACATTTTACATTGTACTTATGCTGTTTCTTAATATTTTCTTCTCATACATAAATGTCTATATTAAAATATTATATAATATAAAGTAGCTCTAGGGAGAAGGTATGTATTTGGCAATAATTCGAGATCGCTAGAGTAAGACGGAGTGCTATTCCCTATATCAGTTTTAACTTTAAAGTAACACAAACATTTACGATAACAAACAATATCTCTTTGCAGTGACATGCTTATATTATATAATCATGATTGCTTCTTAAGGATACAACCTTTAAATAATCAACATTTGCTGTTCATAAACTGCTGAAATATAAACATTATAGCGAGAAATGAACGAAAAAGCTACTATCAACCTGTATCGTCAACCAAAATGATTGAAAAATAGAATAAAATAAATATAAATCACGAATTCCTTATAATACAATAAAATAATAAATGTCAAATAGAGCATACCTATAGGAGTCAACCGCAGTTGCGCGAATGGAAACTTTCTTGTATCTAATAATATTAAATTCTATTTAATAAAATTAACAAAACGTGATAACATGTTTCGATTTCTGTTTTGAGCCTTCTTCAGATCAACGATCTCATCCATCGTGAAAACAATAAATATAAATAAATAACGGACTCTTTATAAGAAAATAAAATAATATATCAATTTTTTTAATTTATATTTCTTATTTATTATTTTTTACATGTGTCGCCAAATTATATAATTTTTAGTACTTCGTAACGTCTTTCCACACTGTCAGTCAACAGTTTGTGAGCGATACATTGGTTTGGATTGACAGTGAGTCATCATGATCCATAACGTGTCATATTGCGTCAAAAATATTGATCGTACATCTGAAGAAAGCTCAAAACAGAATCCAAAACATATAATCAACTTTAGTAAAAAAAATAAAACAAATAATATAAAACGACTTCTGTATGTAGACAACTTGCTCGAGATGCACTTACGATGGGATTGACTTACGAATTCTCCCAGACGATGGACGATGGGCAACCGCCAATCGATATAATAAAATAAACTGTCAGCGGCAGCCCACATAAAAATGCTAAAGAGTCCGCATTACCGTGCAGATGTTCCATAGAAGAAAATCAGAGACCATCGGACATCACATCTTCTTCATAGATTAAAAAAGATCCAAAAACGTTCATAAAATATATCAATTTAAGTATCAATCTATTCAAGAGAACGATTTACGTAAACAAGAGACTTTATTGTTTGTTTTAATTACACACTATTATTTGCTTCTAATCGTATTTTTAGAAAATATTTAATTTAAAGGATTTTAACCGAGTGAATGTGTTATACAATTTCAAGTTCATTGTTCTGTTATCAAGAAACACACACACACACACACACACACACACACACACACACACACACACACACACATATGTGTGTATATGATCGTTGCATTGTCATATTTATTACTTGTCTATTAATCAGAATGTAACATTCTAGAAGAATATTATAATTTTTTATTGTTATTTTTTACGGTGTTATTAAAAATATTCAATAATAATTAAGAATTACAAATTCATAAGTAGGATGCCTTGAACTTGTATGACGGTAGTTAAAAATAAGAGTGAATATGTTAATGAATCTCTAATATAATTAAGTTCATATATTACTAATAATTAATTTTATCAATAAAGAGTTAAAGAGTAAGTAATACGTAAAGAGTAAGTAATAAGAGTAAAAATTATAAGTTACGATTTTATAATAATTAAATTTTTATAATTGAATTACTATATTTTTTATAAATTTCCAACTGCTTCTAAATATTTGAACAAGTATGCATATACGTGTATATACACACATATTTCACAGTTTCATCATATACTTTTTATACATATTCAACCTGCTAATAATTCATTACTCTAATTTAATGTTACAATACCTTTATATTTGTAACATCCTGTCATACTTGTAACCCCTTTAATTTACAATTAATTGGGAGACACAACAAATTTAAATTTCCTATCTTTAATAATATCTTTAATATAAATAATATCTTTAATATAAATAGTCGAATATTTCTATTTTATTTATTAGGTTATTAATATTTATTAGGTTTATCATTATGAATATAAAAATTACTACATTATCCCAAAATCTCATTATTTCAATATTGCATTCAAATAGTGAACTATCTTCATGTCTAAAAACATACACATGTTGAAAATGTGTTATTGTACTTGTGTGATGCAATAGATGATATGAACTGGTCACTCTGTGAACATCGTATCGGTGATAAATGTAACATCGATAATATCACCCACACCCTTCCCGCCTATGTAAATCATTGCCGAAACATTTAACCTTAGCATCGTATACAAGATTAAGTCGATCGTAAGCCGCAGAATCAATTTATGCAAATGTATGAATCTTGTAGCAAAATAATGATAAATAATATAACTATTAAAACTATCATTAATTTGTATTGTTATGTGAAATATAATATAATAAATATGCATATACAACATATAATGAAATAAATTTATTTTAACATATAATAACATAAGAAAATATATTCTACAATTTCCTATTTCTAATTTTATATTGCAATATACATAGTTGAATGATCATTTAATTAAGAAGTGTTCATATCATACAATTATGATAAAGTTAACTTCACATTCTTGCTTTTAATCTATACGAAAACTATGTTGAGTAATTTTGATGCTCAATATTGAATTGAGCAAGCATCTACAAGACTAAAACAAAGATGTAAAAGCAGCAAGTGAAAGAGAGAGAAAGAAATTAGACAAGATACACGCGATAGTTAGTAACGACCGGTCGTCGGATTGGTCCGAGAGCTAAAAGTTGTATCGCAAGTAGGCGGAGCTATGATGCCAAGCACATCAATCGCCACTGGGAGAGGTGCGCGAGGTGCGCACAACTGGATGCCCCCGCAAACTGAATGGAGATGTTCTCTCCATAGGAACTACCTCGTGACGCGACGACGCGAGATCCCTTTTCCGCTATCATATCCCACCGACGCGTAATCATTGCTATCACATTTCACACGTTTAGAGCAACCTCTTTCTTCGATACATAATAAAATTCGCAAAGACTAGCTGTTATATGAAGTTACTCTTCAAATCCTTTTTGGAATCAAATCTCACTCTAAAGAGTGAAAACTGAGCCAGTTTTAAAAAAGAATAGATCAATCTTTAAGAATGAAATTTCACTCTTTATAGTGAGATTCACTCTAAAAGTTTTAGAGAGTATAGTATATTAGTTTCATTATAGCATATTAATTTCATCTCTTTATTTAATCCAGACACATCATGTTTAGATAGTTATCTATTATGATCGTTAATCCAAAATTATTAACAAGGAAAAAGTCTTAATTTATGAAAACTTAAAAAAATTGTGAAACTTTGGCAATACATAAAGAATGTCTTGATGTATAAGTTATATTTTTGCTACTCGATTTCATCCCGAAGAGATAAAATCAATTGCAAAAAATTGATCTATTTTTCAATTTTGTTTATTATTTATCAAAAAGAAGTAAAACAAAATTTTATTAAGTACTCATAAAATTATGTTACTCTTAAAATTATTTTCCTTGTTTCTATCGTTTCTTTTTCATATTTCCGCGGTATTACATTGCACCGTGCGTGGTTATATTGTCCTTGTACCACTCCTTTATATTAAGAGGTCATTATTAGAAATTGCGCTCGTATCTATAGTCTATTGCTCGTATCATTTAAAAAATGTAAATACAAAAATATCACCCTTGAAAAAAAGAGAAAATATTTTACTTTTTGAAAAACAATGACAATTTTCACTCTTTTTAGAGTGAAATTTCACTCTGAAAAAGAAGTGAGATTAAATCTCCAAAAGCGAAAATTGTCACAACTCTTTTTCAAGAAGTGAAATATTTTCATTTTTTTTTTCAAAGGTAGTTGTATTTTCTTGGGATGGGATTTCACTGCAAGAAATTTAGAGTGATATTTTCATTTAATGTTAAATTCTCATAATAGAAAATGATATAAAAATTATTTAATCATAATTTTTTAAAAGGTTCAAATAGATGAGACAAAGTCATATAATAAGAGAATCAAGCAGCACAATACAATAGCTGTGTGTTTGAACAAATATGTTAAATGCAGAATTCTAAATCTGTATGGAATGGGAATAATTACTAATGAGATTTTCACAGTAGATCGCACGCGCCGTAGTAAGGAAGGGCGAAAGATGGATAAAAAAGGAAGGGAGTCTTAAACCGTTAACGATATCACTCGTCAATCACGGTTGGTGGTTGATGTGTAAAAAGGCAAAGAAAAAAAGGAAGGAATTATACCGGCGTAATGCCGGAAAATGCGATCAAACCTGACATCAGGCAAATACACGAACGAGCCTTCCTGATCACGACTCGCATGAACGATTGTGAATCAAATCACCGTCGGCTTCTCCGTCACGACGATAAAAGTAATTCCATTTAAACGAAAGAGAACTTGCGTTGTATTCCCATGAACATTCGTATAACTCAATACCGAATCAGGCTCAAAATCTCAATGTTTGTATCAAACTTAGAAGATATATAACGTATTTCAAAATATGTCGTAATCTTAGGATCAATATTAATTAGATATAGTGATATGTATAAACATATATTAGAATTAATAATTAATTATTGTACATAATTTATAAATTCGATCGAGCAACCTCCGCGCGATACACTTTAGATAATGCTAATGCCGGCGGTATTATAACTTTCAAGTTTTATAACTCAAAAAGTACTGATTAAAAAGAAGCTTTATTATAACGTTTTAAAAAGTTTTTAATACCAGTTATTAGATTTTGAATTTAAAAATAGGATGTTTTATTTTAAAAAATCGATTTGATTTTGACCTTGATGATGCTACTTAAGATCGAACTAATAAGATCAGTAAATAAATCATTTTAAACTCTATAACTTGTGTATGAAACATTTTTCTCAGAAATGCTTATTTTTCGAGATACTTAAAGAATCTGAGACAACCTGTAATTAATATAACAGATGTAATTAATATAACAGATGAGAGAAGAATTCCATTCCAAACAGATTTTTCTGACTTTACACGTAGTTATCTTAAATATTAATAACTAATAATTAATATATATATATATATATATATATGTATGTATATATATATATATATATATATGTATAGCCAAGCGACACTTCTTTCCGCTTGATTTATTCACAAAAGAATGCCTATCGTTGATATATTCTTTATCAATGAATCAATTAATAATTACCGATAGTATTTTGCGCGTGTATATGTATATACATATATGCATATGCTGAAACCCATATGCACTCGTTCAAACTTGTCATACGGATTGCGTGTAAAAGAAGCTCATTATTACTCACAATACTTGCTCCATTTTTCAAAACTTGATCGTAATTTTCACTTACGATACGATAAATTTAAGATAATCTTATTGAGATAAACGTGAAACAAGAATAGTATGACACAAATAGCACTGATAATTCACTCTTTGAACGCACTTGATCTCTACGAAGTGTAGAAGATACAGTATTTCTGAACGTATCCGATCATGCATCATTAGCGCCTTTATCATTAGCGCCTGCAATCATATATTTTGCTCTGGTTGATGATAATATCGTCGATCAATTCAAAAAGTTACAGATCCGGACTTGCATCGCAATATCTCCGCTCGAAGGGCACGTAGAGAAAAAATAAATGCACTTGTTATACAATCGGAGTGCAAGTTATCGATTGAACGTATACAGACATTGATCAATTCAGCCGTTATTGAGACCTGATAATCTTGGTCTCACCGCGTTGATTCGCGTAAAGAAGCCATGGCCGATGTCTCACGCCTTGTCCAAGCAGAACAACAAGTCACGATAATATCCAAATGGTATTAAAATGAATCGGAAATAATTGAAAAATGATCATTTTAGAATCATTTTGACATCATTTTGAAATCATAAAGACTTGTTATTCTGCTTGAGTGACATCGTTCCGCTTGTTTAGCCAAGACACTACCATGTCTATTTATGCACGTTCATACGTGTATAAATACATATATACATATATACATAAATACATACTTACATGCGTATACATATATGCTTTAAATGTTTGTAAAGAATAAAAATAAACCTCCATTTGTTCTTTGATTTCTTTATTGCATATTTGATAATAACAAATATTTTTCTACATAACTTTGCAAAGTTGTTGTGACAGAACAAAAGTTGCAAATTTGTACCTTGGATATATCAAGGTTAATAAATTACGTTGCGTAAATTTTTATGAATTATTAGGTGTTGGAATTAATTCGTAGCGTTTTTAAATGAACGATTTTATTTTTCCAGACATTAAAAAAATACATTCATGAAAGTACTTCCCATCACTTGTAAAAAACGCTACGATTAATATCCAACCCTAATACATAAAATGGGTTTTACCAACGTAATATATTTCTTTCTTTTAATACCTTCTCAGAGTATTTACAAATAAGAAAGTAATAATATTTCTACATGTAATAATATATCTATGCTTGTTAATAGCATAAATATACTTCATTCGTTGCGACATTCAACCCAACATTAATGCGACCCTGACATTTATGCAAAAAAACTAATTATACATGTAACATGTAAATATAACAATTATTTCAATTTGTTTTTCACTTAACAATAAAAATTTTAAATATTACTTAAAAATTTTATGTAGATAATAAAACATAACATAAAGATATATATTAAATATAAGAAATTCAATAAATTCAAAAAGAAGTTTGTAGTAACAAAACAATAATAAAGTTCCATTTTCTTTCATTATATTCTTTCTAGTTGATTTTGTTTTTATTACTCAGTTTCATTCAGTATTGATAAACTAAATATAATCATATTAAATAGAACTTTTTAGAAATAGAATTAGGAATTAAAAACGTAGTTTAGAAAAATCGCTTTTTTGAATACATGCTGAATAATAATACATGCTTTGCCGAGAAAATAGTAATGATAGTAAAATAATGATTGCAATACTGTTATACGAAATATCGATACACACACACATCGATACATTGCTTATTTCAAATTTAATTTCAAATTTAATTCGAAATAAAGTATATAAATAAATATGTTTAGAATAAAACAAATGGAATAAGCAAATATTTCTAAGTATTACTTTATAATGTGATATTTCTATATAACATTAGAGTTCCGACAAATTATAAACATTTAAAAGGATTTCATTGTTATCTCCAATAGTTTATAAAAAAACAACTAGTTCGTATACTGGAAACATTGTTAGACATCTTAAACATAAAATGGTTTAAATAACCAATATAATTATTTATTTACATGTTTATCTATATTAAAGAAAAGATAACATGCAAATGTGCAAAAAATTGTTCAAATATTAGTTTAAAAAGAAATACACAACATACAATATAATGTATGATGTGGAAACAGTTAATTTAATGAAAAATTAAAAATATTCCAAAATCACGTTTTCTTTCTATGAAAAAAATCATGATTTTTTTTACATACGATATTTTTTAAACAAAATTATAAGATAAAATTATCAAAAAATTGAATATGGAATGTTTTATATTTAATATTGACATATAAAATATGAACTATCACACACAGTATTTCATACTTTCAACTTCTCCATAGTATTATCCAGAAAAAAATTTTATATATATATGGACATATTTTACATATAATTATATATAATTGTATATATAATATATAATATATCCATTTTTATATAATTATTTATAACTTTGTATAATATAATTATATACACATATAATTATACGTATATGATTTTTCCTGGGTACTTAATAAATAACTGTTGTATTTACAATTATTTTTTTTAAGAAACATGGTCATCTCGCGCCAAGTGTATGTGTATAATGCGATATTACACTTTTGCGAGTATAAGATTAGGATCTCAATAATGGATGAATCGATCAAGTTCTGATTCGACAATTCAAATGTCAAATTTTGCGCGCTTTACCAAGCACTTGTAATATATTTATAATAACTGGTTATATTTGTGGAAAATGGTTTCATTGAATAATGGCTCAAAGTGCATGGTAGTCGAAATATGAAAGTTGCTGAAATATTAAGTTGAAATACATTATTTTACGTTCTCTAGACACTACCGCATTATTTATTCTCATTATAGTATTGTTTTTTGATTGTTATAATTTTTAATTTTCGAGAATTTTAAGTTATTTTTTTATATATATTTGTAATATATTAAAATATTTTAATATCATTCACTGGATAAAAGGTCTTGTTGAATTAATTGGAATTGTAATAAATTTAATATTTTTAATTGAATCTACTGGAATCTAATTAGACATATTATAGTTAAATTTCTAGCAAATATTTCAAATCTAGATAAACAGAAATTACGATATAACTAAAATACTAATGGATATAAATTTGTTTGGTTTGTTCTTCTTATTGATGCAACCAGAACATTTTTCTCAGCAAATATACTGCAAACACATAGTAGAACGCGCAAAATATGATATTCAAAATGTCAAGTCGGCTAATAGCTCAAAGCAGTAAAAATTATAGTGCAAAAGAAAGAAAAAAATAATATAAAAATATAAAAAAAGCACCTTTTGAACGACAATAATATGTCTTATTGTTAATGTAAAAATATTACATTTTGTACTTTGTATCGCGATATCTTCGCTTGTAAGATAAAAAATAAAAACTTTTTTTTATATATTTTAAACCAAAGCTATTGATTGAGCCTACTCAAAGCTTGATTAGTTCAACCGTTATTCGATAATTTCGGACACCTACTTGCAACTAGGTATTGTATCTCGACCTTTTTCGCCTCTCGTACTTTCATCTCGCGTGAAGAAATATGCGCGATTGGTTATGAGTATAATAAAAATACGATGTCCCGACACTTATGGAAGTGAAAATTACAAGTGCGAATGCGAATGATATTATAATTAAATTAACACATTTATGATATGATTATACCATATATGTGACGTTAAGAAGAAGAACGATTTTAAATATCGGTTGTGTTCCAATTTAGCTGTGTTTCATAATGAATGTTACAAAATGAATGTTATTTCAGAAACATTACTCAAAACAACAATATATATATTGGTTTAAAGATAAAGACATACGTATGACGAAGATACATAGAGATGTATCGTAAGAAAATTTGTAACGTAGTATTATGCATATAATTGAAATAACAATGTTTAGTATATATATATATATATATATATATATATATATATATATATATATTATAATTAAAGTCTAATAATTAAGTCGCAAATTTAAAAAATATTATATTATTAATTAAAATAATTAAAATATTATTATAAAGATTTCATATTTTATTATAAATGTATATTAAGAATTTTATTATCTATATAAATAATCTGTAGAACAACATACGTACATATTTAAAAAATATTATTCAATATATCATCGAACATCTCTTTGTATTCAATATCGTATACAATGCAAGTTTATAATTTGACTTTGAATTTAACATCCAAATTATACTTATCGAGCAATTTCACATGAAGACTATTTGTATTTTTATCACCCTGGAAACTCCCAAATTAAATAAGATTTCATTTTCACTTTAGATTTTAAAATACACAATCGACTTCTTAGCTGGTTCATGTATAAATATACATGTTGTTGGTAGTGTCTCGTACTACATGTACACTTGACGCAAGACTCGACCGTGTCTTTTGAATATTATTCTCAATAACAGAATTAATCAATTGTAAAAGGAAAGAAATATCAATGTACTTAAATAGAATGCAGTCATGCATTAAAATATAGCAAACAGTATAGTCATAAATTAATTTTTTGTTACTATGAATATAAAAATACTAAAATAAGGTCATCTAAAAATATTTTACACAATACGTTATATTTTATGTCACAATATGTAAAAATAAATTGTAAAATATCTTATATGAAGTATCCATAAATCCTCAACATTTTTATACATGAGCAATAATATAATAAATAGTTAGACTTAATTTGCATAAAAAAGTCATTCTTTAATTCTATTTATAAAAAATAATTATCAAATCTCCTTAATTTTTCTGCTTGCAAAATAATCGAATTTAGTATATAATACTCTTCTCCAAATTAACATTTACTCATTGCATAATTTCGCTTTTAAATTTTGCAAACGATTACATTAATCATTTCATACAAATTATTATGTAGAAAATAGATCAAATAATTGAAATTGTTTTTGTTGAAAATGAAAGAAATAAGGAAATAGTCAATAATAAAATATGTGTAATAAGATATATTAGTGATTTGGTTTTTTCTAAAATGCAACAGTGTACTAAAAAAAAGTATTAAGTTAATTCTCTTAATAATTTTTTAAATCGAATACTTTTTACACAATTTTATTTTTATGGATATTTTGTAAATGTTAAAGTAAAATAGCAAGAGTAATGATATAAGATAAAAAAATAATTAATAATGTATAAAATAGTTTACTCCGATATTTTGAAAGAAAATGTGGATTATCTCGTAATAGCTTTATTATTTATAACCTTAATAATTTTAAGATCAATTTTAATAAACTATATATTAGTTGATAGAATTATATATAGATAGAGTTGCTAATGACATAGCAATTATCATCATAATTATTATAATATGTAATTATAGTTACAAATATCAAAAGTTTTTTTCTCAGTGTACATGCAGCGAGTAATGATTAGTTAAAGTATCTATATTTATGTTATAAAAATAAAGGCAAACACTTCAAATAACTTATATATAGCGTTAAAGCTCTTTTTATATTTTTAAAAGATTTACATTAATTAAAATATATGTATATTTATATTTTATAGTTGTATATATCCAAAGTACAAAAAAAGAATTTAAGGCTAGACTGCATATGTATATGTTGGATTAAGCTAATTAATTTCACATTTCTTTCGAATTAAATGCAACATGTTGAATTAAAATAAATTAAATGTGATTTCATATATTTTTTACAACATTTATCCTTATGACATGCAATTTAATTTTTTTTATATAAAATCCCAAATTGCGTATAAAATAAAATATATAAAATAAAATAAATATCGAAATAGCAGTATTGTTATTTCAGTTCAGTATTGCAATCACTGTAATATAATTGCTATAATAGAAACAGTCTTCGATTTTGCGAGAGAAATACAAAAAGTCACAAAAATAAAATTGTAATTAATAGTTATTTATACAATTTTCCTGGTGAATTTGGTGACTTTTGCGAAGACATCATCGTTGTTACCCACTACAAATGATTCACGTCGTCCCTTTCGGCCGTTTGCAAAAGCGACTGGTGTCGCACTCAGTTCCTCTTAATAGGAACGGAGATCGTAACGTGGAAAAGCGAATAGTACTCCGCCACCCCGTGGCTGTTTGACTTAATTTTACGAGGGGTCGCTCGAAACGACAAGGGCAGCATCGGAAGGGTGGAATGCGCGGTAGCGACAGCGGTGGCGGTTTAGCAGATAAAAATTATTCGTTTAAAGTCAAGAGGTACGCTATAGAGTATAGTTAAGTTTCCCAGAGGAGTAAATTCTTCTCGCGCGTTTCTACGCAATAATAACTATAATTAAGTAAATAGTCGCGTCAGGCACTAAAATTTCGAGAAACTAAAGTGCAGACTTCTATACTGTACATAATTTTAAACTTCTCCTCTGAAGAGCTTTGACTTTGTTTAATCGCAGTAAGAGATGCAACGCTGCAAAATTTAATGAATATGATGTAGCAGATTTAAACTATTAAACTATGTCGCGATATCTTTTTTGTTATATAGTTTACAATTTGATTGATTTTAAGTGAAAGACTGTCGCGAAAAACATGTTTACCTAAAAATATCGTTATGATATCTTCCATTATAGTATCATTATAATATCATCAAGATACATGATATACAATATTATCCAAGGAAAGTGTTCAATTATAAAAATATTGATCGTAAATAATTGCATCGGATGTCGCAAGCCCTAACATTTCTTTTTACATACACCGAAAACACGAATGTAAGGAACATATACCAGATTTACGTCTCGCAAATTGAAAGAAAAAAGAAGTTAATCACTAAAATGAGAAACCGAGAATGCTGCCTTTTACTAGAGATCTTATTTTCTCGACGAAGAAGTATATATGTATATATGATGTGTACATACGTGTGTTCTATGCAAACAAAAAACACCTGATATTTATGGTCCAACTGATCGGCTACTCCATTCGCAGATCGGATCTCACTAAATCACCAGTCGGTATACGCCTAGGAAGGAACTAGCCGCATCTCCCCACAGTCCATGGATGGCTATAAGGTTTCGATGTTGCAATGATGCGAATGACGAAGGATGGAAGAGAAATCGATGAAAAGAAGTTAAAGTTCTATTCGGCCTACCCTTGGTATACCTTCTGAACAATGCGTCATATCTGAAAATATATCTACGAAATAAAGATCCATATATATATACATTGCGTAATATAGTATAATTGACACTTTTCAAAATGCACAATATAAAACTTGCACTATTTAGGAGAATAGAAATATTTTCATATAAATACAAGTTACAGAATAATTAATGTTCGTACTTTCGTCAGAATTATTATGTAATTATATTCTTTTTTTATTTAAAAAAGAACAAAATTTCAAGTAGTGAATACAGTAGTATTTCACGTAGTATCTTAAGTAACATTTTATTTGTATAAAAATGTATGTGACATACTGTTCATCTTTAAGTGTTTAAAAATTTAAAATAGCATACGCAATTGTCTTTTTTTAATATTTTAACACCAACTGATTTTAATTGTAAATAAAATATATTAAAAGATAAAAAATTAACTTTACTACTCATTTCAGAAAATTTCAGTAAAATTGTCAGTAAAAATATTTGTTATTGTTTTCAAAATTCAATTTTATTTGTTACGTTCAATATTAAATACTTATTCTTGTAAACATTGCGTGACATTTATTATCTAAACACGTACAGTATATCATATTTATAAAAATTATTTTTTTCAAAAATTTTTAAGTATTATATTGGGTTAGGTGAAAAATCTGTTTACAAGTTAGTAAAAAGACTTTTCCCCATCAATATCTTCGTTAAAAAAGATTAAAATTTAAATTTAAAAAAAGAGTTTTAAAGCTTGAAATTTCTACTTCCGAATGGTTATTATATTTTTTGAATTTACATTTGAAATTTTTATGTATAGAAAACTACGAGCTGAAAAAAATGAAAAACTTGTTTTCACTTTGTAAATCTGTGAAAAAAATTTGAACAAATTTTCAACTATCTGTTGTGAAAGCTTGAAGCTTTCCCTACAAAATCGTTTTTTAAAATTATTCCTATGATTTTTTTTGTTCTTGAGTTACTCGCGGATTAAGTATAGAAAAAGGAACATTCTGACTTTATTGCTCGTAACTCCGTTAAAAATCATCATATCGCAATTAAAAATACAGATTCTTAAAGTTAAAACGTTGCTCTATCAAGTATAATTATCAATTTTTTTTAAATAGAATGGATTGCTAAAAAAGTCTTTTTACTAATCTGTAAAGGAACTTTTTCCCTAACCAAATATTTTGAACTAAAATAAAATAGATATATTTGAAAATAAGAAAAAACTGTTGTAAAATAAAATACAATATTGTTAAACCATCATTGAGTATTCGGTCAATTCAAAACTGGGTCAAGGTAACTATTTTCTCGTAATCTGCTTATTCTCTTGTGACTCTGCAGATTTCATTCATTTGATGAACATCAAAATTTGTCGATAAATATATGTGTTACGTATGAGTGTGTATGAATGGGTATGTACATATGTATGTACATGTTACACGTCTCTATGTAAGTACATCCTATGTGCCGCGTCATCAACCATCGCAAACTTACATCGTCATCAGAAGTGAAAGATGCTGGCATCGCCAAATCTTTCCTTTCTCTGCCTTCTATACGTAGTGAGAGTAAACGTGACGTCACCGACTTAAAGCTGCCGAACGGAAGGAATACTATCGATTGATTCGTACTTTACGAACAGAGATTAGAAGCCAGTGAAACCATAAGTTTGTTTTTCTATGATATTACTCTTAAACAACGTACAAAAACAAAACATTTTTATGTAATTAATTAGCAATAATATAATCATTGTGAATAGCATAAATATTTACATCCTACAGTAATAAAAGTTTATACATAATCAAGTATAAATATATATAATTATACTATCCGGGAAAAAATAGTCATACGTGATCAATGTGATCATGTATGAGTCTTGACCTGACATACACAGTCATACATGATTATACTTGATCATATATGACTACAAATCATATCTGTTGCTTGATCGTTACGATTGTACAGAAATCGCTACTTCATGAACTTTATTCATGAACAGTGAATGTTAATTGATGGATGTAAATATACTATATGTACTATATACATATACTATACGTATCATATTGTTGGAAAGATGAAACACGTATAATTAAAATATATTTCATTCATAAATGAATCTGAAATAATTCTATTTCGGCAAAGAAAACTTGCAAGAGTAGTTGCAAAAATAGTATATAACCGGGTGCTAAAAATCTATGTATGAATGTACGATTACGTACCAAGAGTATACAAAGAATTACTGTATAGAATCGTATATGATTATGGATAGTCGTAAAATACTTGCATACATTCATGTACTGTTCTATACAAATCCATAATAATGTACATGTACTATACGAATATATGCACACTCAATCATTCATGATCATATACTAGCATTCGAAATTGTACATTATGTAATGCATGATTTTATATGCCCATGTATAATTATGTGCATGCATGGATCATTTTTTTCTCGGGTAGGTGTTTAGAATAAAGCGTTACAAATTTTTATCTCGGAAACAAAACATTTCAGAGAAAAATGTTTTATACGAAAGTTTTGTGAGGACTTCGAGGAGGACATGAGATGGTGCCATTGGTTTGATTTTGGGTAACGTCAAAGCAAGATTATATAGAATGTTTTAAATAAGACCCATTTTTTATCTATATGTTTTCTTTGTTTCATATAATCTTTGTACACTCACATATAATAGTTACGGGAAAAGACCGCATAGTGGACAGTATTAAATTTTAGCACAAATTTTTAATATTTTCATGGATGCAAAATGATAGTATAAATTTTTTAAGTATTTTATATTTGATATTTTAGAAGAAACTCGAAACGCGCGCATTTCAGCCAGCTTTAATTGCAGTATTACAGAAATAAAAGTATTTCTAACGGTTATTTTAAATTTTAAATTATTTATGTATTTTGTCATTATATAAAGCACGAAGTATTATATTCTTTTTATAATATTATTCTTCGGCTTCGTTGGAATAAACAGTTCGGAAGATTGGTCAACATTGGAAATCGTATTTACAATTACAATACATATGTATTTAAAATGAAACTATTTCAAATATTACCCTGATTATTATACATATTATATGTATATAATTATATGTACATATAATTGTACATTGAAAATTGATCGAAGCTATAATTAATCCAGTTTTATTGCTAAGCACATTTCAGAATACATATGATGATATGATTATAACTAAAAGAATACTTACTTGAAAAAAATTCATTGTTTTTTCAAACCGTCACCAATGTTCCAAGCCAAATCCATATCTAAGCTTTAGTTCGATCTCTATTGAAAATCTCTAGCACGTCAGGTTCACCTGAAACGTTGTTTCAAAAATGGACAAAAACGTGTCTTTTTTACACATTCCCAGCAAACCAAACCATGTAACATTGACGTATGTGTCATAGTACACAAATGTCGTGAATGTTACCTGCAACATTATCAGTATCATGAATGTTACATTCTGATATGGCTCTATGTCTGCAGCAACTTTGGAGAGTATCAGACATTTTTCACTAATATATTACTATAACATAGACATAGCACAAAAATATGCAAAGACGTATCAAGTCTGTCCCAAAAAATCCGACATTTGCGTATATCTTTGTCTTTGGGCATTCTCTCTATGGAAAATAGGCATTCAGTTAGGGAGGATCTTGAAGAATACCTTCACTAAGCGGCACGATCTAATAGCTGTTCAGTCCTTGAACGTATCATTTATTTCAGTAATGTATTATTACAACATGAAATATGTCACATATATAAATGTTAAATAGTTTTCTATATCTTGTGTGATCTCGATCTAAGATCACATATGATCACTATTATAGCTTTTTCAGATTCAAAAACTCAGAAAGAATTTCAAAAGGGCTTGGGAATTTCCAGGGGATCAGTCAATTAGATTTGCATACGCCTTCCTATAAAACTTCTAAGCGATTTTTTTCTTATGAGAAGTACGTCCATCTCGTGACGGAGTCATGTACTTACCTCTTATGTATAAATATATAATTTTTTTAAATATTATATTTGTTATACTTATATTATATATTTCCACGTACGTGTTTATGTAATGTTACGATGTTATGATAGAAAAGTATAACTAGATTTTTGATGATTAAAAAAAGTTCGGTTTTATCGATTAATGCTATTGGACAATTACTTATCTCCCTCTGTTTTTAATAATAAATCTCATTGAACTTATACATAGTTGTTTGCTTTATAATTAATATTTACTTTATCGGTCAACATACTTACGTCATGATATTAGACATTGCACTTGCTCTGCAAGTAAGTAAAAATTTAAATCATGACGCGCGTAGAATATAAATGATAACCAATAACGCAAAACTAATTTGTATAATTGTATATCATTTATGTAGTTTATATATATTATAAATAAGTATCGAATTTTGCACCTAATTATATTTATGAGCCATTTTTCGAGAATCTAGAAAAAATTGCACACTACGTATATGATTACATAAGATTTCGTATATGATCATATATTTCATATATTCATTATTTCCCATGTAGGGATGGGAACTGTTATTTTTGTCGTTACTTCCTGTAATAACAATTTGACAATGATGTTACAATGTTTTATGACGATAATTAACTAAAAGCTAATATTAAAAAAATTATTTTTTAATACTCGTCACCATTACTCGTTGTTTATTGAAAAAAGTTACTTGTAAGTAAGAGTTGAAGTATAACGAGTAAAAATAACGAATCAATGCGTTACAAATTCGAAAGTTTCCCAGCCTTTCATTATCATACCGTCATAAAAAGTTGCAATGTCAAATCGTTATTATAAAAGATAATAATAAAAGTAGTGGCATTTTCAGTTCGACAACAGTTGTAGTCATATGATTACAACTAAATTTATATTACTACTTATGTATATTAGTATTTAAATTAGTTCAATTTAATTTATTATACATTTTTTATATTTACAAAGAATATGTAAATATATTTATATGTAGAAACATTATCCGATATTTTTATCATCTTGTTTAATTGCTATACAGATAAAAATATAATATTATTGTAGAAAGAAAACAACAAAAAGAAGAAAAAGGAGAGAAACGTAAATTGTTTGAGATTTTCAGTTTCGTATTTTATAACTCATATTTGTTTTGTCAAATAATCTGTCGATCTATAGAACAAAGTGATAGGCAAGATAGTCAATGTAGTGAGCTGTATCGAAAGTATCGAAACAGGTGGGTTGACGAGGGGAAGAACTGAGGAACCTCGAGAACAAACCGGAAGTAAGATGAGCTTTATTGTCAAGTCACGCTGACATCGTGGCTTATCTCTATCTTCTACAATAATCCTTCTGCTTCAGAAGTTCCCTCCTTTACCCCTGTATATGACCACTCCATATTCACGTGGTTGCAAATATATGTTTATAAATGGAGAGATGAGAGAAATCTTTTACAAAAACAAATACAATCCTAAACTGAAAAGTTGAAGTATATTTTTATACATATTAAATTGCAGAACTAGGAACGTTACCTTAAAAAACTAACGTGTTATAACCGTTATAGTTACAAATAGTTGGATTTGTCCGGAAACTCTGATAAGAAACAAATCGTATGAAACATTTGTAACAAAACCCATTACGTCAAATGTCAGTCAAATAAACACGAATTCAATTATCAACTTTCAAAATCTTTTTTCTTGAAAATGAAACCTTGTCCGAAACAAAATTTATTCTATCATTTTGATTTAGTTAAATTATATAATTACTCCTTTTTAATACTATGTATTTCTGCTTGCACTGTATGATAGAAGAAATAAAATTTTTGAAAACACTTTCATTTTTTAAGTTAATTTATCCGTTTGAAATTACATAATACGTAAAATCGAAAATAAAGTATTTTAGAAAAACTTTATAATTAGATTACTTTATATCTGGATTTAATTAAGCAAAAGCTATTATAACAAGAGCTGTTAAACGAATCTGGTGAAACGGACAGTCAATCTGTCAACTTGACATGCGACGTCTGTTCGGAGATTCTGTGAGGGTCGAAAACGAGCCATTGTCAAACGACCCTTGTGGACAAGTCTATTAAATTCTCATTAGAACTTTATCCTCTTCCATGCCTGACAATCATTGAACGTAGCTTTCGCATGACAAAATCTGTTTCGATATCACTAGTGTCACGTACATAAAAAGTAATTCTTCCAATTATTTTCTTATCTTCATATCTGTCCTTTGCTCATCATATAGAAAGATTATATACCATATAATTAGAAATATGTCTATCTGATATCTTTAAAATACTATTTATTTTCATAACATTAGTAGAAATTTTAATTCCAATATTTGAATCACAGAGAGTTTAATTGTTATTTATCTGCAATTTAATAATATTTATACACACTAGCTATCCTTGAATTCATCCAAGATTTAACTTCTAATGTCTTGAATATTCACTATTTGTAAGCAATATTTCTAACAATAATTTCAAAGAATGGTAGAGTGATTCTAAATTTAAAAAATAATTCTTTATATCGCTCTCTGTCTATGCTATCTGTTGGGAAGTTGAACTTATAAATATTAAGAGAATGCTGGAGTGACGCTAATTATCTACCACAAATTACAAAATGCAACTAGAACTGCTCTTCGGATTAGTTTTACCAATTAGTGGCAAAATTTTTTTTACAGAATTAAATCATGCACGAGCAGAAAGCCCGGATATTGATTTCATATAGAAATCAAAGAAATTTCAATAGTATAAGGGAGCCAATCTCCGATGATCTTAATCTTAACATATATTGTCCAGGCTATAATCCTGAGTAACCTCCGATAGGTTTTAGCCATCGCTCATTATTCGTTAGAAAGTTATTAATAAAATAAATTTATGAAATAACGTCATATTTTTGCGGCATATAATATCAATCCTCCATCGTAAACGAAGATCATTTGTGTCCGTATGCGTTAAAAGCTTTTGTTCTGAGTTATAGTCTCAAAATGAAATTTCCATTCTTCCTTTTTGCAAAAATTGTGCAAAGTTAGCCTGTACATTGACCATCGTCTGGCGCCTTAAAAAATTTAATTCCTTCTTCAAAATTTTATCAAGATAAAGGCCATTACACATACAAAATTTTTAGTCGTAATTTAGTCGTAAGGTCTCAAGTAAATTGACTAATCACAATCAAAATTGCAATCTCACATTTCAATACACTCAACTGTGATTGGCCAATTTGCTTAGAGCCTTATGATTACGACTAAAATTTTTGTATGTGTAATGGCCTTAAGATATAATATATTGTAACACAAATTATTCAAAAACAACCCCGCTGAAGTCAATTTCTTTATTCTTCATTTAAAAATCGTTTTTGAAATATCAATGTGAACAGATTGATTAAATAGAAATGATAATAAAAAATGATTAAAAAAATGTAACTAAATACATTTTCTTGTTAATGTACATATGTATAGATTGACAATCCAGAAGAAATATATGATAGCTCCAGAATCCTCTGTATGAATTTGTAAAGGACGATTTTGGCAATCCCTGCTTTTGTTCTTTCTCTTGCTTCCTATCAAGCTGCGGGTTTCGAGACTAGGAAAGAGGTGAACGTATTGTTTACCGACGTTCCATCCCGATGGTTTCATCGCCGAACAGCGGTGTCAGCAGAAATGGCGTTGCAAATAAAGTGAGGGAAGCGGGAAAGATAGGTTCGTTCATAAAATCGCGTACTGCTTGCTCATGTTTCCAAGTAGCAAAGCTAGTTGACGTTTGCGCAGTTCAAAGATTTATTCGCTGTTATGATAGCAATTTCGATTTATTTAATGTATGATTTTGTATGCTCATATACATGCATGGATCATTTTTTCTGTGATAATATAATTATAATTTTATTTTATATAGTATTAATTTCGTATACATATATACATATGTATTGAAATTTATATGCATATGTTTCCATGAGAGAGATACATCTATTCTTTATCGGATCAACACATGTTTTCTGGGGGAGATAGCTATCTTTTCTATCGAATTATCCCATGTGTTATAAAATAACCATGATGTATAGTTTAATAAATAGAACTATTACGTTAAAGAATAAAAAGCGACAAATAAATTGGATAGTAGAGTGGAGGGTAATGATAATGTGAATGTAGACAGAACTTGTACGGCACAAAGTTACACAAAAGTTGCAACAACATTGCTGCAACATTGCAGATTTGTAGCAATATCGTTGCAAAATCTCTGCAATATTGCTACAAATTCTGTACTGTATGAGAAGGATTATAACCATATATTGAGAATGTGTCAGAAACAGTAACAGAAGCGATGAATAAAATTGAGTACATGATTGGTTTTAGATAATAAGAATCTTATTGGATCGTACATTTGAGAAAACTCAACAAATAGGAAATAGGAAATACTGGTTATGATGATCAAAGATAAATCTTTCAATGCTTAAATAATTTAATAGGAATTATTATATACTATATATGTACATGCATATATATCATATTTGTAGTCATTTGAACGAAAAAAAAAATTTATGATACCAATATTAAATTGCTTGTCACTTTAATTTATAAAATTACTACTTCAGTTTCGGTTTAAGACTGTGTTTCAAAACCGATAAATAATCGGCGCACAATTAGCTTGAACTAGAAATTATATAAATTTACAAGAAATATTATTAGGCACGAAGAATTGCCTTAATCGAATATAGTGTGTTTTTCACTAATGTATACTCCCATTAATTCATTTTCACTTAATATTGGATACATAATGCTTTGGTATCACCTCGATAATTATACAGTAACGTTGTCAAGTGTCCTTTTTGTATATACACTTGAATATTTAGTCATTTGATATATTTAGCTATCGTAAATGTACAGAGCATATTTATACGTAAATATATAGAGTGATTCCGGAAAATTTGTAACAAATTGAAAGAAGTGCTAGATCTGCGTTAATAATGTTCGATGGAACATAGCTTTAATTAGGTATCGTCGAGCCTAGATTATTTAACAAAAGCTGTTCAATTTAAGGAGATCTATCATCCCTTTAAATTTGTCACAATTATTCGAAATCATTGTATATAATACGTATAATGTACTCAATTAAATGAGATATTTCTGTCTTCCTAAATTTTGAGCAAGTGTTACATTGTGCATTGTAACGTACAGTCTATTATAATATTGCCGCTTTATAATTACTCACCAATAGAAGAATCCATCGACGCAACAAATGAGCTGTTCAAGTCCAACAAGCGCCTCCTCGGCGCTGTCGATGTCACAGATAGACTTCGGGACTCGCTGGTGCTGGTTGGTGTTGCTGTTGTTGTTGTGGATGTGGTTGCTGACTTTGAGTTTGATGTTGCTGCTGCTGTTGCTGTTGCTGCGTCATCTGCTGTTGATGATGATTATGATTGTGATTGTGATGATGACTCTGTCGCGTTCTCAACATATCGTATCTTTGCTTGTAAAGGTCGCGTTCCTGTTGAATCCGTGTTAGCTCGATCTTCGCACGTTGAAGTTCATTCTGCAAGTTCCGATTAGTGCTCTCAAGATCCTGCCGTTGCTGTAGCCGTTTGCTACGACAGTTCTGAGCGTAACCACGATTCTTTAACGTTCGTCGCTTTTGCTTCAGCCGCACCACCTTCACACACAATTGTAGATTTAATCATATATTTGAGCCTTTTCAACAACTTTATATTCTTAACATTCTTAATTTATGTTTTCTTAATCTTTTTTTCCTTAGCAGCATTTGTCACAAAATTATGTATAAAATAAAAAATCGAAACGATGTACGATTCAATGTATAGATATATTGTATAGATATTGTATAGGTATATAATAGATTATATACGTATGCATACGTATACATTATATTGTATATATAATAATAGCACACAATGAGTTTGCATTTTACGTAGGTGCTATTGTATAATCATAAAAATAATAACTAAGAATAAGAAAGTTATTTGACTTCAATATATTTGGAACAAAAAAAGTCTGATTATTATAATTAGTATATTAACTTATCAAAATTTTACAATAAGAATGAAAACCGATATAATTTTATTGTGCTTAAAATAGATAGACAGATAATTATCCTCATGCATATTGATTTCATATTAAAAAAATAAAGCGTAAAAAATTAAATTATACCAGTTTTAGTTATTGTAAAAGACTGTTAAGGTTTATTCATTCAGGTCGATATTCATTAGTTTAAATTCTTGATTTGAAACATCGGTCCCGAGATTTCCAAAATAATTTTGCTACACAAATAGAAAACAAAAGAATCATTCACCTGTTCTCGTGGACAACCATGGAGACGTTTGTTGAGTTCGCGTACAGAAAGTGACATCAAAAGTTCATCATCCATGAGTTCCTCTTGAGGATTCGTACCGTTACAATTAGAGTACAGGCCGTTACCAGAACGATGAGCTGGAGTGGGCCCACCGGCGCCGCAAGAACTCACGGAGCATACGCTCAACGGTCTGCCCGGTTGTATTGCTAAACCTTGTATGCTATCCTCCATCCCCTGCATCACACTCCCGCCCGCGGGAAGCATTCCTCCTCCTGTACCTGGACCACTGTAATACTCTAGATGACTTGACATTGCCAGGTATCCACCTGCGACAACAATATCCATGTGGCAAATTCAAAACACGTTAGAAAAAGTAACACATTGGAAAATGACGAAATATTGAGAAATAAGAAAAGTGAATATAGTTTTCACAATTTCGGTATCCAATTTTTTATATATAAAAAAAATAATTATTATAGATAATTATATCATATTAATACAATAGAAAAATTTTCCTTTACATTTCATGCTAGGAATGATCCTGTATATATATTACACACACACACACACACATATATATATATATATATATATATATATATATATATACATATAGGGTGTTTCTTAAATAGAGGACACTAATCATATAGCGTTATTCCTGATTAAAATTGAGTCAAAAAGTCCTCTACAATTTTGCAATTTTCGCAATGGTTGACGAAATATTAATTTCTAAATATTACCGAATAAACACATATTCAGCTACCCAACTATTAACTGTCGCGAAAATTGCAAAATTGCAAATGGTAGAGAACTTTTTGATTCAATTTTTCATCAGGAATAGCATTATGTGATTTGGCAATCGCTTACTCAGTAATCTTTAGAAATTAATATTTCGTCAACCATTATGATAACTGTTGGGTGAAGCTTCTTCAAATATTATTACTTTGGTGGTTGATTTCTATTCCTTAATTAATAGTTTGCGTATGTCCTACATATGTTGAATCGCAATTTAAACTCTTTAAAATCTATCCCTAACTACGTTAGAACGTGACTATAGGTAGATAAGGGATCTTAAAGTTTACATTAATAAATATTGAATTTATTGATATGAGAAAAAAATTAATTTAAATATAAGAACTTTGTTTT
Source organism: Acromyrmex echinatior (assembly GCF_024713525.1). NCBI lineage: Eukaryota > Metazoa > Arthropoda > Insecta > Hymenoptera > Formicidae > Acromyrmex > Acromyrmex echinatior. The sequence continues at coordinate 276,454 of NC_141870.1, forward strand.
TTAAATTGAATAAGTTTATTAGCAATTTTAAAACTAAATAGAATTGTAAAATAATTAACCTTATATGTCTCACAAAATCATAAGATTGACTATTTTTATTGAACTAAACAAATTTAGGAAACAATTTTCTTTTTATAATAAAAAAATAAAATGAAATAGACAATTATCAAGAATATATTGCAAATATTTTATCCACGACAAACAATTCAGAAGGAAAGTATTTTTAGGGATATATGTAATTATACATCTTTTTTCTACCCCTAAAATAAATAGATTACGTTTCCAAAGGTTGACTATTTACTTTGAAATTATCAAATTACCACTATATTGAATTAATCTTAATAAAGGATGTGTATTTTCATCGAAATCGACAAATAGTTTATATCGCGAATTGCTTTATTTTTTATGTGAATGTTTGTTCGCCAAAGCTTATAAATTGTTAATAAACAGTTTGCAACAAGTTGTTATTTTTTGTTTGATTGCTATTTGTAAACAGTTTGTTAAACATTTTTTCTAGAAGCGATAAGATAAAAAAGCGACAAACAAAATAAACATTGATGTAAACAACATATTTAATTTTCGCAGATATTCAACAGTTGATTACGAACTTTTCGTATGCAATGTTTGCAAATAATATTTAGCGGATAAATAAATTTTTTTCCTTTTCGAAAAATGAATTTATTGATCGTTATTATACTTACTAGCGTGCCTAGTATGTCGCGGAAGATGTTGCAACTCCTGGAAATGATGATGCGCTGGTGTTGCTGACCAAGACTCATGATGAGTCTCCGGAGTTTGCTCTTGAGGACAGTGGGGTCTCAGGTCCAGCGGTTCTTGTCTCAATGACTGCGTCAGCCAACCCATACCACCTGTACCCACTTGCATCTCTTCCTGTACCAATGCTGCTGGTTGCTGCAGCTGCAGCAATATACCACCACGGTCGCGAAGATCACGAGCATCACGGGAATCTCGATCGCTGCGGTGAAGTTGCAATGGCGGTGGAGATGTCGATACAGGCGGCGTGTCCGGCGGCGTGCCCGGATGTGACAGCGTGGTGAGATGCGCCGCGGCACCAGGCGGTGCCTTTACCAAGACGCCATGTTGCACTTGAATATGGGGCTGACCATACAGTGGATGCGGTTGTTCTAACTCGTGCGCGGGCGGCGTTAATGGTGCCAGAGTCAATCCTTGCGATTGCACTTGTCCCGGAAGCTGTACAACGCTACCATTTACCATTACTGTCGGTGAACCCATTCGTACCTGCGAAATGTTAATTTTTACCGATATCAACAATGATTATAATCGAGGACACAATAGTCGATTAATAAGCAAAAAATTTAAGTTCCTCATTTTATCTGTATTAGTACTCTCTCAAGTGTTAAGGTTGATCCATGGGACCATACGAAAAAAAAAAACAAATCGCTATATCTGTCTCATTTTCAATATTTTCATAAAGGCTGATTTATATAACTTTAATTAATAAAACATAGATTCATAAAACTCCTGTGTTTTTGTTCCAGTTTTTTTAAATCAAAGTCCTAGGGACCAACCTCAGTGAAAGTCACAGTATCTACTATTTTATTTCAGTACTTAAAGATTATAATAAATAATAAAAAATATATTCATTTCTTTTATGATATTAAAAGATCTGTAAATAATGTGGTAGCTAATGAACTTATTTCTTTTTAACTCTTTGTATCATGAATTTTTGTACGAGATCAATTATTTTTTGAAACTTGAATCAGAGAATTTTTTAAATATCACTGATTATAAATCAAAAGTTTAAAATTTTAATGGCTGATTCAATATGGTGAACAAATAATTCAAATAATTTTTAGTAAAATGTTTAGTATTTTATTATATATAAAAATAAATTATTTAATAAGAATAGGTTTTAGCAATAACCTCAAATGTAGCGACCAAAATACTAAAAAAACTAAGTTTTAAAATAATAAGATTATTTTTTTCATTTTCCGTAGCAATCCGTATGGTTCCGTCATTTTGGATTTTAAAATTTGGAAATTTTGATCTCACATTAGTGTAGTTCAGTAATTCAAATAATCTAGAACATCATTATAAAAGATATTCAAACTATTTTGTTTACATTCGATCTTTCCATATTTATCAATTTAATAAAAAAAGACAACGTATCAAATAAATCTGAAAAAATTTTAAAAGATATTCTATAGGATATCCTAAATAAATACTTAAATTGCCATTTTGATATTAATAATAGTTTATTAAAAAATGTATTTTTTAAGTATAAATTTTTACTACTTTAGTTATAGTAATTACGTAAATAAGAATTTAGAGTTGCCTACTTTTTTAAATACTTTTTCATCTTCTAGATTTCTAACGAAAAAGTACGATTAATAATTTAATGTCATCAAAATAATTAAAAACTGAGCGGAAAAAGATGCAACTCTGAGAGTTCCATTATGACACAAAAGATTAAGCGCAAAAAATTGCCTATCATATTGCTTCTTTCGCAAATTTTCGTGTCTTGTTTGCAGTTCTTAGTTTTCTATAATCGCGACTGCTAATATTACAATTCTCTAGAATCATTTGTAATCGAAAGTATTTTTTTGAACGATTTTCAATATTATCTACTTAAATAAAAATATTACAATTCAGACTTTGCGCTGCAATTCATATTTTCGTGTCTTTGTTCATAGGACACATAGAGGAATTAAGATATTTTTATTATGTAATAAAAATCTCAGCTAAAACATAAAGATTATAGATATCTATTACGAATTCGATTGATCTAGATGTTATCAGGATATCGTAATTGATGTAAATAAAGAGATAATCTTAAGATATCGTATCGAATAGAAATCTGTCAGCCGTTACGAGCGAAGGACGATTATATCCCTCTTGTGAAAAGAAATAACATTGGTCATCTCTTTTATTTTGCCAAAACAAGTGAAAATTAGTCTTATTGTTTTCAATATCACTTAGATATTACAGATAGGGCCGTCTGAACATTTCATTTATGATAAGAATATTTCTGAATTATTTTCTTTTTTTCCTGATCTGTTACAGGAATTGACAATACAAATAAATAATAGCCAAATAAAAAGCGATCAATATTTAAAACTTTGTTTTATTTAATATTGTAAAGCGAAAGTTAAAATAATTAAAAAATCTAAACGTTACGATAGCATTTTACATTTTTGTCGCTTAATAAAATATGTATTTACAATTATTTCAAATAAATCACAATTTTATACACTGCTCAACAAAAAAATAAGGAACATTCTTAAATTGCTCAAAATTTTCATACAAATGTATCATACAATTTTCAAATAACTGAATCTCGATAAAAAATCATAACAGACAAAAAATAAAGAAGCATTTAAAAGCTTGAAACCTGTTAATTTTAACATGCTTTTGTTTCCCAAAAATGCCGTTTTTTTCACAAAATTTTTATCTTTATGCAATTCTGTATTTTGAAGGTTGAAATTTGATATTATTAAATTGTTGATTTTTTTCTTATACAAATGTTCTAGAAATAAGTATATATAATATTCAATGCTATAATATCTTATACATTGTTGCAAAATTATAATTTTTTTCCCTATAGGCTTTTTTTTTTAGAAAACACTTTCCCGGGTATGCGACTCGAAGAAATTGCCTTTTCGAATATCCGATCGGATACTGGATATCCGATGTTACATTCTGTTCGAATATCTGATATCTGATATCCAGTAATTTTGCGATCCGGTGCATCCTTATTAAATACTACAAAATGCTTTTTAAATCATTTTCTTATGATTTTTTTGACCTGGTCGTTTTTAATTCTTATCGCGCAAACGGGAGTAAAATTATATATAAATCTTTCATTTAGAATAGTTACGAAAATATTACATTAATTTTTTAATATTTTTTGAATCATTTAATTCATTAAAAAAAACACACTGTTCGTTAACAACCTCCGTCTACATTATTAAGTAAGAACGTTTGCACGATAAGGATTAAATTTCTACAGAATTGAACTGAAAAAAATTTTTTAATAATTAATTTTTCGATAGTTTTTCGTTAAATTTTAACATTCGTTGTAAGCTGTACAAGTTTAACTTCAATGTCGCATAATTTGATCAAATTCTACTTTTTTGTAAAAGTATTAAATTAAAAGAATTTTTTTTCAAGCTACATACTGTTTAATGTATGTAATTTTGAGAAACATAGCAATGTGATTTTTATTAAGATATAAAATTGTAAAAATATTTTGATATAAACGGTCAATGACAGGTTGAAATATAAGATTTTAAATGCTTTTATTTTATTTTTTTTGCAATTTTTGATTTTTCACCGAATTTCGATGATCTGAAAATTGTGCAATTTAGTGTTTTGAAAGTATTCTTTATTTATTATTTAATACCATAAAATGGTAATTTCAAATATTCAATTCAGTATCATTAAAATATTTTAATTAAAAGTTTTGATTAAACTGTTATTCATTTTTCTAGTAAAGGTCATTGCATTATTATATATAAAAAAGTTAATGTGTAAATGCGAATTTTTATTTTAATCGATCGTATACTTGATTACTTAATCATTATAGCTTGTAATTATTCTCTATTTCCATTAAATAATGAAATGGACGTTAACGAGGCGGTATTAAATAAATGTTATGTTTTAAAAAAAAATTAGACACGTTATTATGCTATGTCGAGTGTAAGCACTTTTTCAGGAGAGCAATCATGTATCAACGTCAACTTGCAAAATCATTATTTATTTTATTTACATATAATAGATAACGAAACACGTTTCGCTCATATATGTAAACTATGTTTATACTACACATTGCATACTACACTCGTGATGATAATATAATAACTATATTTATACATATAACGTATATTACATTTTATCTTGTTTTCTTTTTTAGGACGATATAATCCAGTAACGAGATAATTATGCGGAGATTCTAGCGAAATCATCTTTCACTTGTGATTATTTGAAAATATTTTCTGGTCTCTTCTGAGTGAGAATGAAAATTCTAAAAAGATTATCCCAAATGTTTTCAATCCTCAATGCAAGGTATCATTATAATTAAAAATCAAATAGCAGAATTTATTAAAACAACTCGTCCGAGCTTTAATAGCAATTAACTTGCACTAACAATTGTCACATCTTATTTATTGCAAATATGCATAAAAATTATTATTATTCTGTATCTTTAATAATATCTAAAATCTGACATACTGATTTTTAGATATTATTTTGTATTTAGATATTATTGAAGTATTTTTGGTTTAATGACATCTTAATTCGTAGACACACTTGATGTACATTACTGATAACATTATTGTTATATATAGTAGCTATTTATTTGTGTAAAGTATGGTTTCAATTATAAGTGATATGAGAATAGAACATCAAGCTCGTAATGTGTATAAATTATGAATATGTCAGAACTCATAAGTCTCTTTAAAATATCTGTAATTTTTAAAAACTTTTATTTTTATATCTGATACATTGCATCCGCTATTTCAAATTCTAAGATTAAAAAATTCTAACGTCATACGTTTAAAATAAAAAATTTTACAATTCATATGAATTTTGCCACATAGACTGATTTATATTTAACATAAGAATGTTACAAATGGCTCTTAATGATCATTCCTCTTAAAAATAATATACTAATTAAATGTATAATATAATTAGTATAAATAATATTTTGTAATTAATATAAATATGACAATATAAGGAGTCATTTAGTATCAAAGATATCTAAAACTTGTCTAAAAAGTTTATATTGCAATTTTTTTCTCACTTTTTTCTTGTCTCTTACACGTTTTATTTTCCAATGATCATGACTTTTTTGAAGATTTCAAAAGAAGTAGAAGTGAATTTTCAAGAAAATTTTCTTTTTTTATAATTGATCTTCAAAACTTCTTCCTACTTGCTTCTGTTATTAATTCTAAAAGAGACGTAAACTGACTGAATTGTGTGTGACTTATTCAATATACATTAAATCTATATGCGAATATTTATTCGTAAAGAAATATATAATAGGATTAGATATACTTCTTTTTAAAACGAGTCGGTTTTACTTTTATGTTAGAAACATGCCAGTATATTCTATTCTTATGCGCTCACCTCTCGTTTAACATCAGCAGGATCCAAATGATCGAGGACGAACTCCTGCACGTACTCTCTTGCCAGATGATCCTCAGCTTCCATCTTTACCTCGTCGACTTCTACCTCCACCTCCTCTACCGTATTAGTTGCAGTTGCATACGTGATCGTCTCTTGTCCGTCGCCACTGCCACCGCCACCTCCGCCACCACCAACTCCGCCACCACTTGAGCAATTCGTCACTGTTGTTTGTTGCGTCGTGACCACCTTTTCTGATTAAACACTTTGCGATTTCTTTACTAAATATCCTGGCAAGGGAGAAACTAGACGAACGATGTACTGAAATGACAATCCGCTTCGCTGTAATAAGCCCAAGCTTCGATGAGAGTCTTCCCTCGATAAATTGAAGCGAATCACAAAAGGTTGGTTGTATTAAAGAGAAAATTGGATGCCAAGCGGATCTACCGGTCGCAATGTATTCTAAACTATCATCAATGCGTACCAGCCTCGTAATTCTGTCTTTGATCGTATCTCCGACTCAGCCCAATCCTGATCCTCTTTCTTATTTCAATTTTACTTGCAATTTGAACACAGATTTCTGATGTTACGAGGAGATTATTTTACGTATGATATGTACCGGCTGCGCACATTTTTCAACGATAATAATGAATAGATTTAACTCCCTCCTTAGAGAAAATGGATGTAATGGCGTCGTAATGATTCGCTTTCATAGGTCTAATGATAAATTAATCCCTACCGTAGTTCCACGATAAAACAAAGTTAACATAGATTACGGTAAATATAAACTCTGATTAAATTTCTCCACATGCATGTCAATTAATTAAAGAACACCCTTTCAAAATGGCAACAAACGAAGAGCCATTTGATTTTGCTTCAGAATATAACTCCTTTACAATCACTATTAAACACTGTGCTTCAATTTTCAGCAGTAGACTTCTCATAGAAGCCCCGTACACTATCGGCTCAATATATCACTGACATTTAAACACTTTTCCCGCTTAAAAACGTTCGAAAAAATCTGACGCTTTTTTTCTCACCACAGCCCTGTCTCTGCTGACACGAGATCGATTAACCGTGATTTCTATTTATTTCCCTTCTCATATCAATCAATAATGAGATGGAGAAGCGAAGAGAATTTCATAATTAGCGACACATAATCGCGTCGTAGATGGAGCGCCATCGACTCCACCCTCCAAAATCGCAAATCGAATAACGCTCCTTTCCCCGTCGATCCCGCACGCATAAACACTACCGCGTTTTTTTGGTTTTTTTTTTCCGAACTTTGCGCTAGTCGAATAAAATCAGTGAAAGCGCAATCAACAGATAAAAAGAAAGAAAGAAAGAAAGAAATGAGATGAGAAGAAGAGAGCAGCGCGCTCTAATAGAAGAAGGAAAAGAGATCGCGTAACTGACAGCAGTAGATACGCTGTCTGAGTGGTGACTGGTCGACTGTATGCTGAGAATAAGCGCGGATCACGCTCTCGCGCGCAGGACAACGCGTCACGCACGGTGGGCGTGATCTGACCTCTATTCGGCTTTCCGTCGCGCTCAGCGATTGGTGGGTCCTAGATCGTGTCGCCATTTGCACACTCCTCCCATGCGCCCCACCGCGCGTCGGCGGTAAATCTCCCCCTCATCGCCGCGCCACATCGTGCGGATCCAGTCACTTGAGAGGTATCCCCCATTAATTTCTAAAATAATTATTTTATATATACATATACATATTTGTGTGTTTTGTGTGTGTGTGTGTGTGTGTGTGTGTGTGTGAGTGTGTGTGCGCGCGCGCGTGTGTGTGTGTGTGTGTGCGTGTGTGCGTGTGCGTGTGTGTGTGTTCTGTCCTTGTATCTCTCTTGCTCCCCGCTTGCTTAACCCGTTAGATGTGCCACTGATACCGTCTGATACGAAGTCTCTCTTCTCTCCTTTCCTTGCTATACGCGCATATCGCAGTTTCTTCTTTTCTTAAATTTCCTTTTGAATTTCAATTTACAGTCAGTACGAGTGATCTTTTATCAACCGCAATCTCAATCTAAATGAGACACAATTTTCCTTGTGGACCGTATTCAAGGGCGGAGACGAGTTATAGAATGTCACATCTACGTCCATGTCAAAGAATAGGAGAACGAGAGAAGTGCGAAGAAGATAAAGGGGTGGATGTCGGATCGCTGATGGTGCCCGGTTAACAAGATATTGCTCCGCACGTCTATAGATCTCCGTGCATCCAGAAAAAAGAGCGTCTTTATTTCCAAGACATGAAAGACTATCATGACCTATCATGTGTAGTAAGGATGCCAAAAATGAAGGTGTGTATTAATAAGGGTTAATAATAAAAAATAGATGACAATTTAGAATATTTTTAAATATACAAAGGATAGAAAAAAATATACGAGTATAAACAGTTATCAACTGTATCAACTGTTTTAAACACTTGGCACAGATAACAAATTAAATTTTTCTGCACTTTTCTACAAAAAATTGATATTAATGATCATTATTAAAATTTTTAAATGATATATGTACTATAACAGAACAAACTTTCAAAAAATGCAGGGCGTAGATAATATTATCTTAAAATATAATAGGAATCATTACTTCAAATTTTACAACAAAATAATATACTTATATTTATAACATCAAATTTTAGAGGAAAGTGGGATGAAACATGAACGGACAACGAGGTAAAATGATTTATTTATCAAATTTTATTAGTAACTATTTCCATCTGCTGAATGAACATAAAATTAGTTTCCTCGTGAGTTATTTAAAAAGAAATTTAAATTTAAAAAAATAAAAATGCATTTTATATTAGGTGTTGGAATTAATTCGTAGCGTTTTACAAGTGATGGGAAGTACTTTCATTAATGTATTTTTTAATGCTCATGTGAAATAAATAACATTCTTTCATTAAAAAACGCTACGAATTAATTCCAACACCTAATAATATATTTTTCCTTTTTTTTTTAAACGAAAAGCTAAAACTTATGTGCAATAAAATAATTAATGTTAAATTAATTCCTCTTTATTCAAAAATATTTAATACATAATACACAGTTTTGATTTAAAATTAATCAGTTAAATGATTTCAATACATCGCTGTATCGGCTTATTATCTAGACTTGATTCATATTCTCATTGGGTGATCTATTTTACTCTACCTAAAGAGTAAAACAAAATTAAGTTTTAAAAATCTTAATAGTAGGTATGTAATATAAACTTTTGTAAGATATGAAAAAATTCAACATTTTGATCTTGTAGTAAACATTTCAAAGTTTCTTTACTAAACTTTATTTATTTCTTATCATTAATAAACAAAATATACCTATTTTAAGAGATCTTATCCCACCTTCCCCTATTAACTACTTAATTAAATTAATTTTTTTTTATTAAATAAATAGTTTAGTACCGATTATTTTGTAGATATCATATAAATGTGCGACCATAATTTAGGATAGCCGTAAAATGATATTCTTCAATCGACTTAAGCAAAAGCTTAAGCGCTACGAAAGAAAGAGAGAAAAAGGGAAAAAGAAAGAAGGTTTATGTGAAATGGGTGCAAATCATGGACTCGCATCTAAATAGGGTTCTACGTTTACCAATCTATTCCCTTGCATAACAGTCAGTACTATATTTCGTACCCATTTCTGGGACATCACGACTTTAAAATACTTCATGAATATAAAATTTTCTTCTTTTCCCACGAATCTTTTTATATCACAGCTATTTTTAACTTTCGAAATAACGTCATATAATGCGAAATTTGCGCAATCTAAAAAAAAAATATTCCGTTTAGTTTGAAAAAAATAATTAGCATGTGAGTATCTAAGCATCTAATATGCTTCTTTCTCATTCAAATAAAATAATGTGAAACTTAAAAAAAACATATCGAAAAATACAAAGAATATCCAAATATACAGAACATTCAAAAGTGAAAAAAATTTTAGAAGAAAATGAATCACATATATTCTATAAAAAAATTAAAAATTATATACAATTTTCGAATCATTTCTTTTTTTTTAAGTAACAACTCCTGCTTTTGTTTTACCAATAAACTTTCGAATACATACAATTAATGCGAGCAACATTCTACTTTAAACGTAAATGTAATAGGAACTTTTTCTTTAAATATTACCCAGTTAAATCTTATTTTTTGATCAAGTAATTTTTATTTTTAATTAAAATTAATTTTTCTCAAGGAAATGAGATTAATAAATCTTTGTAACATTCTCAAGTGGGATAAAAAAGCAAAGAACAAAAGAGTTAGAAAAATAAAAAATAAGTAGATCATTATACTTACAATAATTATATTTATTAATTACTATAAAACTGAAATATCAATTTTTATCAATATTTGGACTTAGAATAACGCTTTTTAAAATTTAATATTAAAATTTAACCTTAAATTAAACTTATTTAAAAATATTAAATAACTAATTATAATCAAGTAACTATCAACAGTTTAAATTTCATTATTAATGTGAAATAACAAATTTACATTCATTGTTATAAAATATCTAGAAATTAGTGCTTAACTTTGACAATTAATATCCATTGTTTTCCATTTGCTCATTATTGTGATAATAATTTTTAGGTAATAATTTTACTTATAAACACATAAAACAATACTATATAAATAAATAAATTTCAAAGCAACTTTATTTCATAAATCAAATAAGAAAGATATAATAAATAATATAGCATTTAATTAAAATTGTATATATGTTCCTTTTCTTAAATTTATGTAAAACAATAATCAAGAATTAATATATATTACTATTAATACGAAATTAATATTTTTTGCACATATTTAAATAAATATCCAACCAGATGAAGTATTATTGACAATCTAAATTGAACAAAATTTATACGATTCTTTTTTATTTAAGAATGAATAATCTTCGAAATGTGATTGAAATTGAAAATTTTTAATTTTTCGTATAAAAATTAATGTACATATGAAGCTGTTCGAAAGATTAATATTTATACATTCAGCAATAAAATTAAAGCATCATCTACATTCCGAAAATAAAGAATCATCACCTACTATTGTACTATCTTCCTTCCAAAAATAGGCTACTTACTTTTAGAGCAGGGCTAAAATTACTTGCACATTTCGGCCGATTTTCAGCTTGGTTCCTGCCCCTTACTTCATCAGCCCGTGCACAGCCTAAATGCCGATCGGCATATATCTATATATATTTATAAGTTTTAATGTTATTATAATAAACGCCGCCTAAAATAAAAGAATATAATTTCGTAATCTAACTTAACTTTCTGAAATTTGCATAGTTTTTGCAAATTTCTTCTTTATTTTTCTTTATTTATAATTAAAATATTATAATACCTTATAATCAAGAGATATTTTTGTTAAAAAATTTAATTTAAATTAACTAAAAAATGTGACATTAAAAAATATATAATAATATAATGCACAAAAAGTAGCACATGTATAATCCCGTAGATGTAAGTATAGATTTCTTAATGGCTAACTTTAAAAAAAAAAAGAAATAACGAGCTTGATCTCAGGCTTTAAGGTCTATCCTTACTTTAACCAAATGCGGCAAGATAACAGAATTTCGTCAGGACAAAGTCTTGTTGATCTAGACGACAAAATATCATCGGTTATCAATGGTCGTCGAGCAAGAACTTGAAATAGCAAGCGAGTGACGAGCGAGTAACTTTGGCCATTTTGTTGAGCGCAAGGAATTTGTCGACGTTGCAATTTGACAGCCTCTGTCCGCCGTTTCCTTCCCGTTCTTGCCTTGGCCATTCGTTCGCACTCAATATATTTGCACACCACTCGATTTCTCAGTATAACGAGTGTCGGGATTTTTCCCCTCACTGAGAGATGCACTAGTCGCGTAGAGCATGGTACTTGGCGATATCGCCATATATATTATCTAAAATTGAAAAAATTTAATTGATGCAAAAAGACTAAGTATAGTTAAATATGTAATTGTCATATTTTTATCAATATTCCAATACAACAATTTTTTGGACTCGAATCGATAATGTCGTTATATTTTTGAAAATAAATTATGTTTTATGTATTATTCTGCTTTTGAAGAAATTCAAAATATTCTCATATAAAAATAAATATTTAAAATGATAAAGTAAATAAAACATTTAACAATTTCTCAATTAAATTTTTCTAAGTTTATTTATAATGTATGAACTTTACAAATATAAATATATATATTTTATATTGTACATAATTTCTTTATAAGAAGAACCGGAAGAATAAAGCTCTTTTTATTTTAAAAATCATTATTATAAAAAGTTTCACATAATTTTAAAGCATATTTTACGACAAAGAAAATATAAATTATATTTTTACGCCGAAAAACAAATTGTACAGTGCACATTACTTTCGAAAATCTTTTCCTTTCAGGATATTATCTTTGAAAATGTATTCTTGTGAGACTAGAATGAGAACTTATTATTACTTTATTTTTTACAATTATTGAATTGGTTGGATAGACCACCCCCCGGTTATTCATTATTGGACCAACTGAAAATTGAATATTAAACATTTACACTACAAAATATTGGGTCAAATAATGAAAATTTACTGAAAATATGATGTTTATTAAAGTCATTCTTGAAAGAATTCTTATAGTTACAAATCTTAAAATTTATAAACTAAACAATACATATTTTGTATAAAATAATCGAAAAAAATTATAAAATAAAGTAAACATTAATTGCATCTATCACATAAAATTGTCTACGTAAGATAATAAAATATAATATAAACTAAAATATAAACTTTTATAAAGAAACATAAAATAGTTATATAATAAAACAAATAATTACAGAACTATGCTTTATCATTGAATTGACAAACATTTCTTATGACCATAATTGCCACACCCATTTGTTTCACTCAACGTGAAATGGATTAATCATTGATCCCCCCCCCATTCATGGAAATGTATCAATTATCACATAATACCGTGCTTAAATGTAAATATTTTCTGAAAGTAAAGTATCTCATTTTAAAGCGTACATTTTCAACTTTAATGGATTTGAAGTTAATAAAGTATATTTCCATTAAATAGTTTTAGTAATCTTTGCAAAATCCAGGAAAATAAGATTAAAATGCACAAAAATGTACTGCTGCAATACTGCTGCAATTTTTGTGCTGTAGGGATCAGGTGGGCGCAACGAAAACGTTGCAATTATTGCAATATTGCAACAGCATTGCATGTTGCAGCTATATTGCAGAGATTTTGCAGTAATATTACTGCAAATTCTGTACTATATGGGGAGTGTAATTAACATGGCGACTGTTTCTTTACTAGTTTATAATTTCTCCACCACAAATGACACGATATCCACGTATAATAACAAAAATATTTAATTGGTCCATCCGCTGCACTGGTTCATTAATGACATACTTATCCTACGTTAAGGTTAATTTTTTTGTAGATGAAGAGGTGCTATAGCGAAGTACATAATTGATCGAGCCACATTATACACAATTAGAGCATTTGGGAAAAAACTTGTTATAAATAATGTTATAAATAATAATAAAAGCTTGTTATAAATAATTTTTAAAGACGGTTTATTAATTAACTATGTTATGGATCAACAAATTATTAAGTTCGATAGTTTCGAGATAAAACTTGCTTAATCTATTTAAATCCACGATTACATGGAGGCGATTACGTGATAGCGATTGGAAACAGTGTAAATATAACGCTTGTGCATCAAAACGTTAAGAAGTTGGACTGTGATTTGTTTATGCCATATCGCTTTCGGAAAAGTGTGGAACCCAATATGTATTGATAAGCTAAATTATTAAAGGTGTTTTCCAACAGCGTACATAGATAACATACTGTGTCTTATACAAGTGTCCCAATTATGACACCGTGTTATACTGCTCACATAAAATGCTAAGTACGAATAAATTATATTATTAAATTTTTCTCGCTAAAAAATTTTTCTCGCTTAAAATTTTTTCATAACTTTTGGATAAAATTAACATTTTTATCTAAAAGTTATGAAAAAAATTTTTTTAAATTTGTATCTGTACAAATTTTTTACGTTTTGAATGTAAGAAAAAATAAAAAATAACAATTTCGGGCCCGTTTTATTTTGGACGCAAAGTATATAATATCTACGTTTTTGATTTTATCAAAAAATCGTTTAAATGTTATATCCATAATATATTAATGTTCTTATAATCATTTTTCAAAAACTTCATATTCTTCATTTTTAAGTGTCTTACAACATAGAATGCGCATACTATTTTTTTACATTTGTAGCTAAAATTATAAAATATACAAAATTTTTGTAGGCATGATTTTTTTTTAGGATTCTTTTATTACTTTGTACACACATACACACAAAGTTTTTTAAATAATTGAATGCAATATCTTTGTTAATATACATTTAACATATGTTAAAAAAAATTAATAATATAGGATTGCTACTGTGCAATACAATAACTAGATTAATACGGATTAATAGATATCACAATCAGCATAATGATGCGAAGCAGAATGAAACGGTCTAGTTGACTACAATCAGTATGCCACTATACTCTACCATCCCTTCCGTTAATTACAATGCGGTCGCGTGCGTACACCCTGCGATTCGTTATGCCCGTTGAAGCGCATAATTGAAATTGCTAATAGCGTGGTTTCCTTGGCACAAAAACTGTCGTAATTTCTAGTACAACAAACTGATTGTAACAGAATATTTTACAATCTAAGTTTTTAAAAGTCACAACTTGCAAAATTTTCTTATTTCTCTAATATTAACACATGCAATAATCTTTTAATTTTCTTATAATTCTATTTCTATGTAGTAACAATAATTACGAATATAATATTAATGTAAACTTATTAATCAAAATATTAACAAAAGTTTTCTTTTAGTTACATCTCATTATGTACATACACACATATATATATATATATATATATATATATATATATATATATATATACATAAATATAAATAATCTCTAGGCAAATATCTTGAAAAGATGGAAAATACGGAAAAACGGTTCAGACAAAAGTTGTAGAATATGAAGGGCGACAAATTATGCTGACATTGCAGATGTTTGAATTACTTTGACCTTGCGGTTACCTTGAAATCCTCTGTCAAGATTAAATTTAAATGGAACACCCTTTTTTTATTCCAGAATCTAATAGTTGGTGTTATAAGCTTTTCAAAACACTATAATAAAATATTTTTTCATTAAGTACTTTTCGAATTATAAAGGTAACCCTACACGGTCAATAATACTGATCAGTAATACTGAATCAATAATACTGACAGTATGCATTAATCTTTTTAGTATTTTTAGTATTTTTACAATCTATATGCTCAGTATATTTGTTAATACTGACAGTACTATTGATCACGTAAGGTCACCTTAAGAGTTGAAAGTACCGCTGCCTAGCATTATATACGTGAAGTATATCGCGTAGAAGTCGGATTTATAAGGTGTGTCTATATACGCACGTGTGTCTGTGTGTGTGTCTCTATCCCCTCTTTCCTCCTTCTCTTTTCCTCCTCCCCCCCCCCCTCCCACGGTTATCTTTGATTGTAATAAAATATTTACTTAAAATACTAATGCTAACTGAGCAGGAGCGTATATTCTTTTTACTGCTGCAAGGATAGGATCTTACACACAAGTGACAGAACTTTTCAATCAATCTTTTAAAAATAAAGACAATACTATTAAATTGACTGCCATTCATTTGAGTATTTGTCATTCCTTTAATCCCAGCTCATCATACTTATTTTTAGTTATAACTATCCCATCGAAATCTGTAACTTCATCAAATTATACTTCTAAAAGCATATTTTTTAGTTTATCATGTGCGAAATTGATATCTTAGAGCAAGATAAAAACAGGTAAACAAGAATCAAATAAAAAAAATATTTTATTCTTAAATTATATATAAAAAAAGTCACAGTCTGAAATCGCAATGTGAAAAATCTCATTGAGGATGCCGTATTCCAATATGATGATCTATGGTAGAGTTAAAGAAATGACAAATATTCAGATAAATGACAGTCGATTTAGATATATACCATTGTCTTTATTTTCAAAGGATTGGTTGAAAAGTTCTGTCACTTGTGCGTACGATCTCATCCCATCCTCACATCATTAGAAAAGATATACATTCCTATTTATAGTTAGCATTAATATTTTTAAAAGAGGAAAGAGGAGGAAATAGAGACACACACACAGACACGCACGCGCACATACACATTTATAAATTTGACTGAGCAACTAATAAAAAAATAAATAACGCAAAAATAAATTTAACGTTAGTTTTAAGAGCTATCTTTCATCCGCAAATTAAAAGTCATTAACTATAGCTGGCTTCTGCGGTTCCTAGAAGAAGGCTAAGTTTAAGGAGGAATTTCGAGATGAAGCTCGCAGACAAGATTAAGGCTATAGCTATGGCTGTCGGAATCGGAAGTAAAGGTAGTGGAGGACGAAGGAGGAGGAGAGAGGAGGTATGAGGGAGAGTGCTGAGCCAGCATAGCCCGCTTGCCAGCCTGCACATCGATACCAACCAGTCAGCCGGCAAACCAACCTATCTACCAATAAACCCACGTCTACAGCCGATAGAGAAATTTTTCTCCCCGGCAAAAAGCGTGTTACTGTACGCGTTGATTTAAGTGCAATCGAGATTTCACACGTCATTCAATTGATTCGTGTCATTTCGCATTACTATAAAAGAATTAACCATTCTATTTTTTAATTCTTACGCTTATATTAGAAGAAATATATATATGCAGAAACACTTTTATTTCATACATCAAAAATATCTAATATCACAAAAATATAATATATATTAATTTTCATAAATATAATTGTATGTATTTTATATTAATTTTTATAAATTACTTATCTAACCTATTACATATATTTATATATGATATATGAAATGTTATATAATTTATATAAATAAAGAATTTATATAAATGTTATAATTGTAACACCTTTTAAAAAAGTGTGTTCCTTGTAAACAAAGTGTGTTCCTTAATTTTTTTCACTTCGATTTTTTGTAACTTCAATACCTTTGAGGCACCTTCCATTGGAATTTTCTATACAAAAGCTATGCGTTTCGTGAGTTACCCTCACATCCAAATTTTTTTGGTAACTTCATATCTAATAATACTTACTATGAATCATCGAAGCCGAATCTGAAGTCAAAATTTACAAATTTTCAAAAAATATGAAATGTCGGAAAATCATAAAAAGACGTTGAGTCTGATACAACCGTTATCAAATTTGATAATTTTTTTTTTAAGAGAGAGCATTGATTTTGAATATAAAGAACAACAACAACAGAAAGCTAAAATATATACAAAGAAGCGAAAGTGAATATTATGAATTTTAACATTTTAAAATTTTAACATTTAAAATGCAAGGACAATAAGGCTGTTGCTTCCATTTTATATAAATCAGTCAGTGTTGTATATTATGAATACGCTATAATGAATCTGCCATTCTTAATCTTTTTAATTTTTTATATTTATCTCTTGCGATATGAAAAACTCTTGATTATCGAATATTAAGTAACTAGACCTGTGCAGAGTGCCCGGTAATGACCGTATAATCTCTTGAGCAGAACGGACTAAACTAAATACAAAAGTTGTCTATCATTTTATAATTCTATTATTTTATATTTTTGTAATAATTAACAAGATATTAATTTTTAAAGATCATCGAATTAAAGCGTATCCGCCCAGCCTACCACCAAAATCAAGCGTGTAGCGCACTGTCCAGAAGAAGGAGATATTTTCTTTTGTTGCCAACGCTGCTTGTAGTAAACAACTTATCGCATATCTATAACGATTTTTTTCACCCACTAAAGATGATTCAGTGTGAATTGAAACATTTGGGATTATTATATTTGTAAATTAAATTATTCAATACATAAATTTTAATCTTACGCACCGACATTGTATCTAACTCATTGTTACTTATTTGAATTTTTAATTTTCTGAATCTTTATAGATATTTTAGTTAATTTAAAATTATTTATTTTGTAATATATAATTACTTATTTAAAATATATACGTTTAGTTGAACATTTTATTGCTAAAAAAGAAGTTTATTAAATTAAAGATAAATTATTTTTAATGAAAATATTGAAAAGTATAACTTTAACTAAAAAAAGTATTTGCTTTTATATAAAAGCAAACGCATGTATATTAATTATATTCAAATGCATGTATATTAATAATCTTATTTAATCCATATAAACACTTACAAAAATTAGAATAGAGAAATTATTACAGAATAAACTCTATATTACATCATGCAAAGAACGTTAAACAAAATACACGTGTCAAATATGATTTCCGATTTAATTTTTTGATATCTTCTATTTTTCATTTATACTTTTTCTTATTTTGTGATGGATCACCTTGTGCAGCAATGCCGCAAGAGTCCTAGGGTTATCATACGATAGCTGCATTATCACACTTTGCTGTCGCAATAGAACTTTTAAGCCTATTTTAGACGATCTAAATTTGCAGAATCCATCATAATTCTATTTCTAATTTGATATATTGTAAACAATATGTAGGAAACACGATATCGGAATTATATCGGTAAAATTAAAATTTATTTTGGTACTTTTACGGGATAAATAATGCGCACGTAGTATAAAGTAACAAATTTTAATCATGTAAGAGAGATACAATTTTTGTTATTACTAAATTCTATCACAAATTGATTTCACAATTTGTAATAACATCTTTTAATCCAGAAAATATGCTTCCTCGTTAATAGGATGCAACAGAGATGAATAATAATTTATCTCAATCTAATACGTACAAGAAATTATATGTATATAATTATAATGCTATCCTTACTTACTTAAATCGGGCTTTACTTTTACTTCCACAGTAGCAAATGTTCACGTTGATCAGCCACGGCGACCTTGCATATGCATATATATCATGGCGCAAAACTGGGTGCATCCAAGCACGTGTTAAATTTTTGCTACAGCAGCCGCATTTATCACAAGAAAAACAACTTGCTCGCCGAGCTAGCGTTATTAGTTGTTACAACAATTGCTCCTTTAACAAAATATATATTAATTATATATTAATTTTTCTATCATTATCATTTTAATATGTTTTAATGATGAATTGTTTTTATAGCGAAAATGAAAAAGTAGCTAATTTAGTTAATTAGTGTTCATTGATTAAATCCTTCCTATATTATCTTTTTTGCGATAGATAATAATAAAAAATACAATGATATGTAAAAGGTTACTAATCTTTTTATAAAATATTCTTTGTAAAAATTTATTGAAATCTTAGTGAGACTAGAAAATGTTTAATTTTTCTTAATTTTTTCTACTTTTCAATTTTAGTATAAGAAATATACTATTTTAGAATAGAATTCTTTAGCGATTTTATAATCATCATAAATAAGTTGTCGTGTATATCCATTATATATATAGAAATAATTCTAAATTATAAAATTGAGAGCATTCTAAATTAGACAATCAATTTATATGTTTATACTAAATTCTCATTCAAAAGATATTCATTCAAACATTAACAACAAGAATAAAAATAGAGATATGTGTATGAGAAAGAGGGATATAAGTACGCAAGAAAATTTAATAACCTTTTTAATTATACATATAATGTGAAAATAATCTTTGACAATACTTTTTAAATATTGGAAGTAGGATAAAGTTACTGAAAAGTCGCATCGACTTTTAAATCGCGCTACCATGTCTAAAAATTTAATTAGTTTACTTACATATTTTTTTATGGATTATTTAAGAATTACTGCACGCTGCTTTACACTCATGACATAAAATGCAATAGGAATGTTGTTATTTACGTAAATAAAGAAATCGCGATAACGTTGCTATTTTTCAACGTATATTTCATAACAGAATTACAGAAAATATAAGTCAAAAAGCATAAGTCTTAATCATTTGTAATGATTAGAATACTATTAGAATTAAATTTAATTCTAATAGTATTCTAATCATGACAAATGATTAATTAATAGGGTCAAAGTTTGCTTTGCATTTTGTTTGTAGGTTAAATAAATAAAAAGTTTACACAATACTGTAGTTTCTTAAATCGCACCACGACATAATCTCCTAAATTGCATCACAATCTTATCTTTGGAATCAGACATTGCTTAACATTTTTTTATTCTATTTATTATTATGAAAAAATGTATATTGTAAACCAACTAAATGTTTTGTTTCATATAGAAACTCCTCAAATTACCTCCTGAAATTATCATGTGTGTTTCTGAAATTATTAAAAATATGTTCTTAAGTTTTTAATAGCATAATAAAATACATTTTTTTTCTTTTTTATATAATTTTTAAATTTTTAATTATTGTAACGTTTTAAACAAGAAATTTCAGTAGGTATGGTATGATTTTGGCATCAGATTTTTTCGTTGCTTAAATCACAACGTATTGAAAGAAATTCTCATTTAAAACGCAAAAATTTATGAAAGTATTATATAAAAAAGTGAAAAGATTGCAGTTTTATTATACTGTAAAAATCTTAAAAATATTCTTTATAATTTCTGAATTAAAAGTTTTTATATAAAAAGTAATACAATTTCATCAATGTTACTCTAATAGTAAAAATTAAATCTCGGCTAGTCATTTTCGAATCATTGACAAAATAGAATAATGTAGATATAAGCACTGAAGTCAAAGTTACTCAGTTAATTTTAAATTACTATTAATTCAATGTATTATGTATAATTAACAAAAATTAGATTCGATTAGATCAGATTATATTATATGCTTGCACATGCTATGTCTAGAGGTAGAAAATTTAATTTTTAATTTATAAAGAATAAACTTTATATATATATATATATATACAATATATATATATAAAATAACTAATCTATACGAAATTTCTCTTTTATATTTTTTATGGTTAATAATATTTATAATTCGAAAATTTAAAAGATATCATGTACACTTGGCAAATTTTTACATTCCTTTCACTATAATAAATATTAAGGAAGTAATTGTTAAAGTTATTGAAGTCAAAATACATATACATAAATAATTGCGTTGAAGAAGAAAACTGTAAAGATACTAATGGACCAAAAATATCGACAAGATTAATAATGTCAACAAAAAGTAAATTTATAGTAAATTCATAATTAATCGCAAGTATCTAGTGAATATCCATGCGACTTATGTGAATTATATTGAATTTCAGTCACAGTGATCAAATATCTAGTCGCGACACTCGAGAACCACCTTCTCTGTCTCCGACGAATAATCCTCGAGTGATTTGTCCACTTGTGTGTGTATGTGTGTTCGTGTGTGTGTGTGTGTTCGCTGTTGAGACGATCATTTGTTCCGAGCGCGATGACAGATGACAATGAAATAGAGATCGTGCCATGTACAGGAGGGTGCGGAATCTGTTTGCTATCGTTCCTCAATTATTCTCGGATATCGTTATGTATCTGGGAATAATCAAAGAGAACTGTAATTTATCTGTGTGATTAAAAAACGTTTCTTACTGCAATTGAAATAACCTGTATTTAATTAAAAAAATTACAATTAGGTATTTAATAACTAATTTTATTAACAATAAGTAAAATGCAAATTTTTACAGCGTAATTTACTTTGGCTTAGGACATTAAACATATTTATTGTTGTTATTATTGAAATTCGAATATATTAATTGTTTTGCTAGTTTTTGTACACAAAAATGAGGTGTACAAAATAATCCAGAGCTTTCTTTCAAATAGTATACGTATCATAAAAGTTAAAAATAAAAGTAAAAAAATTGAACAGCTTTTCACTAAAATTATTTATTATTTTCAATACTCCAAAGAATGTATTAGTAATTAAAAAATCATAAAAGTCTACACAAACTGTTTTGTTAATAAGACTAAAGTCACTATATTTTTCTTTAGATTAGAATTAAAAAAAAACAAGAGGAACATATACATAGAATTGTAAAAGAATAACATATACATTCTAATTGGTTTTTTTCGAAGCCATCTTTAATAATATTGTTAAGAAAAATAATATTTCTTAATTGTAGGTAATATATTGTTAGAATCATTGTATTAAGTATATTAGAACTACTTTTATTTGTTGTAGATGATTTGTTGAAAAAGAAAAGAAAATTATTAATAATCCAATTTAAATATAGCACATAAAATAATTTATTTAATTATATATAATCAAATCTTTATGAATTCAAAAATGTCATAAAGTGAAATATTAATATATATGGTAGACTTGATTTCGTTATTCCTCCCAAAATCATCGATTCTGTGCCTTAATTTGATTCTAAAGATACTACTTTAGCATAGCTAAAGTATACTAAACGAAATATTGTCAGAAACATGTGTCATTTTTTACGCCACAAAGTAGCTTCGCATGAATGGATCGGTGTCTTTTTTATATTTTGCATTTTAACAAGCACATTTATGGATTTAAATTTTATTATTATATTCAACGATGCTAACATAAAAAATATTTATGTAAAAAATACGGAATTTTTACCGGAGATATAGAATCATTTGATAAGGTATAACCTGTATACAAAAATATGTATCAACTTTAAAATTAAGTTTAAATAAATAATTTAGTAAAGTACAATAGAATGTTCGTCATCTTTAATGACTCAATTTTCAACAATTGTCTCACAGTGCAGTAGATGCAATATTTAATTGTAAAATGTCATTTGAATATAATATTTTATAATAAATTCCTTTCAACCAAAAATTCTAATCCATGCTTAATTCCTGAAAAATATTTTTCAATATTATCATATTATGATATTGTATTAGGTGTTGGAATTAATTCGTAGCGTTTTACAAGTGATGGGAAGTACTTTCATTAATGTATTTTTTAATGCTCATGTGAAATAAATAACATTCTTTCATTAAAAAACGCTACGAATTAATTCCAACACCTAATATATTAAAATATATTTTTTTGCAACTATGACTTTCTTAAAATTGTAACGTAATTTGATCTTTATTATCATCTACTATTTGCGTTATCAAAACAACTTATGTATTAAATCAGAACTGTAATTTAATTGTAATTTTTGTATTTATTGCTTTGTACTTACCTCTTTCGTTTTAGAAAAATACTTTAATGACATGTGACTTACTTCAAGAATCGCACCAAAGTATAAAAGGATAATATTTATTTTCTTGAATATTGCAAGGATTATATTAAATTCTTTTAGAATGTGTGTTTCATTCATTAAAATTAAATATTATTCTGAAGAAAAAAAATTTCTAAGAATAAGATTTAATACTCAAGATGATGTACGAGAAATCCTATCATGCACTTATTGTGCGATAGATATTCGTATTAAATAAAATACTTTATTGTTAGTATTACATCGATTCGTTAAAATGCAAACAGAGGAGGTATAGTGCACGTCAAATGATAAGAATTAGCCTGTAAAGCAAAAACCTATTTCTGCATTAAACATATCTGAAAATAAGAAACAAAAAGAATCCAAGAAGGCTCATGATAAAATGACACAAACTTTCGCATCTTAGTGATTACAAGTAAACCGTTAGGCATGTATCGAAAAAAGAAAATAGTAATAAAAATAAAGAAGCGGAAGGAAACGATATACAATATGGAATACTGTAGGATCTTATGAACCGAAAAACGGCAGACCACATTTATGAGAACTGCGGACCGGAATAACGACGCATTTAGTAATTTCCGGCCTGCATCGGAAGTTCCGTCATATTTGTCACTTGGTCATTATTAATAGCATAGTTTTATTGTTTCAGTAGTGAGAGGGAGTAAAGTGATCCGTCACAAAAAATGAGCTTTTCAGGAGAATCGAGCTATTGAACGTAACTCTTCTACAACTGTTACATTTAATAGTCATTAAATCGCTAGTGGATAGTGATGCTTTTCACATCTTTGTTTTCATATCTGATTCATTTCTATCTGAATGTCTCTTTTGATTAAGGAAACGCATTTCATGATTTGTTTAATGCAAACTGGATTATTAAAATTTATATAATGTATTTAATATAATGTTGTCCTCATATATTATTTTTAAAGATTATAGAAAATAAACAAATAAATTATTTAAAAACAACAAACGATCAACAAAAAATCATATTCTTAAAATTTAATACTTAAATGTTAGTTTATTTTGAGGACAAAAAAAAACAACACACAAATTTCATTTAAATATTAACATGCATTTATTTTTTAATTAAGAGAAAAAAAAGAAAGAAAAGAGAAAAATACAAGATTTTTGAAAAGTAAATCATAGAAAGAAAGTGATGAAAAATAGATTTTAGTCCGAAACGTAAAGTGAATAGATCTTGAAAAATCATGTTTAAATCTTTAATTAAGTGACAGGAAATAATAATAATTTGCACAAAAAATGATGAAAATACCTTAAATATAGTCAAAAATGGTAAGCATCTATTTCCAGTAGCTTATTTTCTCATTTTATCGTATTTTGCAAAGTGTTTATATATAGAAAAGGAATGAATTACCTGCTATATCAGGCCCATTAAATGTATATCTTTTTTTCCCTTTTTCTCTTTCCTCGATTTTTTATCAAACTAGAATACCCTCTTAACTTTTACAGTTTTTATATTTTTTATTTTAATTATCAATATATGGATAATAATATCAGTCTATACAGCACGTAATATTATAATAATATTGCAGTGACATTACAATATTGCAATAATATTATCTTTCAATGCAATATTACAAAAATATTATAGAGAAATTATATTACGAAATATCACAATATTACATATTTTAGGAATTAAAAGCCCATAACAGTCAAAGCCGGATCTGTAATGATTAAATAATTCAATGTGAATTTGTATTATATATACTATATATATATACATTTGTATATACTATATATACCATATTTATAATCATTTTGAACTGCGCGCCGAAATTTTATCAGATTTAAAAACGCAAAGAGCTAAACTACTGAAATAATTATCACAATTAAATCCGAAGCTGTACCCTGGCTAGCGTTGCTTGACCTTTGATGACCACATAAATATATATTATAATGTTAATGTATATGATGTATATAGCTGTGGGACATAGCTAGGTCAATAGGTGTGTCAATAGGTTCTGGAGAGATCACATATTGTTTTTAAAACGCAGAACCGCTCAACATTTAAATGTTCTGAAATTAATTACGGGTTCTTCCTGGGGCATCAGTGCCTTTATGGTTATAATTAATGTTTATCAACCTTGTTATGCTACCTTGGCTATTCAATTGGCATGGTGTCTCAGCGTTACTAAATTTCATTTACCTACTGTAAATAATTTGTTATGTTCAGCTTATAAGTTGACTATCTCGTTCATTGTTCAACCAAGTTTATTGGAAATTTTCGAATCAAAATCGTTGAAGTATCAAGTTGCCAAAATAGCTGACAGTTTCTTACTTAACTGCTCCCAATTTAAACATAGAAAAATTTATACTAAGCTAAATCATCTTTCTCAAATTTCTATTCATAAAAAGATTGCCAAAAGGAATATTTCATTTATCTTAAGTAGGTATCTATTATAAATATAAAGAATAAACATACACGAGTAGGATGTACATCCATCTTTTGCCTATCCACTTAACTTAAATCAATTCAATAAAAAAGTCGACTTACAATAAGACGTGTTGTCCAATCCTAATTGAGCTTTTTAATTTTACGACTTTTAAAGCCTTGTCTTGAATAAGATCAGAATCTTCACTGATGATGAGTCCAGATCGGACTCTTCCTCGGACTCTTTTGGGATTGGTTGCGTCTAGATTCCGTCTGTAAGAATTGCACAATGCTTGAATTAAATTGACTTTTTAATAGTAAATTTGGTAATTATTTACAATAACGAACAATCTTGATATTGATGTTGTCAATAAAAAATAATAGATGTTGTTTAAACTGGTAAATTAAAAACGATATTCAACTTAAATTTAACGATTAACGATATGACAATCGATAACTCTGTGCTGGTGTAAATAGCAGCTACACAATTAATACATAGTAACTCATAAACAACATTGCCTCCATTTTTAATATAGAGAGATCTCGATCTCTCTCACATATAGACTTATTAGTGGTAATAAGTGTTGCTACATGCATCTAAAATTTTTAACAATTCTAGTCCTATATTAACCGCTAAAATAAAATGTATTTTAAAACTAAAAGTTAATACTTTTGCATGGCATTAACGAATTTAAAAAAAAATTTACTACTGATGCTCAACATTCCACAGCTTTCATCATTTTTATTTCTCTCTTCAACGCCATTTTTCTCCAAATTGTGACGTGATAGCTAATTTTGGACAACGTTTTATATTTAGCAGGCAAACATCGGCAATGACTATTCACACTCGTATTGTAAAATAATGTTGGATAGTGTATTCTTCTTTTATTTTTTCCGATTTTAATCAGTTTTTTATAAACATTCTAATTTTTTCTATTAATCGATTTACGATTGCCGGTGAAATGAGAAGTGTTATACATAATTTTGTAAGTACTTTCGATAATAAAAGTTAGACAGTGTCTTTTGTAAGCAAAAAAATTCTTTATTATTATATTTTACGAACTTTTAAAGCAATTAATGAGATTAATAAAAGTCAATTAATAAAAGTGCGTGTGTGTGTGTGTGTGTGTGTGCGAATAAGCATGTACCCAGAAAAGACAGCTTAGAAAGACAGATGGTGCTCATACATAGTTGTCTGTTTAAATTATTCTTTTCGTAGAGCACAAACATTTCACTGTGTTGCTAACTGCATAAAACTAAGAATCTGTGATTTCTTCACGCGAGCGCACAATTATTGGCAGATCTTTATAAATTCATATCTTATCACTAATGTCGAAATTTGTAAAATTGGCACAGAATTTTTAATTCAATTTAGCCATGCATAAAAAGTGATCCAATTATTATCAAACATTCTGCATATACATTGGAAAAAGAGCCTGGTTGATTGAAATTCTGATAAAAATGGCAAATCAGAATTTTCTGGTTAAAACTGTTATATTATAATTTTAATTGAGATAACTAGAATCCTGATTAATATGAATCAGAATCTTTTGCTTCGTTCACTTTCAACTAGAAATTTTGCTCAGTGTATAAATATATCAAAGTGCTGTTACCCTTTCGTGTAAAACAATTCCAGTCGATCGAGATATATACGGGTCTTGATGATATGTAAGTACCAAGCGATACATTGCAGCTTTTTCAATGATATCGCTTGACTATATCAAATTGATTCTACTCGCATATACGCGTTGCGGGAGCTGAACGTTTCCTGGTAACGAATTATTAATAACCGGTGCGCAACGCGAGCTCTTGTAAGTCAATTGCTGACTACGATAGTGCAACGAGAAACGTATCGCATCGCGTTGTATCGCGTTGCATCGCGTCGGATCACATCGCGGCGATGCGCCATGGTATCTTGAAAACGGCGACCTTCGTGCACTCGAGATTGCACGCGCGAGGACATTTTTGCAATGCTCTTCTTAACTCCAACAGAGACGAAGAGACGGAGACGCAAAAAGAGAGGGCAAAGGGGGAAAAGAAGAAGCACGCGCTTTGATCCCAAACAATATCGATACGCATACGAGCCACTGGTACGCTCGAAAAAAAAAAAAAAAAAAACCAGTAACAGACGCAACTCTATTTATGGAAATAGCAGATTTATTCGCGCGCATATAAATAGGTATGAAGCCGATTAACTTATAGGGAAGCCCCAATAACATTCACTACTTTCGGATATATCAATATTTCTAATTACATAAGGCAACAAAATTAAAATTTTTAAAAGTTTTTTTTTTTAAATATATATTGATTTCATAAGGAATTTAATGATCCAAATTCGAAAAAATAGTCTCAAATTGCTCCATCACCCACAATTCTTTTATAACAAAAAATTAACTCTCTTAAATATATTTTAAATATATTTAAAAAATTTATAAAAATTATTCGATTATTTACATTTAAATCTTATATAAAAGACTTAGTAATTCCTTCTTCTTTTGCTAAAAAAGTTATATCTGTAGCGTTGCTTTTATGCCTTGCTTTCCGATTTTCACGGTGCAGCATCTAGCAACAATGTCCCATTATCGTGGGAGGGTATATAAATTTTTTCACTATGCAGTGTTAAATTCACATCCTTTTTTTGTTACAGCACAAGAAAATTAAATGTGTAAAATAACTGTGTGACATATTTTTATTGTGTTTTTCGAATTTAACACTTAAAAATGTATCAAAAATATAATCAAAACTATGCTAAATCAAAAAACAATATAAAATTGATAAAATGAAATATAATAAAAAGATTATAGTCTTAAAAATATACTGCCGTTTTTTGTCTTTTTAATGCCAATTTTTTTTTCAAAATTGTGACGTGATAACCAAATAAGATAATAAAGACGCAAAGCTCAATTGCGATAAATCAAAATTTTTTGATCAAACACGAGATGTTAGTGTCAAAGATAATTTATTTAGTTACTTAACATTTTGGCAATATATTTCAATCCAAACTTCGGATCCTTTCCAGTTCAATAGCGTATGGTGTCTTCGTATTGATCGGATAATATCTTCTGCCCCCTCAAATCAGTCAAAGTTAAAAATTTTGGCAAAATTAGCGAAAAATTAAAAACTTTAAAAAAAGTATATTAATGATAAACGGACGTATTAAATAATAAAACTTTTTTTGTAAAAGTGCTAGAATAGTCGGAAAATGATTATAAATATTATATTTGGTTTCGTTACCCATTAAAACATTATTTGAAAAAGCATCAGATTAATCGTTCTTGCGATTTTCCTTATTTTTCCTAAAATCGCCAATGTCCAGATCAAAGTTAATGTGCGATTTTTTCTTCTTTTTTTGTTTATTTGTTTCTTTACGATTATTCTTTGTTGTAAAATAAATCCACGATAGTGCTTCATTGGCTTTAGCGACTAAGAAAATGGCGACTATCTCTATAAAACATTCTTATATACCAAATGTCTTCTAAGCTATCAATGTTAAAGATTCTAATTTTGTTCAGCATTTTTTTTTAATAGATTTGATTATTTCCTAAAGAAGTATGCGTTATTTGTGCAGATCTTTGCCCGCTGATATTTGTCGCCAAGCTAATTTTCTAATGTCTTAAAGATAATTCACATGTAAATTTAGAAGTGGTAGCTCCGTTACTTCTTCATTCCATCTTCTTGTGGTGAGTTTTGAATCGCTTAGATTTATTGGCGAGCGAAGAACTGCACAAACGTGTAAGAGATTGAATTTAAATTATATCGCTTGCGAAGAAGAATACATAAATCTTTAAAGATATTTATTAGCTAAAAAATGCAGTCAGTAAAATACCTCATTTTTTATTATGTAGATGAAATTGAAGAAATTATGAATATTTAAGAAAAAATTCAATAGAAGGTTGTAAAAGCGCGCGTTAGCGTATGTGATCAGTAGTTTATCATTACTTAAAATATATAATCCGTAAAAATTATCTTTAATATTCTCTTATAAAAATTTATAATCATTTAACTCTCATTTATTAACTTAAATATACGATATATTTACTGAATTACTCGTATATTGTATTAATTATACTGTATTAATTATATGTAATTATAAATATTGTACATTTGGTGAGAGAATTCCTAATCAACTTATTTAATTATCAATAGCAGTTTTTGAAGGCATTTGAAGATAAAAATTATGACATTAAAATGTCGAGATAAGTGTCTAAAATTAATCTGGTTGGTGAGAATAAGCACAGCAATATAGCATAGCAATGAAAGTTCTCTAATATCGATCCGTTTGCATCCAATCCAAATTTCTATTGCTCAAAAACGAAGTAACATCATTGCGGTAACGCGAGTGAATCATAGCGAGAAGGTAGAACTCCCCGGGTGTCAAGTCGCATCTGGCATACAATCAACACTTCACGTAGTTTCAGTGACGTCACGTCCGGTCGTGTGTGCCGAATAAGCAGAAATGGCGTAACCGAACTCTATCCGCAGGGAATGGTTTCAAAAAAAGGAGAGATACATCGATGCGAAGCACGTGTCACATCAGGAAATACGTCGTGTCGGAACGCGAACACGTTTCAACATAAGAAAAAAACAAAAGCACAGTTGAGATTTCTTTGACACGATCTTAATGCATTATGAATGCCAAAGGAATTATTTAAAACAAAAAAATAATTAGCTTATAGTTATATGTAACTCTTTTGAAATATTCCCTCAAACTATTTAGGCTCTTAAACAGCTATTAAAAGAATATAGTATTTCTAACATAAAATGTGACAAAAATCTATACTTCAAAAAGTTATGTAGTTGCATATTGCGAATTACGTAATTAAAAAAAAACTAAAAAAGTTATATGATTTTTCTTTACACCAACTGATTCCCATTATACTGTGCATAAAAGTATGTATTAAAATTACCAAAAATTTACCAAAAAGTGAATAGCACGAGATAATTTATATTTCATATCAAAATATAATAGAATAAATTATAAAGTACCTCATAAACTATTGATTTTTTGATAACTCTATTTTAATATGCCTTTCATATGCAGAATGAAATCATATATTATTTTTAAAAATCATGTAATTTTATTTTAAAAATAGCGATAAACTTTCATGTGATCTTGGAAAATTGATTTGCTGATTCTGATAATCTTTTCAGCAATATTCAATATTCTATGTAGGGGAATCTAAGGATTAATGAAACCATGGGGATATAATAAGATATAGATATTAGATAGAACTTTTATCAGAGATGTTGTAACCACGTAATGAAATATTATGCAATTATTACTATTAGATGTGTCTTACCGTATGTTTCATTTGTCATATTATTTTAAACTGGATATTGGAATTTGTAAAAGAGGAAAAAAGTAATTAATTGTTGTATAAAAATTACGATTTAGTCGGTAATACAGACAGCTTTAGGATCTCCTTAATATACGATTAAACATCAGTCCTCATTCTTTTTATGTTATTTAATATGGAGTGTGTTGAACTACATTAAATTTTTGTGGAGTGAAGTATGTGGAGTGACACAAAAATGTGTTTGGTTGAGACATTTCGGAGTTCATTGGAATGTGTGAAATAAGGATTAATGGTAAAAGGCAGTAAGGATAAACCGTAGTCTAATAACGTGCGTGAGTGAGTGAGAATATGTTGGGCTATGTTGAAAAAAATGTCAGGACGTTTCGAGATGTATTAAGGTAATTAAGGCGTTGAAAGTGGGGGAAGGGATGGGGGATGGGGGTGAGTGAAGATGTGTATGGATGGGTAAAGATGTAGTAAGTTATATCGGATAAATGTGGATGTGCATCGAGGTCGCTACAGTGGATTGGAGAGGGGTTTCGGATGAATACATAGATATTTATAAGTATGGGTGTGAAAGTGTGTGTAGATGTATTCGAGCATTAATTGTTGATTTATAATCGGATTGTGGTATGCGGACACTTCAAGATGATGACGAAATTATTATAATTTTTAATACAATTTTTTCGTGTTTGAGAGAGAACTATATGTATAAATTATTATAGCCTACATCATATACCAATAATAATCATAAAAATGAAGCTCCTAACCATATTATTTTACCATGTATTTATAGCCACAAATACTTTTCTCTTAGTGTATTAACATTTCGAATACACACATTGAAATGCTTAAACAGAAAAATTTGACAATGTCGCAAATCATAAGATGATTAACGAAAATTTTAAAGAATATTGCAAAAAAACTGTAAAGCTGCTTCAGTAATCTCTCGTTGTGTATAAGGTGAGAACAAGACGACGAACAGCAGAAATCGAGATAGAAGCAAAAGGGTTAACCGAACAAACATTGTTAATTTGCACATGGTAACCCCGTCTAAAGGCCAAAGGGTCAACATTACCACGGTTACGTGTATGCACGGTAAATAGTCTGCGCTCCTCTCGACATCCCCGTACACGTTTGCCGGACCGATGCTGAGTTTTCGGTCGACCGTAGTCTACGAGCCACCCTCTCTGACCGACCTAATTGTCTAATTGGCAAATAAATCCCATTGTTTTCCGATTATGCGATCGATATAAACACTACTTGATTTAACGCGACTTCTTTCAAGTATCAAGGGGACCGATTGTGTATTTTCGTCTATAACTTTCTTTGCCTCTCGTACTTTCCTCTGACATGAAGAAATACGTACGATTGGCTATGAGCATAGTGAAAATGTAATCGGATAATGTTACCGTAGACATGGCATAGGCTCACGGGAGTGAAAATTACTTAATTATTAGATGCAAGTGCGAGCAATGAATATATTAATTTATAGTATAGTTATACGATATAACCTTGTAACATTCAGAAAAAGAATGATTTTAAATAGCGATTGTGTTCCAGTATTGAATTTTCCACATAAATTTTTAGTTTTAGTGAACAGTTTTAACAGGGCCGATGTTCTTTGCATCACGAGGTTTGACATGACAGACGCAAAAATTGTATCTATCTGTAGGGGCAGAAGCCGCAACAGACATGTTTGTCTAGTTTATGTATTTTCAATTGGCGCTGTAACATCAATTGACGTGTAAGCTTAATGCGCGATTGATCAAAATTCGTAAATATGCTAAGTTTCTATTGCTTTTCACAAGAAACGGAGTCAAAAGAGACTTGCAAAGTTTCTGCATGTATTGTGAATGTAACGCAATTATATTGTGAATGTTACATTGCGCGTAATGCACATTATCGCTTTTATCTATACATGAGATTGAGCTGGTACAATATTGTACAACTATTTATCGCAGAGTGGTTATGTAGCAAAAGAGTGGCAAAAAAACATTCTGAATAACGACTCTACGAGTCGCACATTATGTTATTATTTTATATAATAATGTGTATATAATAATAGTGTACATATTATAATAAAAAGTATTAAAACATCTATTTATCTCGATTTTGAAATGTGGATGCCAGTCAGGATTTGAGAGATCCTCAACAATGTTTTATTAATATGCACCACACGCAAATTAAATATAAATTAAATATCGACACGGCGCGTATATGTTTTCGAAACATGAAAATTCTTTTTCATAGTATTTTCATCCTTGTAAATTGATGTTATTCCACTTTGCGAAAAGGAATTGAAGTTTTTAATAAGGTTTCCCAGATCCTTGTCTGGTGAGCGAAGGTTAATATAACTTTTACTTATAAAATAGAAATTTATAATTTGCAAAAAAACAACCATATACATTCCCATATACATTTTGTAATCACGTGTGTGTATATATATGTATATTAAAATTAAATACTTTCAAGTCAAATACATCATATATTATAGATTACAATTGTTGATATGTTGATTGTTGTTTTAAAAATCCAAAATAATCATTTCATCAGTTATTGCAAAATTGAATAATTTGTAATACTTTTTAAATTTTTTACTACTTTGTCATATATTAAATAAGTATAGATGTCCCACATAATTCTGAATAATGAGATACAAATACATATACATACGATAAATTTAAAAGAAAATCGTTTACATGAGTAATAAGTATGTACTGCTCATATATAATAAATAATAATAATAATAAACTTCATCTCTTACAAAATTTTTTAAGCTTAGGAACAAATTAATAAAAAAGAGAGAACACAAAAAAATTTCTTTCAAATAACTTAATTAAAATAGTAAAAAGAATACGTTAATAGATAAATGAGGCAAACAAATTTTATTTACAAATATAAACAAATAAAAGAATTTTTTAGTGTTTCTCCTATTTTCATAAATATTTATAAATTATTATTTATAAATAAAATTTCTAATCTAAAAGTGTATCAAAATACACTTTGAAATAGAAATTATTAAAATGAAGTAAATATCAAAAGTCGATTTATTTTGCATATAAAAACGATTTTTATGGAATGCTTCTAAAACATCTTCCTAAAATGAGAATTTCTATACAATTTGAGAAATGAACTAATGGTATAGCGAATTGGTTAGAGAGACAGAGTTGAACAATTATCGGACAATAGTTTGTTAGTGAGATTCATCTGCTATATTGTTCTCAGAGAAACGTAGATTCAGCTTCAGTGCATGCATTGTTCTGTTTCCTTCTGTCAATTACATTACTACATGATACATACATCTCACAAAATACAAGACATCGTTTCAAATCTTTTATACTATTTTTTTTAATCAATCAATAAGTAACAAAGATATATATTGTATATAAAAGCAAAGGAATATAAAGTTACTAATATGGAGAATAGGGATTTATTTTTTTAAATAAAGCACTGCAATTTGGCGACAATCGATGAAAATTGTTGCAATTGCTACTAAATGTGTCATATCCAGTAAGCAAAAAATCATTAATATAACGATATTTAACGATATTATTACAACAATATTTAATAACATGTAATGTTTTCAAATGTTTTATTTAGCCTTAAATATAATATCATTTTGATTAAATTGACACTAATTTGGAGGATTCTATAATATGCTATTATAAAATAACGTTATAAATAATATTACATTATATTGAATCAACAACGTTGAATTACAACTTTGCGAATTATTAAAAAAGCATTGCAGAAATGTTCAATGTTGAAGTAATATCTTACAAACGTTGCAATTTAATATTCGAGAACAGTGATTGAATATATTTGAGTAATATACCACATAAACTTCCAAGAATATTAGATCTCTGAATTAATTTTTACGTAAAACTGAACGAAATATTTTTTTAAATACATTTCATTTGCTTTCATCTTCGAGCTCTTGAATTATCTTCTAAAAAAATCATTTCATTAAAACATGGATGAAGAATCTCATGATGTTACGTCTTTTATCGATCCTATGTAATTTTTAAACGTAAGAAAATTACTCCGCCACGTCCATTTACGATATCGCGCATTTACGATTACTCCCAGGTGAGTGACTTTAATATTAATTTATTCAATATAATAATTGTTTCAACGTTGCAGCAACATTGGCAATATAAGATAATCAATAAAGATTCAATGAAAAAATATTCGCACATCAATATGATTTTAAGGTTTGTAAGAAATAAGCAATAAAAATATCAAGGCGCTCCGGGATTTTTTCGTAAAATTTTTACGTAAAAATAAAAATAAGAGGAAAAACTTCCTCTATAAGCTTGATCTTGATAAATATTATCAAGGTCAAGACCTTGAACAAGATTCAAGAGATTTCAGCTGGACATCTTGGATAATGCCAACGGTACTATAATTTTCAAGCCTTGTAATTCGAAAAGTACTTAATAAAAAAAATTTTTATCAAAGCTCTCGAGGTAAATTACGAGGAATTACGAGATGTAATGAAAAATGGGAAAGGAGTTCCATTTAAAAAATTCAAAATTCAAAGTACCCAAAATCAAACTAATGGTACTTTTTTATGTTCCCCTTGAAATCATAAAACTTTTGTCTAAAACATTTTTTCCTAAAATGCACTGTTCAAAAGATATTTAAGGTGGTCAATTGAAATGGGCTAACCTATACATAAATAAATGTAATTAATTCGGTGGACATTTTATTTTACAAAAAAATGATCAATACTTTTGTATATAAATTATTACATGTAGTTTATCTATATTATAATTATATTCAGAATATTTACATTTTATTCGTAGCTTCTTATTATATATAATTGTTTTTTTTTTATGTAAATATGTATACATTGTTTTCTATCTTATTTTGTATAATAGTGTTAATATATATTATTATAATATATTGTTAATATATATTATATTATTATTGTGAAATAGTATTTTATTCTCGATGTTTTCAAAGGCTTCTTGATACAACCAATAAAAAATTTTAATGTAAATTTTTGCCGAGTCGATAAATTGAATTATTGATCAATAGTTAACCATTTATCTGTAATATTTTCAATTTGTTTAAAAAGAATTGGATTTCTGAGACGAATTTTCAACTCCAGTTTTCCTCCTGTTGCTTTCCTGCCATCCATAAGCTGAAATATATAATGATAAGTTCATTTTTATTTTTATTTTATTTATATAGAAAAAGTATTAAAGAATTAATCATTTAATTACTGGAAAAGAATCATGTAGAGTGCATTGAGACTCTAGTGGTTGTAACTTGACCATTACTGTACCAAGTAAGCTATCACTTCGAAAGAAACCTCTGTAATATGAAAAAAAGTATAATATAAAAATATTATTACCAAAAATATCGTTACCAAAAGTATCGTTTTATGTTTAGAATTGTAAATATGTTTTGTGTGTGTGTGTGTGTGTGTGTATTATAATTGTACTATTTACATTGTTACAAATTGCTCGTGTAATATCATAAAATTCACAATACCGTCTGCTGTATGACAAATAATTTTATATGCAGAATGTTCCATTTTAATTGGCGAATATCTCGAAAAATACGGAAGATGCGGAGCAATATTTCAAACGAAAGTTATAGGGTATCAAGAGGAATAAATGATGTTGACATTTGTTTGACTCTGCATCTTGAAAATCTCTGTCAAGATTAAATTTAAATTTTTAAATGGAACACTCTATTTTTTATTCCAAAATCTAATAGCTAATGTTAAGAGTTTTCAAAACATTATAATAAAATATTTTTTCATTAAATACTTTTCGAGTTATAAAGCTTGAAAATACCGCTAGCATTAGCATTACCCAAGACGTTCGATCAACAGCTAAACCTCTTGAATATTATTTAGGATTATGACTTAGATACGTAAGCCAATAAGAGAGATACGTAAAAATGAATTTTTAACGCAAAAATGAAAATAAGAGGAACTCTCCAAAGGCCTTGATCTTGATATATGTTATTAAATCATGATTCTGAACAACATTCAACAGATTTTGGTTGTCGATCGGATACCTTGGATAATGCTAATGCTGACAGTATTATAACTTCCAAGTCTTATAACTCGAAAAGTACTTAATGAAAACATATTTTATTAAAGTATGAAAAGCTCTCGAGGTAAGCTACGAATAATAAATAATAGAGGTTAAGAGAGAGAATATAATAAAAAATAGAGGTTCCATTTGAAAAATTTAAATTGTGAATCTCAAATCTTGACTTGATCTTGACAGCATCATCCAAGATCAAACTTAATGTATCCTCTTATCCCCTCCCCCTTCCTTTTGTCTGAAACATTGTCTCGCATCTTCCATATTTTTAGAGATATGAGGCAATTAAAATGAGACACCCTGTATACATAGGTATACATTATACATACACAAAAGCTCTACAAACATCAACAGTCTTCGCAAAGAAATTTATTTTAAAACACTATTATATCTATTTTTTTATTTAAAAAATAAAAAGACGGCCAATATACAGAGTGTCTTGACATTCGAGGATATTATTTCAGCGTGAAACTTCGTAAAAAAATTAAGTAATAAAAGTGCAAGTCATTTTTTCCCGTAAAGTAATTTTTTAATAAAATTATAAGTATAAATTTTGACTAATCATAAGCGTTGATTAAAGTCATTTATTTATGTAACGTACGAGCAATGGTATTAAACAAATCATTCCCGTTACATGCACGCTATCACAAGAACAGATAACTTTTTAATCAATGCCTATGATTAGTCAAACTTTCAACGTTTATATTTAAAAAACTACTTTACGGAAAAAAATGATTTACACTTTTAATATTTTATTTTATTTCTTTTACAAAGTTTCACACTGAAATAATATTATCTTCGAATTTCAGGACATCTTGTATATACAAAATATACATTGTACTTAAAAGCATCAAAACTTTTCTGTGCATATATCTGCATATTCTATAAAAATATAGGGATGTCATACCTGGGATGAGTGCAACACAGGATGGGATTCAGCGAGCATCTGCAAACAACGTTCTATTTTTTTGGTATAACACTTTCATTGAACAATTTTAATACTTTATCGAGTAATAAATGTATATATAAGATATCCTTAACCAAAGAGAAAAAGCGAGAGATAATACAAGCCTATTTTTACAATCGAATACTAACTTTTTTTACTGTCGTCGAAATTCATTATCATCTATCATAAAGATAACACTAATTTATAGCAAAAAATTACTTTGTATTAGACTAGGTATTTCTTACGAGATTTTCGTATGAAAATGATGCAAGCCAAAAAATTCCAGCATCAGGTTCCAAGATAATTGAAGTTTAATATCCAAAAATTAACTTTCTTGTAATATTTGACATTTTATAAACAAAGTTAACGTCATCTTGAAATTTTAATTAAAAGTTATAACTATATCATTCATTCTTTATAACATTTTCTTTTATATTAATATTATTTTTAGGCATGTTATGAAAGATTTAAAATGTATTAGGTGTTGGAATTAATTCGTAGCGTTTTTTAATGAAAGAATGTTATTTATTTCACATGAGCATTAAAAAATACATTAATGAAAGTACTTCCCATCACTTGTAAAACGCTACGAATTAATTCCAACACCTAATAGGATTTAGCTAAGACAGCAAATTTTCCGTCTAGAATGATAAAGTCATACAATTTTTAATTTGTAGCTATCGATATACATACAGATCATACAACTTTTTGTTTAAAACATTTTTAAATGTGTATTTGAGATAGTTGAGGTAAGCAATTAAAATGAGGCATCCTATGTTTATGTATATATGTACATATACACTTAGCAGAATCTATAACAGTAAATTATACTGTGTATCGATAGTTACAAACTAAAAATTATAAGTACGTACATATGACTTTATCGATGAAAAACTTGCTATGTCAGAAAAACTTAAAATCTTTTTAAAACATAGCTGAATAGTAAAATAAATTACAAAAATGCATTTTATAGGAAATAAATAATACATTCACAACTTCTGATCAGAATTTTAGATAATGTTATCCTTTTTTATGAAAAAATGGCAAATATCACAAAAATATCATTTTTGCATTTTAATATGCATGAAATTTTTCTTAAAGGGTTACGCTTAGTCACGAAATAAAACAAAACAAATTTTCGTGAATTTTTTTTGAAAAAATTTATGTATAGTTTTGTATAAAAGTTTTTATATTTAAAGCTTTTCTTAACAAAGTCTTTATGTTTTTTTAATGCAAAAATATTATATAATTTATAACAAAGTTATAACAGATGTTTGGAAAGCTGTTTTTCAAAAAAAGCGTTTTGTGGTAAGCAGTGCTGCTCGGAATCAGGTCATTAGAAATCAAAAATTCAAAAAGATTACTTAATGTTTGAGTTTATCTAATTTTTAATCAATATTTCGATTAAATTCCGACAAAATGGAAGCTGTTCATGGTACTAAAGGTACCAATTTTCATTTTAAAAATGGAAATTTTGTAGTCTATAAAATAAAAAATACACATTGAAAAATAATCCTTCGATAAGATGAGTATTCAAAAAGTTTATTTTTATGGTAATATAGGTGTGTGATTGGTGTATGATATTATTAAGACATCATAAAGCAATCACAGAGTCATATTAGTATCTTAAAACATAACAAAACAGTCTTGAAATAAGAATTATGAATATCGGCAAAAGATTATATAAAAACTTATATCATAAATATGAAAAGTAATAAAAGCAACTATAAGATTAGTTATCGTTACCAAAAAAATATATTACGTAAAATATATTATAGTTATCAAAAAAAGATAACGTTATCAGTCTGTTACTAAAAAAAGTAATTTGTAACAATAAAGAAGTTTCCCTTTTCTGTTTATAGGTTAATAATTAATAAAATAATTTATTTTTTCGCGTTTTGATGTTGTTCAAATAAATTAGAATGTGTTGGATAAGCAGACGATAAGTGTTATGTATGCCAGATGTATTGCAGTCTTTTATTTTAAGGCTCCTGTTAACTTATCTCATATTGATGACTGAGGTGAATACTCAGGAGCTTTAAGATCACGATTCAATAATCGTGATATCATAAGTGATATTACGATTTAATAATCGTGATGATTCAACATGACTGTGGTGACTACTCAGAAGCTCAGGGAATGCTGGAGTTATTTTGTTTTACTAATGAAATGTGATTAATTTCAGATTCTTCAATCTTTTAATTGCATTTACATATTTAAAATTTTTTCTTCACAATTAAAGTGTGCTATTAATTATTATGAATTAGTTTGCCTAGACAACATGTATGTCCAAAAAGAGTACATAAGACGTCTTTACGACATGAAATTTGAAAGATATCTCGATAATGTCTTCAATACGTTTTTATATTCGCATTTTAGACATATTGAAGTGAAGTTAAAAAAATCTGTCGACATCGATCAAGTTCAGCCATTGCTTCAGCATCCCTTTAAGGAATTAAACTGACAGAATTATCGATATTACAAATTAAAACTCAGAGAACGATATGTTCAAAATGCTAACATAAGACGTCATAAAAATATCATTAAAATATTTTTCAGACATCATATCATAAAGATTTTCCCAAGACATGTTATGTCCTCTTTATGTCCCCTTTATGCATATTATTTAGGAAAGTGCTCCGAAATCGTTCATTATAAAATCCTTTTACGTAATTAAAATATATGAATAAAAAAGGTAAGAGATGATCGATTTGAAAGACATTCAAAAACATCTTGAAATGGACGTTTTTAAGATTTTTCTGAGAAACATCTTTTAAATTTTTGAAAATTATTCAAGTTTTAGAGCGTATGTAACTATGTATTTATATTATCGATTATAAATTTTATTTATATAATGTTGAATGAAATTCATGACATCAATCTGCAGATATAATAATTAGAAAAATTATATTATAGTAATTTATAAAAAGATTAAATTTCAATTAATCTGACACTCCTTTCAATTAATCTGAATATCTTTATTATAGTATTGTACAACTACACATTTATACGAAACTGTCCGCGTTAACAAGAGGAAGAATATGAGATAGAAACTGAAATTTGATATATAATATATCAATGATTTAATAGTATGTCTTAAAGCCGTAGTATGTCTTAAAGCCTACATAATAAATCGGAAATAAAGACTCTAAATGATCAAGTTAGATCTGTGATGCAGAAATAATTCTGTGTGAATTTATACTCTACATATTTATACTGAACTGTCCTGCGCGCCA
The DNA here is from genome assembly GCF_024713525.1 of Acromyrmex echinatior. Taxonomy (NCBI): domain Eukaryota; kingdom Metazoa; phylum Arthropoda; class Insecta; order Hymenoptera; family Formicidae; genus Acromyrmex; species Acromyrmex echinatior. The sequence goes on from NC_141870.1 coordinate 317,625, forward strand.
AATTTATTTTCAGAAAAGCATTTTTAATACCAGGTCTACAATGAGTCGGTAGCTACCGACTATCATTTGTAGTCGGAAATGAGTTTGAAGGATAATCGATGAATTGGAATGGTCGAAATCGGTAAATCGGTACAGTTGACCAGCAGCCAACTTTTAAGACTAAAATCGTAATCAGACAATTGAAAAAAAGGAACAAAACTAGAGTAGTAATATCAAGAATCGATCGCATGAAGTGCGCAGCCACTCGTCGCCTCCCCTCCCCCCCTTTTCTATTGGTCTGTTTTCTGTTCCTCTATACTAGAACCCTCTTTCTCGCTTTTGACAAATATCAAACATATACCTACCTCACTTTAAGTTCCAAAAGTACTAATTCACCCATAAAAAACAGTCCTTTATAACTTTCTTAATGTGCCTCTACATAATTTGTAAATCGTAAAAGTTAGTTCGTAAATGTTGACGCAGAATGATTATCATCGCATGCAAGATACACAGAAAATCAACCATACGTAATGAAAAAACAAACGCGAATCTTCATTCTGCGTCTGCATTTGCGATCTGCAATTATGCAGAAGCATCTTTAATGACAGTAACGATATCGTTATATTATCGTTACATAGATTTTATATACGGTAAAAAAGCTGCACAACGACAATATAACAATATCATTGCTGACACTAATTTTAAGTGTTACAGAATAGAGGCCTAAATGTATTTTTTCAACTTTCTTAAATTTCTTGTTAAATCGACTTGCATCTTTTTTTGTGTGTATTTTAATTATGTAAAAGAATTTTACAACCTGTACAATCAATTCGGAGTACTCTTTAACTCGTAATATTAATAATTCTATCCCTTTAAGATCCCCTTGACAACAAAAGAAAATGAGATAAGATAATCTAATAACATTGAGATATTAGAATAATGAATTATAAAATTAATTATGCATTATAAGTCTTCATATTTATATTAAGGGAATTTTAAGGTCGTTTTACCAATTATTTTTCAAGTAAGTATTTTTCCACAACTGCCTTTATATATAAATTTAAAAATTTTTTTTCCATAATTAAGATATAAACTATAGTCCAAACCCCGATTAATTTTATATAAAAAACAAAAAGAGTTGAAAAATTAAAAAATTTTGTTATCGGCTTTTGGCATCGATTCATAATAATATTTGGTTTATATAAAAGTTTTGTACTTTGTACACACTTGGACTAGGAATTATATGAACAAACAATGTTGAGCTCTTAGACTTAAATACCTAATATAAAAGATTATAGTTAATTAGAAAATTTGTACGTATGTGTGCATATTGATGAAATAGTGTCATATTGATGAATAGTCAATGACACATAAATCGTATGTGTGTAAGTTTTACTGAATCCGTAAAATAAACGACTTTAGGATGCCTTTAATGCTTAAAAATTAAAATAATTTATTGTGTCACTTGATGATAATCATGAATTTATACAGGTGATCTATTTTAACTTTCACATTAAAATATTTCGAAAAGTATAAAAAATATGGAAAAATGTTCGGATGAAACTCGGTTTCGAGAGGGACGTATTTTTTTCACGGTTTTTTTCTATGAAGGCACCAAAAAGATATTCACTTCAAAAGATTCACTTTTTAAAATGAAATTATATGATTTTCTTTACATAGATATGATTCCGTTTGTTATTCTGCATATAAAAGTATTAAGTAGAGATATCAAAAAACCAATAAGAATTTTATTGAACCGTACATGTGAAAACACAATCAATAGGAAATAGAAAATAAAGACTCATAACGGTTGAAGTTGAATCTTTAATGCTTAAACAATTCTATATGAATTTGTATATAATATATATGTAGTCTCATATGAACTGCGTGCCGAATTATTTTTTTCGGACTTAGAAACGCTAAACTATCGTAATATCACAGTTAAATTTTTATGCTCAACATTTTTCCATATCTTTTATACTTTTTAATACAGAGATATTTCAATGCAGAATTTAAAATAGACTTATCTTTTATACTTTTCAATGCAGAGATATTTCAATGCAGAATTTAAAATAGACACCTTGTATAGATATCATATAATTGTAGATTCTAATATTTTGTGATATGGATTAAAGCTCTCTCTTAAAATTTTAAATTTAAATTAACCTCTTGAGCGACAAGATATTCGAACAAAATGTATTCTCTTGAGAGCAGGAAATAATACTTCGATTTTCGTAAAATTGAGTATATAAAGATATTTCGAGTTCCTAAAAACGAAAATTATTAAATTTATGATTAAAATTTAAAAATTCAAAATGGCTGATGCAATAAGGCAGTCTATAAAATCCAAAAATTCTAAAATAAACATTATTATTGCTTAGTTTAATTGATATGTGCTATAATACAAAAATCGTTCAAAGTAAGATTAGGAAAATATGCGTAGACTGTCTCTATTACCTGCCTTTCAGCACCAAATGTGCAATCAATTTTATTTTAAAGGGTTCAAAGCTTAAAAAACGCTCATATTATATAACTATTTCAGTAATCAATAATAAATTTCAATAATAATTTCAATTTTCGTAACTTTTCCCTAATGACTAAATAATTATAATTTTCTGTTTTTAGAACATCCCACAGTTTTCAATGATCAATTTAGGTGTTAGGCTTTTGATTAAAAAAGGACCAAAACTTAATATCCTCCTTTGTGTATATATATTATATGAAGAGTTTAAAAAAAATTGTGACACTTTTTTATGCATTTTTGAAATTCTTGACCTGTCATACTTAATCAGTCATTTTGACTTTAAATTTGATTACGATCTCAAAAACTCCTACAACGTTTCAGAAAAATCACTTCAATAAGTCGTAAAAAATGCATTGGCGCCAAAAAGCGTCAATATCGCTCAAGAGATTAATATTAAATACTATGATTAAATTACCCTTTCGTCCAAATTTCGCACTTCAAGGCGTGTCGTTTGAATGCTCTCTGACATTGTCTAGAGGTGCGATTTATAATACCATTCAGCAAAAATATGGCTTGGTATTCAGGATTGGCAGAATCTTTAATCGTCAATGTCCTATCTATAGGATGATTATCCAATGGAAACGGAAATTCATACATTACATATGTGTCTGCCTCCCGAGAATAATTGATTCCTCTAATTATCGAAATTTCTATATCATTATCGTTTAAATCCGTGCAACTCCTGAAAAAAATATAAATTCTTTTAGATTTAACCTGTATAATATAAAAAAGAAATTAATAAATAATTTGACACGAAATCAATAAGATTGAACAATTAAAGGGTTAAAATAAAGATAAGATCATCGTTTTACCGATTCAATAGATCTTACATACATGATTTACATGATCGACGATTACGTCATCAACACATAACTACATACTACTGTATCAATATCTCATATATATATATATATATATATATATAAATTTGCGTAGAACGATATTGTATAGAATTAGGACAGGAGCAATCTTGTATAACGCGTAGAGCATAATGCATAAAAAATGAATCAATCAAAATTTTTAATAATGTACAACTTTTCTAATGTAATTTCGTCTCTTTGTTGCTAAACCTTACATATCTATATCTAAATTACATATATCAATAAGAAAACTGATGTATACTAACTGTACTATTTGATAGGTTTTTGTTTCATAATGATGTTGTGGTGGTGGCAATGAATCACGTTTTCGAACTCTCAGCATATCTAAATCTCGCGTGTAACTCAGTGCAAGCCGTTCCCATCTATTATATCCAGGAACATCTCCCAGTGCTTTTGAATGATCTCGTGTAGACAAACACCACTATAAAGTCAATTCTTATATAAAGATTGATAAATTGTATAATTATTAATTTATGTTAAGCCATACAAGATGGTATTTAATAAATTATGCAAATGTCAATCTTTTCATAATATAAAAAAATATCTAAATTTTCTGTTGCGCTGTAAATTATTCAATTATCACCTTAATTTGTTTCATTAATTGAGTTTCAAGATTTTCATAAATTGTATCGTCTGTCCCATTCAAGTCCTCCGAGAAATCTTTGGAAGATATCAAGATGAAATTCTCATCCTGTGCTGTACTAAGTTCTACTTTTTCAAGAGGCGATAATGGAATTGAAGTCATGTCAACGGGCAAGCCAGCTTTACTAGCTTCGATTAAAGGTTGTATCCCTTTCGCTTGTCTTAAATAGTCACGTGCCAAATCCATATCTCCGTCTTTCTTTGCATTTAGAGCAGCTTGTTTTAATTCACGTTGCCGTAGTTGCAATTGTAGCATTTGCTTTTCTGCACGCGATGTAATCCTTTGATTTGATTTCTGTCCTAATAACAAAACACAGCATAAAAGGAATATAAATATAATGTGTTCCATTTCACGCAAGATGAGCATAATGTATCATTTTATTTTTTTTTTAATACTTAGATCAACAAGAATAAAATAATACACGCGCATATCATGCGTGAGAATGCATTTATAGAAAATATCCTAACAGATAAAAACAGATGAATTTACAAAAACATAAAAGTTTTTAATTCCCATCCTAATTTTTCTTTACAGTTCTGTATACTTATAGTTTTGTATCTTAACAAAGAACACAAGTAATAGAAAGAGCATATAAGAGTCAGTTATAAAAATTAATTATAAAAAGAGATAAATCAAGATATAAAATACACTGTAATTAAATTTGAATCTTTAATATTACGTTTTGGCTACACAATATTGAGTTATTTTCAGATATTCAAATAAACACAGAGATGTTATAGAGCGAGGAACGCTGTAATAGAAAAGTTAGAAAATTATATAATATAATTATATAGAATTAACAGAACATTGTAATCACATTCGCTGAAACACGTGTGCCCGATCTGTTATAACAGAACATAGATTGCAGCTTGAATGGGATAATATCAAAATTCTGGTCGAAGAACCATGCTATGGTAAACGTTTAATTTCGGAGATGCTGAATATTTAAAAATAAAAAAAATAGTCTCAATCTCCAAACGAACACAGAGGGCTTTCATAAAACTTGTATATCGAGTATAAACAAGATAAACAAGATTTGACTTTGCAGTGCCAAGAATAATTTTTAATTATTATTCTTTCAGTCAGTAGTTTGTTGAGACAGTTATTTTAACTTTTATTTCTTGACTATTATTTATATTGACTATCTTTTTGATTCCAATTTTTAATTGACTTTTTGATAACTCTGTTTCTAACACTGTATCTATTATATATATTCAAACTGACTATTATAACTATTCTGACGAGCATCCTTCTCAATATATTGCGAAACATAACTGTATGTCGGTGAGTTTTTTTTATTGATCAGTTACGATTTTATTTTTTTATTATCATAAGTTATTGTAACAAAATTATACTTTCTACAATTTATACAGTTTTTTATTTTGATTTTTATCGAGTAATTACCATCAATCGATCGTCCAATCGTTTGTGAGTAATTTCTGTTTCTCTATAAGGCACTCATCAGGCATCATCTAACATATCACCTACAAGTATAATTTTCTATCACTGCATTCCCCATTTTACAACATTTCTGCGTTTATTTGAATATCTTAAGATGGCTCAATATTATAGCCGAAACATGTAATATTAAGAATTATATTTTTCAAATATAAATGTAAATTATATAGACGAGATTTTACTACTTTTTACCTCTAGGAGGAGGAATAGGTGGTTTTGGTTGCACAGACTTTTTTGCAATGTTATTTTCAGACGATTCAGACTCAGATGTAGGTTGCACGGTGATATCGTTATTTTGTGGAGTCAATATTAATGGTGGAAAACCAGGTGGAACAGGAAGTTCCTCCAACGGAACTGTCTTTCCATGCGTATATAACTTTATAGCATCCTCAAATTGTTTGCAAATTCTACCATATCTCCGAGCTTTAGATGTGTTACCCTCATCTTCAGCAGCTACTTTTGTTCTTCTATATACTTCGAGACGCTCTTTGAGAGCTCCTTCTATATCCTCAGGATTGCACTTTGCTGTTGAACCAGCTTTTAACACAATAATTTATATTCACATTATTTTTTTTTCCTTCAAAACTTGAATATTATGTATAGTTTTCTGTTGTGTATCATAAATACGAATTTATGTATTCAAAGTGTATTAGACCTCACTTTTTCTTCTTAGAAATGAATAATGGAAATTGGGGAAAAAATTTCCATTATCAAAACTTATCTGAACTATCTCTAATATTAATATTTTAATTTTCTGAAAGCTATCAAAAGTAGGACAAACAAAATAAAGACTAAAATTTTAAATATAATACACAGGTTGAATAGGATATCATTGAATAAGTCTTGTAAGGGGATTCTATAGTAGAGAGAGAGAGAGAGAGAGAGAGAGAGAGAGAGAGAAAGCCCAAACTCTGATGAAAAAAATCACTGTTTTACAGTTTTACTAATAAAAGCGACACATTGACATATCGCTATATACTACTAATCAATATCTCACGCACACATATACATGAATTTTCATAGAAAAACAAGGTTTTAATTAGACGTCTAAGTCTAATTCTTAGAATTTTACGTTGTTTGTTCATGTAAATTACTGGTCTGTGAATCACAATTTCATAAGTACTACAGATAAGATTACAAAACTTTTATATTAAGCAAATATCATACACGATGCAGGGAGCTTTAAATGCCATATTGGATTAAGAAATGGTAAGTCTCAATTTAAAAAATTGTATTCGTTCTCGGTATAAACTTCACAGACACGTATTAATGCGTATACTTTCCTGAAAAAAAATCCTGAAAAAAGATTTTCGAATCTGAAAGAGAAAAAAAGTAATTTCTATACAAAAATTATATTGCGTTTAGTCGATAATACATACAACTTTAGAATTCCTTTAAAGGGATATATCATCTGTTTTTGTGAATTAAATGCAATAATTTTTGTGTTGCAATTTCTTTGTTCTTTTTTTACAGATTTGAAAATGTTAATCAGAGCTGAAAGTTTTTTAATTTTTGACTGTGATTTGGCTAATCTTCTTACAGTATATCTTACCGTTACTGTTACGAAAAATGTATGCAGGCCCCCTTAATTTGCTGGAAATCATGGTGTCTGCTGATCATACAATCATAAAACGATTGCAAATTATTGCCTTCTGCTGAACACAGCCATGATGTAGTAGTATGTATTATAGTAATATATCAATAACACATAAATAGTATGTGTATAAAATATTAAAAACATTAAAAAATATAGGCAATAATAGGAAATAAAAGACAAGGAAGAAAAGTTTTCAACCTATCAGAAATCGTGTATACTAAAAGTACCCACGTTTAGTACAGTAGAATTAGAGTTTAAACAAAAAAAAAACTGTAAAAATCTCTGTTGAATCTCTTTGCACGAAATGCTGCTTTGGAAGGCCATCATTAAATAAATGCATATGTTTGAGACTCGTGATTCGTATGAGAAATATATGAAAAAAATTCGGATAATTGCAAAAAGATTTTTCGCTTATAGAATGGAAGATGTTAATTGTATGTAAAAAATTGTGTGTGTGTGTGTGTATGTGTGTTTGTGTCATAACATTATTAACAAATGTATGACAAATTTTAAAAAATTTTACAATCTATGAAGAATTTGTACATCTTACCTTGCTGTTGAAGTTCATTTTCTTCTTTTGTAGCTGGTGTTACAGTACTAGTTGGAGAAGGTAAAATTGGAGTAGGTGGCATATCTGACAAATCAAGCTTTTCACCTTCAGCGACTGCAGCAATAACTATATCGAATTGTTTTACAGTTTTTACATACTGTAATGCTTGCTCTTTGTTACCTGCCTTCTTCCAAGCAACTGCTGCAGTCTTATATTTTTGTTGCTGTTTTTTTAATTTATCCAAAGCTTCTTGATCAACTGTGACATCTTCTACTGCAGGAGGATTATCATTATTTGAGGTATCTGATGTTAGAATTGTTTCACTAACTTTCACTGGTAATGATGTTTTTTCTTCTGCAATAAAAACAAAATAGTATACATGGAATAAAAGTCAATATTGCAAATTTCCAATATCTACAATAATAAAACTACAATAATAAATAGAATAAATGTAGCCAGGAATTAAAGTAAAATATTGTACAAAATTATACATTTAATCTTCTCATCAAAATTTTTTTCACATGCAAACTCGTAGGTTTTTTAATTCATTGATTGCTCCATTCCATTATAAACAAACGCAACTTTGCTCCATAAAAGCTGCATTTATGTACAATTGATCAATCGATGAATTAAAAAACCTACCTTGTTTATCATAGAAAAATTTTCTTCTTTGAAGTAAAATACAAGATTAATTACAGATAATCAACAAATTCATAGGTGATAAAAAATCTGAAACATAACAAAATGTGTATTACCTATATTTTGAACAGTAGATTCAGTGGTAGCTGAAGAAGGCAAAGCTGGAGGAATGTCAGCTTCATTTACGCTTTCACCTGATTGTACGGAAACCAACATTTCTTTTAATGTTTTTATACCTCTGTTATATCTTCTAGCTCTACTAGTTTCATCGTTTCTTTTTGCTTTCTCCTCAGCTATCTTATAAGTTTTTAGTCTTTCTTGCAATAATTCGATTAGTTTTGGTATAGAATTATCTTCCTCTTTAGTTTCATGTTCATCAGATTCTGCTTGTTCTTCTTTCACTGATTCTGGCATATCTGCCTTTTCTGTCATAATTTCATTTCCTGTGAGCGTCTGTAACTCTCTCTAAACCAATGAAAAATTTCAGTATAATCAATCATACTATACTGATACTAATATGTTATTAAGCAATATATTAATGTACCAATAATGCAGGATCGTCATCTCCTTCAATTGATTCTTCATCAGAATTTGTATCTTTTAAGCAATCAGTTACCATTTCATCCAAATTTACATCAACAGTACTTTTGCGTGTAGCTATAACATTTATAAAAATAATAATTATAATAAAATATAGCTACAACATTTATATATAGGTTCAAAAATTCTGTAATATTTTATTAGCTCAAAATTGTATATATACAATTGTCAAAAATGAACATTTAAATTAAAAAAAGTTTATAAAAAATAATTGTTCTATAAAATTTAAGTTATAGATTTTTGTGCCATATAACCTAAAGTAACAGATTGAAAATACATTAATGTTCACCATCGGATGACACCACGCAAAAAAAAAAATAACAAAAGGGATAATAGATTAACAGAATAGACTGTATATTATAAATTTATGATAGTTCCCATTCTATTATATATATTTCTATAATATAAAATATAAAATTTATAAAGCCAACTTACCACTGCGTCTGCTTTTATAACTTGTATCATTACCAGCAGCCAAAGCAGCTAATTCAACTTCTAAACTTTCATCATCATCGTCGTCATCTTCCATATGATTATTAATATTGTCAATATTTATATCAGGTACTTCAAAAATGCCATACTATATAAAACATGACCATTATGCATGAAAGAGAAACAATTTATTACAAAATATCTAATAAAAATCAAAGATATAAAACAAACATACAGGATAAAGATATGCCAAATTTATGTATTTTAACTACAAATATATACTACTAATCCGTTATAATTCACAATAATCGTAATCCAAAATACATAAGGCTGGTTCTACAGTGAGTCGGTAGTCAGAAATCTTACCAGGGTTCTACAATGAAAAATTCTAAGTGTTCTTAATCAGTTTTCTACAATAAGTCATTATCTAAGCTTTAAGCCATAAGAAATTTATCAATCACAGTCAAATGTAAGAAGAATAATCAACTATAATTGGAGCATTTCTTATCACTTAAAAATTAAAGATTAGATAATGATTTGAGAAAGCTCAGTCTTAATCTAAATTATAATTTTTCGTATTTATAAGTTATTAATTGTACGAGTCATTTAGCTCGACTAATGGAAAGGAATAAAGTCAAATTTGGCCAGTCTTAAGAAAATCGGTAGTCTTAGTTATACAAATTGGCTATATTGATTAACTTCATCAATTAAGACTTAGGACCGTTTAGGACTTTCCACTATCAATTATAGAACTTATTATAGAATCCCAATTAGGACTATCGACTACTGACTCATTGTAGAGATGTCAGTACAGATACACAATTTATCAAAAAAAAATAAAACAATATACCTGTTCTAAACTACCAACTGGTCTAGGTCGTCTTGGTTCTTTTTTCTTACCAAACATTTTAACTCATTAATCGCAGTGATGCAAATATTTAACGATATTAGCAGAAACCAATCAATCAAAAACAGAATTGAATAGAATAATTTCACTGCGTTTACCACATATACTGACACATCATGACACTATGACACATATATTTTACTCATTGTAAGGAATGTAAGGTCCTGCGCACAAAGGCTGCGTTCAACAGAACCACAGACTATATACTACTAGACTGCCAACTCCTTAGGACAAACGAATAAGTTTACTACTATTTCTATTTCCGTTAGATTACGTAATTGGACGCGTTGAGAGATATCCAATGAAAGCTTTGCTTTTTTTGCACGTGACAATGCAAAACAGAGAGTTCTCATTGGATATCAATAGTCCAGTGTGCAAATAGGCATTATGTCACCAAATGGAAAGCAGCCTATATATATGTGCATTCAGAACGATAACCGCTTGAACCGCTCAGTGAGCTCTTCCATGTAATTGGTACATTCCATTAGATCCTAAAATATAGACCAATCAGATGAAAGAGTTCACTGGAGGCACGGCGAGCGATTGTCGTTCTGAATGCACCCATTGTGCGAGCGGATGTAGTAGGCGCGACTATCGCTAATCTATCCGTAAAGAAGAGTGCGACGTGACGTAAACGACGGATCCAAACAAGTATCAGCTGTGTTGCAGTCATTGTTCTCTGACTCGTATCGGTTTTGGCAGACAGATCCCGTTTCCTTTGACATTCATCATCGAGTCTCGCGGAAACGGCGAGAATAGCGACGGTGAACTAGTCCGCGGCAAAGGAAGGACACGCGAGGAAGTGCGAACACTTTTAAGATCCAACGCGACAAGTGGTGAAGAGAGAAAAAACGGGGAGAAAGGCTCTTTTTTTCGTACCTCACGCAATCGTGGCTGCGCTTCTATCCTGGCCCCAGTCTCAGTCCGTGTCACTATTCGCCAACGGTTATCCCGTGGGACAATAATAGTGTGAAAAACGGGGCGGTACGCGCATAAGCCTGGCCTCGAGCAGCGAGTCGGACGACGGTGGACTCGCTCCGCCACCGCGCAAAAGGTCCCGTAGTTCTGTACCGACTACCCTAAGACCAGCGGACGAGCACCACTCCTCCAGTCCGGACATGGATAATTATCGGTAATCTGTCATTTTTTTCACCACTTTTCCGTATAAGCACGTCAAAGTCCAATTTAAATAAAGTAAAAATTCGGGAGTACCCACATATTTTTATATGTTCCTTTTTTTTTTAATTTTCTTTCCAGAACTCTTTTTAATATAATTTTTTAAATATAAGATTAGTGCTGAATTATACTTTTTCTTTTGTTAACATTTGCAATTTATGGTGATTTTTATATAAATCTCAGAATTATAGAAAATTTTGAGAAAATTTAATTTCAAATTCTATAAAAATAAGATATACTAATTGATATGCCCTCAAGTGAATGACAGTAATATACTAATATTGCCATTGTGGGTAACATTCCAGTATGCATGACAGCGTAATGCAACAGCAGGCCTCAAACGGTGGTGTATCTTCTGGGCTGCAACAAAATGGAGCTAAGGCAGATTCTGGTGGGCCTCATGCTAATGGCAATCTATTACCAGAATCAGATAATGACATTAATGGTGTCAATGGAGACATAAATCAGAGTTTGGGACCACCAAAAATAATGGATCAAACTAATCAAGATATTGTGAGACTTATTGGACAACATTTAAAGACAGTTGGTTTGGAGTATGTAACTTATAATTAATTCTCACTATTTTCAGATCATCAGTTAAAAGACTTTAGTCTAAAAGTAAAAAAGTCGTTTATTCTCATTTTTAAATATTTGTCTTTTTATAGCATAAATTACAAATGCGCATGCATATACATGTATGTGTACGCGTATGTGCATGTATATATGTATGCACGCTCTTTATGCAATTATCATTTTACCAAAATAACATTAAATAATCAATTTTTCATTCTTATTAATTCAAATTTATCAAGAAAATATTATCAAAAAATTATATGAACTGTATTTGTATGATAGAAAATAATTCTAGTATATTTTAGAGATACAGATACATATCTGTCAGGTATATATATTTATATTTTATAATATTGGATAACTTAAGAGAGTATTAAAATATTTTTACCTTTCATATAAGTATAGATGATTTAAATAAAATCATAATTATATCCTCAAATTACTTTAATGATGAGAATTAACAAATTGTGTGTGTGTGTGTGTGTGTGTGTGTGTGTGTGTGCGCGCGCACAGAATGTTTAATAAAAACCGTAACAAAACTTAAAAATAAATTCCTTCGTTTTGAGACGAAAATTCTAATACCAAAATATCGAGGCTTTAATATTTTTTGAATTATAAGCATTTAAAGTTATCGAATCATACTGACTAAAGTTCGTGCGTTCAGATAAAACGGAAAATCCACGCATCTAAGTGCACGAACTGTAGGTGGTATTCGCTAACTTTAAGAGTTTATAATTCAAAAACTATTATATCCTTGACACTTTGGTGTTAGAATTTTCGTCTCAATATGATCTCAGAAATCTATCCTTAAAGGTTGTTATGATCTTTACTGAACATTCTGTATATTATTGTTCAATAACTTTGGCAGGTACAAATATTTATATTTATTTTAGTGTAAATACTCGTGTCTGTACATTGATTAATACACATTTTTAAAAGATCTTATATAAATTTTTAATAAGATTAAATATGAAGATCGTAATTTATGATTAATAGCGAGTAACAAAAGATATTATTTTTAGTCGGACAGCAGATTTGCTTATGCAAGAATCAGGCTGTCGTCTAGATCATCCCACTGCTGCAAAATTTAGGCAGCATGTTATGGATGGTGATTGGAACAAAGCAGATCATACCCTCAATGAACTGAAGTCTTTTTTAGATAGTGCAAACCAGAGTTTAGTGGTAAATCTTTTTTCTCATATAATTGATGATTGTTCTTATAGATTGTATATAAATTTTGTTACGTATCCTTTTTATTATTTTTATATTATATAATGTATAATAAATATATTAATCTTTTATTATATATTTTTTATTAGTTTTTTTTGTTATATGTATACATATATTTATCATATACAAGATAAAAATATATACATTTTTTGCCATGTGTATGTATATGTGTGAAATGTTCGCATGCGCGCGCGCATATGTGTGTGGATTATCTAAGGTAACTGGTAGTGAAAATTATATTTGTATAGCTTGACATTTAAATTAACAATCAGATGTAAACATAGACATTGCTCAAATACGATAAAATGTAAACAATTTGATGGCAATTTAATGAAGAGTCACTACAAAACTATATTACTTTAAAAGATTTATTAGTACAATAAAATGCTCTTTAAAAAAATGGAAATATTTTTAAATTTCAATTAATATATAAATATAAAGATTTGTTTCCCCTAACAAAGTCACAAAATTTTTTGCATATATACATACACACAAATACTGTTGAAATATAAATATAAGAAGTATAATATATGAAGTATAAATATTTATAAATACTTAAATATTAAATAATGATAAGAAGAAGGATAATGCAATTTTAAAAAGCTAAGAAGATTTGCAGACAAACTTTTAGTAAAACATTTGATTGACAATTCAATCAATATCTTTTTCTTATCCGTAGGAGATGAAATTCTTATTGCTAGAACAAAAATATTTAGAATATTTAGAAGAAGGTATGGTGTTTGATGCGTTACATGTACTGCGCAATGAGCTTACACCTTTGGGGCATAATACCGGTCGTATTCACCAGTTATCTTTATTTATGATGTGCAGTGGACGAGATGAATTACAGGTACTCCATATATTTGATTTAAATAATGAACACAGATTTCGTATGGTATTTTATTGATTTAGGTCGTGTACTAATAAGTTCCTACAACAACTGAAGCTTTCTTATTCTTAAAATATAGTTGAAACTAATTTATAACTGAAAATTTGGTCACTAGCAAATGGACACTTGTTGACAGACACGCGCAAGTTGGGATGGCAAAGGATCAGCCTCCAGGGCTGCACTTATGGACAGACTGCAAAGATTTCTGCCACCCTCCATTATGTTACCGCCACGCAGACTTCATTCTTTACTTTGTCAAGCTGTGGAAATGCAAAATCAACTCTGCACGTACCATGTAACGCATTCGCAGGTATATGTTAATGAATTAATGAATTAAATTGCGATTTGAATCGCAAACTATGCTCTATTTCTTGTAATATTACTTTTTATTTTTATATTTTGTAACTAAGAAAATAGAGCTAGAGAATGCAGTTTGTTTTGTAACTATCTTGCCGAGAATTTCTTTCAATTTTTTTATGTGTGCGTGCTTGTGTGTATACACAAAATGTCCCAGAAAGAGTGCGATTCCTTTTACTAGCAGATTTTGTGAAATATTCTAAGACGAAATCTTATACGAAAATATCGAGATTACAATATTTTTTAAATTATAAATGATTAAAGTTCATCAATTGTAGCATCTGAAATTCGCGCATTCAGTTAGGGCACATCGCGCGCGTAATAGCGAAAGTGCCTTTGTACATTAACTCGCTTTCAAATATTGACATAATTAATACGCTTATTGATGAATCTAACTGCCGAAATTTCCATTTTAAAGCGTTTTAATGATATTATAGTGTGACTACTTTCTATGCCGAAAATCCCAGGGTTCAAATCCACCCAGAATACAAACGTTTGATTTGATTGCCATTCCTCGGAAGACAATGGCAAACTACCGAGAGTATATTTGCCACTGCCATTCGGAGCCGGTGGTGTTAAAAACTGTCGCTCTCATATATCAGTAGATATATCAGTAGATGTATCGATTCCCTAGGTTGGGGATTCGACATTAAATTAACAACCTAATTCCGGAAAAATTATTGTTTCGGAATCTCATCTCCAGAGAAAATCGAGTTCGATTTGGACCGTAATGCCATTGAATGGAATGATGTTATAGTTAATAGCGCTTTAAAACAGCAATGTTATAACGATTATGTAGAGTTCTTCTACATTGGTAATTCAATTTTAATGTAATTATACATAATAAATTGTTGATACATATCTATTCAGCAATTGCAACACAATATCAAAAGATAAGAGAAATAGTATTAATTGCATAAGCTATGTGAAAAAAATATATTCGCAAAATTCATAAAATTAAGTATATCATTCTTTCAAAAATAAGATATTCTTCGATTTCTTGAATATTTTATTTAGATAAAGAAATAGATAGTTAAAAGTAATGTATACCTTTTTCACGGTTGGTCAGGAATTGTTTTATTTTTACATTTCCTTATGTTCGAAAAATCGAAAATTATTATAATGATCTTACACTCAAGAAAAAAATTGGTACATTGAAATAAAGTTAATAAAGTCTTTATTCACATCGTTACGGAAATTATTAATAATTTTTAAATATTGAAGCATAACTGATAGCAATTTCATAACGACGTGAATAAAAGATTTTATTCTTTATGTTTCCTTCATGTTTATATGGAAAATTGATTGCTTCACGTGATTCTGCAGCCCAAAAATTATAAAAAAACATACACATTTCACTTTCTGGTTGGGAGCAAAAATCGACGACTTTTATCCGTTCTCCTTAAAGCCTGTTCTACAATATGCTTTTTGTTTCCTGTTTCTTGCATTTTGCTATTTTTTACATCTTGTCTTTTTGCTTCTTATCCGGTTTTTTTGTTTTATATCGC
The DNA here is from genome assembly GCF_024713525.1 of Acromyrmex echinatior. NCBI lineage: Eukaryota > Metazoa > Arthropoda > Insecta > Hymenoptera > Formicidae > Acromyrmex > Acromyrmex echinatior. The sequence continues at coordinate 333,568 of NC_141870.1, forward strand.
CCGAGATAAAAGTTAATGAACTTCAAAAGAAACAAGAAATAGCAAAAAATACAATTGTCGATAAAATGGTTGCAAAGGAGAAAAAAGGTAAAAAACAAGAAATAGGAAACAAAGAGCACATTATAGAATAGATTTTAGGAGAACAAAATATGATGCATGTAACACATTTTTTTGTATCATGTGTTTTTTATGAAATATATATGCAATTTCATCGATATCTTTTGTTTAAAAGTATTGTGTTATGTAAAAAAAGCAGCGAATTTTCTTCTATAACATTTCTTTTAATTATTCTGCATGTTAAAGTAAGCATATTAAGATAATTTATCTCTTGTTAAAGTTCTGTTAGTTATTAAAAAATAAATATTTTACTTCAATTTTGATATTTTGAGATATAAAATATCTTATGGAACATTTATTTTTTGATTGTATATATTCTTTTATAACTGCGAAATTTTTGCTATAAAACATGCAAAAAATTTTTTTTATAAAATCTCTCATTTTTCAAAGTTGTAAATGTTGTACATATGACTTTTAAATTGAGATTCTGTGCAATATAAAGACGTCTGTGAAAGCAGATTTATTTTATTGTTATTATTATTATACATATAACGAATAAGTTTATGTGTTTTTATTGCTAAAATTATTTTCGATAATATTTCATGCAATGTTTCATAATGAAATGATTTTTCTTGGAAAGCAGACAAATCTAGAAAATGTCTCTCTACTTGTGGATCATAATTGTGGTGAGGATCAATTTCCGTGCTATACCATACAGATACTCAACGATCACTGCGACGAAGTTTGGTATTGCAAATTTTCACCTGATGGTCTCAAGCTCGCCACAGGTGGTAAAGATATGACTGTAATTATATGGGATGTAGATCCAGTGAGTATACATACATAATACTGCGCATTAACAGTATGTGTACATCATATTCTCTTGAATAAAGAAATTTTTTGTAGATTTTTTGATCAACTTTGACAAACTTAAATATTTAAATTTTTTTGAATAAATGATTGAAAACAAAAGATGTTCTAAGAATAAATACAAAATATAAATAAAAAAAAATAGACGAATAATAAACTACTTCGAGCCATTTTTAGGCTCATACATACAAGTTTTTGTTGTAATAAACAAATTTGTTACTATCGATTCCAATTCTTTAATCCCAACAATTCGCTGCAAAGTTTATCAGTATACATTGTTTCATAATTTATTATAATACATTATAATATTATTCAACTTCCTAGCTATAGAAAATAACAAATAAATCCATTTTTTTTTAATGAATATAAGTATTTTTTTTTAAGCAATGTATTTATTAAATAAGGCCCACTTATGTAATTATTATTATGACTTGACATGATTGTTATTTGTTTATTATGTGTGGCATATACTAGAGAATAATGATTTTTATATAATAATGCTGTTATCTTTTAAGAAGTTAAAATTGCATTTAAATTGCTAGAAATTTCCAAAGTATTAGAGTTACTTACAGACAAAATTAATAATAATTGTAATGTTTGAGAGTAGAGTAAGTCCTAAGGAATTTCCTTTTTGTAATTAGTAATTATTTTAAAACTGATTTAGAAAGATAATATTTATTTTCTTTATTATTTTTAATTTATTTTTTATTTGAGTTTTATTATATTCATGCGTATAGTAATATCAGAGTTAAAAAAAATGTTTTTTTCGTCCATTTACAAATATTCTATATAAACAATATATTTTATTTTTGTGAGTAAATGAAAGAAAGATTTGATTCTCATTTAGTTTATTTCAATATCCCCATAAATAGAATTAAAAAAAAATGAAATTAATTAGGTCAGTCTTCGGCTCAGGTACCTTATTCATTATTTGTTAGACAATTTCAAGATTTTGATTTCACTTTGATAGAAATTTGAGATTCAGTTGATACATAATAATATATAAAAATATATAATGAAAATTGAAAAATTGTAATAAATAATGATCTCTTTCAAAATTTTTGCTTAAAAAAACTATAATTTAAAAATTTGCAATTTGAAACGAGTGCGCTTAGTAGCAAATAGCTTATATAGGTTTGTTTCTTAATATATAGGTATATTTATATATGTATAATATATATGAATATATGTATAATTAATAAACTCTTGTTTAAATGTAGGAAACACTAAAAGTGACGCATAGGAAAACACTTGAAGGTCATTCATATGGTGTAGGAGTAATTGCTTGGAGCCCTGATAGCAATTATCTACTTGTTTGCGGTCCTGAAGATTGCCCAGAACTGTGGCTTTGGAGTATCGATACACCTGATTGCGAATTACGCGTAAAATTGACACAAAGCACGGATGACTCGCTAACAGCCTGTGCCTGGCATCGTGATTCGAATAAATTTGTGACGGGAGGAATTCGTGGTCAATTTTATCAATGCGTACGTTAATTTCGAAATAAATAAAATTTATAATATTAATATTATGGAACATAAAACTACTTTTTGAAAATTCTCAATCAGTAAAATATTAATTCTTTACAATTACAAAATATTGTCCAAAATTTCCAATCACTACAAAATAACAATGTCATTGAACAACGAAGTATAATATGTTTCAATTATTTAGTTAGAAATTTGATTTATCTTGAAAGTTGTAATCCTCCCTTACTAGATGTATACATACAACAACATTTACAGCCGAATAGTTAAGAAGAAAGATTTAAAAAGTTTATTAAACATATCTAACATTCTTTTTCAATGTATTAAATTCTAATTGAATACATTGTAAATATAAAAACATTCAGGATATGGACGGTAATGTTTCTGATTCATGGGAAGGAGTAAGAGTAAAATGTCTGTGGTGCCGCAGTGACGGGAGGACTGTTCTAGCGTCTGATACACATCACAGAATTCGCAGCTATACTTTCGACGACTTAGGCGATGCCACTATGTATGATTTATAATTACTGATAACCTGTATTATTTTGTGAACAAAATTTTTTAGAGATATTTCTGTGCATCATTACAGATTACAAGAGGAACATCCCATTATGTCATTTAGCGTAGACAGAACAGATCGACTCGTATTACTTAATGTGGCAAATCAAGGTATGCATCTTTGGGATTTAGAAGATAAATGCCTTATAAGGCGTTTTCGAGGCGTCACTCAAGGACATTTTACTATCCATAGCTGTTTCGGAGGAGTTAATCAAGATTTTATTGCCTCTGGCAGTGAAGGTTTGTCATATGTAAAAATAAGATATATTTTTATACATTACATCATTATATACTGTTTAGTTTTCTTTAAAGAAAAGTAATTATACAACATGACTAATAATTATGAACAAATATAATTGTTTTTTTCCTATTTTATTACAGACAATAAAGTGTATGTATGGCATATCAAAAGAGAACTGCCTATAGCGATTCTCACTGGACACAGTAGGTTAGTCAGTTGTGTGTCATGGAATCCTGTGTATCATCAAATGATGGCTTCTGTATCGGATGATTTTACGGTGAGGATATGGGGTCCAAGAACATATTTAGATGCAGAAAATGATAAAACAAGTAAGTTTTTATATAAAATTAAGATACACTTTATTCATGTATGAAAGAATTGCTCTAATGTACCATATTAACATACTATCTTTCGCATTTCTTTCTTTTTCACATATTTCTTATTCTTTCAGTTTCGCTTGAAACCAACTCTGTAAATAGCAGCGGTTGGCATGAGATGGTATCGTAGCGAATTACAGTTCTCAGTGTTCCCATGACCTCATGGTGTTCAAAAGACTGTCATGCAGACATTTGACTGTCGTACTGTCCTGTTGATTGTCATACTTGACATTTTACTGCCTTTTGTAGCAGTTGCTCTTCTATACCTCTTGTCGATCTTAATCATCCACTGTGTACACACACACATACACACACAGAGGTAACAAGAGGAATGTATATGTTTAGCAACAACTGCTAAATTGCCTGCAATTATTAAAACCAAAATCAACCATTGTGCGTAATTATCACATTTGTGTATTCTTTTTTTATAGTACCTTTAAATATTTTACATGCATTCATATATATGGCAGCTGTTGTGTTATCTTAAAAATTTGAATGATTTAACGTCGGAGCTAATAATCGAAAATATGTGACGCAGCATAATACGATATAAAGTAGGTCATATGGCAGAGTAGAAAACCAAGAAAATTCCGTCTTAGGATTGTGTAAAGATAAAATTATATAAACAAGAATATGGAATGCATCCATGTATTGGGACAGTATCGTAGAAACACTATGTTTTGACAGGAATTTTGTCAAATTTGACTATAATTGTATCAATAAATATTGTATATAACAGTTTCAGATCTAGAGTTTTATTCTAAGTGGTTTATTGATTAATGACTCAAATATTATCTTTGATATGTGATGTCGTAATTTTTGTCTTTTATTGAGAATAAATATTTAATTTTCAAATATTGTGATCTCACAAGGGATTATTGAACTTTGTAGATTGGAATAAAAATTCGAAAATATTTGATGGAGAAGCGATCTTGTTGCGTTCACAGCAGCACACCAAACTGTAGAAATAAAAAGCGATATTTGTCTTGAAGTGGCTTTATTGTTTAGACTTTTATAAAAGAATAATTATATATTAATTTTTAGTTAGAATCATAATTACGATTGCAAGTGCATGAGTGCAAGAAAAGTTATCCAGTCCATGTATATCATTAGACTGTAACTTTACAGTAAAGTATCTAACATAAATTATGAAAATGTTTTTAAGTGAAAAACTTATTTATTTACATGTGTTTACACTATCTGAAATGATAAACATAGGTAATATCGGAAAAATATAAGTATTGAACTCGTCTTATTAATTGCCATGTACTAAAAGATGTTTTTCCATTATTTTTATTATATTCAATAATTATATAATATAGAAACATAAAATAGTATTATATAGGTGTTTCTCCATATAGTACTAAAATTGCTACAGCAATTTCAGCATGTGAAAACTAGTCGAATAAATATGAAAATGTCTAATAAATATATGTCTGATTGCGAACTGGAATTTTTTGAAATTACGGGATATCGAAATAAGAAAACATGAATCGTAACAGAGAAAATAATCAAAGTTGATTGGTCGTCCTTGTCTAATCCACGTAATAGTATGGAAGAGAACCACAAAAACGTGAACATTACCTTACGAGGTTTTGTACATAAAAAAGGCCAGGTATCTACACTCAGGTTTCTCTCTGATTGTAATAAACGTTGTTTAATGCTCGTTATTTTATTTAATGCTTTACAAAGGATGCTCAAAAATTCTTTCATTGACTTCGACACACTTTTTAGTACGAATTAATAAATTGTTTGGGACTTTTTGAAAAATATTTGGAGTTTCACGGATGATATCAGTAGCATCAAATATTTCTGGCACAATTGTTCTGAATTCTCAATTTCATTCATTTCATTTTGGAGACGAATAAAAGATCTACTAGTCTATCAGAATAAGAGTCAGGAATTAGAACAATAAAATAAAGGACTCTGAACAATATTTACTTCGGTTTATGTTTTCTTATTTAATACTCCGTAATTCTAAAATTTTTTAGAATTGGACATGTCTATTAGGCATATCACATTTTCGACTTGTTTTCACGTGTTGAAGCCGCTGTAGCAGTTTTGAACTTTGTAGAAGGATACACTCTGTATGTTTCATAATACATATATATTATATTTCGTAAACGTATAACGTAATAATATTTTAATTGCATAGTGATAATATTTTAATAATTGATGATATAATATTGAATAAAATTAGTAGATTCGTTTTCTTATCATTGTTTACTTGTTTACGAAAATAATTTATAAAAGTTATGTGGCAAGAGAAAACTACACAAAAAAGTATATTAATAAAATAATCATTTTTTTTAATTCGATAATAATTAGTTTTTTAAGTTATAATGAATATGATTGAAATACAATAGCAATTAACGGGATGAGTATATACAAAAAATATTTAATTTCTTTTATTCTCTGAAATAAACGAGAACGAGAAGTCTGAGACTATCAAGAGATGTAGGGTATACCTGTATATGTAAACATGTATAAATATCTTTGCAACATGTATTACTATTAAACATATTTACACACAAAATAAACTTCTATAGTTAATGATCTTAATGTTAATAGCAAGTAACGTAATATTAATCACTATTATTATTTGCATTTACCTCTGGTGCCTTAGCACTTTATAATCTAATCAAATTTACAATTTCTTGCGTAATTGAAAACTTCATTATTTAATTTTTAATTTAATAGACTGTGTAGATCTGTACATGGTAATATGGTAACAAGCTATATAACTCCAAACAATCTCTAAGAATATCCTACAAATCTCATTCGCATATACATAGATCCAAGTTTTAATTTTCTTTTATTATTCTTATATAGTAATCTAATACATAATTTTAATTAGATATATGAGCATTTCTGCGTAATATCAAATATCGAATTATCGTTTGTCATGAATTTTTGTATTTATTATTGTATAATATTATGAAAAGGAGCAATAATAATAACTTCCAAAAATTTAAAATTTTCATAGATTAATATATATATAAATAGTATAATAAGAATGAAAGTGTGCATACATGATCGAATATCGATTTATCCTTTTTCACAGAACGAATAAAAATAAATTTCAAATTTTACTTTTAATCGTATAATTAAAAATACATTTTTTAATTAAAAATGATAATTATATAATGTATATTACATAAATTATTTAATCCATTGTGGTCACACTTTTCAAAAGTTCTGATCATACCGGGATACTCTAGTGCATTTAATCGTTGTTACACTCATAGTTTTCGTTCTTTGAAGTAAAAAAAAATTATTAAACACACTTTAAACATTTTATAAAACAGAAAATAATCTTTTAAATTAGCTCCTTGTCCCTTTAACGCATCATCATTATTATCGTCTGACTATTAAAGATTTTAGACATAAAAATTAAGGTCCGTATCCAGAACGCACTTTTATCTCCGAATTTCTATGATATACGTAAAATAACGTAAAGCAATGTAAAATATAGCAAGTAAGCGTGTTCTGAATATATGGACCTTACTCTTAATTACTTACATATCTGGGCAGCGTTCGGATTTTCACCCGAGTGCTCCTCGGGTGTCATCTTTGTTTAACGTTCGATAAACAACAAGGATGATATGACATCCGGGGAGCAGATAGGAATCCGAACGCAGTCCTGTTAAGTTTCATCTTTACAATACTACGACTTGATTGTTCCATCTTTCGGTAAACTTCAGCTCACTGCCTTACTCTCTTATGTTCTTACTTTTTTATTCTTTTGTTTATAAACTTTAGATAAACTGTGAGCTGAAGATCGAAAGGTGGAACCCAATTTAAAGTGTCGTGAGTTCTGAAATATTATATTTTTATATAAAAGTGATGTTTATTTTTTCTACTTGCCGCATTAATGCAAATTGGAATGATCCCGCAACTCAGCTCGAAATTATGCTTTTATTAATGAGAGTTTAATCGGCCTCTCTCCCTCCCCTCCCCTCTCTCTCTCTCTCTCTCTCTCTCTCTCTCATTCGAATACTCTGCTGGGTCAACACGTTTGACGCTGACCCACAACTATTTCATCAGAAAAAGAAGGGGAGCGTAAACCGGAGAAAACATTTTCCATATATAGAACGTTAATATAAAGCGAACAGCCAGGCTAACGATAATAGTCCAATATATGTAGACTTGCTTTCGTTGATCAGTCTTATTTGAGCCTTTGGCCGAATCAGATCGACTATCAAGTTAATGTCTCTGACATTTATTGCGTTAAATGTCATATTCGTTGCTCTCTTCGTTTCAATATCTCAAATCGCGGATAATTTTGTTAGCAGGACATCATTTATATATTTTTACGATCGACAAACGAAAATAATATAACAGTGACGATAGTATCAGTGAAATTAAATCTAAATTGTTTGTTGATAATATTACCAAATTAAACTTGTTGCTTATCAATTAAGAAATATATTGTGTTATTCAATTTCACTGGAAAGAAGAGAAACGTATGTAACATTATCTCAAAATACATTCCAGGGATTTAGACTGAAAAATTTCGATCTGGATAATAGTCCGAGGCTAAATTCAACTTTTAGTTCCAATTCTTTTATCAATTCCTTATCTTAATGGTTACTGAAATTTTGATCCTTTTTGATTTCAGTAATATTATACTTACAATGGTCAGCATTACCGCTAAAAGGAACTGATATCGAAATCGAAAGTAGCCTCGGACGATAACTGTAGTCAGTCCGAAATTTGATTCCGAAATGTAATTTCGATCCGAATCTCTGGTACATTCTTTTTTTAGATTTATTCCAGTTATCTTTTTTTCTGAATCCTTTTTCTTTAAAATTTTTAAAATACAGCTAATATACATATATCTTTTTTAGACTTTTTATTGAAAAATTATGCCGAGTAGTAAAACGAGAATCGCTGTTGTGGGTGGTGGAGTGGCTGGTCTGGTGGTAGCTCGTCATGTAGTGGCCAAATTAAATTCTTATAATCTCGTCCTTTTCGAACAAACTGATCACATCGGTGGCACCTGGGTATATACTGATGAAACAGATCTTGACAAATATGGACTTTTGATTCATAGCAGCATGTACAAGAATCTCAGGTAAGATTGTCAATAACCAAGTAAATAGAAAGCATTATATAACTTTTTATCAGGAGACACGATAGTGTCTCATGCCAAGAGCAATTAGCGCAATGATATCGAAGCGCGAGACTGGCCGTGTATTTTAAGCACATATACAGAATGTTGTCGGATTAAACCGCCAAAATATGAATTTAGGATCTTAAAACAAACAAAATTTTCCTCTGAAAATTTGCTCACAAACGCTTCGTTTAAAAAAATAAAAATATTGACTAATTCTCAAATGACAAAACTATAAGAATGAATAATATCAAAATATATATTTCTTGATTTTGTTTGCTCTGAAATAAAATGTGTATGAAGTACTCGTTATAATGTGCTTTCCAACAAGCGACAAATAACACGGTATGACACTATGATTGTGTTCAGCGAATTCAACAGTTGAATGAGCGCTCGCTACTATTGATATTTTTCGAGATCTAAAATGCTGATCTAAATGCTTGTATGATTTAAAAGAATACATTAATAGTAACGAGCGCTCACTCAACTATTGAGTCTGCTGAATGCAGCCAAAGTTAAATAAAGATCACATAATCACTGTGTCACATTGTGTCTTATTGTGCATATTAAGGCACACATGACCTTTTAATAATGACCTTCAAACATTAAAACGGAGGATAGTGCAAGCGTAAACTATCAAATGTATTTAAAAGTATTTAATTAATCCATTGCTTACAATCAGGAAAAAATATTTTATATATAATTATATACAAAACTTTTTTTTCCCCGGGAACTTTATATATTTGAATTATCAGTAAGAATATCGATTTATAAAGATATCGATTTATACTCTCTATAAATTTTAACAATGTATACCCATATCGATGTAATTTATATCAATTTTTACATTCTTATCTTTTTTCAACGTTTTACTACAATAATTATTGAAAAATATGTGTACCGTTTATTTGATATTTGTATATTGAGATTAAATAAATATTTGACATGTTTTAGTCTTACTTTATCAATATATTTAATTCTTTTCACATTTAATTTATCTATAGATATTACAAAAATGTTTATTACACATGATTATGAATTTATTTGGAAACGAGTCGTATCTCGCTATTAAATTGATATTTTGTTATATGATCCAATATTAATTATGTGTACGTAATGTAGTAAAAGTAGTTTAGAAGTAACAATGTAGAAGTAACAATAATTTTTTAATAAAAATGTCTGCATCTTTGAGGGCGTTCCAATTTACGTACGAAGCGCGTGAAAAGTATCGTTTTATCTTCTTTATTATTTGATGAACAACAAATGATACATCATGCTCTGCGCACTCTTTATATGATAATCTTGAACTGAGAGGTCCCCAGAAGCATCTTCATCATTTGTCAATCTTGTCATGATGATAATATCATCCATGATTATAGTAAACTTTAACCACTATTAATTTAAAAACTATTATGGCCTTGACATTTTCGTATTAGGATTTTCATCTTAAAATGTTTCAAAGAATCCGTTTTTAAAAGAATGGGTGTGGGTTGTGGGATACCTTATATTAATATGCATTTGCTATTATTGACTATAGGATCCCAAATAACATTTCAAAGAGTCTTTTAGATGTCTTATGCAACATGCATATCTCTCGTTTAATACACAATTTCCTTCTCTCTTTTTTTAGTCTTGTTCAATAAATCTGTGTCACTGCTATCTTGCAATTATGCCCAATTTTTTTCACTTCTAGATAAGTTACTGACAACTTTATTCAGGAGATATCTCCATTTTAATGTAGAAGATACCTCATGGATAAAGTTATCTAAAAGTGAAGAAATTGGGCATTAGTCACTCATCTCCAAACATAATTTTAGATCTTTCCATCAATTAGAATCTAAATAGATTTTTTTTCCAATTAATTGTGAAACTTGATCGCAGTGTCATCACAGATATTTGCGTGTACGTGTGCGTGTGCGTAGATATATTTTTATTTTGTCATTCTTTATAATGCATAATAGAATAATTGATTGTGCAATCTCAATTATATTCTTAATAGAAGTTGGGATTCCTGTGACACACGGCGGTTACATTTCGATAAAAATGAAGGACTATTGGTGAGGCGGCAGATCATAAGTTCGATTCCAAAACAGAAATTAATTTGCAACAAGTTTGGAATAAAAGTACGTAACGAATAAGCGTCTTTTACAATTAAAAAACAATAAATACAGCGTCCCTGCATACATATACATGAGAAACACCCGGTCTAATGCAGTAACGTGATAAACTTTGCTTGCACACGCGATACACTTTGTGATATATTAATGAGAAGATTGATTTTCTGAATTCCGGAAAGGAAGAACATATGTCAACGATAAATCAAATAACGAAGCGATCTGCAATATAGATTGAAAAGCATTGCGTGATAATGTGAAAGACTCAAGGACTCTTACGAAGATATAGATTTTTGGACGAAACCGATCGAACAACAATGATGACGAATGCGAACATGATTCCCTATTTGCGTTCGAATGATATAATTATAATTTTCTTATCTATTTCATCTGTACCTCTCATATATTAATGTGATTCTATGGTTCTGAAAACTACCAAATCACTCTTGTTCAAATCTTCGATAGTCAACTTAATTTTAGCTAAACAGCATATCGAATAATATTAGTAAAAAATAGAAAGAATTAGAAATATTTCTTTTCGTCGTAATATAAACACGCTTAATCACAAGATGGAAAAATATCTTTCTAATTATGTCTGTGTCTATCAAGTAAATTCAAAATAGACTAGAGTTTATTTCAGCTAAATTGCTAATAACTAGCAACTTTGTTTATCGCCAGTCTTGGGTTATAGGTCGCCGTATCTTTTGAACTCCACGACAGATAAAATTAATAAAAGTCGTACGCATGATCACCTAAATACTGAGAAAACGAATTGTTTCCGTTTTTCTTGCAGGACAAATATACCGAAGGAAATAATGGCGATACCTGACTTCCCCTTTCAAGATCTGGATGGCCCGTCTTTCATTCACCACAGCTTAATAAAAAAATACCTCATGAGTTATGCGAAGCACTTCAATCTTTATCCCTACATTAAAGTAAGTATTTTTGAATTCTATTGAATTTCAAATATCATTAAATTTAAAATATATTCTTCTCATTTTTGCATTCTGATAACATATTTTATTAAACGAAAACGAAGCGAAACATAGAAAAAACTTTTCTTTGCTACTCGACATGAACTATCGTTATTGAGTTTCTGATTAACTAATCCTACGTGTACGTAGGATTAATTTTAATCTTATTAGACATATTATGTTGGAAAGAAAGCATATTTAAAAAAATTTTAGACAAGAAGTATAAGGTTGATAGAGAAACAAATAATGATTAAATCAATTTTCGAAAAAATTGATTTTTTAAGGTCTCGTCATTATATTTTTTAACAAAATTATCTGAAAGATTCCTCTTACATAATATAATTCTTTTATAATAATAAACTTTTTATTGAGACCGTATAATGTGAATATACAACAAATGAAGGATGATACCTATATCGATCGAAGTTGAATTTTAAGTGGTTAAATATTTTAACAGTCAAAGTTAAATTTTAAGTGCTTAAATATTTTTATGTGAATTTATATAATACATACGTAGTCATTTGAACTATGCGCCGAATTGATTTTTCAGACTTGAAAACGCAATTGGACCACTGTAATAATATCACAAATTAAATCGACAAGCAATTTAAAATTTAATCGATTGGCATCATTTTAAGAAGATCTTAATGTACTGAAAATGTATAAATAAATTTATTGCAAAAAATATTACCTCGGTCGGGAGTTGAATCCAGCTTCGATGAGCATTATCTCTCACTTGTTGTGTATTCACATATATGGTCTTAATAAATCATTTACACACACTACTTGAAAAATGTTCCTACATATCGGTTATTGTGAAGAATATTACTAATTATTTTCGGTGGTTTAAAAGCTTAGGATGCTCGCACGAAATGCTGGAGATCCGAGTCCGACTTCCAACCGAGGTAATATTTTTCGCAATAAATTTATTTACAGATTTTCAGTACATCGAAATATTCTCAAAATGATGCCAATCAAGTATCAAATTTTTTAATTACTTATCAATTAGTTTGTGATATTACTACAGTGATTAATTGCGTTTCTAAGTCGGAAAAATCAATTCAGCGCGCAGTTCAAATGACTATATACGTGGCGTATAAATTCACATGAAAATATGATGTCATTGTGAGATTGTCATAACAAAATAACACATGTTACAAAGCATTCGCATATCATCATGGCATCGTTGTGACATATTTGTGATGAAAGCGAACGTCACCATGACATAATCATGATTATTGTGTTATAACTGTGAAGTTTTTTGCTATGGGGATTAAGCTTCAGCTTCGACTTATAATCTTCGTTATAGGTATTATCTTGTTGATAATTCTTCTAGTTATTCTGCGTATACACATAAGTATTAAAATAAAATTACTTAAGAAATAATAGAGTTTAAGAGATATTTCAATTTTTATTTTCGCATATTTTGAAATAAAAAATAAAATATCTTCTAAACTGTAAAATTCTTAATCATTCTTACTTAATATGATATAATCTACGTTACATATAAATATATATAAAATATATAATAATATACTCTGCAGAACATCTCGATTCGTCAACATCGTTATAAACACTTCTGAATATGGATCTTTGACAACCGAAATTTGAATTTTTCCAACATCCAGTCTATAGGTACTATCCCTTACTGCTTTCGACTTTTATTTTTGTTTTAACCATTAAAGGATGCCTTGCATAGCCGGCAGTACGCCAGTGACAAAGGATAGTGGGCCGATTTTTGCCTAAGAAATGTAATGTAAGTTATATATGTAATCTTACGTTTTTTAGGCTAAATATGATGGCATAGAAAAATAGTCAAAATTCGCCTTAAAGGGAATAACATAATTCACTTTTATAATAATAATTCGGTTATAATAATGATTTTATTCTAATTATTTAATTACTTGTATAATTTGATAATCTTTTTTTCATTGAAAACCAAAGAAATGCTAAAAAATAAAATACTTTCAAAATTGCTTAAATCTAAAAATTAGAAAATATAATAAATTTCTTATTTTAAAAATCTGAAGTTTCGTCAGATATGCATGCATCTGCATACACTGTGCAGTTTGTAAGGATGTTAAAACGATGATCCTCTACACCATCACAGAGTTTCCATCTAGAGTCACATTAAAGTTTTAAAAGATAAATCTTAAAGTAAACTTCAATATAAGTTTAGAGGTCTATTATGCACTGCTTTTCGTTTATTATATATTGTATAATACAGCGTTTGTAAATTCATTCATTATTATCAGAATCTGAGCGACTCGACATATTATTTAAATATTTATTCCCTATAGGGGAACAGAAACAACAAATTTTGAATCGGGCATCAAAAAATCAATCAAAAAAATCGGCTGACCATAACTACATCTAAATAATAGCCTACTACAAAAATACTACCTCAACAGTTACATGAATGAGCCGCCATAGCTGAAGGATTAGAAATATATTTTTATCTATTAGTACATAAATAAAATATTTAATTAATTTTTAATGACAAGATGAAAGTCGGTAATTTTAACATTTTTAAAACTGTATCTATGCATATCTAATGAGATTTAAGATTCTTTGAATAAAAAATTGAACATATTATGCTGGGCATCTTAAATCTACCATACCATTTGCTGGAAAATTTCTGAAATTATTTTGAGACAAAGATCTAATACCAAAAGGTCAAGGTTTACTAGGTTTTTAATTATAAGCATTTAAAGTTAGCAAATCATATTGTCCAAATTTCGTGTTTAAGTATAATTAATATTTTGAGTTATATATGGAACAAAATATCAACCTTAACTAAACGCGCGAACTTTAGGCGATTATGCTTTAACTACATTTGTATTGATCGAAGCTGGATCTTGAGTGTTTTAAATAATTTCGTGTGAATTTATATACCACGTTTGTAGTCTCTCGCCAAATTACGCGCCAAATTAATTTTCCGGACCTAGAAACGCAATTGAACTACCAGTAATAATATCACAAATTAAATTAATTAGCGATTTAATGATTTGATACTCAATTGGCATCATTTTAAGATCTTAATTAATGTAGTGGAAATTTGTAAATAAATTTGTCAATAATTAGAGAACATCCAATATATATTAAAAATTAAAAATATTAATATAAAGAATTATAGAAGGAGTTTATTAAATAAAGAAAATGCTTGCTATGTAAGAACTAAGATTATAATCTTTATAATCTTTAATCTTTTATGATTTAAATCTTAATACTGATTGTTACAATTAATATTTTATCTTAATCATTACAAAAAAATAATAAAAAAATTAACAAATCGTTTCTTTCTAAGTAACAGTAATAACAACACGTTACTTTTTAAAATTAGTAATAAATAACGAATTTATAAAAAAAAAAGGTAACAGTAACGTGTTATTTTTATAAAGTATTGTTTTCTTCTTGCGAATGAATATATGCATATGTTAAAATTATTGATACTTCTTCGTTTTATCATGTTTTTATTTTGGATCACGTTTGTTTTTAGTTGAATACCCTAGTGAAGCGTGTAGAGCCAGAAACTATTAACGGCCGGACATTATGGATGGTGACATACGAGTCATTGGAGACCAAAACAGAAATCACAAAGATTTTCGACGCCGTGGTGCTGTGCAATGGGCATTACACTGTCGGTCGTATTCCGCATATTCCAGGTATCGAAAGCTTTCGTGGTAGATGTGTTCACAGCCATCAGTACAGAGTGCCAGAGGTCTATACCGGCAAGAAGGTTTGCATACTCGGCGCGTCCTGGTCTGGCATTGATATCGCCATGGAAGTCTCGCAATATGCTGATAAAGTACGCTGGCACATAAATCTCTGTACTATTAATTATCATTTTTGATAAATTTAAAGTTATACTTTCATCTTTCTGATAATGTCCCGAAAATATCATTAGTATCAAAGGAACTCTGACAAACCCTTCGAAAATTTGAGTTAAATTTTCAGTTAGTATCCTCACATAAACCACGGCCCTTATATAAAATATATTAAAATTTTATCCAAAATTCAGTTCCCGTAAAGTTTATGCGAAATCTTTTCCGAATCTTTGTTGAGATATATAATCTGCGACCACATAAATCGTAAAATGCTAATTGTAAAAAAAATCGTCGCGTAGCAATGGCATAGTAATCCTAGTCATGATGTATTTACATCATGATCCTAATCATCAACGACACAATTTTTTTTATTAATCCTTTAGTTCTCTTGATAATTTCAGGTATATCTGAGTCATAATCTGCCGGAACAACTCAACTCGAAAATATCGGACAATCTCGAGCAAAAACCTGGTGTCGAGTCCATCCAGGGAAACATCTTCACCTTTCGCGACAGTTCAACAGAGGAAGTGGACGATTTCATATTCTGCACTGGTAATCACTGCACTGGGGCATATCAGTTAAACTTTCTTCATGGTTTATGATAAATTTCATAATTTCTTCTCAGGTTACAAATTCACGTATCCCTTTATGTCGGCTAAAGTCGAGATACGTACAGATGACGACCATGTGGAACCCATCTACAAGCATCTAGTACATATGGATTATACAAATCTGTTTTTCATGGGCTTGCCCGCGTTGGTGATACCATTTCCAATGTTCCATATCCAAGCACAGTACATCCTCGGGATCCTCGAAGATCGTATTAAGTTACCGTCCGCGCAACAAATGCGCGAAGAATACGAAATCGAGAAAAAGTCACTGTTGGACCAAGGTATTCCGGTATGTGATTCATGATTAATTTTTACAAATTTGCAGGAAAAGCTTATATTTTAAGAGACAATGATAGATCGGCATCAACGACGTATATGGTGTCTGACATTAGATGTACATTTTTTTTTATCGTCAATCTCGGACATTATCCTATTTTAATTTCAATCAGAAACAAGTGTAGGAAATTTTTTTTCGATTATACGTATACATACAAGAGATCGTCAATTGTCTGTCTGTGTGGTTTGGGTTTACTTTTAATCTTCGCTCCATGAACGCTCCAAACTTCAATTACATAGGTGTATCACTGTTTATAGATAAATAGAGCGAACTAAACTAAATCAAAAAGTCCTCTACCATAATAATTCGGGTTCTACTGTATTCACACTTTTATTTATTCATCAATAAGTTTTTATTGCATAAAAACAGTAGTTTTTTCGAAAATATTATCTAACAATTTCGTCGAGAAAAAATTCCGAAATCGTTCGGAATCGGACGTATGTTTATTAGACATTTTGAACTTGTTTTCATGTGCTGAAACCGCTGTAGTTTTGACACTGCATGAAGGGATACCCTGTATATGTCGTTGATTGATATAAATGACGATTCTTTCAGGGAAAGACGAAACATATTTTGATATAACAATTATCACAATCTTGGTAAATAATTTTCTTAGAATTCTTCATATAATTTTTCAGAATTTTCATATAAATTTTAAATTTTTTCACAATTCCTATATAGTTTTATAACTTTTTAGAAAATTTCTCAACTTTTTGTATAAATTGGAACATTTTTCAAAAATATTGAAAAAGTATTCTAGAATTCTTTATATCTGAGTTATGAAATATTGACAAATTTCTCATTTTATAATTTCCAAGAAAACTTATTATTAAATCTGAAGAAATTTTTGAGATATTTTTCAGAAAAATCTTTATAAATTTAAACTTTATAAAGAGAAAATTAAAATATTAAAAATATTATGATATAAATTTTTTACCAGATTAATATCCTAGATTATCAGACAGACACGAATATGGCAAATCGTTTTACCATTTAATAACATAAAAGAAATTTTGCATAAAATTAAATTCTTAAAAAATAATCGACTAAAAAAATTATGATTTTTTTTCAAAGCAAAGTAATCGAGACACAACAATAATTCAGAATTTTTATATCTTTGTTGATATAATAATAATTTAATGAATTACAATTATGTCTAATCTAAAATAAAAATGATTTTTATTATGTGTAATTATTATTATATACATACCAAAGAATCAATCTCATAATTGGCCACTGCGATGGCTAATCAGAACTCTTAACAGTGGTTGTGCTTTTTTGATTATCTAGAATTTCATTCTAAATAAAAGATCATGTTGAATTATATTAGGTGTTGGAATTAATTCGTAGCGTTTTTTAATGAAAGAATGTTATTTATTTCACATGAGCATTAAAAAATACATTAATGAAAGTACTTCCCATCACTTGTAAAACGCTACGAATTAATTCCAACACCTAATAATTTTTTTTCTTTGTTTCTAGCTGAGACACATTAACAAGTTAAAAGACAGGCAATGGGCTTACTACGATCACCTTGCAACCACTGCGAATGTGACAGACTTTCTACCAGTGGTCAAGAAGATTATGGATCACGTTTTGCAAATGCGCAAAGTAGACTTCACCACCTACAAAAATTATCAGTACCGCATCATCGATAGCGAGAATTTCAGCGTGTCTTACTGTAAACTTTGTTAAGTTCCACGCAAAGAAAAGTGAGAAAAGTAAATATTATTTTATTGCAAGATGACTGTACGGATACGATAAGCCGTTTATATCTTTCAGTATCAACACTGTTTATGCATAAATTTGTACATCGCAATTTAATGCGATAAATATTTTTTCGATTAAAGGCAGTTCATTATAACAATTAACGAAATTAAGGCGCTATACTCATTTTATTTTAACCTTTCATAATCATATCTCTTTAAAAGTTGAACTAATGTTGTAATAATCACATAGGGATCAGAATGACCTCGGAGCGCACTTAACATAAATTTTTTTTGTCTTCAAAACGATAACTATGAATATGATAATAGGTTAAATACGCTCTAGGGTCATTTTGACTCCGGTGTGAAGGATTAATAAAAATGTTTACCATTATGTTTCTACACGAGGCTGACTCACAATGGCTTGTTATAATAATAAAAAATAATGAAAGATACAGAAAAGATAAATATTAGTAAAAGGTCGCGTCCATGTTGGAAAAAACCAAGTGCAGCCAAATACTGCTCATTCAGCTCATTCTTGAGATTTTCGTACAACTCTGTGTAGAATCTGCGCCGCAGATATCAGATCATACCAGATGCGGCCATATTCAAATGTATATTAGATTACTAAAAAAGCAAAATTGAAACATTCGAAACCTGATATATTTCCCATGCGATTTATTTAGAGTCAATTGACAATAGATTCAAGAATCAAACCGGCAAAGTATAGAGACGATATGTAATTTATGATTATGAAGACAATACGTAATTGTCACATAATTTTTAGGGTTTTTAAAAAGAACAAAGCTATATTTCTTTGTTGCATAATCATAACAATTATTTAAAAATGTAATCTAATGTAATTTAAAATACCTAACATAAATACCACAACTAATCTTTTAGCAATTTAACGAATGTTATATGACTTTTATACATACATATAAAATACATACTACATATATGTAATTGAATTTATTCAACTTCCAGTCGTCAGGGGTACATTCAGCGAAATGCTATTAGCGTTTTTAGTGTCATCCTATCCTTGTTTTACATCTAATAAACAATATAGATGGAATGACTCAAATAGCTCTAATGTCTCCCCGAATACAGCTCTGCAAATTGCTCACAATCGATTCAAAATTAAATGTTATCATAGCATCAATTTTTATCACTATTGTACCTACTTTAACGCTGAAAATAAGAAAATGTAGTCCATCAAAGTTAACAACACTGTTGTCTTTTTTACATATAAACGTCTTTTTTACATATAAAATATATATAAAGGACGTTTATGTATTACATTACGGTAATATATTATTGATATATTTCCGATATACAAATATTATATTCAAAGTTGTTGACATAGAATCATACTAGTACATTATATTTATCATTACAAATTAATATTACATGTACCATTTCTGACACTTGTGTAACATTATATCTAAGTTACACGGTTGCGATTTGTTGGGAGGATTTATAACTGCTATGTATTGAAACAATTACGGTTGTCAATGTAATCAAATTACAATAATAAAAATTGCATTTGGTCAATTTGATATTGTTACAATTCCCAAGAGCTTATATCATACAGAATACAATTGAAGGATTCTACTGAAACAATTTTAATTCTGGCATTGTGTGTATATATACATACAAACATATATATATATATATATATATATATATATATATATATATATATAATACATATGTATACACACACACACACACACACACACACACACACACACACACACACGCACACACACACGCACGCACGCACGCGCACACACACACACACACACACACACGTATATCCGTTAATTAGTCATCAGAAATCTTCAGATATTTAAAAAAAAAATATCACTTATGCTGCGCATATTAATATAAGCATATGTTAAAAACTATAATAGGATCAACTTGTTTCTGATGAAATCAATTAATATTTATATTGGGTATATGAAGAACAAGATCAACATTCATTATTTTATCTTTTATAAAAATTTTTTAATAAAATTTTATAGCCTCACTATCAAGATATACGGAATAAATAACATAATAGTATAAGGAATAAATAAAAAAAAATTATATGTATAAATGCAAATTAAATGAGAAAAGACAATAAATAGAATATTTTGAAAGCACATTTTTTTTATACGGGATTACATTTGAATATGTTACATTCTATATACTAACGTATCGTTTCTTTATCTCTCGATATAAAAATGAAAAAAATTCCTGCTTTTTCTATTTCCATTTGGCAATAAAAAATCGAAACGTCATCTTTAATTAAATTATTCGAAGTATTATTGGAAATACATTACGACACACACACACACACATACACATACACACACACACACACACACACACACATCTCGGCATTTTAATCACAAACAAAATTACAATTCGTCATGCGTTTTCATATGATTCATTACGAAGTCGTACAGATCGTCGAGATTACGCGAGCCATTGTATTCTGAAACTTTGCGTCCATTACGATATAAGTACAAAGTTGGAAAACCATCTACCTCCTGTTCATTGCACAATTGTTTACTTATGTCGAGTGTACAATCGACTTTGATAATATTCACATTGTCATTGCCGAAGAACTTCTTACCTAGTTCTTCCCATGTGGGAGCCAGACGTTTGCAATGTCCGCACCAAGGTGCGAAGAACTTGACGAATGAAAGACCCTTTTCGATACCTTGCTTGAAACTATCAGCTGTCAAACTCAATATAGCATTCGGAATTCCGTCTGTACTCTCAAGCTTTCGATTTGACTCGTTCTCTGCATTCTTACCCAGCATCATTGACACATAAGCTTTCAACTCTTCGTGAGTACGCTGGCCAGTATATTTATCCACCTAGAGATTTATATTTATATATATATTAAATATTCCATCAAAAGTTCTTTTATATAAAAGAGAATAGATTTGTTTGCGTTACTTGCACTTTTTACATCTTCGTTTTTTCTCTTTTTAACATCTGAACATATATACATTTATCTCATTTCAAGTGCAACAATTTTTGAGAATTTCAAACAACAAGAACAGACCTAATGTTTACTGAAATAATGTAAAGAATTCCGTAAGAATTTCTGGATTTTCTAAATATTTCTATTAAAAATTCTAGGTAAAATTAAAGAATTTTTTAAGAGTCGACAAAAAAAAAGACTTATAAACTTATACTTCAGCTAAAATTATACACTGTAAACATCTTATATGAAATAATTTCAGTTAAAAAAAAATAAAATTTATAAGTTAATTTTTTTTATGAATATTTCCTCACAAAAAGAAACTACTGCAATAGTGTATCAGTGTAGTAGTGCAATAATGGTTGAATTACTATTTAGTGTATATTAACAGTGCAATAGTGTAGTAGTATAGTAGTGCTTAGTAGTTTTTTTCGTGGAGGAAGAGATACAGATGACATAATGTAACACAGCGGATTATTACTTTGTCGTTTAATGTTAAATAAAGATGAAGTCCCAACGAGAATGGATTGAAATGAATTGAAATGGATTCAGATTTTCAGAAATATTCACGAATGTTAGAATGCTTTTCAATCTTGAATGCATTTTCATTTATAGGAATTGCATGAAGCATATCTCTATACCTTTCAATCTAAAAATAATATTAACTTTTTCTGTGCACAACAACACAATTGTGAATGCTGCTTAATTCAAAATTTTAAATAGGAAATGCAATTAGAAATGCAGTTAGAAAAAAATTTCAATCCATTTTAATCCATTCTCATTTGCTGGAGTGATCGCTATATTACATTGTCTCTTGCAAAAAAGTATTATAAATCAAAGAGAAATCTAAAGATGCCATTACATAGGAACATCAAGTGTCAAACATTTACACAAAAGCTTATTGCGTACAATACCAGCTTTCTTCATGCAAAGTAATAAATTAAGAGAAATTAAAATATACTATTATCCTAACATATAATACTGAAAATTTATGTTTATTTACATTATATAATGTAAACTACAAGATTCCACTACCAGTAGTGTATCATGAGGAGTAAAAATGAGTTTCCTTTTCCAGTGTAATTAGGTGGAGTGTTCCTATAACATTTAATACATTTATATGTATACGGCTTCTTAACTTCGACTTAATAACGTTGATGTTATAATTCCTACATAAGTAAGTCGTGTTTACACGGTCAGACTTATTTTATTCCCGAGCTGAAAGAATGAAAGAATGTGAAAAGTCAATTTATGTCATTTTGTGTGTGATAGCCCTAAGCCTCTTCACTAAACGATTTTAAATTATTATTCGATGTAATAATTTCATTGTAAAATATAGTATTTACACGATATCTAACGTCAGTAATTTATAACATTGACATTATGAAATTGATCAATCACAGTCATTCCATTCTTCGAAAAAATAGCTATGTTGGTCAGTTTCGTAACTTCAATGTTATAAATAGAGCCATGTAAATGTAACTATTGGATAGTAGCTGCAATGATAATTCACAGATGATGAACTCATCTAAACCTAACTAAGAGATCCTCAAGTAGATTCCCTCACTTTCTTATACTATCTACAAGCTCTAAGAAAGATGATCACAGGATATCGGATCCCAAAACCCTGATGATGGGTAGTCTCGAAGCTCTCAAAAAAAAGAAGATTTAAACACGATGCTTTCTCGAAAGATCTATACATTGTTCATTTTCGAGTCATATCAAATAAACAAATGAGGAGCAAGTGATTCCCTCTTATTAGTATCTCGAAAAGATTAGTTCCTATAATATAAAATTTAGCTAAATATACAAATATTCGAGAGATACCTAGAAGGTCACGTTTAGTTGAAAAATTCTAGCGAACAATGCTTTGTCTAATATAATAGCTGTAAGCGACAGATATTGTAGCTTTTGTCTCCAAGTTCAAAATCAATAGAAAGGCGATAATCAGAGATTCGGAAAACATGCCTCTCTGAGGTAAAAACTGAAGGAAACAATTGACATGAAGAAATCTAATCTTATAATCACGAATTTATTCATACTTAAGTATCGAAAATCGGCCAAATCGAAGACTCGAGCAGTCTGCATCAAGATAAAAGGCGAGTCCAGATACGATTATCATCGAAAAAACCTAGTTAAACTGTATGTAGGTACTGTTCGGCTCTGCTTCAAATGTGGCTATATAGAGCACATTAATAAGTTCTATGAGAAACTAGAAGCTTGCGCGATGCTCACCATTCTTCGAAAAAGGCACAATGCCAATAGTCAAAGATTAAAAATATGTATTAATTGTGGAAGCTCACATAATACATAGAAGTTGCTCTGTATATAGGAAGCACGTGAAAATCGCGAGGGTCATGAGATCAAATAAAAATATTTCAAATTAATTCAAATACATGCCCAGCCCTGCTCATTTATTTTTAAAGATTTAATATATATAAAATCCATGCGCATATGGCTAGCCATTGCATGCACACGTAATTACAATACATGCGCACTGCACAATTCGCACATGCATATCGATACGATAGATTTTATAATCTCAGTAATAACAAACTGCTATTAGTAATATCTTGCTTCACGAGATTTTTTCCTTATTAAATTTTTACTTTTACATAAAAATGCATCGATTGAATGTATTTTGATAAACATTGAAAGTAAACGCGATATTTTCTACATTTATCTTCTCTACAATTACAGTCATGACACCTATAGGATAGTATAAAAATGGGTCACTATAATTATTAATATTAATGAATTTCTATTATATATTGTCTTCTACTGTTATCCTGATTTTTTTAAATAAAAACTAGCGAGAATATATGTAAATATATGTCATACATATCCACTTTCTAATTAAATTAGGCATCAAATTAACTCTCAGTTGCACTCATGTCTATTGTATACTTTTAACATGGTGCAATTAGAAAGGTGACTCATTGCACATAATAGCGGAGGACCCCCCAATCAGAAATTGAGCTCATTTTCAGCGTCAACGAGTCATGTAAATTTCTGCAAATGAGCTCAAAATTTGATTGGCTAACAGATCTCCCTATATACTTTCAACTCATTCGTCGGAATAGGTCATCTTTCTATTGTAATTCTTTCATGTGCTTTTAGTATTATCATATAATATACCTGTTGCTTTCAATTAATTATAAGTCATAGCATTCAATAAAACTATTATTATTATTATTATTATTATCATTATTATCATTATTATTATTATTATTATTATTATTATTATTATTATTATTATTATTATTATTACCGATTGTCGACATTTTACATTATCAGGAAAAAAACTATGTTTTCAGAAAGAGACAGAATATAAAAATAAAATTTCAAAGATTTTCATAAAAATTCATGATTTTCATTTTAAAAAATCTCCTCAAAATTTTAGGTTTTTCAGATTTTTTTCAGATAGTAAACACCTTGCAAATAAATATTCTTTATGGGAAAAAAAATCGATAATTCAATACCTTTTTTCCATCTTCAATCCACAGCAGCGTAGGATATCCTTTAATGTCAAATTGGCCGCAGATACTACGATGCTGTGTACAATCTATCTTAGAAATACTGACTACGTCGTCGTTGCGAAGACTATTGGCTAATTCATCCCAAGTTGGAGCTAATTTCTGGCAATGTCCACACCAGGGCGCGTAAAACTTAACAAAATGATGTCCAGAAGATACGTGTTTTTCAAACGTATCTTCCGTTAATTCTAGTAATCCATTCACTGCTTCCGGAGGAGTTGGCATGACATCTTCAACCTGGAACATATAAACTGTGACTAACAATTCAATGCAACAGCATAAAATTCAGTATAAAATACACACACCATTGAACTACCTAGCTGATCATTAATAAAAGAAGTCAATGTAGGTAAATCACGAGTACCTCGGAACTTGACACCTTTAGTTTCTCCAGTCTTGTAAAATTTCAATCTATGTCAAAAGACATCAAAACGTTATATATAATTGTCATACATTTCAAAATAATTTACAAATAAATCTGTATAACATCGCATGCATAAAGATATTATCAGATATAATTATGGCGCACATAAATTAAAAATCAATTTTCAAAAAATCTGTTTCGGACAAAAGTTAAATTAGATGGCAAAAATGTATTACGTAGGATAACCAGTAACATCTTGCTCGCTGCACAAAATGCTCTCGGTTGTGCAATCCACTTTGGCGATTCTTATATTACTGTCCTCCTCATTCGAGATCTCTGCCAATTGCTCCCACGTGGGGCTAAGTCTTTGACAATGTCCACACCTTATACAGAACATTCCCAACTGAATTTTATTATGTTCAATTAACGTAAAAAATAATATTCGTGCTAAGTTCTATTTCTAAGAAAAATAGATTTATTTCTTAATTAAAATAAAAAACAGCATGAAACACAGTTTGTTTTATTGAATTGATTAATTACAATGGACATGTAAAGTTAGCACTCCAATTTTAGATCTCGAGATTCTGATTAAAGTTATATCTTCCATTTTGGGTTAAATAGCCTTGTAAATCAAAAACCTGAAGTCTTTTAAAGTCATATTAATGTAAGAAAAGTTTCAAAGTTAGGAAATGATTGGAAACAAATTTTTTTTCAACATGTGGTTCACCAAATGAATTTAAAAATCTGAAAAAATATTGAATATATTGGGTGGGGGAGAAAGTTTCTTTATATTTTTATACAAAATTTTCATTTGTTCCGAAATTTTCGTTACAATTATATCATTTGCTAAAGCAAAGTTTTATCTTTAAGAATCTGTTTTTTTTTAATTGCGGTATGATAATTTTTATCAGAGTTATGAGTAATCAAAGTCAGAATGCTGCTTTACTTAACTCGAATAATTCAGAAACAAAAAATCATAGGAACATTTTTAAAAAATAATTTTGTAGGGAGAGCTTCAAGCTTTCACGAGAAGTACTAAAAAATTTTCGTAAATTTTTTTTGGACACGTGAAAAACCCCCAAAGTGAAAAGAAAATTTTTCATCTTTTCAGTTCGTAGTTTTTTATATGTAAAAATTACGAAACTCGCAGAAACTCAAAAAATATAAAAACCTTTTGAAAATAGAGATTTCAAGCTTTAAAACCCTTTTTAAAAATCTTTTTTAAATTTGAATTTCATTCATTTTTAACGAAGATATTGTATATACAATTTTGAAATAAAAAAAAATGATTGAACTTTCCCGTAACCCAATATGATAAGATTTAGCTGCTGAATTATTTTAGAAATGGTTTTTCAGATCATATAAAAAATGCGATTTTTAAATTCTTGAATTTTTTAAAAACAGAATTTGGAATCAAGAATAACAAAAAAATTCTTACTCTAATCTTTTTGATACTCTATATTTATATCCTTTTTTGGATCTCTATATCCTTTTTTTTTAATTTTTGTAAACATCCGTTTAGAGCAGAGAAAAAAGATACCAAGGAAAAATCACATTTTTTCGATATCTCGAAATGGTGGCTTTTGTGGGATGAAACTTTGTACATATAAAATATCCTTTCATTTGAGTTTGTTTTGCTTTCTGTGGCAATCAATTACGTGCGGGACCTGAAATCCCCTTTTTATGCTGCTACACGTTTTACATTTAATTACGTGTAATACAGATGTATTAAAATTTTAATAACATATTAAATAATACATTAAAATCAGAGAGTGGAAATAAGGATCATATCACACACAAAATTATATAGACTAAAAAAAATTACATAAACATAACATAAGGTCCCTAGACTAATGAGCATCTTATGTAAATCAATATGGTGTCTTTATATTAGATGCTTATTGGTTCAGCAGCCTTAAGATGATTATGGAGCTAATGTAATTTTATGTATAATGGCCTTAATTTGTTAAGAAGTTACTTTTTTGATAATTTTACTGGTAATTGCATTACCTTTTTTTCGGTAATTCGAACGATAATATAATTACATTCTTTTTTGTAATGGTAATGAATTTTACAATTACTTTGCACACGATTGGACATGGTTCAATTGGACACAAGCCATTCATAGCGTTTGAGATTAGAAAGCCTCTAGGCATCCGTCCGCTGTGATTGGTGGTCGACGATTTTAAAAAAAGTATCGAAAAAGTTACTTTTAAAAATCGATAACTAGTAACTGTAACTTGTTACTTTTTAACAAGTTATTGTTACTAATTATCGATTTTTAAAAGTAACTTTTCGTTACTTTTTTTCGAATCGACGATCACCAATCACAGCGGACAAGTGTCTAGGGGCTTTCTAATTCACAAATTTGATGTGAGAAATAAAGTAAAAAATTAACCAATCACAGTTGAGTATTCTTTTCATATTCGACTGTGATTGATCAATTTCTTATTTTTACTTTTTATACCAAATTTACTCCGCATATTGTAGATCAAGCCTAAAAATCTAACCAATCATCAGTCAATTGATCTCCCATTCGATGATTGGTTGATTGTTACAGCTTACAATTTACTACATCTTACTACTACCATTACAGACAGCCCTCAATTTCTCGGTTTGTACAACTTTTTT
The DNA here is from genome assembly GCF_024713525.1 of Acromyrmex echinatior. Taxonomy (NCBI): domain Eukaryota; kingdom Metazoa; phylum Arthropoda; class Insecta; order Hymenoptera; family Formicidae; genus Acromyrmex; species Acromyrmex echinatior. The sequence goes on from NC_141870.1 coordinate 361,354, forward strand.
GCTAGAAACTTTTTTTGCTAGATTCATTGATTTCATGCAAAAATGCGTCGAATGGACCTACTTTTTATCAATATCAGACATAAGATAGCTCAACAATTACCAAAACAAGTATAAATTGCACATTGTCTTTTATTTTAATTATAAAATAAATCAATTCTTTAAGAAACAATTTATAGCACGACTATATAATCAGAATACATGTATTTCTTTACCATGGTGCATAGAACATGACGAAGTGATTTTTCTTGCCAACTTCAATGGAAAAGTTATCGTGGGTATACCGAAGAGTATGTGCATCTTCGTCGTGGCCATGACTTGTTTGACTTAGTACAAACAGAAGAAACAGGATCCACCGCTTAGACACGTAATCTATCATCACGAGCGACAGCATAATTCGCGAAACGGACCAGAAATTGTTCAAGCGATATCCGTCGGGAAGAGTAAGAAAGCACGACGATAGCGATCAAGATTTTTCAACGACGAAGACCCGTGACCTTTTCGTGCCGGGGCTCAAAAAATCGCCAATTGTGACAGCACCATACCAAGTGTGATCTCGAGAGAAGGTCTGCGACTGTGTCCGCGATTCACAATCACAACTGCTCATAACATCCTGCCAGAAATAGACGGTACCTTACCGTCGTATATCACATATCAGAGATCACGAAAGAGAGAATTCCTGTAGGACTGAGGCCGTTCGGGTATGCTCGACAGGCTCGACTCCGAATTGCCTCCGAATCACTCCGTCTATCTCAACTTTCTCGCGCGAACAGATACACATTCCGCCCAATTCCGCCTACCAATACGTCGAAAAATCAGTGACGATAACCGCGACAACTGAAATCACTGGCTGTTCTTCCACTATGACGAGTCGCGAGGGTGCGATTTCGTGATGAGCGATACTGTATCGATATCCCCGATATCGAAGAATTCATGACACTTATTATCATCAGAGAGAAATCTGAAGGTGGATATCACTGCCTTTTCCGTAGAGTAATGTCCATGTTTTTGTAGTTTTCTTCCACACTATTACATGGATTAGACAAGGACGAATAATTAACTTTGAATGTTCATCTTTGTCCAACTCACGTAATAGTATGGAAGAGAATCACGACAGAAAACGTCGACATTATCCTAATGCTGGATTTACACTGGATCGATTACGAAATAAAATTCTGTTTTCTGATTGGTTGCAGAGCGTCGTACGACGTACGTCGGATCCAGTGTGAATCCAGCATAAGGCCGGGTTCACCACCCCTTGACGGAAAAGCGGAAGCCAATCAGAACTCGCGGAAAAACAGAACAGAAGCAAAATGTACCGACTACTACTGTGAGTTCTGATTGGTTTTCCGTCAGGGTGTGAACCCGGCCTAAGAGGTTTGATACACGAAAAAGGTCGAGATAATCACTTTCAGGTTTCGCTCTATTGATGTATCACTCACTAGCGATCTCCTGTTGCCAACTTGACTTGGAACTAGATAAAAGTTACCAAACTTCTAGGAAATAGTTTGCCTGGTTTGTTCGTGTTACTTGTACTTTTTGTATTCATCATCTTCGCTTTTTCTCCTTTCAACTCAAATATATATCTATCTCATTTTAAGTTCAAAAATTGGGGGGGGGGGGATTTCGAATAACGCGACAGACTTATTGTTTATGCATGTGGTCTTTGCTCCATGAAGAGCCATACACCGGAATACCGGATTTAGTGGACCATTTTATCGCCTTTTAGTGAATCAGAGTCGGAAATCAAAATAGGAACCTTTAAGAAGAAAAAGTCTTAAGAGAAGAACAGAGAAAAATATTTAATTGGTTATAGCACAGGTTATATATAACCTGTATAACACTTGTTATTGCGGCGTTTTAGAAGTTACTTTAATTTTGGTAATTCTTCAGAATAGTTACCTCTGATTTCGATGAAATTAGACTCATTCGACGCGTTTTTTGCGTAAAATGAAAGAATCTGACAGAAAAAAGTCCGGCATTGCCCTACGAACGAGATATTGAGCATTAAAGTTGATAACTATTGGAGGTTAGGAAATCTATTATGTGGAGTGTATAGACAGTAGTGTTTATTGATTCGCGGCGGTTACGTCGCCCCGAACAAGAAAAATAACATGTTCTACCCGTTTGGGACCTAACTGTCTAGAAATTGCAATCTAGACAGCAAAAAAACCGCTCTAAAAATACTATTCTCACAAGTTAGAAATATCCCAAGCGGACACTATTTACACTGCAACTTCTAGGTTAGATCTCAAGCGAATAGGATATGTTAATTTTCTTTTGTTTAGGGCGAACCGATAAACATTAATCTATATACCTACTGTCTATATAACAGATTAATGATCATGTTACATAGTAACACTTTAGCACTCAATATCTTGCTCCGCAGTCCTGGACTTGTTTCTGGCACATTCTTTCATTTTACGCAAAAACGCATCGAATGAGCCTAATTTCATCAAAATTGCAACTATTGACTTAGCCTCAATAGTTGTCAACTTTAACATTCAGTATCTCGGTTTGTAGGACAGTTCCGGACTTTTTTCTACCAGATTCTTTCATTTTATGCAAAAACGCGTCGAATGAGCCTAATTTCATTAAAAATCGGAAGTGAGATAGCTATTCTGAAGAATTACCTTAATTTTTTTTCATTACTGCTTATTACATTTGACGTTGTCTCAGACTCGACGATTTACTGGTGTATGGAATAGTGAACGATTATGAAGTTTCACTGCTATATCGAGATCCACGATAGAATATTATCTGTCTGCTCGCAGAGAAGATCACAGTCGATCTTGGCATTCACTAAGAAATCCGTCAAAGACGACGACGTATACCTGTATCTGCAAACACGACAGAACAAGCAAGGCATCAAATATCAGGTAGTTAACAATAATACTAGAATCTAATCGTCTGTTTTTCAGCAAATTCATTCTACAATTGCATAATCATAGTCGTAGTTGACTATAGTTGTAAATATTTATCAAACACAGTCGAATATTTTTATATTCGATTATGATAGATTAACTCTTACACCTATGCATTATAAAATAGATTTTATAGACTGTCTATAATAGAAGTAATAGCTGTGTTCAATCAGTGAGCACTCGATGATTCTTTAGTACATAAGAATTCAATACATAAAAAAATTAATCAATTAAAGTCCTTCATTTTCTTTTTTTCTATAAAATAAAAGATTAATTAGTTAATTCTCTCATGCTTATAAATTATGCATTATACAAAGGTCTATATTCCAGGCTTTAATCTCATTTTACAATTGAGTAAGCATAGTTATAAATGGTTGTAGTTATAAAAATTGATCAGTCGAATATTCTCCTCATATTTAATTATAACTAGTTAATTCTCATGCCTGTTCTGTAGTAGCCATGATTGTAAACATAGTCATGATTGTACTTGTAAGAATTGACAAATCAGTCAAATATTCTCCTCATATTTGACATGATTGATTCAATTCTTACATTTACAATTATAACTGTGCTTGTGACTACTGTAGAATAAACTTTAAGCTAAAAAACATAAATAAAACATAAGCAGTGAACGATTCGGCTAATTACAGTAGAGAACCTAAGGTTTATTACCTTATGTACTCTATTGTGATTGACCAATTCGTTTATTGCTCAAGTTTTACCACCTTAGTTTTTCTATGTGCTTCTGGCTCTATAAACACTTTTTATAACAGTAATCTGTAAAAGATGTATCATAAGAATTAGCCAACCACATTAAAAAATTATCACAAATTTTGAGTTCTGATTGATTAATTCTTACGATATGTCTAATGGTTACAGAAAATGTATAGCCCTTAAGCTCATTGTAGATTTTTTTAGACTTTAATTAACTCTTATATCATTTTAATAGTTTTCATACTTTCAGCAGAATCTAAATTCCATATTTTTATTTCATTTTATTTTTGAAGAATATATCTGATAATCATCTTTCTTTTTATTTTTAGATTGTTAATAATGTAAAACAAGTGTTCACAAAGTTTATCGCCGATGGCAAAGTTACAATAAGACTGATACAACCTTGTCACGATCTGATAATTCAGAGTGATTCAATTCAATTGAAAAGTTTTCTTCATATATTGAATCAAATAATAAATAGACATTCTCAGCATGACGTTCTCGTAAACCAGTACACAGTTATGCCTAATGTGTCTTTCAACTCGAGTCAATTCTCCATGGGAAAAGTCAAAGTTGTAGTAAAGAAAAAGTCTGAGTATCCAACCTTACAGGGTTTCCCAAGAACTACAGAGCAACTAATTTTAAGTGGACTGAGCAGAAAGTCATTTGATCGGCAAATTTTGCGTTTGCAAAGTCTAAGAATTCTAGATTTGTCGGACAATAACATTTCCTATTTGCCAAAGGAGCTAGGCACCTTACCTCATCTTCAACAACTTTTATTGTCGCAAAATAATCTTGGAAAATCACCTAAATCAAAGTGGACATGGCTAGAGCAAACTGCCATTAAGCATAATTTGCATTTCTTAGATATAAGTAGTAATTTAGTAAGTATCCAATTAAATTTAAAAATTATATTAATTAATAAAGCAGATTCTATTGTCTATAAATTTATTATTGTTATAATAATTTTTGATTATTCACAGTTAACTGAATTGCCAACACAGATTAAAAACCTAAATGCCTTGGTACATCTAAAGGTTAGCCAAAATGCATTGACGCATCTACCACATAATATTAGAACTTTACGAAATCTGAAAATTTTGGATGTAGCAAGAAACCGTTTGTCGTATTTACCAGTGACCATCACATATCTGCGATTACAGCTTTTAGATGTTACAGAGAATCCGTTTATGGAATCCTACGACATTAAAAATAATGTTTGTGTAAATGATAGTGCAATGACAGTAAAGATGACAAGTCTTGTTGAATGGTCAGCTAAGACCATTCTAAAGTCTAGGTTCTTGTTTTCTTTTTTTTTATATCGCATAATTAAACTTGAAATATATGATGAATGGATCAAGATAATTTTTATATATCTTAATTTTTATATCTATAGGATAACGTATGATGCAAGTATAATACCATATACATTGGTGGATTATTTGGATGAAGCAAAATGCTGCTACTTATGTAAAACTACCTGTTTTGATTGTTACGTAAAAAAGCTCATATATGTACCTCTACCATGTGCCGAGATAAAAAAGTCGATGTGTACAGCTTTTATATTTGAAGCTTATTTCTGTTCGTTATTCTGTGCTAACAATATCCTCTGTAAGTCAAAATAAAACACTTAAACACGTCTAATTTTCTCTATTCAAAACATGATATACAAAATATATGTATATTTCAATTTATATTTTTTATTTAATTATTTTTAATTTATATTTATTATGTTTGTATTGTATTTACTACTGAGATAAATTGATATAAACATGTTGATCAATACTCAAATATAAATAGAACGATATAATTGTATATTTAATCATCTTTTTGTATATCTTTTTATATGTCAGTGCATTGTATCTTGAATTATTAATAGTATACAATAAATTTTGCATTTATAAAGATGACAATTTTTAAGGCTCTAAGTAATAATTTGTGTAACATATTTCAAAATGAAAATATAAGATAATCATTCATATTTATAGCGAAATTATAACAATAGTCTATTCTGAAAGACAGATGTATAAAATATTTTGTAAAATCATGAAAAAATCATGAAAAAAAATAAATTCTACTATTTAACAAGAAAGGACTTTTTTTTTTAAATACAAAATCAAAGATAATGATTTCTCTTGTGCAGGATTTACAACAGGAATGTGTTCGGAGAAATGTTATTCGTGCTGCATTATTTAGCTACAAGCTGTTTGCGGAGTTGCAGATAGCGCTAATAAACATGACGTCACTAAAGACCATAATACAAAAAAAAACTTAAAACAATAAGACCATAGACTTGTAGGATAGATGGTGTTCATACGAGAGTTCCTTTAATAAGAGTTCCATCATATTCAGAAAACGAAAGTGATAGTAAGACAGTAAAACAGCTTGTTATAATTTGTTTTTTCACTTTGATTGGTATTCATAGGGTCATGGCACACAAAAAACTTAAGGCAGTAAGACGTAAGTAATAAGGAAATCAACATGTTGGCTACTGCTTTTGTTGGCTGTGTTCCAAAATTAATTGTCAGTACTGAAAATCTGTAGTGTACATAACGTAACTGTAGCATTTTCAGTGCCGGCAGTAATTTTGGAACACGGCCGTTACAGCCTTACAGACTTTACAGTGATTGGTCAACTTGCTTATGTATTATTGCTTAAGTTTTTTTAGGTACTATGGCCTTAAGTCATAAGACAGTTCTTGTGCGTTACTATAGACATAATACTTAAGTCATAAGATACTATCTTAAGTTTATAAGTCAGCCTTTCTGTTATGGCCCTGTTCTTATATTTGAGGCTGTCAAGTACAATCCAAAGATATCATAAGCCAATCAGAAGACTGTATTAACATCTTAAGACGATTTTGAAATAAGAACGAACTATGAATATTGTTCTTTATCTCATACTCATGTTCCCTATCAATGACGGATGTTGTATGCGCACATGAGTGCACAAGACAGATGTCTTAACTCTTACTACAGAAACTCTATACAAGAGAAGCTGAGGACTTGATAGAAAGAGAGAGAAATAGTCATTCTCTGTGTAGTTCTCTGAGTAATTATCTTCTTTTCTAGTAGTGAATTAATTTGTGGCATAGACTTAAGCCCGATGCCAGCCCTTACAGCTACAAATCTATAGTGATGCGTACTAGTGAAATATCTTCATGTGGTATCAGAAAGTAACATTTTGATATTAATCAAAGATAATTATTGTTTTGGTGTTTGTTCTTCTTCTCTGTTTACTTAATCGTACATATTCTAAGATAGATTCTTCATATAAAAATTCTGAGAAATTTTCTAAAGTTATAAAATTATATAGAATTTTAACAATTCTAAAATTTACATAAAAATTTTAAAAAATTATATGAAAAATTTTTGTCAGAATTATAACATTTTTCTCAGAAATTTTCTAATTTTTTTAAATTTTTATATAAATTTCTGTATAATTCTATTTTTATATTATTCATCAGAAGACACGGTAGTGTCTCGGCGCTAAACCAAGCGCAGCGACACTATCGTGGTTCCTTTACGCGAGACTGCGAATTATATATATACAACTTATAACTTTCAATTTACTTTTACATTCAAATTAAATCAGTGTACTAATGGTTTTATATACACCCATGCGCTCTAATACATCCAATGAAATTCGCCGTAAAATACGTTTTATATATGCTTAAGAATACGTAATATTCATTCTTTTTAAAATACACAGTTTAAAATTCATTTTTAATTCTTCTTTTACTCACTTTGGCTATGTTTCAAATTTATTGCCAGTGTTGAAAATGCTACAGTTTATATTACATTATAGATTTTTAGTACAGGCAGTCAATTTTGGAATATAGGACTTTCATTTTCCTATCAGTGGCTAATGTTTCTATCATATTATCATCTAGATGAATATACCAAAATGAACTAACGCGGCCTAATATTTTATATAGGAGTTTGCCATGTAAATGTAGTTTTGATGACGATTACAGCAATAAATTTCTAGTTTTTATGGAAAAACAATGTTGCAAACAAGAAATGAACGCAAGAAAAGTCTCCTTGTAGTAACATATTTAAACATATTTAAAAAATTGTAAATACTCTTTATATATAATATAAGAGCATTTAAAAGAATTGTAAGGAAAAATTCAAAATTTAGGTTCCTTTAAATTTTTCCGTGATTTTTCCATGATCAATTTAAATTTCCACTTTACCAGGTTTTCTAGGTCTACGGCAACTTTAGTTATTACAAAAAATAGATTACTGATAATTGTATAATACAGTTAATTTTCGCAAATCATTATATGTGTGGAACTATTAGAATACCTTGTTACTATAGCAATGTCCAAACATAACATAACAGATTTTTGTTTAATGTAATATTTCTTTCAACAGCTTTGTATTTATCTTTATTTTGATTTTTTTTTTTTTGACAAATATACCTGCAATTTTATATCCCATAATGACTATATACTTTAATATACATCGGGTGCCATTTCTCTGATCTTCGGTTAGAGATTGGCTATTTGAAGGAATCTTTAACTTTACAGGAAATATCTTCAATTAACCGTTTAACAACGAGAATCTTATTGGATTGTACATGTAAATACACAACTGATAAAAAAAAGCCCATGACAGTCGAAAAGGAATCTTTAGTGCTTAAATAATTCCATGTGAATTTATATACTGTATATGTGTAATTATTTTAACTACGCGACGAGATAATATTTTTCGCAATAAATAAATTTATTCACAGATTTCCAATTGAGATTTCTTTAATAGATGCCTATTGAGCATCAAATTTAATTGTGATATTAATATAGTAATTTACTGTGCGTTTCTAACAAGGGACCGTTGGAGCTCTCTCATTGATTTTGATGAGCTTTGGATATAAAGCCCTTTTTTTATATGCGCTCTCTCTTTCTCTCTCTCTCTCTCTCTCTTTGTGTGTGTGTGTGTGTGTGTGGTGTGTGTGTGTGTGCGCGCGCGCGCGCGCGCATGTGTGTGTGCGTGAAAGAGAGAGAGAGAGAGAGAATATTACAAGACAATAATTTCGTGGTAATTATTGTAAGTGATAATCAATCTCTAGCAGAAGGACCATCAATCTCCAACAGACCACTAGTCAAAAAATGGCAACCGTAATATATACATTGATTTCGTATAATTGTAAGAAATTAAGATTAACTTATTTCAGTGTTATCTTTTACATATCCAAGTCAAACATATTTCATATTATATTTTGCATATCCAAGTCTAATATATATATTATTTCTTAATGCATGTAGGAAACAACGTTTGCTAATTTTGCTAATTTTGTTTTTAAATAATAATAAATTATGTACTGTTGTCTTTCTTCTTTACAAAATTAAAGGAAGCATCATCAGTCGCTTCAAGAAAATGCTCTTGTGGTGTCACTTTTATCTTCTTACCAATTCGTGGTACAGAAAAATCTATATTTTTAAATTGTTTTTCATCTATTCCCATTTGTAAAGGGTGAACACAGATTTCAGGATCTTCACGAAGAGGAACTGATTCCACATGGCATTTATCAGTGTCCATACATCCACTGAATGTGATTTCATGCTGATGTAAGGTGAAAAATTTTTTTTTTTACGTTCAGACTACTGTCTTTGAATATACGTATCAAATGTGTAATATATATATATATATAAAACATAATATTCATAATATAATGTTATAATAAAATTATAATGTATGTTACTTATGCTTACCATCGTTTCTAATTCGTCTTTTTTCCTTATTGGGTTTTCATTCATAATTAAATCCTGTAGTGAAATTTTATTGGTTTTCAAAAGACCCATAATTGCAGCATTTTTATATAATTTATCTTTCTGTTTAATACATATATCGTTTAAATTATTAACCTTAGGTTGATTTATTTTTATATTATCATATTTGGAAGAATTTTGAGATATGTCTTTCTCACATTGCATTATTTTTTTAAGATTTCTGAAGAAACTCTCTTCCCAATGTTTATTTGAAAGGTCACGTCCACCATTTACCTATGTCATATTAATTTAATTTTTTTAACTACATCTCAATTAATCTTTAAAAATTAATGTTTATTTTTATTTAGCTTTTTTATACTGATGTGCAGTTGATGTTTAAACAACATAAAGTTATTAAATTTTTCCTTAAATATATATTTTTTAACACAGAAATTAATTTTACCTTAAAATCCTATCGCTATTATTTATGATTAAAATGAAAAATGTATTTTTGTTAATGTCTTAATTACCTTTTTAATAGATAAGAATATCTGCTTACCTCTTTAACGGCAGCAGAGACTTCATGTTTGTCGAAAGTAGGTTTTACTCTACTACATATATTTATATCCATGTCATCATTCTCTGATGACTCAGAGTTTTCTAGTAACTGAAATTAAATGAGCGAATAATTATTTATAAATAATATACAGAATCTTCTAAAAGTTCAAAAAAGCTAAAATATTTCGAAAATGACTAAACTAAAGCGAAAAATGTATAAACAAAATTATGGAGCTAAAGAAATGTACCTGCTGATGATAAGGGTTTGACTTTAAATAAAGACTTCAAGACCAAGATGAAAGTTAAGTTGAATTTTTCGACTAGAAATGTTCATTTTCTATTGCATGTTCTTTTATCTTTTTGAAATCTTTTGTTCATAATCTTGACAACATACATCAAAGTCAAGACCGTTGGAGGTTGTTCCTCTTATTTTCATTTATGCATTAAAACTGAAAATAAGAACAATCTCCTTGGGTAATGCTAATGCTGACAATACTGTAATTTTCAAACTTCATAACATGAGAGGTACTTAACGGAAAAATATTTTATAATACTTTTGAGATTTTCACGGGTGTTTTCTTCAGAGGTACCAAAGGGTGTAATGCAACCCTGATAGCTACCTGTCTGTGTTGTTGCTGCGATGTTGCTGAAAATAAAGCGCATTAGTTTTCAGCAAATTTAGAACAAGGTGTATAAGTCATTTGCCTGTGATAGGACATCACGTGAATTCAACATGTATTGCTGCCAACTTGCCATGTATTTGTCAACGATTTATGAAAATGAATAATAAATCAAAAAGTTTTCCATGAATGGAAGTCATTTTGCTGACAACAAAATGAGCAACAATTGTTGTCCATTTATTCTGAATCTGCTGACGCGAAATGTTTCAAATCTGCTCTCGTATTGTTGAATACGTATGATTATATATTACGTTTTCAGCAACTAGTCAAAACTTTATGCTCAGCATTAAATTGCATGATTTTGCAAAACATGCTTGACTTCTAACAAGGGAACACGACATGACAATAAAATCCTTTGATATTTGAGGAACAATATTTTATTATAATGAAAAGTTCTGGAAATAAACTACAAGAATATGCAAATAAAAAAAAGAATATTCTAAATTTAACTTGATCTTCATATGATCTTGCAAACTTCGTTCAAACTCTTATCATTATTAGGTATATTTTTTTAGTCTTACAATTTTGCTTCTCACATATTTTTCGCTATATTTGATCGTTTTCAAATATATATCGTTTTATATATCTGGACTTTTAGAGTACACTGCATATATGAAATCAAATATTACTTTTTATGTATGTGTTAACATACAATGACTGCAAAAGTATTTGTACAGGCGAGATACCTTTAAGAAAAGGATTTCTTTTTAGAAAATAAAGTTTAGTAACTAATTAGCAATTTATTAACAAAGAATAAAATTTCTTAAAATTATTTTACTTAAAAAGATGTATAATAATTAAAGTACATTATTTTTAATAACGAGTGAAACATTTACTATATATACTGACATGTATGTTTCGTGGTTTCCTCACTGGCCTTTCATTCATTTTTTTATCTTTTGCAGCCTGACTTGGTTCTTGCAATAAATAGAATTTAGCATCGTTGTCTAAGGAAGTAAGTGCTGTTGCCTTCTTAATATCATTACGTAAATCCATTTTTGAAAAATCTGAAGAACACACTAGAAAGATAATAAATCTGGTCAAGCTAATTTTGTTAGATAATTTGTATCCAGTGTTTCTTTAAAGATGCCAGTTTTTTGATCTTGTTGAATGTTGCTCAATTTCTATAATATTAGATTGGAAGAAAATATTTTAAATTTTTATGTATTTTACTGCAACAAATTTTTTAAATGGCAACCTCATTAGTATTATATAACTCTCAAAAACATTTGATAAAAATCGATGCCTATTGTTTCGAGGAAATATTATTGACTCTATTACATAGCATATTTAACGAATTAATTAATTTTAAGAAATCTCTCAGCTTGTCACAAATTTTCAAAAACACCCTGTATATTTTTCAAAATAAAGTTTTAAAAAATAGAAGCAGAAATACATGTTTCACAATTTATTAAATATTAAATTTTCAATATTAAATTTCTCTATCGACTCTTGTTCTTACATTTAAATAAAAAAAAAACTCTAAACAAGACCGAAATATATTTACAAATAAAACCGTTGGCACACAATGTTTGTTTTTTTGCTGGATTAAATTCTTGCTACCATATTGGCTAAGATGTTGAAATTTGTTATGGTCAATGGTGGCAAGATTCTAATCCAGTTAGCAATCCAGCAGGAAAACAAGTGCCGCTCTTAAGCCACTGGCTTAAGAGTTAACTAAACAATTGAATGATTAATTAATATCGTCTAAACTAAATTACTTTACAAGTAATACTTGGGTGCGAATTTGCACCCAAGTATTCTTTACAGATATTCAAAAGGGACGTGTCCCTTATAAGGGAAATAATATGTACTACATAAATAATTATATTATAATTTTACAGATCAAGCTAATTTATTTTCGATATTGTCATTTCAGTAACACTAGAAGAAACATTTAACTTTATCTCTCTTACCTTTGTTCGACTGCAAAAAACAGAAAACTAAATTGAGAAGCTTTTCGACTTGCTCGCGCACTGATCAAAGTCACATTTTTATGTATTTAATCGTATATATGTATACTTTAATTTTACCCTCTTTCATAAGTTTTTTATATCCTCGCAAATTAACTATTTATATTGATAATTGTTCAGTTTAGCCATGTCGCTTCAAAAAATCGATGAAATTAGATTCATTCGACGCGTTTATGTCCAAAACGAACGAATTTGATCGAGAAAAGCGTCACTCTGTCCCGTGAAATAAAATATTAACAAGATATTAATCGTTAACGATAATTCAGGTTAGGAAATTTGTCACAACTACAAATTATGTACTGCGAAAACTACGATGCGAATCACATTTTCATACTCTATGGCCATATGCGCATACTTCTGGCTGTGCTCCAAAATTCACTTTTATTCACTGCTAGTGCTGAAAAAAATAGGCTGCGTTCAGGAATTATAATTACAAAATTAAAAAAAGGAGCAATTGAAAGCACATGCCAACTAATAAACTCACAGGCTCCTAACATGTTCATTGGTTACGATATTCCATAATTTATATATTTCCATAATTCACCTACGTTCATATATTCTATAATTGACCTAGTTTCCACCGAGGGTTTAAACTGGATCAGATTGTAAGAATCAACCAACTACAGTCGAGTATTCCTCTGTTACAGTCGAACGACAGGGGAATACTCGACTGTAGTTGGTTGGTTCTTACATTCTGATCCGGTTTAAACCCTCGGTAGAAACTAAGCCATTGACTGTACTGAAAATCTATAATGCACGCCGGTTTTACATTAGTGCAAGCTGCTGAGTTTGTTGCCAATGTGAAGCTTGCATTTTGAAATCAACTTCACTATTGACTGTCGCAACAAACTTGCGATCGGCTTGCAACCTAAAATCGATGAATAAGCCTGTCTTCTGCACAATTATATTTTTTTAATGTTAAAACAGGTTTTTAAAATTGATAATGTTAAGTCAGAATATAAACTATACGGTATATAAAGATATTTAGAAAGATATTTATTTTTAAACATTTTTATCTTTTAAATATTTGATTCTATGGTATTTGATTATATAATATTTTAGTTTTTAGTGTTCTTATGCTAAAGCGAGCATAGTGAAGAAAACAAAAAAATAGGCAAAAAGTTTTTTATTTATTTAATACCTACAATCTTTCTTGTCCGAGACGATCGTGATTTATCAAAAAGTAATGATACAAGAGTAACGTGGTCAATTTCGTTATTAGAAAAAAATGTAACGTTACAAGTAATAACGTGTTACCTTCTAACCCTGGCATCTCTCACTATTGAATAGTGAGCATGAGTTCCGACACTGACGAGATGCTATTAAAGACCAACATCCTTACGGGAGTTCGTGTCCTTGTGAATATTGAAATGTAAGAATATTAAGAGCTAAAAACTGACAATATTGCTAATTTTATGATTTATTAGTTTAGTAGACGTATTTATGCATTTATAACTCTATAATACTCAATTTTTTTTTAAACTTGTGATTTCAATGTTATATCGTCAGGGTTTGATCATCAACAAAGATGATAACTGCAAAGAAAAAATTTTAATTTTTTTTGCAATAAATAGGATATTATAGCTTTATAAGCATGCATATTTATGGAACATTTATGTAATAAAAAATTATGAATTTAATAATGTATGAGGCAAATATTTATTATTTATGTCAATAATAGCGAATTTATATCAATTGTCGGTAATGTCAGCGTTCTTCAATTATCTCCTTTTTATAAAGCCGAAAATTTACCCAGAATTGACAGTATTTAATAGTATCTCGTCGGTGGTTCCGATTATAAAGAGAAGTATCAAACATTAAAAAAAATTAACACTGAATGTGCGTGCGTGCGTGCGTGTGTGTACTAATAAGGACTAACTTTTGGTACTTTCCAGCAAACAACACAGTGATTGTCATCATCTTCATTTAACATTAGCAAACAACAAAGATGTAATGATTTATTATATTATACAGTGTCATCTGTGTCTCTTATTAAAAAGTACCCTTTGCCAGAGTTTGCACCTAAAATAAAACGCGTTTTAAATCTAAGTATATACATACTTAAGATAAACACAAGAATATTTACTTGTAAAGTAACATATTTATTATAAGGGGCTCTGCACAATAAAAGGAACAGGAAACAGAGAATAAAAATTTCAACCTATCAGAAACTGTGTATTCCACATGATTTCTGATAGATTGAAATTTTTGTTCTCTGTTCCCTGTTCTTTTTATTGTACGGAACCCCTAAGAGTATGTACTAAATATATATATATTGGGTCATTTAAAAAGTATCTGCGGTTTTTTCATTCAAAAATTGAACAAAAAACCGCGAATACTTTTTAAATGACCTATATACATATATGCGTGAGGTGTGTGCGTTACCGATTGTGTGCGATAGAAACGCGTGGTATACGTGCATGTGTGCGTGTGGCGCGTCGATCGCGAGTTAGATACAAACAACGCGAGAGCGCGTTCTTCTTGAATTTTGAGAGACGAAGCGTTCCCTGAGAAAACGTTAGGAGAGAATGTTTTTCGAATGCGAGTACGTTTTCGAAAGAACTAAGACGAGCGAGTTTTTATCCAAAGACAGAATTGAGAGTCGCGAGTTTTCCAGAGACGCCCGCGCGAAGAGAGGACTACAAGAGGCTCCGTACAATAAAGGAACAGAGAAGAGAGAATAAGAATTTCAACTTATCGGAAACTGTGTATTCACGCAATACATGATTTCTGATTCTCTAGGTTGAAATGAAGGTTCTTATTCTCTGTTCTCTGTTCCTTTTATTGTACGGAGCCCCTAACGAGTATTGATAGCGAATCGTCTGTGAGTAAATATATTTATTTAACTTGCATCAAACTGTTAGCGAGATGCTTATTCCTAATGTCTCACATATATAGTTAATAAAAATTATTAAAAAATATTTTGCAAATAAAGATAATATAGAATATTGTAGTGTATAATATATAATTTGTACAATATTCAGTAATAATAATATGTTCATCAATTATAATTCAGACTTTTTGCAAATCTACTTCAACATTTTCACATATGAAACCCATGATCAGTAAATTTATTTTTCGCAAGTAATGATATTACTGTAAAATTTATATACAATAAAAAAAACTTGTATAACATTCAATAATTATTATCCTCCAATTATGACAAACCATTTGCAAATCTATTTCAACATTTTCATACATAAAATTCACAATTAATAAGTCATTATTATTTGTTAAATAAAGTTCGCTATATATGGTCGCTTGCAATATTAAAAATTGAAAATTTCAATAATAACAATACCCATTCAATTTTATCACTTGCAAATTTTCACATTTTCAGTTATAAAAGCTATAAAACTATAGATTCTTTCCAGAATCCTACCTGCATGCATGTGCACTAAATGAAAAAGTAATTGTGAAATGTATTTCATGGTGCATAAATTAAAAAATATTAAAATTAGATTTTAAAAAGTCACAGAATATGACAGATATAACATGATTGCTTCAATTCCAAAATAGGAATTTGTTTCTGATGAGTTTACAGAAGTATCAAAAATATTTAAAATATAAATTATAACGTAGTTATCCTGTTCGATATATATTGAATCAGATATTGGAATTTAATATACCAAAATTAATACTGAATATTAATTTGAAATGTAGAAATAAAATGTAAAAACTGTTACATTATTTCGTAATATTAATAATTGTTCTTTCTTCGTTTCTTTATCTGCACAAATATTATCGGCTGTATCTTTATCATTATTAAGATTGTTATTTGTGTTATCGTGAGTTATCGAGACATCAGGTACGTTTTTGTCACGTTTTCGCCATCATTGTTATTTCCATTAATTTCGTTAAAATTATTGTCAACACTTTTACTTGTTGTTGCTTCAGCACTACAGTTATTCGTAGGCTTAGGTTCTGTGTTTAACGCTATATCACGGATACACTTTCTTATCTCATGCCCGATAGCAGCTGCCAACGGTGGTGGCACCGCATTACCAACCTGTCGATGCTTATCAGTTATTGTACCGAAAAACCGATATGAATCAAGAAAGCCTTGCGATCTTGCACACTCTCTCACACTGACAACTCGATTTTGTACTGGATGCAAAACACGGCCCTGAAAATCAATTATTAGATTAGAATTAACGACTTTTCAAACAAATTTGTATGGCCGCAAAATGCAGAAAAAAAATTAATTAAAGTTGTAGCACGCAAAATGACATTAAATATGATCCAGTTAATGTTGCAAATGCTTTGAAGCATTCTTTGATTGGTCAATTCGTTTCTTCTGATCAACGAAGTATTTGCGATATTAAGTGAATCACATCTCTAGCTTTCTAAATTACAATATTTCCAGTTTAATGTTAATATAAATAGTAAATAGTAAATAGTAAATAGTAAATAGGATTGGCTACATAATCTAAATAGTGATTAATTTCAACGATTAATATCTTGCTTCACAGGACAGAATATCACTTTTCTTCCAGATTCTTTCATTTCGTACAAAAACGTGTCAAGCATAATTTCATCAAGCGAAGAAATATTCATTTAAATGAATACCGCTATGAATATGCAGCTATATCATTTTGTGTGCGAGGGGTTTTAACTTCTACGTTCAAATTGTATCTACTATATTGAGATTGCAGAATAGGAATCAATTTGTAGTATTTTATAAAATTATTAAAAATTAGATTTCATACTTTCATCATTTTAAATTATTAGGAGTGCGTTCCATTTTTTCACGCTCATACGTTGTAAGCATTAGTTCATCTTCAATATAGTTTATCAAATATTAAACAAAGACAAGTGAGAGTTAGGGTCTGCGCATAATAGAACAAATATTAGGAACAGAAATAAATATTAAGATTTCAATCTATCAGATACCAATTACATCAGAATACGCGGTTTCTGATAGGTTGAAATTTTAATATTTATTCCTATTCCTAATATTTCCTCCATCGTGCGCAGGACCTTATAAGCACAATGCGCAAAATGAAATGCATCCTAGATGTGTATCATTTTAAATATTTATCAACATACTTGTTTACCCATCGGCTCTGGATTAGTGATAGTCGTACTGAAAAATCCGCTCCATTCAATTCTTCCGTACAAACCCTTCCAATTATTGTGTCGGCTCGCAGTATGTGGTAAACACCATGGAATCAAAGTATTAAATTGTTTATCAGTAGGATCACACAATTGCTTTCTAATACTGCACCTACATACTCCACGAAATGCATTCGTCTTACTTCTCCCAACTCTCTTATCATTATACATGTAATCCCTAAAAAAAAAAGATAAAATTTGGATTTGGTCAATTAATTAATGTAATCGAAGAATTCAATGATTTATTAAGAAAGAAATAATTAATGTTTTTAAGAATATTGGACAGAATGTAATTGGTTATCAAGCAAAAAAGAGATCTGACTAGCCATACATGATATTAGGAATTTTGAGTGGGAAAATATCCTCTAGAAAAAAACTTAAACTAAACTGATTCCAATAGACGTTACACGTACAATTTCTTGGTATAGGTACCATCACTCAATTGCACCACAATATTCGGCAGATCACGCCAATCAGAACCGTTTGTAGTTGGAATATAGCTCATTCGCGCTTCTACAAGCGGAGACATTTCTTTGCATATGTGATCCGTTAATTTTGATTGATACGGTTTACCTCTCATCTAAAATGAATCAAATAAAAATTTTAATATTTGTTTCTTAATATACCACACACAACAATTAAGGAATCATTTTTAAACCCGCAAATATTGTCAATATTTAAAAGCATGGAGCTTCCAGAGAATTTTCTAAATGCGTTTTAAAGAATAAAATCTTGACTTTTGAAACAGTTAAAATTATTTTTCTGCTTCATCGAATGATTTTTTTCGCGAAGACAGAAACAGGTCGTCAAAATTCTGAAAGTTTCATAACTTTTTACGGATAAAATGGAGCATTTTCGTTCCTTGATTGTGTGCTATTAGTTGTCCAAAATTTTATAAAATATAGGATCCAGAAAAATTGTTCTGCAATCTCTGAAGATGGGATACAATCTTTTAAAGATCGGTAAAATTGGCAGGTTTTAAAGTGATTTCCTAATTATTATGTATATATACTGAGATGCATTCCTATAATAGTTACCTTCCTTTGAAAATGTGTTATCGGTTCACCAACGTAAGACATCTCTTCTATATTTGAACCACATTTAATTTCTGGTAAATCATATAAGGCATCTTTTACAGTAATTGCTCTGTATGGAGCAGATTCCTTTTGAACACAATTGGTAATATACTGAAATATACATCATTATAAAAAATCTTAATGATATTAGATATGTCAATATCATCATACACAAGATCTATCCCAAAAGTATCATCTGTACATCTTTATCCTTAGACATTGTCAGTTGTGGAAAACAAGCATTCAGTATTTAGGGGAGATCTTGAGAAGTACTCCCACCAAGCGACACCCAACAGTAGAGGTAAGCAGTTGTGTGAGCGTTGAAAATTCCGAACATCATATTGTTCATTCATCTCACCTAATTTAAGATTTTTTTTTTACTAAACATGGCATTGTTCAATCTTCACCAATCCCCGTACAATTCAGATATAGTCTCGTGTGACTTTTGGTTACTTTTTAAATTTAAAAAATCCTAAATCAGATGAACGAGCGAAGTACAACGATCGAAGAATTTTTGACGCTCACATAATCAATCAGTGCTATTGCAGACTGAACAGCTGTTAGTTCGTGCCACTTGATGGGGATACTCCTGAATATCTGTTTCTACAATAGAGAGGATACCTAAGAACATAGATATATGCGGATACTTTTGAGATAGACCGTATATTATATAAAATAATAAAATTAAAGAATCATTAAATTTTTGCTGAAAAATGATCTTTGAACTGTTGCAAGTTCGTTAAAAAAAATCGTACAATTATCTTTTTAGACTCTTGTCATTGTTAGTTTAAGAAATAAAATCTCTACTTTCATTTTCTTCATTTGATTTTTTTCCAAGATGTTTATATTAGAAAACGAGATAGGAGATTCAAAAATTTAAACCTCGAAAATTGGCCAAAGTCAAACTCTATGGAGTTGAATTGTAAATGTTTTTCGTGATTCAAATCAACATAAATTTGAAAATTGAAGCCTGCTCTTTAAAACGGCTTATTCAGAGTTGTCACAGAAGATGAATTAAAAAATTTTTTTACTTTTCGAGAGTTTCCATATGAAAATAGAAACTTTTTCATGACCAATAGAAAATATGTAAATTTTAATATTCAGTATCAAGGATAGTAAAAAAAAGAATACAGTTATGACAAAAAGGGCGATTAAATAAAAAAATTGAATAGAATATAAATTTTAATACTGAATATAAATTTTAATTATTTTCTAAAGAAAAGAAGAAAAAATTTTCTTTTTGACTCTCGAAAATAAAAACGACAATAATTCTAGCAGGTCCTAAATTTATGAACAGTAGCATATATATGTGTCCTTTTTATAATTAACGCAATTTAAATCTCTTTTAAAAGTACATACTAATTAACTAATACTTGTGTTTTTATGTATTTTTACGCTGTAACAATCACGCATTGACTCGTACTGTGCCGGTTACCATATTATTTTATAATTTTATCCTGGGTGGGTCCTTTTTATTTTTGAAATGAAATATATACTTTTTAAATATATACTTTAACACTTTTACAAATTAGAAAATGGAAGTGAAATAGTAGTAATAACTTTCTTTTGAAAATATCAATTTTTAATGCCATGTTTATGCTTATGCTTTCTACAGAAATGACCTCTTTGTTTAATTTCAAAACAATGCACCTTTTTTATATTATAGAGTACTTATTATATTACAGAGGTCTATCGGTCAAAAGTTAGATAAGTGCAAAATTTAAATTAATTCCGCATAGATATTACTTCATCGATGACTACTTCTTTTTTATTCTCACTGTATGCGTGCATGCGTGTGTGTACATATATAACATAAATATAAAACAGAAAATATAAAGACATACCCTTTTAGAATCTACAATTACAGCTAATGAGCAACATCGTTTACTGAATACATGTGTTGGTATTGGAAACTTTGGAAGTATTTCTCCGGGTGCAGCGGCTAAGAGTATCATCCTACAAATTGTTAAGTTAATAAAATAAAATTAGATATATTATCGAACATTTGATTGCAAATAAAGGAAAATGGAACAAACCTTCTTCTCGTCTGTGGAACCCCATAACTTCCAGCTTGAAGAATACCAAATGTACACTGATACCCCATACGAATAAGACATCTTAAAGTTAATTTTAGTACCATACTCTTCTTACAGAACACAAAATTTCGCACGTTTTCCATCACAAAGAATTTTGGTCTATAATAATCGCAGTAAGATAAAAATGTAACGATAAGAGAATTTTTGAATAATGAGTACTGTCGTAAATTAAAACGATTCATGCCACTGAAACCCTGACATGGCGGTCCACCACACAAGAGTTCAACATCTCCTTTCTGGGGAAGTTTTTGGCCATTATTATCTACACGGTCGCCCTGAGAAAAAAAACAAAATTTTATTAAATTATACCAAAAAATAATCACATTATATGGTTCTTTTATATATATATTAATCTTCTTATAAGTTTAAAGAGAAAAACGATTAAGAGACAATGTATCCATTATCCATTCATTACATATCTATTCAAAATATTAATATAGTGAAAATTTGTTTAGTATTAGATATAGAATATAACATAATAGAAACTTACATCCATCACTCTTTGTAATAGCTTGTTGCAATCCTCTGAAAATACCATAGTCTTCGGATTATTTAAACGATAGGCATTTGCTGCAGAGCTTTCTTTCTCAATTGCCCACAGACTTTCAGCTACACCTGCTTGATGCATTCCTTCAGACAATCCTATTAAATAAAAGTGATTAATTATATGATTTAAATACATGTAAAGAAGATACAGAAGATAAAAAAGCTAAAAGAGAAAATGAAAATATATAACATAATGTACCTCCACAACCAGCAAAAATATCCAACATTCTCAATTTTCTTGGTATAGTAGAATAATTTATAGGCGTTTCGATAACCTGCTTTTTTTCAGTTCTTTCCACTTTCTTTGTAGATTTACATTTTCCCTTTCCTTTTCCGGATTTACTCGTATTAATAATGTCGTAAGGTGGTTCATCGAATGTTTTTTCTTTAGGATTGTACGCTTCAGTAAAATAGAATCTGTTGGGGCCACTCATAGACCATTCTTCAATAGACTCACTCATATTTTTGAAATATGCGAGATAGCATTTACCAGCAACTACAGAGAAGTTTACGGTGCATACTACAACATGTAAATAAAGTAAAGATATTTCAAAGATATAAGTAAATCTTATGCTAAATAAATACTTTTAGAGAATTTTTTCCAATATAAATAACATTTATTTTGAATATCAACTGTTCGTAATATTAAAGATATTAAAATTAATATTTTTAGAATAATATATTTAAAACATTTATAATTGTTATAACTTACTTTCATTGCTCCAATAAATCATATTAACGTCCGATTGCTCCATAAGCGCTATATCTCGGTGAGTATTTTCCGGCCTGTACATTTTATTTACTTTAATAAAAATATCTGTCGGTGCCACTAATATATCAGTTGTCGTAGCATATATTGTGTTAATATAACCGATGTGATAAGGTTCAGGTGTATCAACATTTGAGAATGATGATTTATCGTCTACTTTTCTATAAAATTCCGGATATGTATCTTCATCTACATAACTCATCTTGGAATTTTTAGATTCTTGATATTTTCGTTTATGTTCAAACATAAAAGCATTTGGGTACAAAAACACTGCATTACCAACTTTATATTCTTCACCTTTGTGTTTCACTAACTCATAAATCACTTCTTTATTGCTTTTTACTTCTATTTGATTATAGACCTAAAAAGACAAAAGAAATATTACATTCCTATTCTCTAAGCAAAATAATAAATTTCAATAGAAATAAATACGTGCACATATACACGCACACAAACAAAATATACTTTTTTATGTACAAAACAATAAATAGAATGGTACATAAAAAATAATTTAATAGAAGAAAAAATGTAAAATGAAAGAAAATAATTTTTATCAAAATTGTAATAACAAAAAATATTTTAAATGGTTTATACCTTTTTAATTGTCCAAGAAATTGAAAAGAATAATAATTATTAGATATTATCTTATTAAATTGTAATTAAAAAATTGTTTTGGTAAAAATTGTACTTTAGATTAAAGAAATTTAGTTTCTAGATTAATGTCTATCATTTAAATCTCTCTGACTTTTTCTTAAGTATTTTATACCTTAGGTATATCCTGTTGTGTTAGTATAGCTAACCGGATACAAGAAGGACAGAATCGATGACTAATTTGTTTTCCTGGGCATTCGGGATCCGGTGGTGGAGCCTCAAATCGAGCACTGTCAGGATCATATTTCAATTTATAAAAGAACGTTTTACCATCTGTATCTTTTATATAATTATCTGTGTCCATATTACCTACAATGTAAACAATTGTATGTGAATACAGAACATATATGTATAAATAGAAGAGGATTTGCTAAATCTGAGCACGTATTATGAAATTATTCGAAATGGATTCCGATCGAAATTATTCATTGGTTTACATTAAAATATTGTTTCTTTTTTCATTTTTATAAGCCTTTAAAGATGAAAAAAATTTACAAGAATCAAAATTTAATTTTCAAAATGACATCATTTTTTAGTTTTCGATACTTTTCTTTCATTCTGATACCTACTATAGCTAAAAGCGTATTAATTAAAAATCATTTTGAAATTTTTGTTTCAGACGAGCAGAACCATCCCATTTATGGAAGTCATGCGCAACCTTTTTTTTTCATTAATAACACAGCGATTCATTAAAGGTAATTTTCATTTTTTTCATATAAAAATTCCTACGAATTTCTTAAATATTAATAAATGTATAGAAAAAAAAATCTCATACCAATAACTTTTATGAGTTCTTAAAAAATTTGTAATCGATACGGCGTAATATAATGTATGAGACATGATAAATTTATAATCTAATAAACGTTTTAAATTGTTATTCTAATATTGAAGATGACCTAATCTAAGGTCGAAATTTACACTTAGATTCTACGTTGACTTTTATGTTTCTTTATTAATTAGTTTTGATTTATGTTACTGATATGAGCCACAAAACTTTTTTTGTATGAAGCAAATTTTAACTTTAGAATTGTATAAGTCAAAAAGTGAATTTTTTAATTTTTTTTTTATTTTCTTGTGAAATCGGATACACTCGGATGTCCTATTTATGCGTATTTTAATTCTCAAAATAAAAAATATTTGTAATAAAATTAGAAAATTTTGATTCATGATAATTATCGTCATTCCAGTATCTCTTTAAAATGATAAATAATTTAATATAATGTTCTTACCTAATTCAGACCAATTCTCGGGCATTTTTTGATGAATAACGGTTGCCTTTGATCTAACAGATTTGAATGATGCCTCGCAACATTGATCGCTCAGAAATAATTCTATAGGATCTGATGTTTCACCAAGTATGGTATCAGTACCTCTACGAAGACGATTTGCATGAAATCGTTTTTCTCCATTTTTGGTCTCCCACATAAACATAACTTTGCAAATTTGTAGAGGAATTGTGGGATCTCTAGGTTCTAACAAAACATAATCGTTTATTTCGATTTTTTCATTTCCGACAGTAACCGATTTATAATATGTTTTTTGCGCATCAACAATTTTATTTTCTTCTTCCCATACAATATCTTTCTTAAGTTCTTTAAAATCTTCATTTTTACTTTCTTGTACCATTTGATCTTCTGCTAAACTTTCATATTGCTCTTCATTTTCATATTGTTCTTCATCAGAATCATTTGCTTCCTATATAAACGAATACTTAATTAAATATTATAATGCATAAATTTTCAAAAATCATAAAAAATGTTAATTTATTTTTAAAAGTTTAACTTTTAAGTTTTACTTTTATATATAATCAAGAGATAATTGTAAATAAATAAATTTTTATATTTTAAAATTAAATCATACCTGAATTGCCAAATTTGGACATCTTCTTCTAATGCATGCCTGCTTTTGAATTCCCTTACCTCCAAATTTCGTCATATCCTTACAAGCAGGACAACTACCACAATCAGGTTGCAGACAGTTCTCACAAGCACGACATCGCGTCCTTTTCAATAACTAACAAAGAAAAGAAAATGCTTAACAATATAATACAAAGAAAAAAAATATTAATTATAATATATACATAATAACATATACCTTGTTATTATTATTATGTTTAGCAAGTTGACCGGCGAAAATATTTTCGAACATATTGTTAACTAATTTGGTCGTAGTAGCCATTGACCAGCCAGGCGTTTTAACTTTCGGTGCACGTTTCGTTAGACGAACAACTGATTTCTTACCCAGCGTAACACCAGAAAGTTTCATAAGAGATCGCATACACGGAGCCGTAATAAGAAGAGTATCTTCAGCACCAGCACATTTATCAAATGACACAACTCGTTCACAAATAAATTGTGCATGCCGTAACAATGTATCTTCTGTGAACGTTATCGTTTCCTTAGGAGGTACTACTGTCTATAATACAAAAATATAGCAAAAACAATAAAATGAACAAAACAAATGTGGAAATACAAAATACATATTAAAATATGAAACTTACTTGAAGTTTGTTCAACAAGTCTTCATAGGTTGAATTAATTTCATCTAATAAAAATTCTATAACTAATTTACTCATATATATCTTCTCTTTAACAGCATCCATGAACGGCGCATAAGTTTCAGACGGTTCCATCAAAATATATTCCGCAAATGCAGTACCAAAACCTACTAATGCCAATTCTCCTCCGTCAAATCCAGTAACATACCATTCATTTATTGGCCCCATATCTTTTGTCGGTATACCTCCTTCGGGTGACGAATTTTCTTCATAAATAGGTTTCATATATCCAGAAAAATACAACAGTACGTTATTATCTACGAGTCCTGTATCAAAAGGACACAGATGTCCATTCATATCATAAACACTAAAAACAAGAAACATTTTTCTATTAGTATATTCAACTTTATACATGCTTCTCTTAATATTAATATTCCTTACTTTACAATAATTTTAAAAATAAATGTTACGTGTACTGTTTATAAAGCTGTTTAGACATAAAAGAAAATTCACCTAAAATGAGTTAATTTATTTTGTGGTCTCTCATCACTTTGATCTATAAAAGATTCATCTCCAATAAATAAACACAGCCTAGGATCAGTTAAAGCTATCTCTTCCTCAACTGCACCATTTGGGTGTCCTTGATACAATTTTATATCATTATTTAATTTCTGTTTACAATATTGGCATCGTCCTATTACAACAGATGCCTTTTTATTTTGAGCTTTTTCAAGCATTTTTTTACTTTCCATTTTCATTCTCTTCTCTGGATTTTCTTTTATCTCTTCTTGACTTATTTCTGGATCATGATTTTCCTTATCAAATTCTAGGGTAACATTTTTATCTGTTTCTATTTCAACCTCATGAAAATCGGACACTATTTCTTCCAAATTTGTTTCAGTAGTCATCTTTTTTTTTATTGATGCTTGCTTAGGAACTCTATCTAATGCCGATAGATCTAAATTTATACTGGAATTTGATTCAGCTTCTTCTGTTACTCCATCTAATTCTACATTGTTGTTGTTCCTAGTTCGATGTATTTTCTTTCCATTGCAATCTGAGTCATCCTCTGTCATAACATTCCAAATAACATGAATTTAAGATCAATATTCACGAATTGCTGGCTATTCATAATTCAATCTCAGATTTAATAAGGAATTTGATCACTCTCTCTCTCTTACAGTATATTAGAATAATGCTTATTAAAAGCTGTTACACATAAAATTAGTTAGTTAATTAGAAGTTAAATGTAAAGCATATAAATATTTCAAACGATTAATTGCTTAATAATGTCATGTTATTTAATTAGAATACTCATATATGTTCTTTTATTGCTCCATTTCAAAGTTTATCATACAACTTAGTTCCAGCAATGTATAAAAGATTAACTTTAATTTCGATTCGATTTATGTTTTCTTTTTCTAATTCTAAGAATCAACACTTTCTAAGAATTAGAAAAAGATAAATAGTATATTAAATCAAGATTAAAATTAATCTTAATTGATGGAATCGATTCATCATTGTATTTCGATATCTTATATCTACCCTATAGGTGCGGCAAAAAAAAACTTAATCAGTAAAACATAAGCAGTAAGCAAATTGAGCTTACAGTAAAGACTGTAAGACTAAGTGTAGGTAATAGCAAATCCAACATGCTGATTTACTTACTGCTTAAGTTTTTTGTGTTATGGTCTTTAAAGTAAAGTGGCCCAACTACTTAAGAACGCAAAAAGGACATTAAAAAATTCAATATTAAATTGTTGCAATTAAATTTTAATAGACATTTTAAAAATTTTAAACATTTTTTAAATAATTTAAAGTTAACGAAAGATATAAATAATATTATATTATATTTGTTAATAATTAATTACACTTAATGTATATCATATCAAGTCATAACAAAAATTACATCAAGTTACGAGATCACATTTTATTTTTTAAAATTACTTTTCTACTGAATGTATGATATGTAATTTTATAAATATCTGAATTTTTAAATAAAGAAAATCATAAAATTTTTCACGTACTAGTGGAAAATTATATTTCACACTTATTATTTTTACTTACTTCATATTATTTTTACACTTAAAAGTGGGATAATTTATAATCATGTCCTTAATTTGGGACGCATTGTAAAGTGAAATGAAGAGTTAAAATTTGGAATTGTCTCTAACTTGGGACTATCTCTAACAGTTGGTCACTAATTTAGAACATACATATTGAAACGGTCATAGGTGACTGTCGATGGCTCCAACATCTATCTGTTCTTGTTTGAATGCTTCATCGTAATGCACATGCATCAATGACTATTATTGTATGCCTTCCAACAAGCGACACAAATGATACAATGGATCATTACATCCTTGTTGTTTGCCAATGTTAAACAAAGATGACATGATCATTATGTCGCATCATGTCGCTTGTTGGAAGGCACACAATGGCTGCATTCAGCAGAAGAGTTTTGCAACCGTTTTATGATTCTCTGCTGAGATTGTACCATTGATTTAAATGCATAACCCAATCAGCGTAAAGAAAACTTCCAACAGTTGCAAAATAAACGTTCTGCTGAACGCAGCCATTAAGAGTTTTGTACTCTCGCCTTAGAACATACACACGCACATTCAAAGCTTACACATAAAATATGCGCAAACGCACAGCAAACAAGGACAGATAGATGTTGGAGCACTTTTATTATATTGGTCAGGTACGGTATGTCCCTTCCAGTATATGTATGTTCTAAAGTCACTAAGCTTTAGAGCCATTTTGACTAACTCCTATTAATTTTAATCAACAATTAGACTAGAATTGACCAATCACATTGTCATTTCGCTTAAGGATAGGTGTGAATCATAATATTCACAATTCTAATAGATTAAACCATCGATTAAAGTTAATTGCTGTTGGTCGAAATGGCCCTTAGAATTACAATTGGAAATATCATCCGAAATGCCATATATCATTTTAAATTTGTTATTTTCAATGTTAAATAATGATAAGATGATACATGGAAGCATCCAGGTAATATTTACGAACACAGCCTAATGCAAAACATTTTCAGTCTAAAATCAGACTATAAATACTATCGCTAAATTAAAGGAAAAATATATATCTTTTTCGTTCTTTTTTATAATTTTTTCTAGAAAATTAAAACTATATATTTTTCCTAGATTGTTTTATATTACTATACTATATCATTTTACATTGTGTAGTAATTATTGAGCTAGTATTTTTAAGAAAAGAGAAATGCAAAACAAAATATTTGATAACAGTTTTTGGAGCGATGAAGCTGAATGATACCTAGCTAACAACAACTAAGCGGCCGCGATTCCTCAACAAAATACATATAAAAAATTACACGACATTAACCTTCGTCCTTTAATCGCTTAGTGTTGAGGTTACGTTTAACTGCGTGATATTTTTTGCGGGCCATTATGAGAAAGACGAAATCGGTGAAAGATGTTTATCTGCTCCTATTCGTTT
Source organism: Acromyrmex echinatior (assembly GCF_024713525.1). Taxonomy (NCBI): domain Eukaryota; kingdom Metazoa; phylum Arthropoda; class Insecta; order Hymenoptera; family Formicidae; genus Acromyrmex; species Acromyrmex echinatior. The sequence goes on from NC_141870.1 coordinate 390,143, forward strand.
CCTGATGGCACTGATCACTATCACTGATGCTCCCGATCAAATATAATGAATGTAAGCTCTTAGCTCACATGTGTCCTGCTGACTCCCGCCATTCAGATACATTCCCGCCAATGTTGATTAAGAGCAGTGTTGCCACATGTCTTTATCAATTTTCTCTTGAATTACAGCCCTGTGTTATTCTTAAGTCCGAATCTACAATAGATGTTTTAAGCCGTAAAAAATTGATCAAAAGTGCATTCACATGCAATCAGCAAGAGCAGCAACCAATCAGCTGGGCGATACAGACAGTGGTGTAAAAAAATATTTTTTACTCCATTGCAATGTAAAATCGCCTTGTTGATGCATACATACATAAAATTTTCCACTTTTCACGTTTTCACTCTAGAGCAAAAGTTACAGTAATCGATATCCATCGATACCCTGGAAGAATATATCAATAGCAGCCATCAATAGGTGCCAAAAACTAAGATGAGTATTAAGGATTAATATTCTTCGAATATAGGCTTTATTGCGTGATTTTTGCTTTATTTCTTGGGTTTGTTACGCGCACAATTTATCTATATCTTAAATATTTCAAATTGTGTTACTCCGCACAATAAAAGGAACAGAAAACAGAGAATAAGAATTTCAACTTATATCAGAAACTGTGTTCAATCAACTCTACATAATTTCTGATAGATTGAAATTTTTATTCTCTGTTCTCTGTTTCCTGTTACTTTTATTGTGCGGAATACAATAAACGATTATTATGTTTGTAATAACTTTTTTGTTACTCGAAATCCATGTAATGCACGCAATATATTTAACAAAAAGTTGGCATCGTGGCTTTTTATTACTTTAAATTGTATAATTTTGTCATTTTTGTTTTATTTTATATTCTTAATATTGGGGAAGTAATAGGTAAATTATGTAATAGATAAATTAAAATTATATATTCAAATGTATATTCGGCAAAAAATGTCTCACATATATAATTATATATAATTATATAAAAATATACAAAATTATATAATTATATATATATATTATATAAAAAAATTGACATATTTTTCATACAATTATGTGTGTGTGTGTGTGTGTGTGTTTCTGAAAAAAATCGGTATAAGAAATTATTTCATTAATTCTGCGACAAAATCCTAATTGGATTTTAGTTTATTTCACGTAATATAAAAAGATCAAGTATCATCAATATACTATAATAATATACGGATCTCGGTCGTTTAAAAAATAAAGATATTTAAAAATATATAATATATTTTCAAAAAAGATAAAAAAAGATAAAAGAATTACGAGAAGAATTATTTAGAATGCATCTCTGACCTATTCCTTAATCCTTAGTACACATCTTAATTTTTAGCAACCTTATTACTTGGGTATCTTTATGTAATTCGTGTTCATAGATATCTCATTTTTGCGAATTAATAATGCGACACCCGGAGCGTATTACTACTGTCTCCCTCCAAGGTCGCGAAGCGAATTCCGAAGTGATGACGTAGTCAACCCCGCTCCCCCTCCCATGCTGTTTATCGGGCGCTCACCCTCGCTGTTCGCACTTCGCCGGCCGCCGCCGCCTCGGATTGTCAACAATTGCGTATGAAAAATATTCATAGTTTATTCAATTACTTATTCATTCCTATTTTACATGATTTTGAGAAACGGATATCATATATTTTGCTTTGTGGCATCTTTGTCATTTGTTCAATCCTATAGTACTTGCGCGTTTCTTTTAAACATAATTAGTAATTATTCACATTGGGTATTTCTGATATCCTAACATTACGTCTTAATTTTCATTATTCTTTTTAATGATTTATACTTAAATGAAGATTAATAGTATTCTATATATCTTTTATATAAGAATACACGTAAATTTTCTTAATGTATTGCGAAACAATTTGCTAAATACAGCTCTGGCTAAAAATATTAAATATTTTGTTAATCATTATTTAATTTTTCAGTTAATAAATTGATTTAAGGCACTATTGTTACTGCAAATTATCTGTGTTTCAGAAATTCTTTAAACTTATACACACGTATAATGCCGATCATGGCTTAAAATAACTGTGACTAATTATTTAAAATAAAAAAATAAGTTCCTGAAATTTATTTAAAATATAAAATTGGTGAAAAAACTGATACGATTTGTTTAAAATAAAAAATGTAAAATAGATTTTGGAAACATTTAAAATATTAAATAAGAAATAAGTCGGAATTATTTAAAATAAATAATTAATTACAATAAATACTAAATAACTCTTTTTTTAATGCGCAGATTTTGTATAACATAAAGTTCCTGGACAAAATGTTTCATTTATAATTATATACTAAATATGTCCATATATATATTTTTTCGTGAGTTATTACAAACTAATAATCACTTATTATAGCACAATTGAACTAAGATATTCATGAAGCTGTGTGAATGCGTAACAAATTTAAAAATTAAAGCAAATCCCGCGCAACAAAGTTTATTCATCGAAGAATATTAAAAATATAACGAATATATTATTTTACTTCATAATTACGTTAATATTTCGATAGTTAGATTTAGTTACAGTTGTGTATGTGTGTGTGTGTGTGGCGCGCGACCTTGGAGGGGGAATGGTACGGGATGACACGGGGTGGCGCGTCACGTTAATGCGTAGTCACTGCGCAGTCATTCCCTTACCGAGGCTCGTACAAGCAGGTAACTGTGTCGCGTGCCACTCTTTTTTACGTTTCTTTTTGAAACATAATCGCAAAAATTGCTACATATAATACGAAACGTTGGACTTTATGAATATACTCACAGTATACAATTATTAATTCGCACGATTAATTCATAAAAGGAATGAGATGACGATCATGTATAATAGAACAGATATTTCGTACGGTTTATTCATTTAGAATCAAAGTTGTTACGTTTTCGCGACAAATATGAGTGACAATTATTTTTGTTTAACGTAAAATTCATCTTTCTCTTTAGTATAACTCGATTATGTTTCAAACAGTATCACACGAGTCATAAAAAGAAACGCTAATAAATACTTTCGTGCAAATGACATATTTCATGCGATTTCTGCTTTCATAATTAATATAGTTTGTGAAATTAACATTTGAAATTTAATAAATTTTTCGTTTTTGTGCATCTTTTGATACGATTTGTATAAAAAATGGAACGTAACTTTGGAACTATTTGTCGGTAATGAAAGAAATATTTAACTTTTTTATTAATTTCTAGCTCATTCCATTAACTCTAATTAGATTTTACAGACATCGTAATAAGAAATTCAGCTCTTTTTATATGTTATCTATTTCGCAATGGTGATGACGAATTGATATTCATTTCTAAATGTTAACTGCATAGTAGTATAGATGATAGTATATTACATTTTTCACAAGGACATTTTTACACAGGATATCTTCCCTCTCACGGGTACACCTTGACGTGGTGGGAGGGCTCAGTACCCAGAGGAATTATACGAAAAGAACGATTCTTCTCAATATCTAAAAATTTTCGGATCTATCTAAATACATCTAGATAAATTTTTAGATATTGAGTAAAATCGTTCTCTTCGTGTAAATCCATTGGAGAAGCTAACGTACCTTCGTCGCCGATTTACTTGAAAATGAACGAACCGCAGCCGGTTCGTCGCGTCGCGCGTTTGTTTCGGGAGTGCCGTTCAAGTTATCGGACTCAAGTTATAGTCCGCGCGCGATTATAGTCCATTATTCGCGAGTGTTTTACGCGAGTGTCCTGTGCGAGAGGATGTCAACCTGATTCTGAGAGGAGGAGGAGGTCTGAGAGAGGCATCGGGCACCTGTGGAGCAACCTTATGGTAAATATTTTTCATTTGTAAAATTAATCTTTTTTTATCATTTTATTTTACAATAACTTAAAAATAATAATTAGAAAAAAGAGGAATTACTTAAAAATTTTAACTTTTTATAAATTTATTCTTGTTTAAGTCTTCTTCAGAGAATGTACAATTATTTTCATAAATATCTAATTAAATGATAAATAGAAAATCCGATGCCTATAAAAATTATGTTTTCAAAATTGCATGATCATTTTTTATAAAATTTTGAGTGCGTTCATATAGTAATTATTTTTTTAAATAATGATTATTTCTTTATCCTGTTTTTTTAAATTTAGATTTTAACTTTTTTGTTACAGAATCATCGTAGCGACATTGCAGATAAAACTCCACTGTTGCGCATCAGGTCGGTGAGTGATGAAAGATTAATTACGTTTTTATTGAGGTAATGGATGTATGGTAATTTCATTAGTATTCCATATATCTAGATGCATGCATGCATAACAATTTATAACAATATTTGGATAAATATACATATAGCATTCCATACATCTATTTTACCTTAAAATGGATAAGTTAAAACAGATTAGGATAAACTTAATTCTGGATAGCTCTTTTTATTAAATTTATTGTGCATATGAATTTAATTTGGTACTTTTAATACGAAGGTACTTTCGACTGCACACTGTATACCATATTAATCATCGAATTTTTCAAAAAATTGAAAATACCATGAGGTTAAATAATAAAATATTGTTCATTAATAATTATATTGATTGTTTAATAATATTGTTTGGTCAATTTTAGAATCATATACATTAGTTTATTAAAATTGCATATTTATTCTAGAAAGATATTATAATTTTTTACAAATATAAAAATATAGAAAACAAAGGATAAAAGATTAAATAAAATTAAAATATGCTCTTACTCAAATTGACTCATGATATTCATATATCATCAAATACATTGAGAGAAAAAAATTATTACAACTGTCATAATTTAACTATAATTTGCAGTCATATTTTTGGACACCTATATATTTATAATAATTTTAACGTACAAATATAGTTAATTATATTATTATTTGATGGTCGCACATACTACTTGAGATATCTTTAATTTTTCTTAATATACTTTTTGTTATTATATCACATAAATAGTTAATTAATTTTCAAGAATAATTGTATTCATTGTAATTGCGGTTACATTTACTGAACAATAATTTATTTTATAACAGTAATAAACATTAAAATGGACTTTCTAATCATAATTATTTTACTGTGCAATTATAGTCACAAATATCGAACACTTTTCTCTCAATGTATCTATTCTACTCAATGTGATATTCATCCAGGATTAAATTTTATATAAGTTAGTGCAAGAAACAATTACATATAAACAGATATTGGTTTTTAAGAATTTTTTTCAATTGCCTTATAATTTTATATATGTACAGTTTATAATAAAATAATAACAAATATTTTAATGTCGAGTATAATATATACAATTTATTTCGTTTTTTTATGCAAGATATTTTATGATTCCTAATTATTATTATTTATTTCAATGCACTGACTTTAGCCTAAACTTTTATAACATATCCATACGTATAATAGTAATTGATAATTGAATTTTGTACCAGTTAAAATAGTAATATGATGTGAGATTCCATATAATTTTGTCATAAAATAGAAAAATTTTATTTAATAATTGTTTTAAAATTGTGATTAGTTTCGCATCACTTAAAATATTTGATTTTGATATAATATATTACGAAAAAAATAATTATAGTAATTTATAAACAATGTAAAAAGATATTTTTATTAATACTCGAAATTTATTTCTTTAATTTTTATTTCTTTTGAATCTTACACCATTTCTCTGAATTTTTCATCTCTACATGTTTTTGAGATGAAATTCAGCATCGAATCGCTCGAATCAACGAAAATGTGTGGGCCTTAGATTCGGATAGTAATTGATTAAACAATTTTCATTTATTTATTTTTAAATTAAAACTTTGTTTTCATATTATAAAGTTTATATTAACAGACTAATCTCTCTCTAAATTTTGTAATATTTGCGATGGAATTTCTTTGAAACAGAAAGCTGTCGACATAAAGATTTTTTTGTAATTTTATATTTTTAATCGGCTAAATATTTTAATGATTAGGCATATATTTTTAATAACGAATAAATGTAAAATTTATATCAGATAACATTATATTATTGTTAATTATTCATTTAATTGATTTCATATGATGGCCTTTTTGGGACGCGTTCGTGTTTCGCGTATCGTACAAAGCGTAAGTAAAATCTTACGCTTAATGCTGGCGATGTTAATCGAAAAAAGGAGATTTCTCCTTGTTGTCGATTTCTGGCATACAAATTCAGAATATTGACCAGGAGCGAGAAAAGGGGGGTTTTATCTGTGTTACCCTAATCAAAGTTTCAAAGATTTAATATAAGTGAGTTAAATATTCGGGAGGGTAATTATCTTCGGGAGGGCAAATTTGCTTACAAATTGCGAGTTCTTTTATTATTATTTTTATGTGGTAATCCAGACCAGCCGGAGTAGTCGGCATGTACATACCATTTATGAAAAATTGAATCGATAAAGCTTTTACCATTTTGCAATGATTGCAACAGTTAATGAGATATTAATTTTTAAAAATTGCCGAATAAGCAAGTAAAATCGGCAGCTTCGGACGCAAATATCTCTCAAAATATCGTTATTTCAAAAAATGTTTCAAGAAGTTTTTACTTTGTTTCAAGAAGGACATCTTTTGATGGTCTCAGATTCTCTCTAAGTAGATGTACCACTAAAATTTTAAGATAACTTTATTTTTTTAATGAAATTATCGGGGTGTTCCAAACATAATTTCGGTGTGTATGTGTGTGTGAATATATGATAATAGCTAGCAAGTATTCGATAATTTTTTTGAAGCTTGCACGGGTACTTTTTAAACTGAAGCTGTGCAGATTGTTTCCGTGTCCAAATCCATTATTAGAATGCCAACGTTTTATAAACATTGCAGTTTATTTTATCAGAGCAGGGAATAGCTTGGTATTGAATTACTCCTCCGAAAAATTTTCTTTATATACGCTATTTAGTAGTAGGAAATGGAAAGGAAGAGAAAAATGATAAATTTTTACAATATTTTTGATAAAAATTTAAATATTTTTTATTTTTATCAATTTTCGAAAACATGGGAAAACGCTTTGTTACATAATAAGGAGTATTGTATGATTTATAAAACAAATTTATTTTTCAAGCCAACTGAAATGGCGGAATTGTATGTAACGTTTCCCGGAATTGTATATAACGGTGTACAAAGTCACATTTTACTTTATCTCCTCCAAATATTAATATTTTTAAATAAAATTTTACATACAACGAGTTAAATATATATAATACACAACAAGTAAGAGATACAGCCTAAATATATCTACTAAGTATCGCATTAGAAGTTAATCGCATTTGTACTTTTTTCGCAATCCAAGCCAAAAGAATCTATTTTTTAGGCCGGTCAAAGTAGGAAAACCTCTTAAACATAAACAAGCCCTATATAGCAGAGACATGATTAAGCAATGACTCGTGAGAATTGCAAAAGTTGATCCCGAGTCATTGTCAATAAACGACGGAGGATTAAACTTGACAAAATCGTTTATCAAGTAATTATTTAAAAGTTTACGGTATTCCTTCGATTCCCGGTCCATTTTAGATTTACACTTTGGATTTTGATATCGACAAAAAATGAAGTATTACAAGCAAGACCGAAATCATAAAGGCAATTGAAAATCGGAAATAAAATTATGTATGACGTTGATATTAGTTTATCATTGAACTTATCATTCAATTTCTATTTGAAATGATGTCTAGTAAGACGTAAATTGTCGTTTACACATAACCATTACTTACTTACATATAGGATAACCATCATTTTTTTATTATCATTAATATCATTGACACAAACATGTTAATATTAGACATCAAAATGATGTGCGCTTGCTCTCTAGGTATGTTAAACAGATTATTATAAGTAGAAAAATAGTGATCAGTTTTATATAATGATATTTCAATAAAACAAAAATTATAGCTTACAATTCAAGAGATCCGAATTCGAGCTCCGGCCGAGGTAATATTTTTCGCAATAAAGTTATTTACAGATTACAATTATTTTCAATGTTATTCAGCATCATTGAGATTCTGAATCTTTTTAAGATGCCTATGAATATCAAATTATTAAATTGTTTAATTTGTCATATTGCTACAGTAGTTCGAGTTGCGTTTCAAGATCAACAAATCATTTCGAAGCACAGTTTAAATAACTACAATATGTACCCAAGCAGAACAACAAGTCATGATGAAAATAACATTAACAACGTAAAAATAACATTAAAATAAATCGGAAATGAATGAAAAGTGACTTTTAATTATCATTTTGGAATCATTTTGACATCATTTTGATATCATAATGACTTATTGTTCTGTTTGGGTGTGTATACACACACACACACACACACACACACACACACACACACAAATCAAAAGAGTAGCCATTCTTGAATTTCGGTATACACAATAACCTGCCAGAATTATTTGAAGTCCCATATAGTCTGATGAAGTTAGATAAAGTCCGATGAAGTCCGATGAAGTCTGATAAAGTCCGATAAAGTTCAGTGAAGTCCGATGAAGTCCAATAAAATCTGGTAAAGTCTGATGGATTCCGGTGAAATCCGATGAATTCCGATAAAATTCAATGAAATCTAGCAAAGCTCGATGAATTCCTTCATGAATTCCTCGATGTTGTCAATGAAGTCCAGCAAAATCCGTCGAAGTCCGTGACAGTCCGTGAAATACGATGAAGTCCGTGATAGTTCGTGAAGTCTGGTAAAGTCTTGAAGCTTGAAATCCAAGTATACATCTATTTTCTGAGATTACCCCTTCGATATAAATTCATACCTAAACACCTAAGATTTAGCTTAATCATTAAAGGCTTTATTCCCTACTTATGTAATATATCACATTTACCGGTCTTAAGAAATTCTTTAACAAAAAATTATTTTATCTCTAGAAAATATAAAAATTGCTTTCTAACTATTTTTTATTTGTGCAATAATTATATTAAAGTTATCACAGCTGTGATCATAAATTAATTGTTAAGACGTTAAATTATCATCAATTAAGGCTACAGTTTTCATTTAATACTTCCAATGCTCATCATTATTTTTTTAAACATTTGATGAACACCTCAACAGGATACGATATTATATGAATATCCTATGTATGCTGTAATCATGTCGAATATACTAATCATAAAATGTTTAATAGATTCTCACACACATGTTTTATGTAGTGTCAAGATATATTTAGAATATAGCAATTAAATTTTGTTATATATATACTGAAAATGTACTAAAATTATATTTGACATACTTAAAATATCTTTAAAAATATCATTAATGTACATCTTGTGTATAAAAATATGTATTCACATCATATATTCTCAAAATACACCCAGAACATAGAAATTAAACAATAAGTTGATTATCATATATCAAAACCATACACAATTCTGATTCCGATTTTCGACTGCCATTTCTTTTCACATTTTTGCATTATCGCCGTTCAGCACAGAGTTAAAACGTATTTTATCAGATGTCTTTTCTTTTTTTACTTAATAATCTATTTAACATAATATAGAAGTATTGGAGATATTTCTATAAGTTTTATAATATTTGTTAAATATACTTCATAATTTGTATTATAAAACTATATTATCGAATTGGTGTCGCATATAATCAAATTTCTGAATCTAGTTACGTTGCAATATATTACGGCAGCACGTATATCGCGATCAGTGTACAGTACATTTTGAAATATATCCATGTACATAATTAATTTTATGTATATAAAATATATCATATAGCATATAATAATAAAATAGCAGTGTAATTCTGATGCAATATCTGAATGAATATTAATATCAATATTACTTCAAAATGCTAAGTTATAAACTTATAAAGTAAAAAACAAAAAGTATGTATTAAAATGACATAACATAATCTAATTCACATAAACATCAATATGTAAAAGTGCATAATATGATAAATTGATATCGTTCTTAGTCTTTTTCCAGGTAGCACATACAAACGTTCTACGAACGTTTTATAATTATTAAGAATATTCCTATATTCTACGATTCTACTAAAAACACTGTCAAATTTTTGCGATATGTTTATAGTGTATTCCAATGGCATAATTATAAATATTCTATAATCATACGCGAATACTTATAGTTTAATATCTATTGAGTATTCTACTTTTTTATATTCTATACAGAATACTCTAAACAGTCTAAACGAACATTCTATGAATATTTTTTTTGTTATGAATATGAACACCTAAATAAAATATTCTATGTATATTTATGGAACATTCAATTTAAATGTTCCGAAATTAAGAACATTTGTATTTTGTAAGTATGCATAGAATATTTTGTGCTATCTGGGTTGGGACGCGATTAAAAATGTCTCATTAATGATTTTGTATAATCAATTTTATAACTATATAACTATTTTGTTATTTGGATAAAATTATCAATTATAAGTGCGAGAATATTTTGACTTGAAAATAAGTATGATCCGACATACGATTAAGATCTATTGAATCACGTATCTCTATGGTGGAGACACATCGGCTATTATCGTATACTAGCATTGAGACACGATGATGCGCGTTTCTTTACAATTATACAGTGTGAGATCTATTAATGTGCTTACATATATTCTGCATTTTGCTTATTTTCAATTACATTTCTGGAAGAAACATTAATGATGTTTGTTGTAATTTTGAACATCTAAGCAGATTAGATGCCGATTTTTTTATTTTGTCGTATTTATACTTAAATTTAATACAACAATATATTGATTTCTCAAAATTACTGCTGTCGACTACGTTTACATGCCTCGTTAAAACGATTTGGTAATAGTCGCGTTGTTTTATTTTTTTTTAAATGTATTTATTACATATATATAATACAAATATGTATATATTTATTGATATTATAATTTCTGAATTAAATAATTTATACACACATTATTGATGTGAAATAAATAAGAAATAAGTATTAAAAAGTTGAAAAATGTTGCGGAATTTTTAGAAAATTATAAATAATTAAATTAAATAAAATTAAGGTAATTCTTTACAAAAACTTATACAGCTTGGATGACTTTGACACAAACACACACACACACACACACACACATCCTATAGTTGTTAAGACAAAATGGATCATGACCTTAATAATATATGTCAAGATCATCCTAGCTGTGTAAGCTTTTATAAACAATTACCAAAATCAAATTAATTTACTGAAAAGATACTGAAATATAGTACTTTCTTTATTACTTAATTTTTAATTATTTGATAATATTCTCAAGCGAAAAACGTTATATTTACTATACGAGGAACAAAAATGTTTAAACATTACATTTAAATGATGTTTATATTGTATTTATAATGTTATTTTATCAAATAATTTGCTTAATACTGATATAATTTTTTTCTTTAGTTAATTTTGAAAAGGTTTTAACTTTTTCTTTAAATCCATTTTTCATATAATTCTATGACTTATTTTAGTAAAAGAGAAGCTGCTGATCATTTTTTTTCAATGAAAGCTGGAATTATAAGCATATAGATACTTCTAGTATTCACATATTTCTTCAGAATTAGCTTTATGAATCTACATTTTTTCATTAGCAAGCTTAAAGTAAAATAATAACTATTGCATAAGTTACAATGTAAATAATATTTTAATATGTTACTGAAGGCATGAAAACGTAACCATTGATGTTCGAAAATTATAATCTTCGGAAAATCAAAAATTATAGGTCTAAGAATGTAAGAATTTAATGTGGAAAACCTCCATGAGGATACTGAAAATATGATAAAAATTATTTAATTTACGCATTTAAAAATACACATTTAATGATATCAGACTAAAAAATATATTATGATTATTGTAAATAAAATGTATATATAATTAAACTCAAAATTAAAATCTATTTTATTTATATACATATATAAAAATGCCATCAAAATTTTTAAGCTCGTTAACATTATTGATCACATTGTGCAATGATAGCCAATTATTATATATTATATAATCTTCTGATACTATTTCGTATTAATATCATTACATGAACGTTAACAATCGTTGATTATGTATTATTGTGATTCCTATATTTACATATACATATGTTTACTGAAATAATCAATTGTGCCGCTGTCATGATTAATTAATTATTGTTTTTTCATTGGTTTTATGAAAGATTAAGGACAAAATATTGGAATAAATTTTAACAGGCCTAATTGTATTATACAATTAATTAATCTGATACTATCGATGCTACCACAATTAGTAGGCACAGATAATGAATTATTATATGAGCATGTGTTATGCGATTGTCCGATGATAATGCAACTACATAATATAATGCCTAAAAAATTATTGAAATTGAGGAAGTAGTTACGATGAAAAATTGTATTTCGGAGAAAAATAATTCGCGTCAGACATCTTATAAGTTGTGGAAGAACTATGTCCACTCAATTTATTAGTTTTCTTTTTTTCCTCTGTCATCGATTTCTTCGTTTTGTAGGGACGTAGTATTAACATAGTTTCCTTAGATTGCTCCTGTACACGTATCTTTGATCTCCATGACTGGTCATCCAATTCTTTATTTTGATTCTCCACTACTGCTTCATCACGAGCATGTTTTTCCTCTGTAATAAAACATTTGTAACATTCCTATTGTATGTATTCGACAATACTACTGAAAGATTTTGTTAGAATAGAATTTCTATTTTTTACTCTTTACTTTATAATATCTCAATCTCCATTTTTATAACAGTGTTTATATAGAATAATATGTCTTAGCAAATACAAATATACAGAGTGTCTAATTAAAGTTTCGGGAGTGTGTAAGGGATCGATAAATTAAGAAAAAAACCGAGGGATAAGATTTAGGGAAGCCATTTGCGATGATCTTGACATGTTATAATGTAAGTATAATGCTATATCAGTAATTGAAGTATTTACAATGATCACTTGTCAAATTATTTGTCATTGGACAAATTAAACTAAGATTTTTTAGATTCGTTTATGAAAAAATATATTTTAACGAAAACTGATCATCACATTGTAGTTGGACATTGGAACAAGTTATGGTCAAATTTTAGGTCACATATTTTTCAAATTGTTTGGTACATATATGTATACCAAATATTTACAAATATTTAATACAAATTAATAATTGTTATTTTTGTTTTATTAATTTTATTTAAAATATAATTTTTACTACATATATAAAAAGATACGAAAAAATTAAGTTGTTTTAATTAAAAAAATCATATCTTTAAATAAAGATCAAGCCTGAGATACTTTATTAGACATTCTGTATAATGCGGCATAATTAGTTTGGTCTGTTGTACAAACCTTCAATATCACTAAATAGAATTCTCGACTTCCTTGAGACGCTAAGTTTTTTATCCCCTTTATCACTTGTACACTCTCTCTCAATGTTGTTATTGGTAAGGAATATCGATTCAAGAACCTGTCGCGAAAATAACGGCGACATCGGACGTTTTTTTGTACACACGTTATTTGTATTGGCTGAGGCATCACATGAGCTTGTCTCATTATCACATATGCTTGCTGTGGACATGCTGTCCGTAATCAGTTTCTCAGTATCCGAATCACCAGCATTGCTATAGTAATTATTACCACTATCGGATTTCTTTAGAATCGACTTTGATATTCGGTGTTGGTCTATGAATGGCATTCCACCACTATCTATAGAGTCCGCCGATAGCGAAAGCTTATTCTCCACGCTTGTTTCTGAAACAGATTTTATTACATTTCATTACATCACTTTACAACGTAACAATAATTCAATATCAATCTTTAACATCTTTAAGTTATGATTATTTTATTTTTAACATCGTACAACTTGCATTTTCTTACAAATGTCGATATTATAAACAGTCTTTTGAATATATTCTATTACACAAGACCAGAGTAGGAGACTGACGTCAGTTTGCGATCATTTTTGGTCCACGATATCGACGGCAAATGAATGTTAATAAGATGTCATTTTTTAGACTATTTTTATAATCGTTAAAATTGCGCATTGCGATCTACCCTGTACTCTCATTAGTGCCGATCTTTTATTTTTATTAATTTTGAGAAAAGAAAGTACACATTTCTCTTACAAAGTATACGAATTTTAATAAGTTCGTATTAATTCCTACTATCCTATGTCGATGATCTAGAATTTTTAATCCAAAGTATTTTATGAAAGACATTGTCTCCTCAATAAAAATGCACGATTTAGTTTCCTTATTTTTAATTCTAGATTTTCTAGAATTTGATAGATTTAAACAAAGGATACTATGGATTAAATTAAATTTGATTAAAACCCAATGTTTACCTCTATAATGCTTTGGCGCGCCAAGAGACCCAAACATGTGATAATTAATTATACGTGTAGCGGATGCCAAGCTATTTGTTGACATAAGCGGGGAAGGTTTGCCACCACGTAGCCCTCCATAATGATTATTGTTGTCTTCCGCAGCAGTATCTTCCTTTAAGATACTGCGCATAACTATACTCTCTTGATCACTAACGAATTGCGTCCGTGGTTTTATGCTCTGCAATCATAATCATCACAATATAATTAAATATTATACTCAAACTTCGATACTATTTTGCAGAAATGAAATGTCACGGAATCTCCCGTTTTTTTAATGTCATATATTTAGTCATGTACAGAGTGGTTTACTTAACTTGAAAATCTTAAATATTATATTTATTTTAGATGATAAAAAATGTTTTTGATAACAGTGAAATAGTTTTGATTACTTTGTTTTTTGTACGTCTGCCTAGCTGAGCCCACTTAACCAAGATTTTGGAGAAATTAAAACCAAATTTTGAGAGCGTATAAATAACGCATTATTATATTTATTAAGATACATTAAAATTTGATTAAGTGGAGGGGAGGCTAGCCAATTGTGTTTTTTCTTTAGATTGAGGCGCCATATGTATAGATAAGAAAATTCACTTTTTTAGATGTAATTATATGTAGATGATTTTTTACATAATATGATTTCTCTCTTTAATTATTCTATACGTAAAATTATTATCAAGATAGAGATATCGAAAATTTAATAGTTTCGAATTACTTAGTTTATTTTTCGGGTACCCGGGTAATACAAGTACTTGAATATTATTCGTGGGTTTCAAGGAGAACCTGGTATTCGGATTTCTCGGTCCAAATAGTATGTACTGGGGCAGTTAAAAAAAAAGTTATTTTTAGTTAAACTTTAATTAAACTAATATTATGCAGAAAGTTTAAAATTTAAACAGCTATATAACTTTATGAAAGTAAGTCATGTGATCATGAATTGAAATTCAGTTAAAAGCTCTTGAATTTTTGGATGTCACAAATTCTTTCATTTTTTTTGTTATGTCATAGATAATAATATGAATAATCGCGCATAGCAAGTAAATAAATATTTGTGTAAATAAATACTAAAAGATACTTTAGGATAAATACATATATTAATTTTTAAGGGACTCACTTGTTGGATTCTAATTTTCCTATGTTTGGGCATCATATCATTCAGGTTAACTTTACTGGCCTCCTTCAAAGATTCAACGCTAGGCAATGTTTCAGCGATGATGTTTCGGCCAACCTCACCAGAAATTGATTTTTTCATCTGACTTGTTTTGAATTTTTCCGTTGCTTCCAGAGGATTTATGTAAAGATTACTATCTGCGTCTTCAGTTAAATCACCCTGCGGAAATGAAAGAATTGTAAAAGTATTACCATAGTAGAAGTCTAAAACATAATTTTATTATAAAAATGACGAATCTTTGCATGTATATGAATAATTTATCTAATAATAATAATAAAAATTACATCATATTATATTATATTAAGGTTATAATAATAATTAAAAATTAATGATAATTAATAAATTTTAATAATGATTAATAATAATTAATAAATTTTAGTAATGATTAATAATAATTAATAAAATCTAATAATGATATTTTACTTTGATATTAACGTTGTTTATTGATATTATATGAAGAAATTATAATTAAAATTGATTAATTTATATGTAACATGTGTTACATATAAATAAATAAAATATAATTGTCATCTTTAAAGATCTTTTAATCAGAGACTAGAGAACAAAGATTTCGTCAAATTCCTCCGAGAGAGGAATATAGGCTATCTCGCGCCTCCATCAATGGCAATGTGTATACATGATGTATACAGTCTAATCATCTTTAGGCTCTGCGCACAAGAATATCCCTAATGCGTTATATATAACGTTAAGTATTGATCATAAACTGAATCTTGTATGTAATAGTAAACTTACATCCCACACAAAGAAAATCATAACTGAACCATTACTAATGCTAACATTTTGTGAACCTTGCCATTCATCAGGACGAGGAACACTGATACTGAGTTACTTCTCCGGAGAATTCCCTTTATATAAATTCTGTTGAGAAGGGAAGTTGGAAGGAGATGGGGAAGAGCGGTTTGCCATATTTTACTTACCCTATGTTATAGCCCACGTCTTTGTTTAAATTATTTGAGTGTTTCTGGATTATTAAGGTCTCCCTGTACTTTCTTGGAAAATATGATGCCGTTGTAGCTATAGTAGTTGTTTTATTTAATAGTAGTTGATGTCCTGATTCAATGCTGTGTTCTGCCAATGCTGATTGTGACTATGGGTAGATAGTCTGAGTTTGTTTATACGTGATGCGATCTAGGATTTGCTAAATGTTTTATCGCAATATGAAAGAGAGGAGGTGGAGCTGAAAGAATTTCTGAGAAATCTTGTCTATTTGTGTCTTAGTGAAATCCTAAGAAATTCCAAAAACTGAAGACCTCTACTCAGTTCTGCAAGTGAAACCAGGAGAACGGTGCGCATATAGGAACGGGATGTCAGATTGAAACATATCACACAATCAGATTGGAAGAACACAGCACTGAGGATATCAAATACTATTTTATAAAACTATTATAGCTATAACGAAATTTTCCAAGGAAGTATACGGAAGCTGTAGAAATCCAAAAACATCAAGAGACACGGCAGTGTCTCGTGCCAAATATACGCGCCCGTACTAGATGCAGGAGATCCTACAGTGTATCTTTACTCGAACCGAGTGAAGTTGAATTGACTGGAAACTCTCTATAGGTCATATCTAAAAAACGGCTACGTGGACGAATGGTGCTTTCCAACAAGGACATAGTCAGACATAGTGTAACACAGTGAATCATTACACTCTTGTTGTTTGCCTACGTTAAATAAGGAAATGACTCTGTGTTACATAAGTGTCTAACTGTAAAGTATCCTTGCTGGAAAATAGCCGAAATTTTTAATAGACTCAAAGCTTGAATAATAATAAGAGAATATTGAGAATAATAAGAGAGGTATTTCAATTTTCTCATTTTTACATAAAAATGAGATAAAATTTTATTAAGAAATGTTATCGTCGTCGTCTAGTGTCAAGTCAAATCGACAATTAGTATTCAAATACACTCACACACACTTCCAAGCATCCTCCACACCCATACTCACGTATCTCTCACGATCTTACCCTCCCTTCCTGTAGTATCTCCTATCAACAATTCTTCCTATATGTTGCATCTTCTCTCTGGAACTTTCTCCCCATTTCTATTTCTTTATTGTTTATCTAACTGACTTACATGTCTTGATCGTTTCATTGCCATTATGTTTACAATAGTCAAACTGTCAACACGGTTATTTATCATTTTTGAACGGTTCATGTGAATTCTTATTTTACTGTTTAATTTATTACTTTATAATGCTTAATATATTTAACTATATAATTTTATTGACATGACACAGTAAACCGGATGGTTTGATAGAACATTTGCGGCAAATTAATTTTTATTTCGACTAATTTTTGTTCATGTAAATATTTTGTTATGACATGATTGTCTTCTTATAAAATTTCTAATTTGTCATGATTTTTATCTAATAAATTAGAATTTAAAGAATATATTAACAAGATGTAAACGTAACAATTATTTCTGACCAACTTCCAGCGTATGATCATATTAATTCATTTTTTTATATACTAATGTTTTTTTGATAAATTTTATATTTACACGTCTATCTGCGAATACATTAATTTTATGATTTGGTGTTATTATTATACTAAAGAGGAGCCAAAATGGAATTAAAACGTATTTATGTATACGCTTTTTTGTTATATTTAATATAGAATATTTATATACATGTTAATAACTTGTGTTGGCTCCGAAAAGTTTTTATTATTTTTTTTTATTTATTCGTTAGAGCCTAAATTTATACACACATATATATATATATATATATATATATATATATATATATATATATACATGTCATTTTTCACTAATATATTACTGCATTCATAAACAAAAAAATAATTTATTATTAGCCATGCGACTCATACCTGTGAATGTGACGGATGTGTTTGGCAGCTTGCATATGTATCTGAACTGTCGATGCTTCCCTGTTCATTGTAAGTCTTTGCATAGTGATACTCCTGCTCGTTGTACATACTTGCGAAGCTTAACGTTTCCAATGGCTGAATTGGAGAGACCTTTGATTCCATTAGTGATGAACTTAAATGTTCTGCGCCGCTTCCACCAATACCATTGCCGCTATTAAATCTAAGGGACCTCATTTCTTGACACACTGGGTTACGAAAGTCACTTGTAGCAAGGGGCATTATGCTCTCCGCGTCCGTGAAGTCTTTGTATTCCTAAAAATACGAAATAGATGAAAAGTCTCGATTACACGAAAGCAAAGAAAGTTGAAAGCAGTATGCTTTTGCCTAAATTCTACGTAGCTTTATAGATACTGACTTTTTTGTCTAATCAAAGTTTTCTCTTAAAAAGTAATAATTTATACCTCTGTGGATTTCTGTAAGTTTCTTCGAATCGTTTAAAGTCCATTTTGTAAATGTTTTTCAAATATGAATTTCTAAAATATACATACATTCTAGAAATATATCTGGAAAATATAAATATACTAACTGCTCCCTTATATATCTTGGATTTTATTATAAAAATTAACATCTAATTCAAAATTACTTCTCTGTTTAAATTATGAATATACTTGTTACACATACACACACACACACACACACACACGCGCGCGCGCGCACATATACATACATATCAGATACTTAACTGTTATAAAAAAAAGTTATAGCATAATAATTATATCTTTCTTGAACGATTTTAGTTATTAATAATCATTATAAATAATTACAACTATTTTTGATTGCGAATAACCATTACTGATGTCGGAAATTTTATTTTTGATTACGAATATTATATATAGATGACTAGAATTTTATATTGGTTACGAATAATCATTATCAATAACCAAAATTTTATTTTGGCTACCCAAATTTCTAAACTATACAGACTTTGTTGATGGTTACTGGCAAGCAATATCGATAACGAACATCTTTTCTGGTCACTATTGGTCCTCGTCAATTTTATTATTACTACGTATATATAAAATTAATTAATAAAAGATAAATATATTATTATTTATCAAAAAAGAATAAAATAAAAGATAATATGTTTTAAAATGTTTATATCTTTTGTACGTTTCTCTGTATTTTTTATTTCTTTTTCAGAAATCGGTACTTTATCAGTACCGGTTTCTGTAAGACTAACTTAATGGTACGCGGTACGTGATAACTAACTAGAAAAAAAAAGAATATTGATAAAATGTGCAGAGAAATAAGTTCATACATTAAAAAAAATTTATATAAATATTAATTTATCACTAATTGGCCCGGTCAGTTTTCCATGCTCCATGTAGATAATAGGAAGGAAAAGAAGCAAATAGCACGAAATTCGGTGATGCGGCATGATCGATGTCGTGGTTAAACGATTTCAAATACATAATCAAAAATGAACATGGGTATATTGTATATACTACAAATGAGAGAAATAATTTCGTAATTTGTAAAAAAAAAACTTTTTTCGCGTTTTCATCATGGAGATTGCAAATAATATTAATGGCCATGATAATACTGTTAAATCGAGTAAGAAATCGGACGAAGTTATATGTAGAAATTATCAAATTAATTACCTATAGTTACTTTATCGCATTCCGCGTATCGCGTGCGCCACATCTAGGGCTAGTTTCACCAACGCCAATTATTTAATCGGCGATTAACTGATTAATCATTGATCCCTAATCGTATCCTTATGGATAAATGGCCATCTAAACGTCTGTAAGCATACTTAAATTTGACTCCATTATCTCAAAAATTACTGCTTAAAATAAAAAAATTCAAATAACTTTTTTACTTTCATTTTTCGAAAACTTTCTTGATATAATATTTTGAATCACAATTTTACATCCTGTATATACAGTGAGTGCAAAAAGTATTCGTACAGAGAAAATATTTTTAAAAAAAACTTTATTTAAAAAAAATAAATATTATCCAGCGAGAAATGAGTCATCGAGTTGATGTCGAATCAATCGATACGTTAATTTCAACACCAATTCGACGTCGATTCGACGTTTAATTGACGATCATTTCTTGCTGGTTAATTAATAATTTATTCATAAAAAATAAAATAGATTATATGTTTCTTAAAATTATATATATATATACCAAAAAGATGTGTATTAATTATAGAAAATATATCATCTGAAAAATAAGCGAAAATTAAAAATTCTATTGTTTGAATGTTTAAAAAGTATTCGTACAATTGAGAAATTTAGCTTCTAAAATCAGAAATACATGCGAAGCTCGTTTTTTATGTTAAAACAAAATATATTCATTGTACAAAATTACTAATTAATGTTTATTTTTTACAAATAAGACTTTTTTATAAAAAATTTTCTTGTACGAATACTTTTTGCTCTCACTGTATATACATACAGAAAAAAATGACAAATCGCAGATTCACAATTATAGTCTTTCAGAATTAAGAGTTGGTCTATATCAAAAAATGCGCTTATCTTATCGCACTCATTTGCAATGTGATTTTATAATGAATAAGAAAGCCACAGAATGTTGTGCGTTATCTCCCTCTTTTGTTCTCTCTCCCTCTCCCTCTATCTTTCTCTTCCTATCTCTCCCTTTCTCTCTCTCTGCTCTTGCTTCTACATAGATAAAAAATAATTTCTATCGGCATTGTCATTATCTACTGTACTCGCCTGATTGCTTTCGCATGCATGGAATATGCGCCAAATCTGCAATACGGTTGTCCATATCTACTTAAGAAAAACCATTTTGTTGCTATTAAGATTTTCTTTTTGAAGTGCTATTATGTTATCACATTCGATTGAATACAAGAGATAGAATCCCAGATGACATACATGTCCGAAAACGAAACATAAAACGTCTTAAAAACGTCGTAAAAGATATTTCAAAGACATTTTTTAAATATGTCATAAAGACGTCTAAAGACCTCTTAAAAAACGTCTCGATTTTAGACTTTTCTGTTATCTGGGGTAAGACCGTTCAAGAATACACACTTTCTCTGTCATACTGTACAACTTATATACGAATCCGAATTTAAGCAATAAAATGCTGCTTAAGCTATACCTTATAGTTTGAATTAAAAATTTTTCAAATATTAATTTAATATAAATATTTATTTTTACAGAAGATTAATTGTACTAAAAGATAAAAATGCGTACTCTTAGACATGTGTCATCATCTACAGATGATGATAACGATGATATCTTACAGATTTTCTAACAATTTGTATTTGTATTAAAACCTAAATCTAGTGAAAATTGGATCTAGTGCCAAAGCTGTTAGGTCTAGATCCATTGATTATTGGAATCGAACGTGGCGTCAGTCAAAAACTTACTTGCATGAATTATGCAAGTAAAAAAATACTTTAGATATTTATAAAAAATTATATTCAATAAAATATAAATGATAAGCTTATAAATATATAAGCGATATTTTTTTCATATCCCTGCGTACTCTTGAATCACTTGTCGAAGAATATGCATTTTTCACGGACTGAATTAAGTTTTCAAGTGCGTGCTTTAAGATCATCTTGTTATTTTTTTATTTTTGATATAATCTTTATAAAATTTATTTTTGGTATAAAAATTATTACAGAGATATAAAGTAAATATATCATTAAATGCAAAGCAGAGACGTGTATGCACACAATATATAAAAAAAAAAGAAAGCAGCAATTTCACGATAGACATCCGACATGTGGTAAGAAATAATGTTGTGGCTGACATGTAGTCAGGGGTGGAGAAACTTTAGTCGCCTATGGATTATGCTGCACTAGCAGAATAGAAGGATGGCAAGGAACTCATGCAATAAATATCTATCTCGTGAGTTCTGACTAAAGTTGAAAAAAAAAATGAAAGTTCCGAGGATGAGAGTGACCATATACTACGACACAGCAACAGAAATCGCATTCGTTCTTGACCTTTTTCGACAGATTGCCTTTGAATCGGTTCATAATCTGATTTATGGCCACAGCACATTTGCATAACGCATAACGTATAATGCATAAGAGAATCAATCGGTTCCTTTTTTTCATGAAATGAAAGGAAAGGAAAGATTCTGATTAGTTAATTCTCTTATGCACTTATGTGTACAACAGTCTGTGCTATGGTCTTTATATATAGAGCAAAAGTAATAAGCTTATGGCACAGCGTTATGTCTGGACGTTTATGAAAACAGATTGTCGCATTTGGGATAGTTATTGCGGACTCTGCCAATAACCCAAAGTAATTCGCAATGTTTCAGCATTATTGGGCAAGTTCCGCACTATCCGGCAGATTCAAGCACGTCCATCTAGATATTATTGTAATACCTATTTCGAAGAATATTGTCTCGTTTGTGTTGACTATTTCACACGATGATCCGAGACACTCCCTATGACAAACTAATCCTGATGGAAATTTTTTCCTGAATTGTAATGAATAATGAAATATTACTGAAATTGAAACGAACAATGATAAAATATTATTGAAATTGTAATGAATTATAATGAAATATTACTGAATTTCGTATTGAAATCTATATCAATTGATCATGCACTTTCAGCAATATTTCATTAAGATTTCATTACAATCCATTAAGGTTTAAGATTTTATTTACATAAAAATACAATGCGTATACACTCGTGGACAATGAAGCTGCAATATTTTTTTACGAATGTTTTACGGAATGCGCAAAAATGTTTAGAGTGCATTTATATCATATATCGATGCTTGTAATGAGCGATTACAAGCACAACTGTTATATTAAACTCATATTATGAAATTAAAATCATATGAAATAGAAATATACAAGATGAAATCAAGAAATGTACGACGCGACATACATTTAAGATAAATAATAAGTAAAATGCCTTTGCGAGCCACCGATTGAAGAGCATAGAAAAATAGTATAATTAAACTTCTCAGTTTGATTAATAATGAAATTTATTCTTTGAAACATTTCGATCCTAGAGCCTCCTCAGTATAAACAAATTGACACAATTACAGAGAATCTCTGACATTATCACATGATGTGATTTATCACATTAGTCATAAAGTTATCAAACAATGCAAATCTATGAATTGATGACATTCTTGAAATATAATTAAAATATTAAATATGAACCTAGAAGAAAGAAAAAGCAAAATTAAATTCACATCAATAAATCTGAAATATCAAACTATAATCTCTTCTTCGATCTACAGATAGTCATCTTTCCTCATAGAAATTGTACAACAAATAGGTTGTCATCTCTCCTTATAGAAATTGTAATAAATCAAACTAACAACAATCATACTGATAAAATCATACTAAAAATAAGTACTAATAAAATATTTTTCATTTTTATATGGAAAACCCAGGGAGTTATAGAAAAGTCAAGGGGTTCTAAAATTCATTTTCTCTAACAATCTTGGATATACATCGTTGCATATAAGCTAAATCTATAAATTTCGGATTACACTTTAAACCGATAATAAAAATTCTTACAGTTAGTGGCTCGCAAATAATCGTAAGATGTAAAAGGGTCTCATTCGAGCCGCACACTACCTAGATGATTGTAAAATCATACGGTAGACAGCTAAAAAATGAGCCATAAAATTTATTTATCGGGCTATAAACACGGTACTAATACTAATAGGGATTGCATTGTCACTAAGACTTACCTTCACAAAAATACAAAGCGGATATTGGAAACTGATACTACGCAATATCACGTTGTACGTTATCATGCCAAGAATTTAGAGAAAATCTATTGCCTACGACATGTTCTTCGAGACACAAAGCATAATTCATTTAATCACTATGAGATATCGCAACAAGCAGGCTAGAAAATGATGATATACCGATTTACCCCGCTATCCCGCTTTGCCTTAGTCTCTCCTAATGAATATATACTATTCTAATTTTTTAAATAAAACTTGTTTTTAATGCTATATTAGAAACTTAATTTATTAATATTTTTTAATAATAATAATTGTAATATACTAATATTTTAACAAACATAAATTTCTAACAAATTAACTTCAATTTGCAATTATTAAAACTAAACTTTTCACTAAAGTTACTCACCCAGGAGCAGTATGCAGCACCGCCACCAGATGATCTTAGTGGAATCTGTATTTCTCGTAAATAAAAGAACATCCAGAATAAAATAAAAGATGCATTGTGAGATTCTTCATCCATATTTTAACGAAATTATTTCTTGAAGGCAACCCTTGGTTTCGAAATGAAAATAAAGTTTATTTTGATAGTTTCGTTAAATTTTTTTGTAAAAGTTAAATCAGATGTGTACTATTCCTGGAAATTATATGAAATTAAATAAATATTGAATCAATGTTCCTGAGTATCTTGTGCAGTTCAACAGACATTAAGTGTCTATAATATCTTTTAATTTACGTTTTATAATATTGCAATTCAACGTTTCTGAAATGTTGCTTCAACATTTATGTGCTGTATGAATAGAGACAGAAAATAAAATATAATTGATTGGATCCAAAGATAACAACTTTAATCACATTGAATTACATGATGAGTAGATTATCTGCTTGAATTTGCCTAATGTTTTAAAAATTCAATTTTGATTCAATTTTTAAAATAAATGTTTTGTAACACTAAATGTCTCTAAAATATTCCAAAGATATCGGAAGCTTTAATTCGGATATTTAAAATATTTAACAAATAAAATATTCAATATATGTTTATTTTTAATGTTTTTTTAATATATTTTAAACATTACTACTAACTGATTATATTCTATATTATCTTATTTGTATTCTACAATTTTGATAATAGATATCTTCCTCCAATTTTTAACCTTTTTTAAGAAAAATATATATGATCCAATATGTGAATGTATGTGAATGTGTTTTTGTATTGAATGTATGCGAGTGTATGTGTGCATGCATGCATGCATGCGCGCATGTATACGAGGTGTAGTTATTAATATAACGGACTGATCATCATAAATGTTGGATCTCTTTCCGAAACCATGTCGAGCTTAAAAATCGAGCAACGAATTAATTTGGAATCAATTTTAACATAGGTAGGGAGTATATTGAAAGGGATTATAATTAAATTGTTAGATTTTTAAAATAAAGTACTTTTTCATACCACCATCCTGTTATTTTAATAGCCACATCTCATATATATTGCGTGTATTTACAAGCTTATATGTGTAGAAAGAAAAGAATTCGTACATGCATGTATGCATATACAGGATGTAACTAAAGTAAGGTAATAAATTTATTATCCCTACATCAAAACATAGAAAAACATTCATGTGAACGTATGTCCGCAAATTCACTATTACTGAGATATAGTTCAAAATGTTTGCCTCCAGTTCCATTGCCTCCATAACCCTCGATCTAAAAGTTTAGTCTGTGAAGACACTTAAAGTTCTTAGCTTATGAACTTTCAATTGCCAATAAAGATATGCTACACCAATGCATTTTTTATACTTGACGTGCAATTTCCCCAGGATTTCTGAAAGAGTCCATGATCTGACGTGTTCAAACATGTATCGAATTAAATGGGAAATACTTCAAACATATATTATAATTATAATTAAAAATTGAAAATAAATAATATTAAATAATAATAGATATTACTTTTTTCCCCTAACAAACATTTTGAGCTGTATCTCACAGTAACAATGAGTTTGCGGAAATATGTTCAAATGAACTTTTTGTCATGTTTGATGTAGAATGTTCGACCCTGAAATTTATCATCTTATTTTAATTACCCTGCAGATAGATAAATGTAGGTGTCTCTACGTTTTTAAAATATATTTAACTTTCTGATAAATATCAAAAGAAAATATATTGTTTAATTTTGACACATGGCGTAATTGTTTCGTGGATAGAAAGACACAATGCTTTGATCTAAAAGAATTAATTCTTAAGAAGCCTTTACATGGGAACATTAAGCATCGAGTTCAAAAATTCAATCTTTCGTTTGAAAATTAAATCACAAGTGCCTATCGTGTCATACTATCTGACGATGGAGATCAATTTTGGATATTTGAGCCCTTGTAACTCCAAAACTTTTATTCGGCCTGCTGACCATTGAGACTTTTGATTAGTGAGTCGAAACCTACGTCAAAATTTCAGCCAATTTCGGGATGCCATTTTTTTAAGAAGTGTTCAGGGTTTTTTTTAGTATTATATGTTAAATGTAGTGTATATTAGAACTAATCACTCTTAATTTATTCATTGTGCATTAAGAAACAGGAATCAGGAGATTCAAAATCATGCATCAATGAATTTCTGTGCAAATGCTCAACGCTTGATGCTCCGATGTAATGACACCTTTAAGTAAAGAAAGAAGGAAAAACGAATTACGGGTGCTTTACTAAAGCTTTTAAGTGAACCGTGTTCTATTAACGAAAATGTTATGCTTCGTTAAAAGAAATGGTAGGAGAGGCAGTGCATACACCCAGTGGACTATATAAGTAGTGTGAACATCGTATAGAAGGCGTATAGAACGATATACATATATCTTGATTTCGAAATATTTCAAGAAGTAAAGAGAAGATGAAAAAGTTCACATTTTGTTCGAAGAGCCGGACAAAAAATTTATGTCCGGATGACAGAGAAATGCAGAGTGAGAAGATGCATACGTTAAATGTAATTAATTTAAGTTTTAATAACCACATGTTGGTACTATGGACTCATTAACAGCCCATTGGTGTATGTAGTGCCGCCAGAAGGAAAACGTTAGTGGTCGTAAATACCTTCGTAGTACAAAAGCAACACTCGAATTCACTAGGTAATTCATCAATTTTCTCGAATTTTCTGCTGTCTTTTTTCTCTTCATCCTACAAAAGGTCACACACACATATATATATTTCCTGATTTAATTTTCATAAATAAATACACAGCTTTCGCTTCAGAAACGATCGAAATGTTTTATAGCCTCTTCTCTTCTTTTAATGTATGTCTCTATCTTCTTTTTCTCTTTCATGATTCTTTCAACTAAAGTGCTGATGATACAATTCGATCGATTCAAAAACGAGCAAAAATATCAATAACTTAATATCGTTATAAAAACGCGAATAATTGGACGCGAGTGATTGGAGTTAGAAGATCAGAATTTTCATATCACGAGACTGAGATCTATCCACGATCATAATCGGATGTACTTCTCGTGTGTATTTGTAATACTGAATGACTTATGTGAATATGTACCTACCACTTTGTTAATTCTTTTGAACGTATTTCAGAGAAATGTACTATCTCTCTTGAATATTTCGACCAAACAAAATATAATTATAAACAATTACGAATAAAATTTATATAAAATAAACAAGTGTCAGTTTTCAAATGTTGTTAAACTTTCTTTTCGACGATTATTTATATCTAGACAGCATTAGTTTCAAGTCAATTGCAAAAAATTAATAGAAAAACTTCAATATTAAGATCACGCACATCGAAAAAGAAAGTTTTTATAACTTTTCTTTAAATTATTTGAAAGCTTGAAAATTTCTCTTTATAATGCGTTCTTATAAATTGAGCTACGATCTTTTTTACCAAGTTCTTAACTTAATGTTATCAATACATTTTCATAACTTTTATCAATATTTCTAATGTGTCGCCAATATTAGTATTACCGGGTGACACCTAAGGGCTTCAGCACAAGTATATCTGTAACTGAGTCGTGAAACGTGAGATGTCGTAGGTCAACCTATAACTATGATTCAGTTACAGTCATTTTTGTGCTTAGGCTTTAATTTGGAGCGTAATAAATTGAACACCGCTCGCAATTGGATTTTTTTATTAGACATGTTCAGAGGATAAAGACTCCATGTTGATTTACGCAAGATGCTCACTGATCCAGCAGCCTTATATTATGATTGTTCAGCTGAAGTCATTTTGTGTGTGATGACTCTTAAAATTGATTAGATATAGAGTTTGGTTACAGAATATATATAATTGAACACAGAGCATTGAGCGATCGAATATCACACGATTGAATCCTGAACACATTAAGTGTGTCAAATCGAATAACGATTAATTATTACGTAGTCAGATGAAATACGCCTGCATTATTCTATATGCAAGGTATAGCATACGTAGAAATGTATTAGGTCATTTAAAAAGTATTCGCGGTTTTTTGTTCAATTTTTGAATGAAAAAACCGCGGATACTTTTTAAATGACCCAATAACATGGTTGGGCTTATATCTCATATGTGCGACTCGATTTGATAAATTCTGTCTTAACGTTTTAAGCATACATTTTTACGATTTTTAACTACAGAAATATACATAAAAACATCAATTTTTTTCATACCCGTCACACTAGAAAATCTCCTTAAAAGAGCTACGAGTAACATCAACGGTATTACGGCTACGTAAAAATGACATATAAATATTGTTGTGCCCACCTTCAAACATTTTATTATGCTCTTAGCAACAATGAACGCGTGGACTGTCTCTTGACACAAGACATACGATTCGCGGATCTTTTTTAATTAACTATCTTGTATTCTTTATTTTTTCTTAGACTTATTCTTGGAATCACCATTATTGCTACTATAGTTTTAATTTAGTAAATTAAAGTAAAACAAAAAATGAAAAGAGTTGAAAAGAACAAAATATAATTTTAATATTTTAAATTATATTTATAATTTTCAAAATTTAATATAGATTTTTTATTTCCCATTTTTAGCAATTTATCTTGAAAAACATAACTCTCCTTTTATTTCTTTTTCTTCCCCTCTCTCCTTCTCATTCTTGCTCTCTTCACTCGTGATACCACAGCTCGCCCTACTAAAAAAAAACATGTCACAAAATTGCATAATGAAACCATATAATTAAGACAAATAAATCTCGTAACAAATTATTCCACAATTAATGATTTTTTTTTTATTTTTTTATTTGATTTCATAAATCATGTAATTTGAAGAGTGATGGATGAAATTATTTCTAATATCATGTGATTTTTCAAATTATATGATTTTAAAAACTTACATACTAATTTGAAACAATCTATTACTTGTCTTAATTACATGATTTCGTTATGTAACGATTTTTCGACATGACATGATTTTTTTCAATAGAGCTCAATGATGAACTATCTTGACACATATGTCGAACTGAATTTTAAATTATCTCGATGTATTTGTGAATGTTAAAATGAATTCTTTTCATTCCCAATGCGTTTTTATTAACTTATTTTTAGGAATCGCATAAAGTACATTTCTATGCCTTTCGATCCAAAAAAGATTTCAGATTTTTTAAATGCATCGTGAATACTGCTCAATTCAAAATTCTGAATAGGAAATGTAATTTTTCAATCTAATTGAAACTAGAAAAAGTTTTTCCATTCAATTGAATCTAAAAAAAAAATAATAATAAAAATGGACATAAGTACTACCAAAATACGCATTCGGATGATTCAAATGGATTAAAATTTTAATCCATTTTAATCCATTCTCGTTTATTGGATACTTTCAAAAGCAATTATTTGCTTAAAAAAATCCAAACTACAGAAGACTGAATGGTTATGAACATCACATTCTTATATATTACTACGCGAATATCATATGCACAAATATACAAATTTTCGCACTTAACGCATTTTTATATCGAATTAGATATCTAAGTCTAATTTTAAAGCTGGTTCTCTGTGCAGCATAAGTGTAACTTGCGTCAGTTAATTAAATTGTTTCAACTATTATAACGTGTAGTAGAGACAATTTGATACAATTTGATTGGCTGATGCAAGTTACGCTCACGCAAGTTATACCGCATGGGGAACTAACTTAAAAATTTAATGTCTATTCATGTAAATTACTACTCTGTGGACGATAATTTCGTAAATACAGATTACAAAGCTTTTATATCAAACAAATGTTAATCATAACTTGACAGCTCAAAATGCCATATTTGATTGAGAAATGGTAAAAATTTCAATTTCAAAAATTGTTTCCGTTCTCGGCATAAACTCTATCTCCCAGACACGTATTAATGTATATACTTTAATTTAAAAATGCATCACAAATATTAAATGCATTCAGTCAATAAAACAGACGATTTTAGGATCCCTTTAAGGGTAGCCCCTTACATACGTATATTTTCTGTGGCTAAACTAATGTATTTTTAGTACTTAAACTTTTAGTACTTAAAGTGAGATATATGTTTAATGTATGATGAAAATGAGAAAGAGAATTCCAGTATAATCTAATGCAGGAATAAAAACAGATCTCATAAGGAAAAGATGGTATTATAGCCAGTAAACAGTACATGGCTCTTTTAGTATCTCTGTAAAAATAAGTCGTTTATAAAATGTTTGTGGTATATGTCCTCTTTATGTCTTAAATACTTTACATAGGTTTTCAGCCACAAAATTGCATGGCAATGTCCAAAGTTTATAATAAATAATTAAAATTTCAAGAAACCTTATTATTTATTATTATATGTAACAAATAAAATGCACAGTTATTAGTATTTTTACTTAAAATAAAACAAGAAAATTGAATTACGGCATAAAATATAATTATTACTTTTAAAAAAATTTAACCTGCCGGGATTCCAACTTTCGTCGAACGGATAAGAAAAAATATATATTAGGTATATGTATAATAACTTTGTGTCTCAGTCCGCAACTACATCGCGCCGCTTTCTTATTACCGACGCATAGTTCTAATACCTATTCTACAACTGATCGAACACTCAACTTTAACTGCAATTTTTTCTCAGAACAAAGCCCTTTCGAAACCCTTTTATATTGTTAGTACACTTAACCTCCTCTTTCAAAAGAGCTATGGTTCATCTCATTCGGCAGTTTACAATTCTTGCCGTCTTCTTGTACGCAATCAATATGCAGAAGAAGTTATGTGTACGTATATACACATTTGCATATATTCTGCAATATTTTATTTTTTTTTAGTTTGTAACCAAATACTGTCTTTTAAACAAAATTTTTTTAATAAAACTAATTTTTTAAATTTATTTTTGTAAAAGACCATCCTACCACCCCTATTTCTCTTCGAGTTATGCAGTTTCGCTACATTTTTATAAATAGTCTTAAGTAATAAATGTGTCGTAAATAATAAATGTTTGAGTCTACATTGACTGAACAATACTTTGACGAACGTAATTGCTATGTTTTAAATTTAAATGTTGATTATTAACCAAATTATTATATAAAATGTAAACAGAGTGCCATTTTTTTCTTGACAATTTACATGTCATTGACACATCAATACATATTATTATAATACATCAATAGCGCACGCACACATATGCATAAATTTTCATAACGCATTTTCGTATCAAATTAGGTACTAAGTATCCTAATAGTAGTTCTAAAAACTCGACGTTGTTTGTACATATAAACTACTAGTCTGTGAAGTACAATTTCGTACAGATTGCAAACACTCATATATATCAAACGTTATCACGATGTTGATTAACATCATATTGGACTAAAAGCTCTAAATATTATATTGGACTACAAATGATAAAAGAAATCTCAATTTCAAAATTATTTTTTCCATTCTCGATACAAAAATGCCACCTCACAGACCAGTGTATCTATATGAAATTATCTAGATAGTCTAAATGAAATGGCTTCATCTTATACAAATGATACAAATTCAGGCTCAAGTAAATATATCAGTACAATAAAAAAGCCTCTCAGACCCAATACAAATTATTAACATCTATAAAAATTCATATTTATTTAACGAAACGTTTTAAATCTTGTTTTAGGTCCTTCTCAATATATAATTATCTCACATAAATTATTAGCAAATCTTACAAATACATTTAATCGAAGTCGTTAATTCATTAGTTAAACATTGGAAAAAAAACGTTGGTCAAGATGATTGTCAATTTATTATGCATAAAATTTCTTTATATGAATAAAAGTTGAACGAATTTTACAGTAATTAGTATACATCGAACTGTCTGGTTTAAATTACGAGCTGAGATGGCAGAAAACAGTGCTAATAGCTCGATAGTTATAAACGTAATTTGTATTCGACAATTATAACTCGACATGTTACAAACATAAAATGGTTTTATTTTATTTTTATTAGAATATATTATCTTTATCCGCATTTTAAATAAAAAAGTGTTATCAAAAAACGTTATCAAAAAAATATTAGTTTTGTTTTGATAATACTTTTATATAATTATATTTTTCAAATTATCGATGATAAAGATCTAATTATCTAAATAATTTGAAAAAAATAAATTTTTTTATCTAAGATACAAATGAAGATAATATATTTAAGTAAAAATAAGATGAAGCTATCTCATCTAGATTATCTAGATAATTTTATTAATTAGCAAACACTCACAGATACGTATTAATGCGTATGCCTTGATTTTGGAAAAGAATTTTCAAATCTGTAAAAAAAGAAAAAAAGATATTGCGACACAAATTTTTGCGTTTAGTCTATAAAATAGGCGATTGTAGGATCTTCTTAAAGGAAGCTTAAAGTTATTTAAGTCCGTTACACGGACTGTGAATGCGATTATTTTTCAGGACATCATTTTTCTACAATTAAAGTATAAACATTAATGTAATCCAAATCGGTTGACCAGATAATAGATTATACGAACAATGTGGAATTCTTAGATCTTAGAATTATATTTAAACATTTGATTCTATACTATACCTTTTTACGAAAATTTATGTGTATGTGTATATACGTATAATATTGATATTGTAGTATGTAGTATAGATGAGTTTTTTAAATGAAAATAATTTTAAAATAAAATGATTTTTTAAATTTTTTAATGATTTGTTTATCTTATTCTTATATTATGTATTTTTGAATGTTTATTTCGTATTTAAATTTTTGTTTCTTACTCAATATTTTTTATTTATCATTATAAATTTTTATATAATATAATATAAACTTTTACAAAAAAGGTTTATCTAGCAATGCAATCTAATGCTTTTAAAAGAACAAATTTTTCAAAGAGAGAATCCGTCATTTTCCTTCTGTAACATCTTATAATTAACTCGCTATACGAAAAAAAAAACCATTCTACTGGAGCTGAGTTTGGAAAGCACATGTTATTGTATTTAAGAAAAATTTTTTTATTGCTGGATAAAATTCTAACATTGAAAGTATTGTGCCTCTACCTTCTATAATCTGGACATGGTAGTCGAAGATCAACAATGCCAGATGGCAGTCGTTTTTAAAAAAAGTCTAAGGCTAACACCACACAACAATTAATACAGAGCTTATTCTTATAGCCCTGATGTGCTTTCTACAATAAGTCATTACCTAATACTTATTCTTCTCACATTCGGCTGTTGGTTAATTTCATATGATTTAAAATCTAAAACTTAGGTAATAGCATATTGTAGAAAGCCCATAACAATTATGGCGCGATAGGTGATTCAATTAGCGTATAAATTGTTTAGAAAAGCTGTATACTTGTTAGATATCGCGCATCGCGTGCAACGTTATACGATCGGGCTAATCTTCTAGGAACTATTAGTACCAACCAATAAATGTATTTCAAATAGAAAATAAGTAATACCATTTAAATGAAAATGTAAAATAGTTTCTAAAAAAATTTTGAATATAAAATACAAAATGGACATTTTGCATCTTGTATTGTTTTAAATGCATCTATCTCAAATGTATTCATCTCTGAATATAAGTTGACCGGCCTAAGCCTAATTTTAAGAACTCAACATTGTTCATGTGATCTCTAATCCAAATCAAGATTGTTTTATAAAATATGGTACTTGTATGTCAAACAAATATTATGATAATTATATAATGATTATATAATATTATTATTACGGATAACAAAACTGTAATTTTTCCACTTTTTCGTTTTTGCCTTAAAGTCAACCGGCTTAAAATATATTATACTTTAATCGTGGATAAGGATTTTTAAATCTATGTAAAGATAATTAGAAAAAAAATACTTATTTGAAAACCGAATCAGTAAAATAGACGACTTTAGGATTCCCTTAATGTTAAAAGTAAATTTCTCTTTGTCATCTTTGTCGGCTCTGCTATTTTTATTCGCTGTCATCAACGCGAGCATATTATTTCAATCTATAATAATTATACATATTCTCGGAGACATAAAATCATACTTTCATACGCACAAGCACGCGGACACACACACACACACACACACACACACACACACACCACACACACACACGCACGCACGCACGCACGCACGCACGCACGCATTTCAACACAATTTTTTTTCGTTTACTTATATTTTTCTTCTCTTGCATCTAATTAATATTATGTATCGTTTTGTTATACGTTTGAAGGGATTATATCCCAGAGCGCCAAACAAATGTTGATTCTCTCTCTCTCTCTCTCTCTCTCTCTCTCTCTCTCTCTCTCTCTCTCTCTCTTTCTCTCTCTCTTTCTCTCCTTTATTTTGTCATAAATATAAACTGTTTTTATATTTAATCTATCGATATTTTATCATCACATCAATGTTTCATTTATGACGAAAAGATTAGTCATTCGATGTAAAACAATAATAGATAGTAGAGATATATAAAATAATGCGATGGCGCAATCATGAAGAGCTCAAAATTCAAAAAACGTATATATATTTTAGTTTTTAATTATTTTCAACGTTTTATGTTTTTCAGTAACGATACCTAGATTATTAAAGATGGATAACATATTTTATTCTTTGCTTTTCGCAACTTTTCTATCATTCGTAAATATAACTGGTATGATTTTAGCTAGTTGGTCATGCTCAAAAGAGTTCTAAATAATTTTGTCAGTTTGAGAAGAAAGATGAACTGAAGGAAAAATACTGTAAATTTTAATAATTGTTTTAACAAATATAACATTTACGAACGAAAAATAAATAATTTGCTAAATAAAAAAATAATAGTTTAATTAATGATTCTTGTATCAAAAAAATATATGTTTACATTTAGCAAATATTCAATAACACTATTCAAACAAATATTCATAAAAATTTATATTTTTCTCTCAATGTGTACTTTGAAGTAATCGAAATATCATTTTTTTCGTATTTTTTTAAATAGTAATTGCCTTTTAAAATAGATTTTACACATTTAGAGCAGAGAAATGATTTTTGATATATTAGAAGTCTAAAAGGAATATACATATATATATTCAAATAGATATATTTACTATTATTTCGATTATATTGTCAAAAAGATGAGCATTGAAATCTAATGTAGTTCCTACGCAAAATTTAGATCACACATAGGCCGCAGTACAATTCATAACATGAGTGTTATTTTTCTTTAACATTTGACAAATAACAGAGATAAAATGATTTTTAAGCGTTGTGAGCGTGAATCAGACCATAGCTATATTTGAGTAAAGGTATTCAAAAATAACTAAATAAAGGATAATGATGAGATGCCGATTAAAATCATCGCAGCAAAATAGTAATAATATCTGATATTAATTCTCACTGATTAATCAAAAATGTATATGCGTAAGAACACATTTTGAAATTAGCTGCGTTCAGCAGAGAAAATCAATGAGCACTCAGTAATTCTTTAATATAGATTTAAGTGTAGGAACCAATCATATTAAAGAATCACTGAACACTCACTGATTAGTTTTCTCTGTTAAATACAGCCATTCATACATCATGAATTCATACGCAAAATATGCTCTGCATAAAAAAAAATTATTCAATTTAGTTTATTAAATAATAAGTCAATTTAGTTTATTAATTTTATAACATTTTATTTTATACGGATTATGTATATGTTTCGATTGATACTAAAAAACAGAATAGTAATAAATGTTGATCACTATATAGAATGATAGTTATTTACAATAACGAACATTTCACCGATTAGCTCGATCTTGATATATGTTGTCAAAATCATGACAACATAAATGATCTTCAGAAAGTTTTAGCCGTTACTCGTTATTTATTATTAAAAAGTTATTAAAAAATAAAGTTTACAAATATAAATGTGTATAGGTACTTTTAACTTTTAAATTATTTATAGTTGAACTCATCTTCGATTTTGATGAAGTTAGACTCATTCGACGCATTCATGGATTTACAACTTCCCGTGCAAAATGCGGTTCCACATAGATTTCCAATTTTCTATACAAAAAGTTAAATTTAATCTAAAAATAAATTAGGTTTGTGTTTGCGGAGGAAAGACCTTTCGGACACACATATATTTTATATTTTATGAAAGGTTCCATTCCTTTCCCTCTTCTTCTTTTCTTTCCTTCTCTCCTCGCGGACTAAAAAAAAAACCTTCTGAAGATCAGGGTTATAACCTTGACAACATAGATTAACGAGATATGTCCATTATTATAAATAATAATCTATATAATGATATTTCAAGAATAGGATAAAATTTTTTACATAGTTTACTGTTATTTATAATAGCATAAGTATACATAAAAAATATCTGAGAACTTTCAAGCAAACATCATAATAAATTATATGTGTTTCAAATATTAAGAAATGTTAAAAAATGTTCTAAAGATTTTAAAGATTTTTGCTCTTAAATATATGAAATATTGCTGAACGTTAATAGAAAAATGACACATTTAACGACCGATTTAAATGTTTAAATGTTGTCTAATCATTTATTTATTATGGATATTATTAAATAAATTTTTCTTAGAAGTTTTTTTTAAATTTAGTAGAAATGTATTTTAAAAAATTATGACAAAGTAACTAATCATTTAGATAAGCTATAAAAAAATACTGTATTACATAGGATTCATTAATAGGGATATCCGTAGCTATATAAATATTTTGCAAAATATGCAGCTTATTGATTCTTTTTATTGCTTTTGAGCATGAACCAATTAGCTATACAATTGTGAAGTAAAAAAGACTTATTAAATATTAGAAAAATTTAACAGTTCAATACAAACGGATCACAGACACCATTAATGCAAATAACTTTCTTTTAACAACTCTTATGGAAAAATCATTGTGTATAAATATTTATAAATTTGATCTATTTCTAACAAACGTGAAAGTCGAATACAAGTGCAATATAAACTAGAAATTCGCGGTATTTAGATTATAGAAATCTAAATATAAACCTCACCTTATGTGACTTAATTTACATTGCAAATGAGAACGATTCCTAGTGTATATCTAATCTTCTATGATCATGAATTCATGAATTTTCGATTCGAATCGTCGATCAGTGTTGACACAACTTGCGCGTTTACATTAAAGTTTATTAATTTTCCCGTTTCATCTCATGAACGATCCGACATGTGTGTTCTTTCCGTTGAGAAAAGCAGAAACTGTTCGTATCCGGAAGGAAGGAAGGAGTGTACACTTAGCGAAGAGAATCGTCACATTGCTGATTGGACGAGTTGATAGTAGGACTTGACAAAGTCCGACATGTTAGAGCAGTAGCAAATTTGCGTGTGAACGAGTAAATGTGTGACGAATGTATCTCTCGGTAGCTTCGTTCAACGATGCTGGTCAACGCGTGCTGTCGGACATTGCCTGTAACATAGCGACACCAAGTGCGTGAGAGAGACAGTCGTCATCAGATGATTCTCGATTGAAATTGATTTATTGTGACAGAAATGTAATTCACTAATATTACGCGTACCGATTACGTGATTCTTAATGTAGGAGAAGATCCCGTTGCTTATAAAATGATTGTTTATGACTTTGTTTGCATATATTACATTATAGACGGAATAATAATCAACAAATCATACTGTTTAATAAAAAATGAAAATTTTTTCTAAGAACGAAAATAATCGTAACTTTTTGGGCACTAAATATGATTCTGTTTACTAAATTGCTCTATCACGGCACAATTTTAAGAAATATTATAATTAAAGTTGCAAAAAACTAATGTAGTGTATTTTGACTACAATATATAACATGTTAGATAAGTTTTACTGCAAATAAAATTAAATTGGTAGAATTTTCAAGCTCTTAAGGGGATCTTAAAGTGAAAACCGAACGGAATTGTTATTTTACTGATTCAGTAGGAATTGCATACAAACGATTTACGTGTTACCGATACATCACTATACATTACTATATAATATCACACACATATAACGTATGTATATAAATTTTCATAGAAAGACATCACAGAATTAAATGATTAAATTTAATTCTAAGATCACAAATTAAATTGATAAGCAATTTTATAATTTGATGCTTAATTGGCATTATTTAAAGAGATCTTAATGTACTGAAAATTCATAAATCAATTTATTGCGAATTGCGAAAAGTTTTACTTCGGCCAGGAATCGAATCCAGATTTCTAGTATTCCATGCAAGCGTCTTAAGGCTGATCTGTTGTACAACAAATTTTTCAACGTGTTGATTAGTTACAGGACAAAAAGATCCGAGAAATTCTTTATCCTGCAATCAACAAGCTTGAAAAGCTTATTGTACGATAAAAAACGGGAAAACGAATGTAATATTAGCTTAAACTTTTAGACCATCGAGGCCTTAGTAATATTTTTCGCAACAACCGATAGTAGGAACACACGTACTTTTCAGAGCGTGTATAACAATAATAAATGATTTATTAATATCGAACAATGTAAATATACAATAAGTAAAAAATAACGCCATAACGATCAAAGCTGGATCTTAAGTGATTTAAATAATTCCATGTAAATTTATATACTACATTTGTAGTTTTTTTTAATTGCGCCGAATTGATTTTTCGAACTTAGAAACGCAACTGACTACTATATAATATAATTATAAATTAAATTGGCAAGCAATTTAATAATTTGATACTTAATTGGCATCGTTTTAAAGAGATCTTAATGTATTGGAAATCTGTAATTGCGAAAAATATTACATCTTCAGCTTCGCTACCGTTAGCGACCATTATAGGCGTTATTTCTTATTTATTTGTATTTACATTATAATATTTATACCTAATAAACTGTTTATTATTGTTTATACATGCTATCTTAAGAAATGCATACGCGTGAGATAATTAATTTATGCGAGTTACTTCCCAATTATCCGTGCAAACAATCGTCCTAATAAGAACGGATATTTCGTTAGGCGAGCAGAGAGAGATCAATGAGAGATAATTTGCCGGATTCTGAAAAGAATCTGGCAGCGATAGATGTTGACTATTAGGTATTGTTAGAAACGACTGTTAGGTATCGGTCGAACCGACGCCTTACACTATGCGATCTTCTTCAGAGTCGTGATATCGGGTATGTAGTATTGGATTCTCTTGTCAAAAAGATGCACGGTGATCGTGTGCATTAAGGTCCGCGTATCTCTATCTTAGAAGTAATCTCCAAGGCCAAGGGTAGTCTGATAATCGCATTCATTGGTGATAATTATTGCGGGTTGATCTTGAGTTGTTAATCAATATGATGGTTCACTTCTATCAACGGAGAAGTTGGGTTTAGGAGAGAATAAGATTCTTCTAATCTCTCTAGCTTGACGTCGAATATCTTGAGACCATTGATATGATTTATTCGATGTCCGTAAGGAGAAGCCGGGTCTTGGGAAAGAGATTCCCCGGACTTCTGGCGAATTACCGGATTGCGAGTGACTCGGGACCACTGACGGAAGTTGCTCAACGTCTGCTAGGATAAAGAAGCCGATAGTGTAAAGAGAGAAAAAATCTCTCCAAACCTCTGGTAAGCTGTCCGTTGAGTCGGGTTCTGTAGAGAGAATCTTTACGAAGAGAACCGCTGGCAAGATATCTGTGAGATCATCTGGAAAAGAATCGAGTCTAGGAAAAGACTTTTCTCTGAACCGCTAGCTAGTTCTGTTCCATTTCCTGGTATTTGCTGAACTGATTGCCCTGTTAGTGGACGCAAAAGCCTCGAAGGGGATCGACTGCTTCTCAAGTCGAAGTAGATTTCTTACTTAAGCAGAGATTGTAGGCAAGCCTTGACAAGGGTTGTTGAAAGTTATACCATCTCTAAAGACGTCTCGTGATCAGCCTCCTTGGCTAAAAAGCCGAATGTTTATAAATTGATATATTTTTAATTAATTGATTATTTTAAAAAGCTTGTATTTTATATTATAAAAAAAATACTGGTAAGATTTTTAGCAGTTTTCCTTAGTCATGCAACAAATGTTGGTATTCTTTTATTTTTGCTTAATGAAAAATGTTCGTTTATATAGAACTGTATTTTTAAACGATTATTTTAATATCATTTCCTTTGTTAACTTATCTTTATAATATTCAATAATCAATTATTCAAATTATATTAAATTATATATATTTATATTCAAATTTATGTATACATATATTAATATATTAATATAGTATCACATCTCTATTTTATTTGTTAAGTCATTTTCCAGAAATTTGTAAATAACTATCAGATTAAATAGGGATTAGAGCACTATATTTTCATGTTAAATATGTTTATGAGACCACATTTAACGCACATCCGCGCAAAAGAGAGCCCACACGTATCACATTAATCGTTGAAATCGTGTTTTTTATGAGAATGACTTGAATCTTCATAAAAAAAAAAAACATGTAGCTCGTGCTCCATAGTAGTATGAGACTCTTGTAAACTCACTAAAAACACCTCCCTATACGTCATTCACCATCCACGAAACAAATTAAGCATTACATGGAGTAGTACAGCTGTAGAGTAGTACTGTTAGATTCTCATTTATCGTTATCCTCCTTCATCTCCTATTCTTACTTGATGCCCTTAGGATTGATCGCTTTCTCCTTTCTTGATCTTTTCGATGAAGATCCTTCAAGAGTTCTACCGCAATGTTTAAATTGTTGTCCACTTTCGCTGAGAAGTAAGTTGCCATAAGTTGAGCATTTCTTCTTCTACAGTTTTTTGTTAGTCCTTGTCTTTCACGCGATGTAGCTTCCGTTTCTCTTCCGCTATAAGGTCAAAAGACACCATCCTGCAATGACCAAAGCTGTTAAATGTGACGCAGTGTGATACGTACTAGACACTCGCAGCGCATACAGTCGCTGGACAGACTGTATCCTCTTCCTGTGAGATGATACCTTCATAGAATCAGTTGAGATAGATGCTCCATACATCGTTATTGATGTAACTACAATCGTCTTTAATTGACCTAGGTCTTCTTACATTGAGCATAATGCGCATAAGAATCGCGTTTGCTTTAGCAGCCTTGCTGCTGATATAGTCAAGGTGCTCCCCAAAGGATAGCCTTGCATCAATCTTAACTCCCAGGTATCTCACACAGGATTTGATTCAATTCTATGGTTAACAAGAGTGAGTGTTATCGTTTCTTTCTTTTTCCTTCTTGTAATTACGACTGCTTCCATCTTGTGCGCTGCCAGCTGGAGTCCAACAGTTGACAGCCACCTCTGGATGATCGTCACCGTTTCATGGGGGGCTCGTACAATTTTTTCCAAGATATTTCGCAACAGAGCACCGCCACATCATCTGTATATCGAATTATCTTTCGCTTCCTCAGATATGGGAAGACTGAGAATGTCATCCTACATGATATTCCATAGCAAAGGACGAAGAACAGGTCTCTGTGGGACCTCATCAGTGATATTGTATCCTTGGTTATGCCCTCATTCGTGCCATATCTCTGGATTCTATCTTTAAGATAGTCCGCTAAAATACACCGGATGTAGGCCGGGTAATATTTGATATCTTTTTATGCACGTGGCATATATTTTTTCTTTTTTTGAAAAAGATTTTTTTAGGGATTTTATTTATAGGTCTATTTCTAATATAATAATTATTAAAGTAGAGAAGAAGAGAGAGACAGAAAGAAAGAAAAAATTCTTTATTGCCTTTACATTTATTTATTTTATAAGAAATTTGATTAAGATACGTCAACAAATTTATTTCTTGCATTATGATAATTAAACAACACGAATATATAATCGCGATAAATAAGGTATGTTCGAAAACATTGCAATTTCGAAAACATTACAATTAGCTGCTCTACAGTCAAAATTAAATAAACAATATTTTATAAAAACAAGAATTTCTTTATTTATACTTTGTTTTGACAAAATACATTCTTTTATATATCACTAAAAATATTTAATTGCTTTTAGCAGTTTAATAAAGTCGCTATCATTATTATTGTTATTATTATTTTTATTATCATTAATATTATTATTAAAAAACTCTTAATTCTATATCTGCTGCACTGTATTGTATTTGCCTTCAACGCTATTTCGCATAGACCACAATATAAGACGAATACATAGAGTGCGCATATATATAAAGGCGTTTCGTACATATTTTAAAAATAATTTTTAGGAATATGATTATATGAATTCTCGTTATTTATGTAAAATACTTTTAAGCGTTATCACGAAAAAATTAAAAAGGTTTCGAATATTATGAGTGAGAATGCTAGTGTTAAAAAAAATAAAGATTAAAGCAATCTTTTATTATAATCATTAAGTATTCTTGAAACCATTCAACTTTTATTCAAAATATTTTTTTTATCTCTCATAGTTTCGGCGATATTCCCTTTGAAAAAAAATCAAATTCTTAAAAAGAGATTTTCACCTCCTTATATAATAACGTATTCAACATGTATAAAAAATGATGTATGACGTATCTCTTATTTTTGTCTATATTTTCATATCCAAAATTTATTAAAATTGAAGGGAACATTTGATTATGTTTCCTGGTAAGTAATATTACCTTTCAAGTTATAAATCATGGACGCATGGACCAATACTTGAATTATATATATATATATCTATATCTGTACATGCTAATATGTGTATGTAGTATGTGAATATATATTAAATATTTGAACTTACGCTAGAAGTCATATTTCCCTGGTTAACGTGCTGTGCCGGCAATTTCTCCTGATAGAAATCATCGTTTTGGGAACTCGGTACATTCTGGACAAAATCGAGGAGCCGACGGTTTGGGCTGTTAGGCGTAGTAGGCAGGTCATTAGATAAATTCGGGAAACAAGCATTAGATGTACTGCGCCGATGCCGCGATAGACTATAATGTTCATAATTGCGATAACAACCGGGCCCAGTTTGAGCAGGTCCACGACCGCATGCAGATTCCCCCTCCGTACTGTTACCATCCACTCCAGACATGTTATGACCTTGAAATAAGTTCAAAATCTGCATTATTCTCCAGAATAGAAAAATATATTGCTGAAGAAATTAACAATTGAATACTGTTATTTAAATGTATATTATTACCTACTTAAATATTATATGAATTAAACATTTTATGAACTACATGTAATAAACTACATAATAAAAATTATCAAGCACATTATAAATTGTGTTTAATAAAAAATATTTACAAGATACTTCGTAAAATTTACGCATTATATTTTAAAATGGATCAGTTGCCATTATATTATTACATTTTGGCATAACTTCTAGGAATTATCAGGATTCCTTAATTAATACAAATAGAATCAAAGGAGCATATATAGCCACACACCTTTCTCTCTTTCTCTGTATTTATTTGTCCTTAAATATAATGTTTACATACGACTAAAAAATTATACTATCAAATATCTGTCTCTTAATTATCTTTTTCTACAAATCCAAGTTTAGGCTCGGTGATCTCATAGTGTTCGTGTCACACTACGCATTGGAGATTAAGAATTACGAATTGAAGATTAGAATTCGATCAATCAGATAATTTTAATTTTAATCCGTTTCATTCTGATGCGTGGCTGAATTCTAATTCTCGATTCGCAATCCTCAATCTCCAATGCGTAGTGTAACACAGGTATAATGCTGCGTCTTTTTTATACTGGATTATTTTTTAAATATAAGAAACCGAACTCCGTCGCGTTTATCGACGACGTACTATTCGCTTATGATTTTAAAGTTTTAGTAAAGATAACGTCATCAGATATGATCAATCAATTACCATGCTGCCTATGCATGGCAAAATTTTCATAAACGACTAAGCAAGTTGAAAACATCATTATGTATGTATTGTAAAATTTATATAAGATATTTTACGTTTATCATTATTTAGCACCTATTCTATTTAAAATAATAAAGAATCATAAACTGTTTAAAATTATTAAAATTTTATTACGTTTTTTATAAAATAAAATAAATTAAATTCATTTTATACATTATTATGGAATTATTAATATGTCAGAAAGAATCATAATAAAATTATTTAAAATATCATGTTCTATGATTATCATGATTTTCAGAGTAAATTCTAAAAGAAAATTCTCTCCGTGTATGTATAAAATTTAAAAGGAAAGAAAGGAGGGAGAAG
Organism: Acromyrmex echinatior; assembly: GCF_024713525.1. Lineage (NCBI taxonomy): Eukaryota > Metazoa > Arthropoda > Insecta > Hymenoptera > Formicidae > Acromyrmex > Acromyrmex echinatior. Next base: position 434,684 of record NC_141870.1, read on the forward strand.
GAAAATCTTTCTATGAAAAGAAGGAAAGCAGGGGGAAGGGAGAGAGAGAGAGAGAGAGAGAGAGAGAGAGAGAGAGAGAGAGAGAGAGAGAGAGAAAGATAAATGAAAGAAAAGGAAAAAGATTAGTTTCTAATCTAATACATCTATTACAACATATATCTAATATATCTATTAAATGAACGACATATATCTAATATATCTCGTAGATATATGTCGTTGGCGCTAGCGATACAATTACAGGTTCTGATGGACGCTAGCGATGCATGGTTAGCGCCAGCAAACACTGCAATATCTTCTACATCATTTTACACTGTTCTGCACTTGGGTCTGCAGATATTCCATAGAGATAAGTTAAAGGGAGCTTATGTCCAACAAGGACACAGCGCACAGCACAACACAGTGAATTCTTATTGTTTGCTAACATTAAATCCATTCATTCAAAATGACGCTATTAATTAATTAAATAAAGTATAAAAATAAAGATGTTTGTTTTCATATATATATATATATATGTGCATATTGTGTATCATATGTGTCATATCCCTGATAAAAATAAAAATCAGAGCGTAAGTTGAATGTAATGAGAGAGTAATTGAAGAGTAACAGAAGCGTAAACGAAACTTCTAGGAGGTGAAAATTGAAACATCAAAGTGTAAAAGAAGCGTAAATGTTTTTTTTACATTTTATTGTTCCAATTTTCGCCTTCTACGAGTTTCGTTTACGCTTCTGTTACTCTTCAATTACATTTGATTTACGCTCCGAATTTTATTTTCATCAGGGACAGTATATAACATCCATGTTTTTATACATATATTACGAATGCTTTAATCAAACACCTCGAAGAAATAAAAATTTCTCATACATATAAAATGTATATCTATTAATAGCGTTTTTAATCCAAGTAGGTTTGCATCGATTTAGGTTGGTTTATTTTATTATTGATGTTATATGTTCTACGAATAGAAGAGCATACAACGTCATTAATTCAACCCAAGTTGATGCAAACCCGCTCGGATCGAATATGCTACAAGAGAAAAGATCGAAAGAAGGAACGAGAAATAAAGACTAATCGATATGATTGTATCAATCTTTTCTCTTAGAGGTAGACTTTGCGCATAAACGAAGGAGAGAGAGAACGTATCTGCGCCAAATAAGTCCTTTTCTACGTGAACATTACCTCCACTCCTGAAATTTCGATGAATGTTCAATCTGGATATACTATATTTATGGAAATTTTAATTAATTAATAAATTTTATATAAATAGCATATAAACAACAAGTAGTCACCTCGGCGTGGTAGGTTTGTATCTCGATTCTGTAATTCTTAACGACAGTATCGGTATCGTTATATTGTTATTACGTAGATATTATACATGATAAAAAAAGTTACGCAATGGTAACATAACGATATCGAATTGTCGTAGACTTACAAAATTGAGATATTGGAGCACTTTCATGATGTTAGAAAAGTAAGCGAAGAGCTGCATTTTCATTGTATTTTATATTGTTCGTGGGGCCTTGCTGTCTTCCTACAATCAGTCACGGATGTTTTTATGCTTCAATTAGTTCACAAATGTATGTACTCCCTTTAAGCGGAAATCAACCGAAACCAACAAAAAAAAAATTTTTTTTCGTTGGTTTTGAATTTTTAAATTTTTCACTACAATCTCGAAAATTGAGGCCTCTGCTTCTCACAGAAGATATTCGATCAAAGCTGAACTTTGTAATAGTTTTTATTGACTCAAGTACGCACTATTTTTTCGCGCTATTAGAATTCGATCGTCGAAAAAAAGGTTTCTTCACCCCACCCTAATATATGTGTTATAGAAATATATTAAAAAGACAGAAAATAACAAATATCAATTGTAGATCGTATCTTTCGCGAGCACATTAGTCCATCGCTTACCAGTATCGACAATGACGTCGATGAGATCCATACTCTTGGCGAAAGCGTCTCTCAAGTTGATATGATGAAAAGACACGATGCTGCCTTCCCGTTTGGCCCTCTCAAGAGCCTCTCGTCTTTTGATGGCTTTTTCCCGTCTCATCTGATTTTTGTAGAATTCGGCGAAATTGTTGACGATAATGGGAATGGGCAACGCGATTACCAGGACACCACATATACAACACACACTGCCGATCACTTTGCCGAGCGGGGTCGTGGGGTAGATGTCGCCGTATCCGACGGTGGTCATTGTGATGCCTGCCCACCAGAAGGTCTCTGGAATGCTTATGAATTTGGTCCCGGGTTCCTCTTTCTCGGCAAAATAGGCGAGACTCGAGAATATGAGGACGCCCATTGCCAAGAAAAGCATCAATAATCCTAACTCTTTATACGAGTTACGTAAAGTGAAGCCGAGACTCTGCAGCCCGGTTGAATGACGGGCTAATTTCAGAATCCTTAGGATCCGCATTATACGAAAGATCTGCACTACCCTGCGCACGTCCTGGAACTGGTCGTTCGCATTTTTGTTGGTTTCGACCAGGAATAAAGATACGAAGTATGGTAGTATCGCCAGCAAATCGATCACGTTAAGACCGCCTTTGAAAAATTTCCATTTGTCCGGCGAGGCACTGAACCTAAGCAAGTATTCAAGAGTAAACCACGAAATGCACACAGCCTCCACCATAGCGAGCTGCGGATTGTCTTGAAAGTTTCCCTTCTCATCATTTACTTGCATACTAGGAATGGTGTTGAGAGTTAGTGCGATCGTTGAAAGCACAATAAAGAGTATTGATATCACAGCTATCACCTGAAAAAGTGACGGATCAACTGATCAAAGAAAGCTAATCACAAATTATTTAACTTACGTGTAACAATTTTCCCTTTTAATATCTTTATCTGTCTCTGATTGTAACTGAGTAATGAGTAAGTAAGGAGAAAGAGGAAGAAGGAAAAAAGAATAAGAAAGAGGAAGAGAGTTATAGGAAGAGATAAAGAGAAGAAAGGAAGAGAAAAAAAAGAGAAAAGAGGGAATGTGGGAGGGAGAGTGGAAAAAAAGATAAGAGGAAACGAAATAGAGAGAGGGAGAGAGAGATGGAGAGGAAGAGGAAGGGAGGGAGGAAGGGGGAGAGAGAGAGAGAAGCCACCCATCAAATGTTCCTCTTGCATTCGTGAACATGCATCCTATTCTTTTCTTTTCTCTTCTCCTTCTCCCACGCGCTTCTATCTATCTTTTTTCCTTCTCTTCCACATTATCTCTTCATTACAGTCTCTTCATTACAGTCTCTTATCATGACTCACGCTTTCTCTTTTTCTGTGCCTCTTTTTCTCTTTCTCTCTCTCTCTCTCTCTCTCTCTCTCTCTCTCTCTCTCTCTCTCTCTCTCTTCCTCCTTCTTTCTTCCTTCTTTTCTCTCTTTTTCTTTCCTCATCTCGCTCCCTTTTGTGTACATACGCATACTCGCGTACTCGTGTGTATGATTGTAGGATGGCCCACGTAAAGTGTGACAAGCCAAGTCAATAACTCGAAAAATGTGGAAGATATGAAAAAAGTGAAATGGTTTCGAGGGAGACGTATTTTGGTCACGTTCTTGATGAAAGTGCCAAAAAGGTACGAAAGTTATCTCCACTTTTTAAATGAAATTGTATGACTTTTTGTACATGATATGATTTCTCTAGTTATTATGCATATAAAAATATAGGGTCTATATTTTTTCGACGCTTGGTGGAGGTACTCCTCAAGATCTTTCCTAAATACTGAATGTCTGTTTTCCACGAGAGAGAGAGAGAGAGAGAGAGAGAGAGAGAGAGGACGAGAGGATGTTTAAGAACAAAGATATATATACAAAGGTCGGATTTAGAGATAGGATCTTGTATCAAAATAAAAATATAAAAAACCAATAGTTTATTAAATACTTTATTCCGGCACATATTGAAATATTAAATCTACATCTCATATAAACTATTATTTTTTTATAAGCCTTAATACTTTTATGAACAGAATAATGAGATGAATCAATTGTTAAAGAAAACACACAGTTGCTTAAAAAAAATTGTAAGCAAAATGGATAATTTTTTAAATAAGCAACTATGAATTTTCTTTGCATCAAAATTCATTTATTTCATTATTTTGTTCATAAAAGTATTAAAGCACGATTATCAAAAAATTAATAATTTACGAGATTTGTATTTAATATTTCATGTCAATATGTGCTAAAATAAAGTATAAAATATCTCACAACTTTTTGATATCTTTACCTTAATACTTTTATATGCAGAATAATTGGAGGAATCATATTATGTAAGTAAACTGATATAGTTTGTTTCACTCTAGCTTATTGTACTAGTTCAGAACTAGTTCAGAACTAGTTCAGAACTCTTCGAAAAAAACAGGCCTAATATTATACATCCATACTCAGTCCGAGGGTTACTAGTCGGATGTGTAAGCTTATGTTTTCCAGTGACAATTACATGTTACTAACTGCGGCTATAAAAGAGACTGGAGGACGTTGAGCGGTCGGCACTTTTGTTATTTTTTTTTATTCAATGCAGGCTGAAAAGCTACATTTAATCTAACCTTATCCGAAACGGACCTTATTCGAAGCCGCGCATAGCGTACACATTCTGTTCCAACTGAATCGTGCACAATGCTACACTTTGTGCATTCCTGTGTACAGTGAGTCACAGAAAGATTGCAATATTTTTTTTCGATGGGTTTCGAAATGTAGTCTGCTCATTGAAGCGATTGGCTCTTATTTACATTCAATCATTCTATAAGCAAAGGCTGAGTCAGGCTAAGTCCCGAAATGCATAATAAAAGTGTTGCAACCTTTCTGTGATCCACTGTACATATTTGTGTTAAGATGTGTTAAGCAATTGGAAAGCATCATCCTATAACATCACGTCGAATTATATAATTATATTTAAAGATTAGACACTCCGTGTCCAGATCCATTCTTGGAATGTCAACATTTCGTGAACCTTGCAATTCACTTCATTAGAACGAGGAGCAGCCTGATACATCATGGATCTAGATACGGAGGAAACTCGCGAAACGCATAATCTTTATATAGAAAGCACCCGTGGAAGCCTCAAGAATAATATAATTATATTGTTATTGTAATTTTATATTTTCACTAATTCCATGACAATTCAAAAATAAATTTTTTTATAACTTTGGAGTATGACTTTTTTGAAATACTGTATCTGTAACAAAATATAAAACTGATAATGACGAATTACGAAAATGTTTCTACAGTGATAGAATTAAGCAAATATGAAATAACATATAATCTTTTAGCGCATTTGCGATATATATACAATAAGCAAGCAAATATACAAGAAAACAATTTTTTGATTGAGTACTTTTTCCACATTGAATACGACATACATACAAAACTTCTCATTTTATTTGAATATTAAACAAAGAATTAATGCTATCTCTTACTTTCCCAACTTCTTATTATAATTATGGTTACTAAGATGTTTTTTTAGAAATATTAGTAATCTTGTTGAAGAATAATACAATGAAGGTCTAATATTGTTAAGAAAATCTAGTGTCGAGTGGTATTTATTTCTAAGCATAAATCCGTTTTGTTCTTCCGTGTGCTTATATAAAGTAGAATGGATAAATGCGTTTAGCTAAGCCGAAAGATTCTTGCAATACAAAATACAAAAGGAGAAAGGCCATTGAAGAAGCAACATCTCTGATTAAGAGAGCCATCATATATGCAAGGAGGACATGATATAACTTCAATAAGCAAATGTTTCTGTGAAATTGAAGAATATACTGATTCAATAGAATCAATAGTGTTTTCCTAGAAACGTGTAATGTAACTTTGTGAACATAGCTTTACCAGAGAATATCTCGTCGTTCAAACGCAGTCTGCCCGACGTCGCTCGACTTATACAATTTTATTGCATTGTTCGGCTAGCTTAAAAACGTGCGTCCCTTCAAAACCCCGCTCCCTTGCTCAGAATTATATATGAACTTGTTCTTTAAGAAATCATTAGTCCATCTCCTCCTTCCCCTGTGTGTCTCTCTTCCTAATATTTTTTTAGTCTAGAGCAATCGCTACAATACGAAATCAATTCGTTGCTTCGAAGAGTTAGCGAAATCATAATACCAACGTTATGCGCAGGTTGTTATAAAATAATAATGATTTTGCTTCACAATATTTAAATTGCAAGTAAATAAGGAAAGTGCACATACATTCGATAGCAAATCAATAAAGCAGCAGGTTTGCTTACATCTTTCTTTATTTGCAATTATCCTTTTAAAAAATAATGTTATTTTAAATAATATTATTTTAAATAATATCAAATAAAGAAATAAAAGTTTTGAATATTTATGTACAGAAAAATAAAAAACGACTAGAAATGTTTTATTTTCTAGAAAATAAAACATTATACAAGGTAATTTAATACAAGCACGGATAACATTTGAAAGATAATAAAATATACATTTTTTAAATCTTATATCCAAAGCAACACATTTCATATGATTATGAAATAGAGGTGAAATTATATACAAAGTATCCCAGAACATTTGGAACTATTTTTATATGCAGATAGCACGGAGTAAATTGAGTTAAAAAGTCTTCTACAATTTTTCAGTTTTCGCAATAATTAACGAGTTATTAATTATTAAAAATCGCAGTATTAGCCTATCCTAAAAAATTATTGAATCTAAACTAAAATTGTTCTGAAAATTTTGCTGAAATTTATTGAAATTTTCTCAAAATTAGATTTAAATTTTGCTAAAAGCATTATTAAAAAAATGTATATACCGAAAAATCGCTGAAATTGCACTAAAATTTCTCCGCAAATTTATCCGAAAATTTTTTCAAAAATTTTATGATATTTCTCTAAAAATATATTGAACATTCTTTAACATTTTACTAAAAGTATTGCAAAATTGTTAGAAACATACGAAAATTTATTTTTCTACATTTATGTTTCATGGTTTTAACATGTGTGAGAAGACAGTATGATATTAAGTATATTCTATTAGTACATTATAATTATATTTAACATTAATTATTTTTTTCTATGTTCCATCTTTTGCACAATGTTTAATCAGATATGTGACACAACTACGTCTGTTAGTATTATAGTATGAATAATTGAAGGATCAGTTCCCGTTCAATCGCAGAGAAGATCATGCATGTTGGAGTACAACTTAGGATGGAAATATCATAAAATTATTTACCGAATTCAAGAAAAATGTTCTTTTTATTATAATTTTATTATATGTCCTCTGTAATATGAAATCAGTAATACTTATTTTAGCAATAAAACTGGATCAATTAATTTCACTAAAATTTTACTGAAATTTCACTGAAAAATATTTCAAAACAATTTCAGTACAATTTCAATGAAGTTTCAACGAAATTTCAGCGAAATTTTTCCACCAGAGTTGTACCTATATTTAAGATAAAATAATATTATATATTAAAATTGAGTAATTGAATAATATCTGTCTCTTTATTATTTTATATTTACATTTAAGATAAAATAATATGTTATGATTGAATAATAGATACTTTATAATTACTACATTTTGATGAGAGTGGCGTACTTGCATACAGTTCAATTGCACACATCACTCACATCGGTCTGTTCCTAGTAATTTTCACTGCTTCATCAATGAAATTATATTATTTTAAATTAGCCAATTAGTTAGCACTGAAAAAAAATTTACGAAATTTGAATAAATATTGTTTAGATAGTACCAATGGAACCATTTGCTTACAGACAATATTTATTCTATTTAAAAAAAAGATATTTAAATTAAATATAATTTTTTTAATTGAATAAATGTTTATTTACTGTAAGTAAATGGTCCAATTGATACTATCTGAACAAATATTTATTTAAATTTTGTAAATTTTATTTCAATATGATGTAGGCAATTGAAATACTTATTTCGATATTCTTATAAGAAAAAGAAATATTTATATTGAGTCTTTTTAAGATAAGACCTACTGAAAATTATTCATAGATGTTTTTTGTTAGATCTTAAAGAAAATTTAGATTTTTCTTAGTAAAACCTAATGATTGTTTATTAGAATTAGATTGTTTATTAGAATTTAGCAGCTCAATCATACAATTTAATTTGAAGTCTCCAAATCGTGATATGTCATTCGAATTCTCCTATGAGGGGATTATTCTTGGGCCAAAAAATGACATATGTCGGGGAGTTTGTAGTATTGACAATTGATGTAAGGAGGTTTGTTTTATTTATATATTTTTGGCAGATCGTATAGTATCTTGTTGAAAAAAGATTGTAGTGTTGATTTAATTTTACTGGGAATGTTGAATGTTTCTAGGATTGTGTGTGTGGTGTCCTGTGCGATTATATTCGTTGTATCTTTATCAAGTTTTTTATATGCTTTGTCCAAGAGTATCACGTAGTTGTAATTCAAATCTTATTCAGACTCTTCCAATTACTCATCTATAAAACTGATTATAAAATCCAATGATTGTACTTCGTGATTGTGATCAAATCTAATAATCAGGAAACATAACTTTTTTCTAAGATAATTGCAGAACATTTGACTCCATTTCACAGGATATATTAGAAGAGATAGAGATGAGGTTTTAGAAATTAAATGAATACTTCAATGTGTCTGAATTGGTAAGAATGAGAATAAATTCATAATTTCGGAATACATATCAATTATTTATAATCTATGCTACATATTACAAAACAGAAAATGTAGAACCTATTCTAGGGTATTATTGTGTTATGTGAAACGAAAACACGAATATTATTCACTGAATAAACTATCAATAACATTATATTATAATGTTATAATTTTTTATTCAACAATGTAACTATTACATACAACATGTGTTACATTATATTTATGTTATTGAATGAGAATTTATAACATTGATGTAATATTATTGTTAGTGAGTAGATATCTGTAGTCATGTTATTAATATATTATAATACTTAGAGCATGCAATGTAAAATAATACAAAATAATACAAAATATCTTTTGAATAGAATGTAAAATGCAGCTAATAAAACTATAATTATAATTAAAAATTGATTATGTTTCTTAATCATTTGATAGAATTACGAGATGTAATCATGGAATTTGATGTAATCAACTCTGTGGATGAGTAATTAAGAAAGAATCTAAGACTTTACTTGTTAAAACTCGTAGAGAGTTGCAGACACGATAATTTTCGCATTAAAATTCTAAAAATTATCAATTTCCGATTTTCTCTGTAAACTAAACTATAGTTGTTGCAGAGCTTTACGCTTTGAGACTGTTGATCGACATTTCATGAAGTATTACTTGTATGTTTGCAATTGAAAAGCACATACTATAGAAACTATAGGGGAAAGATTTCAACCTAGCAGAAACCATATATTCTAATAAACACATTTCTGATAGGTTGAAATTTATTATTTTTTGTTACCTATATTTTTTTGTATATTAAGTTTATAACTTTAAAGTTGGAATGAATTCCAATGGGAAATAATTTCCAACATAAGATGTATGCAAGAGGGTTCTTTGGCATTTTAAAATAATTTTTATTTAGATAAATTACAAAAGTTTTAAAAATTGGAAGAAAAATAAATTTTAAAACACACACATACGAGGGGTTACTCACCTCTGAAATCAGCGAAGAAATCAATCAATGAAGCAATCAAGCATTCATCATAGAAATTAAGAAATTATCTGAAATCAAACAAAAAAAACATCGTCGAAAAAAAAACGCATTTTTGATCGCGCGTCTCGAATATCTTTTGGAAAACAAATGAAGTCTCTGTGAAATCACGTTGAAATAGCATAAATATCAGAAATTGAAAATCATTTTCGTCAATGAATAATCTCTCGCATGCGTACATGATCATTCTTTTTTTAATCTGAATGCATTATTTTAAAATATGTTGAAGTTATGATGAGAAAAATAAAAATTATTTAGACAAATTACAAAATTTTTGTGTACAATATTTTTTTCATATATTTTTTTCGTAAATTTTTTTCGTTTAAAAAAATGTAAATATTACTTTAAGAAGATAATTCTTCTTAAAGTGAAATTGAATTAAATATTTATTTTAAAAATATAGAAGATGTAACGCGTATCTTATCTTTATGCTACAAAATGTTCAAAATTTGTTAAAATTGGAATGGAAAAAATATAATTGAATATGTTTTTTTTTTAAGTAAATAGAAAAAAGTATTAAAATATATATTTTATTCTACACATTTTTCAAATCATAAAATTGATCATTCTGATTTCAATTATATTTATTCGACGTAGGCTACGATTTTTATTTTCATCAATCTATTCACAATTGACTCTTACAATCCATTCGATCCACAAAAGATTTATAGATCTTGTGGATTATGGCTGAAGAATACATTCGCCAGTAAATTTACAGGGGAGATTGAGGGAAATTGCGGATACCTTAGAGAAAAGTTAAAATAAAATTGTCAATTATTTATCAATTAATAAAAACCTTTTTTTTTATTCAAAAGATACTTTAGATTTACTTCTTTAAACTAGAATAATTAACATTCATGTATTATCAATATAAACTACAATTTTAAATAAAAACAAAACTTTTACCGTCCAAAATTATCTGCCGTCACACGGGATCAGTTTTGTCTTTTTATTTAAAATTATAGTTTATATTAATAGTATACTATTATTAACATTGTTATTTAATGTCAATATTCTTTGAATAAAGATTTTTATAATTAATAAATAATCACTGATTCTATTTAACTTTTCCTTTGAGTATTATAATGGTATTTATCTTAAATAGCGTGTACATTCTGTGTCATGTATTACAATACGGCCATATATTATAATACGATACTAAGCATATATATTATATATCGGATTATTTGGATGAAAAATGAGAGGTTACTCACTATTCTAATATAGTGCAATATTATATCATCCACATTTACCTCGCGTCTGCAATTCTCCCATTCTCTTCTAGTTATAAGCCCTCATATATTCTAAATATAATAATAAATTGATAATTTCTATAATATTGATAGATCTATTAAAGGAAATTTAGAGGCAAGTGACGAGAAAGAAAATACAAGAAAAGAATATATATTGACAAATAGAATTGATACACTAATGCAGTGCTGGATTTCAAAGCGTTAAGAGCATCCTAAAGTCAAATTCAAACTCCGAGATCACTGTTTTAGCAATAAAATGCGACATATCGACTATCAATATCGCGCGCCCACATATATGTACATAAATTTTCAAAGAACAATATTAATTCATTTTAATTAAACGTCTAAGTCTAATTCTAAGAATTTCACGTTATTTGTTTGTGTGGACTAACTAATCTGTGGATGACCACAATTTTGTAAATACAATTGCAAAACTCTTATCAAGCAAATGTTGTTACGACATTGACAGCTCTAACGCTGTATTGGACTCAGAAATGGTGAAAAAAAGATCTCAATTTAAAGTATTTTTCCTTCACAACATAAATTAATGCTTATTTTAATCCTGGAAAAGGATTTTAGAATTTAAAGAAAGAAGACAGAAGTAATTATTGTACAAAAATTATTGCATTTAATCTGTAAAACAGACTTTAGGATTCCCTTAATATGCTACATATCGTTCTCATACAGGCATGCAGCGAAGTAAGGGCAACAAAAACAATTTCGGAAGTCACTTCAAAGTATAAATGCCGGATTTTCATTTGTTTTAAATAATTTAATAGATGAACGTTACGATGAGATTAATTATATATATTAGGAATTAGGGTCATTTTAAAAATTGTCAGTGTCATTTCTAAAAATTAGGAAAGAATGTGTCACGTGGAAGAATGAATCCCGCTCAAAATATTATTTTATCTCGAAGCAACAGTGTGTGCAATGTGTATTGTTTGTGGTGTGTCAAGTATATCAACAATGCAGATAATTATCCGTACGATGTAAGATAATATTTGTTACTAAAACAAGAAAAAATTAAATCAATCATTCTTTTGAATGTTAAAATTGCAGTATCTGATGTATCAACAATGATGTTAAACAATGCTCACATTTTTTATACTTTTGAGTTTATGCAAATATTATTTAAGTTAATAATATTTCAATCATCATCTCTATCTATTGAATACAAACTTAGAATTAAATTGAATTAAATTTTTTTCTGTCAAAATTTAATTGTTTACCATTATTTATGTCTTATTATTTTTAACCATATTTTTTAGAGTTGACGATTTCGTTTTATATTCGGATCTATATTAGATATCCGAGTATCAGGATCTTGAACATTTGGATAAAATGTTAATTATCAATAATTAGTGAATTCACTTTTTTGTAATTTTCACTTTATTTCAAAATTTACAATCGACCCTGAACCGATTCTGATATCCACGAATCAAGATCAAGGTGGATATCAGAATTGGTTCAGGGTCGATTGTAAATTTTGAAATAAAATGAAAATTACAAAAAAATGAATAAATTCACTAATTATTGATATATATATGTATATATATATGTATAGAAAAAGATGCCGAGAGATTCAGGTTCGGATTCAAAATCCATATTCAGATTTGAAATTCGAGATTCAGATCTGAAATCTGAGATTTAGATTCGAAAGGTACAGATTTTCGCTTCAACCGGATATTTATCTCGGATTAATGTATCTCTATCTTGACTATTCGAATATTCGAATAATCGTCAACTCTAATATTTTTATAATACAGCTACAAATTAAAATCTTGCATTTATTTAAAATTAACTGAAAAATTTGTTTATTAATAAATTTATGTTCTACAAAAGCTTTATTTATAAAAAAAAACTCTTTGTTCTTATTGCTCACATTTTTTATTTAAAATAATACCTTAATGAATTAAAGTTTAAAAAAAATACTTTTTTATTTCTTGGTTCTTATTCTCAAGTATTTAACATTTCCAAAATCGGAAAATAATACATAGTTCTAATTATTTAAAACATGATTATTCTTATAGCATCCAGTACAACATAAATAATACATTGCAAATACCGATATCGAATTCAATAAAGAAACAGATTTATGTTAATGTATTTCTAATTAATATATTTTTTTAATTTCATCTTCGATACACTCTTTGTTGACTTTTATAACATGTGATTACTTACGTTAACAATAATACACATGATGTCTAAAAATTATTTTCTTTTCGATTATTTATAAATGCTAAATTAATATGTTTATATGACAAATTTGAAAAAAATTCTACGTAAATTATAATTTATAGTTTTGTTTCGACATTAAGTCTGTTTGACAAATGAAAATCTCAAAATTAATTCTTCGTTTAAATAAATTGAGGCTGAGTTGTTCCACCTTTCTATAAATAATATACTTCGAGCTCACTGTCTTACTCTCATATTCTCTTCCGTTCTATCTCTTTTACTCTTTTGTTTCAGTAGAAATAAGTTACCAGGTAGTTTATTTGAAGATAGAACAACTAGCTCATCAATCTAAAATTAACTTTAAAGGCTTCTATTTCAGTTTCTATAATACTTCATTGTCTACTTATATTTTTAAAATGTAATTTGCTATTATTTTTACTTTATTTAAAAGAACAAAATAGATAATTCTAAAAGATATAAATTTAAAAACTTACTAACAAAATATTATTTTTATGAAAGTATCATTATTTTTATTGACTAACATATGAAAAAATGAAAAAAAGAGTTACAACAAATTTGTTACAGTTCATGTATAAATATTTAATATATTGTTACGTAAATTTATTTTACTATAAACATAAAAACACATAAATAAATTATAAACAAATTTACGTATTTATCTTTTCGTATAGGTTCGTATAAGACGTAGATGTGTATATATACACACAATATCGAATTGAATTCGCTGGCAGCGACTGTTAATAACGCTTAGGGAGCGGTGTCGAGAAAGAATCAACGTGATACCTGGTAATCGCATATAAAGCACTCCCATTATCATCGGTAGCCGATTACATAACACGATGATCATTTATGCTTGGGATAAATACAAACTATGGATTAGAAGCTAATAATACAGATAGAGAAAAAGACAGATTAGTATTATGTTGAATAACTTCACCTAGAAGTAAAAATATATAAATATATAAAATATAATAAATATTAAAATATTTTTCCTGTAATATATATGTGTATACATACATATATGTACTATATACATATACATGTGTGTGTATATATCGCAGTTTTAAAAAATTTTTTTGACATTTTAACACTGATATATACATATATACATACATACATATATCATATATATATATATATATATATATATATATATATATATAATATACGTATATATTTTTTTCAGTATTAAAATGTTGAAAAATTTACAAAACTACAGTGCCTATATATTTACACTAAAATAACAACGAACATATTATATAAAATAATTTAGATAAAAGTAAAATATCAATACTAAAGTAAAACACTATGATGCTAATCAGCATGCTAAAACTAAATAGAACGTAAATAAATTGATATATTTTTTATGACTTACGAACTACACTCGATCGATTCACGCAAATTCGATTTTGCTGCATGGTTACATAGAAATTATTTTCTTAGAATAATCCTTTAAAAGTTTTTTTGTCTTTCTACTCATATTTAATCAAATAATTAAATAATGTTTTAAAACATTTTTCTCAATAAAACAGGCATGATCAGAAATGAACATATATCAGATTAATAACTATAATGCAATTAAAAGTACACAAATTTTAAACTTATTTAAGTTTTCAAGTTTTTCTTATTTATATTTGTATTAAGTACATTTTTAAAAATATGTTTGAATTATTGACTATCTATTGCAACTTTAAGCATGCCATTCTTTTCATTGTGTGTCGCTTTTTATATATTTTTAATAATTACAATAAAAAAATTATACATTCTCCTATATCATTATATACATTAAGATCATATATTTATTATCAAATGTTCATATATCATTGTAAATACGTACATCATGTTAATGATTAATGTTATACTTGGCTCTTGTCTGATAAACATAATATTAATAAAAATATTAGGTGTTGGAATTAATTCGTAGCGTTTTTAATGAAAGAATGTTATTTATTTCACATGAGCATTAAAAAATACATTAATGAAAGTACTTCCCATCACTTGTAAAACGCTACGAATTAATTCCAACACCTAATACTTTAACAAGTATTATTATAAAAATTTATAAAATGCAAAAATATACAATATTAAGCAATTCAAAATTTTTGTTAGACTATTTATTTGCAATAAAATTTATAAATGTTTCAAAAAGTCAGCAAAATCGATTACGATTTATCGATTGAGTATAATTCCTCATGATATAATTTAAAATAAAATTGAATTAAAAGTTATATGTTCTTTCTAATCTGTTCACCTATATGCGATTTACATTGAATCAATGCAATATCGATCTAATAATATCTTTGTTTGTAAAGTTAATAAAGACTCACTCCTGCAACAAAAACTGCAAGCGTGAATATATCGATTAATGCAAAACAAAAGTCCGTTTAAAAGTATTAAATAAGAATTTAAATGTGGCAATTAATGAATTTGGCTCATGTCCAAAATGTTTCAATTCTGAGTCCTTATGTATACGTGTTACATGAAATTATTCGACTTGGATTCTTATTAATACGCGTGCAAAAAGCCAGAATAAATGCGCAATAAATAAATACAAGGTCAATTAACCAAAAAAATTAATAATACGAGTTTTCTTCTGAGACGGATGTAAGGAAAGTTTTGTATGAGAGAGGAAACGTCGCGAATCATCTAATATGCCATGATAAAAAAATCACGTCATCAACCTTACAATTTAATAATTAAGAACCGACTGCATCAATATAACTTAGTTTAACTTTTCTTTCGTGCACTGTAATATATTGTGTTAATAAATCATCATATTTATTCAATACTATACAATAAAAATAACTATACAAATCTAACTAAGTTTTTGAAAGAATTTAAATCAAACATTTCTATTTTGCATTTCTAGTCAAGTAATTGCTTAAAAGAAGACTCAGTTTCATCGATTTCGATTTTAAACTTGACATGCCTGTATTATTGTTAAAGTAGGATTTAATAATACTTTACTTTTTTTATTAATAATAGACATAATATTTTAGTGAATAATGTATAATAGTTTATGAAAGTTATTCTGAGTCGTAATAATACATACCGTAATTAAAACTTATTGAAACTGGATTTTCTCTTTCTCATAGTTTTACCAAATAATATACTACCCGATATATTATATTTCCCGAAACATGATTATAACCATAGCAAATTTATGTGTTATATATAAATGTATATAATATGTTTTTGCGAATTTATGGAATATTATTATAAAACTCGAAATAAAAAATATATATATATATTGTTATGTGGCAGGATTGTTATGGCATCGCAGCGCCCCTTCGCCATCGCAAAGTGCGAGATCACGCTTAATGTCGAGCCGGAAAGACCAAAAGAAAAGAAAGATCAGGGCTCCCAGAAGGTTGCATTTGAACGGGTATAGTTATACTTTAACCCTGGTTTTTTTTATTATATATTTGGGCACCTCATACGACGATGACTAGGAGCTACCTGAGGAGTGTATGCATTTCAGGGATGGTATATCTAAAAGTTTAATTGTTACATCGTAACAATCTTTCTCGATCGAGGTATAACAACTAACCCCAATTCACCATTTTTAATTCGAGACAATACAAATCGAAAACTATAGTATCAATATCAACTATATATATCAATTCAAAGAAAACGTTTTATTATAACTAAATATACATTTAAAAAATATACAAAAGTATAACATATTTACAGCTTATGTATTAAAAAAAAAACAAATAATTCACAAAATAAAATATTTTTAATACTTCTAACAGTAAAAAAAAATCACAAAACAAACATAATGTCTTCTAAAAAATTCAATTATCAATTATTATTGCTATCAAACTAATTGTACATAAAATATATAAAATAGTAATATATAATGTCACATTTGTCAAACTAACTAAAGGAAAGATTTCTAAGTATGTCCCTCTTCGATTTTAACGAAACTTGGTAGATTTATAGAGAGGATAAAAATATTCCATACATGTTTCTTTATCGGCAACTAAACATGTTATAAAATCGGTCCTCGAAAATCGGTCAAATTCGTTTCTCGGCTATAATTTTTGAACAATATACGATGTAAAGAAAATGGTTATTTTAAAAAGGCAAAATGGATTGTTTTTTAAATAAACAGTTATATGTCTTTTTTTATATCAGTTAATTCATTTCATTATTCTATTTGTAAAAATATTAATGATTATCAAAAAATTATTAATTTACGAGATTTTTAATATTTCATGTCAATATATGTCATATGATAAAGTATAAAATATTCCGTAAACTATTGATTTTTTTAGGTCTATCTTACTCTTTTATGTGCAGAATAATTAGAGGAAAATCATATTATATAAAGAAAAAACTATATAATTCCATTCAAAAAAATAAAGATCACCTTGAAATCTCGAAGGCACATCCATCTAGATTTGTGTCGTGTGAGGATTGCCTGATGGACGCACCTATCATGTAATCCCAACTCCCCGCGCAACAAGCGACCATGACTGATGGACATGCACTTGGCAGTAGTCCGCACAGATACGTGCTCTCTTATTCAATCATCTTTAGAAATTAATATATCCTAAAGTATTACGAAAATTGTAAAATGATAAATTCCGATTCATTGTCAGTCGAATCCGCTCTACCTATTCACGGAGAGGGGGAGGGAAGCATATTTTGTATACTTAGGAAATTATATTATTATACTTCATTTAGAAATTAAGCCAAAAAACGAAACTACAGGCTAATTTCTTCCTTAAACATTATTGATAAGAAAAAAACTCGAATATTTTACCTCCTATACAAACACAGTACAAATCCAATAAGTTGCATTAAAATCGGAGGGAACACTCGGGAACCTTTCTTTGTAAGTAAAATAGTAGAATAACATAAATATATATAAACAATAAATTTATAAGATGTTAGAAAGATACAAACATGAAATTTATATATTATTTATAGTATTATATCACACAATACATTTATCAATAACGATAATTTCAACGAATTAATTTTTTAATTAGATTATTATCAGATAATTAAGATCGTCGATGCAATCAGTCCAAATATTGAAAAATACCATTGTGCCAAACATATAAATAATTTCACTGTTTTGTAATTTTTCAATGTTTCTCAGATAGAGATAGAATACATTGAATAGAATTCAGTCAGAGAAAGTTAGATGTAATACGAAAATATAATATTTCTCACACATACAAAGATTCTGTTCCAAAATTGCTAGTATTGAAAATCTATAATGCACGTAACGTAAACTATAGTTTTTCAACGTTGGCAGTAAATTTGAAACACTGCCAAAATAATGATTTTCCATAAACTTTTAATAAATTAAAGATAAACATTTAAATAGCTACTAATTAGATTTGAAATTTTATTGATATTTTTAATGTATTTTTAGTATCACTCGTATACATTGTATAAATACTTAAATAATGATATTTTTAATGATTTGATTAGTTATCTTTAATAATTTAAACTAATTCAGTATCGAATTCCGTGAATCTTTGTTCTAACGATTCAATTTAAGGTTCAAATTCAAAATTGTTTTCTCATGATAAATCGTGATTTATGACAAGATGTTCCATGAAAATTGATTCAATATGAATATTAGAAGTTTTCTAATATACTTTGATATCTAATGATTTAACGATATTTGTTTTTTCTTAAAATACTTCCTAACTTCAATTATCTTAAATATTAATTATCTTAAATTATAAAATAAATTTCTTCTTTAAATTATAGTTAACATAAAAATTGTTGTAGTTATATAAAAAAAATAATATTCGGATGTATTAATTATTTATATGATTAAATATTAATTATTTATACAACATTACGTCACATTTGTGTGATTACATACTATACCCTACTGAGAATGAGAAAGTAATCAACATCAAGCAAATGTGAAATAATGTAAGATAAAATCAAAAGCAACACAAAAAGAACAATAATAGAAATAATAGGAAGTCAGGAATTATAAAAGAAAAAATAACTGACAACTCATATATTCATACTACTGCTTTCCATTTCGACTAACAATAAGACATCCTGTCTAAATGCATACACGATAGAGCAGGTGACGATGCGCGACGTTTCTCGTGTGCATTGTCTTCTGTCGCATACTCATACACGCACAAATCGAATTTCAAGCCACAATCCGACTCACCCGTGCCGCAATGGAGGTGGTTGGTTTCTCCAAAAGATCCCATAACCATTTCTGATATTGAGCGCACTTTCCCTCACCGAATTCTTCTTCTTCACGTTGTCGAAGTGACTCTGCCTCCTTACGCATTTCCTCGTGTACGTGCTCCTTACGCTGGTGATACTTGTGCTGACAGCAACTTTCAAGATAGAGCTCGTCAACACCCCAATATGCGAGATCATCACTAAACGCCAACACGCACATCTCATCTACTAGATGAAGCTTGCCAGTACGATAGAAATTAAGAATTGAACTAAATGATTTAGGATGTCGATCGAAAAAATATTCATTGTCGATTAGAGAATAATCGTCGCAGAGTTCAGTTATTGCCTCATGGGTATTGCAGTCTCTTAGTCGACCTAGGCGCGTATGTGGCAACCGCTCGAGAGTACGCCAGAGTACCTCATGCTTCACGCCACCAACATTAATTGAAACGCGCCGATTTAAAGCCTTCGAACGCATAATCATGAACGGCTCCGGTGGTAGGGATGTCATCGACTTGGAAAAGGCACGCTGCTGCATCTGCAGCGGCAGGGGTGGTGGCGGTGGTGGCGGCGATGGCGGTGGCGGCGGCGGTGGAGGCGGTGGTGGAGGTGGCGGCGGAGGCGGTAAAGATTGCAGGTTTATTGGGGCTACGGTACTGATTGGACCTACAGATGACACGAATGGAGCGTAACGAACTTCCTTATTCATGTTTCCACCACTTGCTCCTACTCCTACTCCTCCTCCTCCTACTCCTCCTCCTCTTCCACCCATTACTGCAATTCCTCCCGCAGTTCCTTCAGTACCGATTCCACCGAATCCTATCCCACCACCTAATCCAGTCCCCGATCCTCCTATCGATGCATTGAACCCGAGATCTCCTCCGCCAGTAATACAATCGGTGTTTCCGCGACCGCCTGCACCAAGCTGCTGCAACATCGACATACCGCCACCTTCGAACACGTAGTCCTGATCGGTGCCGATATAGGGCACTGTACACGACGACGATAACGATGAAAACGTCGGACCGGTAACCACGGCATTAACATTACGTTCCCCGTCCGCCAATGTATTGTCCGCCTCGAGTCTTTCGTTCAGCATCGGACACACGAAGTGACGACAAGTTCAAATTGTCGATCACCAACGCGATTGCAAAGCAGTTATCTTTCGTAGCATTAATGTTAATGTTCTTGTTCGTTTGTCTGATGATATTGGATGAATGACTTTTATCTTGTGTTTTTCTTCTTCGTCCTCCTCCTCCTTGTCCACCGCGTTTTTATTCAACTTCATTCGTAAATCTGTTCGATTCCTTTCATCGATCCGATCAATCGATTCAGCTGTGTCTGAAAAAAAGACATCGGGGCGCACATATTATCACGTTATAAATAAAAAAATGATAATAAATATTTAGTATTAGAGAATCAGAGCTTCAATCACCTTCACCTTGACATATCAAGATCGAATTCCTTTTAGCATTTTCTCTAAGCAAAAAGTCTTACATAGAGCATATATAAAAAATGCATCTATAAAAAAGTGGATGCATGAGCGTCTATAAATGAAGAGTAAAGTCCTCTAGCGAAATAGTTGAAATCTACAGACTTATTCTACGCCCTGTTACATCCCCATCTACAAGAGATTGATCGATCAATATCAAATTAACGTCGATCAATAGTGAATTAACATTGATTTGACGTTAATCATTCAACCATTTCTGACTGGACCGGAAAATCAGCTTTCTCCCGACGTGTCTAGCCTGCTACTGCTACTATTCAGTGTAGACGATGCTTAATACAGGGTTTACAACAGAAATAGCGGTTGTAGAGTCTTAAGTCGTAGAAAATTAATCAATCAGATGAATGTGAGAAGAATAATTGACTATGATTGATCAATTTTCTACGACTTAAGACTTTACGACTTCTATTGTAGATCCCACATAATAAGTCGCAGACCGCAATACATAGAACGCAAGACACAGGACGTGAAAGTTGAAGTTCAACCAACTTCCTGCGTCCTGCGTACTGCATCCTGCAACCTATTATAATTAAAATACGTTAGGTTAATTTCTAGTTTTGTGACTCCTGCGACTCGCGTAATCCGCGTTCTGCATCTTATGTAGATTGGGCTAGTAGATCAGACTTAAGAGCTAAGTACGCAGCACGAGATGGACTCTACTCGTAAGAAAGAGATTCACAAATTTTATAAGAAGGCATATACAAATCGAATTGGAAAGTCTCCTAGAAACTTTAAAGTTCCTCCATAATACCTCCTGAGCTTCTGAAACATACGTTTTTACTCCTTTTGAAATGCAATGTTAAATTAATAGTATTTTAACAAGAAAATTATTAAACTTGAAGATTAACCATTTATATAAATCTCTTAAACATCTCTTAAAACAATGTTATATAATCTGTATGCAAAAAGAAATTGTTATTAAGAACAGCAAGATTTGTACTGCAGATGCAAGACGAAAAAATATTGTGTATATTTTTCTCTTAATTTTTCAGAGGCTGTTCCTCTTGAGGCTGTAAGAATAAAATCCTCTAAAATTTAGCGAATTTCGTTAATACTAATATTTTTTTGGAAAATTCGTAAAACAATTTTCCACGTTATAAGAACAAATAATTCACTTATCGTTATTCAACACTACACTAATGATCAGCGACGATCTCCCTGCGCTCGATAGCTCTCATTGTAAGAAAAATCGTAAATCTAGCGATAATTATTTACAAAATAATCCAAATTTTTTAATTTTATAATCAATCTGATAACTTTAAAGAAATCGCAAATATAACGATAAGCATTTTCATATGATACTAAAACTGAATAATTTAGCCCGCATTGATATGATATATTTTTATTTTTTGAGTTCTAAACATTTTTTTTTTTAGTTTTATCTTATGTTTCTTTTTATTCTATGTATGCATAAGTCCAATTTCAAATCACTACTAAACAATTATAAGAAAATAATTTCAGTACAAACTTTTTAAACAATTGATTCTCAATTGAGTAGTATTAAAACTGAACCTTTAAAACTGATTTTGGAATAATACGCATATTTTAAGAAAATATATAAACAATACAATGATGAAAGATGATTAGCTAATAGTCGGGGCGACATACGAGAATAGGGTCACAATCGAATTATATGGATATCGATTTTAGGAAATATTTTCGACAATCATGTCAATGTCATGATCGACTGTAATGATATACCGTATTACTATACAGAAATAGACGAAAGATGTATGCAAAGCGAGTAGCATTGAAAGCATTGATCTCCGTACGTATGTATATGTATATCTACTCTTACTCACCTTTCTCTTCCTTCAACTTCAAATATGACCGCCGTTTGGTCGAAGAAACCCGTCGTCGTGCATTGCATTAGAAGGTCGCATCTCGTCACGCTGCCCTGACACGATCACAATATCTGCGATAATAATTGATGATTAATAGTAACGAACAATAGTAATCAGAACGAAGATATCTATAACGATGATAATGATAATGATAATGATAATGATAATGATAATGAATGATGTGAATAATGACGTGAATGACAATAATGATATGATGACGAAAACAATGGCAATAACAGCGCGACGATACCAATGAAGATGACGACAACGTTTTCAATAATAATGACGACAGCAATGATGATGACGACAAGAATGATAATAATGGCGACGATGGCAACGATGGCGATAGCGATGTCAGTGACGAAACAATTACGATGACAACAATAATGAGGACAATGTCATTGATGACGATGGTGACAATAATGACGACAATGATAACAACAATAATGACAACGTTGATGATGATAGATAGATAGCAATAGTATTAACTACCACTTTTTCCACCGGGCGCTGCAATCGACACCTTGTGTGTGCTTATCGATTAAGCTATGGCACAATTGCGCGCGTTAGGGTACAAATGCGAGGGTGCATGACATTTTTACTTCTCGGATATATCGTATTAGGATTCGGATACTTGAATAACGAAGAACGTTCGACAAAAGAAGAAAGAAAATATATGAAAAAACATGGCAAATAACAAACCTTTGGTTATCTGGGCAGAAATGATCACTTCATCGTTACTAATATATCACGCAGCTATCAGTCAAGTGACAGAGTGACACAAGAAGAGAAGCTGTGAAACAACCGAAAAACTTGTAAATTGTTCAACCACCGTACTTCTATTACTATCTATTGCCGTCGATTGCATTTGAGTGGAGGTGATGGTACAGTCTCTGCCACTATACTGCTCGTTGATGCCGATAGAGGCACTACTCACTACTACTTGGACACAAGCCAGCGGTGCGCCTGCCTCAGCGATTATCCCGAGCTACTCTGCGCTTCGGGTCGCGCGTCGTCTCCCGTACTCTTCTACTCCAGTCACCAGTGACGAAGTAACACTTTTCAAGTGAGAGTAAATATTGCGTGTAGGAAAACTGATGTATTATAACTTATCACGACAAGACTAATTTTCGATCGAATATCTAATTGCCGTCCAATAACTATTTAATTAATTGCAGCATTGAAGCATTAATTTATAAATTTTAAAATAACCCGGTAAGAAATATTTATACATAATTAAATATAAATATATATATATATATATATAATTATATATATATATATAATTATATAAAATATGTCTATATATATGTTCACTTTCTCTTGTATTATCTCTGTTCATATATATAAAAAAATAGATAAATAACTGCAAAAAAAGATTAGGAAACTTTTGTATTGTTTTTCTTTACAAAAAATAAAGTTGCGATTATATTCTATAATTACATATTATATTATATGTGATTATACATATTTTTTATTTAAAAAACGATGCAAAAATTATCCTTTCAATTCTTATTTTTTTCCTGTATATGGAAATTGAGAAATTATAGAAAAAGACAAATATGGCCATAATTTATATATATTTATATTACATATAAACTTTTCTAAGGGGAAATTATTATAATTTAATAATTAGTTTTACTTTTTATACAGTGATCAATACGTAACACATTTAACTTATTTATACATTTTCTAACAATTGTGTATAATATAAAAAACTAGATTCATTAAAATTCAAGAGATTTGATCATTAATATCATTCATAAATATTATTATTATATTAATAATTAAATATTAGTAATAATAACAAACTATAAATCTACATTTTTATCTATAATTCGCTTATATACAGCGTTCCACGAAGAACAATTACTCAAATTCGATTGATGTATCCATCTCTGTTTCTCCCCTACTCAGATTTCTTTTTTGGCTGAAACAACTTTGTAGCGTGTTTTTGCCAAAATTCATGTTTTCAACGTAAAGCTATGCAATAAGATATCCTCCTACCAATACATTTGCTATTCCTTAGAATCAAATCGATAAAACATTATATATGCCCAGAAAACGTTTCGTATATATAATTAATAAGCCGATCGATGTAATATCTGAACAGGGTCAGTATTGAAACGACCGAAAGAAGACTTGGAAGGCATATTAAACTAGATAATTGTTACAAGCAAGTTACATTATTGCATAACAAGGAGATATCTATAAATACTGAAACACAAATAATATTATATTTAACAAATTTATAAATACAATCGATATACATTACATATTCTCTAAAAATCTATCAATATAAATTTTATATTAATATAAATGTTGAAATAAAATAATTAAAATAATTAAATTAATGAAGGTAAATTCAATAAAAATCACAATTTATCTTATATAAAAATCAATAACTTTAAATTCTCCGAAATCAAAATTATTTCCGGTTTTTACTTTTTTAAAGATTTTCTCTTAAATGTTTATATAAATATATGATAAAAAAATTTTAATCAAACATTGATTATTTGACACAAGAAATATATGTATAGACAAACTAATTTAATATTTACTATAATAAATTATAATTACTAAATATAAATATTTTAATAGGTTCTTATTGTAAAAAAACATTCAAATAAAAATTGCACATTTCTAAGAAAAAAATATATAACGTCATTTATTTTTTACAGTACTCGAAATTACAAAAGATGCTACAAAAGATGCAAGCATCATTTATTTACAAATATATATATTGTATTTATATTTGTACGTACGAAATAATAAGAGAAAATGTGATGAGTACAAATAGAACATGTTATTTTTAAATATATACATATATATATATATATATATATATATATATATATAAAATATGCGGAATACTCTATATATGTGTACACACATACAAAACACACACACACATATACAGGGTGTTCCGCATATTATTGACAAAGCGCTCTTGTGTAGATAGAGCGAATTAAACTGAGTTGAAAAATATATTTTGCAAATTTCGCACAATTAATAAGATATTAATTACTAAAAATCGCTGAATATTGGTCTTCAATCATTTGTTACTCAGTACTATCAACTTTATAAAAAAATAGCAAGAAACAAAAATGCTTCCAACAAACATTATAATTATAAAATAGCCGACGTATTGACCAATGCAACACGCGATACATATTTAGAAAAAAGATTTATCAAATATAATATTTTCATAGATTCTGGCAAATAAATATATTCTTTGTTTCATTCCTCTCACATCATAAGAAAAACATTATTTTTATTTCTTACCTTATTTTTTTTTCAGTAATATAATAATTTACATCAATAAATTATAAATAAGATATATAATCAATACATGTATATATATGCGTTTTATACATAGGCACCGACGAGACTATTAAAAACTGTTAATCCTAATCAAACTTTCGTCCTCACAAAAAGGACCCTGAGGGTCCGGAGGTAATTGAAGAACGCTGACATTATCGACAATTGATATAAATGATACTCAGTCAATATATTATTATATTGTGATACAGGAAATTTAAATTATTAATAATAAACATTTATTAAATTTAAATTATTAAAATATCATAATTTAAAATATTTGAACGAAAAAATTCTTTGAAAATATTTTATTTTCTCCAAGAAACATATACATCATCTGTTCGGTATCTTTGAACGCAAGTAGTTTGCATCCAAGGAGTACCACCCTTGCTTTTGTATTGAAGCAATCCAGCAACTGCAATCATAACACCGTTGTCTATGCAGAACCGCTCATCCGTTGCATAAAGAGTCGCATTCCTTTCCTTACACATGATATTCATCATTTGCTGCAATCTTTCATTACACCCCACGCCACCCACGATCAATACCTCATTTGATCCTACATGCGCCATTGCACGTTCTACAATATTACTCAGTGTAAAGAAACGAAAAAATGATAAGAAAAAAAATTTATCTACTTAAAGTTACCTGTAACTTCGATGAGCATAGCAAATACAGTCTCTTGCAAAGAGAAACATAAATCTTCAGGAGTGAATGCCTTTGTATCAAGCCATTTGGAAAGATGTTCCTCCATGTAACTTAAAATACCAGAGAATGATACATCCATCCCTTTTACAACATATGGTAGCAGTACCAGTTTCTCACCTCTTTTTATATAAAATTTATTTGAATTTATTTATCCAGTATAAATTTAAGCATAAATTTAAAATTAATCGAATTTATATGAAGACTAAATAGTAATCAAGTAAAAATCTACTTGCTTTTTTGCTAACTGCTCTATATTATATCCAGGAGAAGGATTATTTGAGAGCTTTAATAGTCTTGCAAATCTGTCCAAACAATTTCCAACTGCTATATCAATTGTCTCACCAAAGATACGATATCTTTGTTGAGAATATGCAATGATTTGAGTATTTCCACCAGAAACATACAAAACGGTAGGATTTTCAGTACCAGCAATTAAACGTCCCATCTCAATATGACCAATGCAATGATTGACTGCAACTATAGGTTTATTGTATAATTGAGCGACAGTCCTAGCTACTAAAGCAGTAACTGTCAATGGTGCTCCCATTCCTGGTCCTTTTGTATAACAAATTACATCCACATCCTTCAGACTAATCTTTGCATCATCTAAGGCTTCTTGCAAAACTTCTAATACATACTTTCTATGATGTTGAGCTGTTTCTCGAGGTAAAAAACCTAATATGAAAACATATCTAGATTACATGTTAATATATTTATCTAATGTTTAGAACTTATATAAATATAAATCTATTAAAAAGTTTTAAGAAATACTTAATAAATTTCATTTCAAAAATAACTAAAAAAACCTTATATCTTGTAAAATAGATACTTTCTATTTTTATTACTTCCTTTTTACGATACTGTATTAATTTTAATTAAGCTCTAATTGATATTGATTTATGAATGATAAAAACATTAAAGAAATAAATAAATAATATATCATATGTAATTAATATATAGTACAAATTAATATACAGAATACAATGCACTTTATATTAATGTAAAATTTTAATTGTAAACACAATTATGATTAATATACACAGAAAACTTGATTTTTAGAACTTTAATCATATTTTAAATATAAATTCAATTCAACTATATTAAAAAATATATGGCTGACTTATACTACACAATATTTTTTAATAAAATTAAAATATTTATGCACAACTTAATTTTAGGTAAATCTACCTTTTTTCACACTTATCTTCTAACTATAAAAGTATAATTAATTGGAATTATAGTTTGCAATTTCGACATGTAAGTAGTAGTACAAATTAAATAGAGAGCAAAAATAATATTAATGCAAGAAATAACTTGCATTAATAAAAAATTTAATATATATTTGAGTATTTATAAAATATTACTTTGAGGTTCTTACCTTCTCCTGGTGGAGTAACATAAGTATGTCGTACGTTCGATAATATATGTTGATCGCGAATTATTCCTATACCCAGTTTATTCGCACTACCTTCAAATCCAATCGCTATGACCATTTTTCACAAATTTTCCGTTAACTAAATAACAATAGTAAATTGTTTACAATCAGTGAACTTTATTAGAGAGAAACCTGAGAAAAGTTATGCCGGCGTTTTTCGCAACACCATTGAAAAATCATCCGTACACTACCGCCAATATATTTATTTTCGATTTAGACACTACGTACTACATTTTCTGACCCTGTCGATAAAATCATAATCACCGCGAACGAAATACTAACGATCGGCCCTGGAAAAATTTTAGTGACTATTAATAGGGCCCAGGAAGTAATCAAAATTAAGATAATGATAACGTTATCGACAATTGACGATTATTAGTAAGTACGAATTGTAATACTACAATAACTTATAGCGATTTATTCGGTTGAGGTGTATTAGTGTGCTGTGCACTATAATAGACGTGAATGACAGAATTTAACAATTCAAAAGTAATAAAAAGCCACAAGGTGTCAATGTTTTATTAAATATATTGTGTAAACTGCATGGATTTTATGTAATATAAAATTATTACGAACTAATAATCGTTTATTTTAACACAATTGAAATATTTAAATTATAGATGAGTTATTTATGCGCGAAAGAATCTAAGAAATAAAGCAATAAAGTCTATTCATCGAAGAATATGAGAAATGTAACAAATAGATTATTTCGTAATTATGTGCGTTAATATTTCGACAGTAAGACGGTTGGCATGCGTCCTTGGGGTTTGTTTTATGATAGGGTTGTGGTAGGGCGGGCAGATGATGCGTGTCATGTTTACGCATAGTTATCGTGCAGTCATTCTCTTACCGAGGCTCGTACAGGCAGGTAACTGTGTCATTTTTTTTTAAATGTAATCGCGATAAATGTTAGATAATACGAAGCGTACAGTATTTTAGATTCCAAAAACTTATTTGAAATATAAAATAAGAAATAAATCAGGAAAAGAGTTCTTTAAAATAATAAATAACTTGCTTGAGATTTTTATTTAAAATGCATATTTTAAATCAAATTGTTTTAAATTAAACGGATCCCTGACTGAAATAAGACTTATTTAAAATAAAAAATACTAAATAATCCTTTTATCATTTTTATTAAAAAAAAAAAATATATATATATATATACATATATATATGTATATTTTAAAAACTTTATCTCTTAAATACGATCGAGCCCTGTATATTATAGTATATTAACAATTTTTATATTACTTTATATTACGTGAAACAAAATAAAATCGCATTAGAATTTCGTTACGGAATTAATGAAATAATTTTTCATATCGATTTTCAGAATTTCGCAGTCTAGTTTTAGAGACGCCAATCGTTTAATATGATACTGTGATACATAATTATATCGTGATACATCGAAGGAAATATTTGACATTTATTTATTTAATTTCAAATACTTCTTATTAACTAATGTACTGACAAGAGATAAAAAGTAGTTTTTACTAGCGTGATTTTTTTTACATAGTTGCTTACGTAAAGTGTTTGTCCCAGCATTATATCTCGATTTTTTATTACTCTGTAATGATTTATAATTGAATAAAAATTGATAATACGTTATACATTCTTTAAATAAAGATAGATGCAAACGTTTTTTTTAAACTATGAAACAATTTTAACTAAATAGAATAATATATATGAATAGTATTTATATGTATACATTTAACGATAAATAATTTCAACATAATTTACCTATTACTTTTCCTGGATTAAGAATGCGAAATAAGAGATGAATGATAATTAAACGATACGAAAGTAACAAAAAGCCATACGGCAATCCTTTAAATATTGTGTGCATTGGATTTCGTGTAATAAAAAGTTACAACAACTAATAATCATTTATAACACAATTGAAATATCCAAAATATTCATGAACTGAATGTGTGCGTAACGAATATGAGAAGTGAAGCAAAAACCGTGCAATGAATTCGTCTATTAATTGGAGAATACTAGAAATGTAAAGGATATGTTATTTTACTTATTTTATAAAATACGTTAATATTTCGACAGTTAGTATGCGGCTTTGGGATTGTTTTGACGCGGAAGGACGAACAGGCGACGTCATGTTTGCGTGTAACCATCACGCAGTCATTCCATTGTTGTAGCTCGTACGAACAGGTAGCGATATCGCGTGCTGCTCTTCTTCACATTTTTTTTTTGTAACGTAACGATAAATGCTAGATAATATAGACACGTACCTTATGAATGTTCACAATATACGATTATTAACTCGCATGATTAATTATGCGTACAAAGATCGAAATAACAATCATGTATCACGGAACAAATACCTATTTCGTACGATTCATTCATTCGGAATCAAAACGTGACGACGGAAAACAGAATTTATTACTATTTCGTGATAATTAACGATGGCAATTATTTTTGTTTAATGTAAAATTTTTCTCTTACCTCGAACGGTATCCACAAGTCATAAAAAGAAATAATAAATACTCTCACATGCAAATAACGCATGCTATTCCTACTTTCAGAGCCAATATAGTTGGTGTAATTAATTTAATTAATTTTTCGTTTTCGTGCATTTTTCGTTATACAATACGTATAAACAATTAACTTTGAAGCTATTTTGTCGCTAATAAAAGAAATATTCCTCTTTTTTATTAATCTCTAGCCCATTCCATCGTCTCTAATCATATCTTACATATATTATCGTAATAAGTAATTCAGCCCTTTTGTCTGCTCTGAATTTATTTCGTAATGGTGACAAATTAACGTGTGCATGATATTTATTTCTAAATATTAATCAAAAATTGCATAGTAATATAGATATAGATAATAGCTGTATATTACATTTTTCAGATGATATCCCTCTCACGGGTACACCTTGACGTGGTGAGAGGGCTCAGTACCCGGAGAATATACGCGAAAAGAAGGATTTTTCTCAAGTATCTAAAAATTTTTGGATTTATCTGAATGATATATCTAGATAAATTTTTAGATATTGAGAAAAATCGTTTTCTTCGTGTAAAAATCCGACAGGGAAGCTAACGTACCCTCGTCCGCCGATTTAATTGAAAGTGAACGAACCGCAGCCGGTTCGTCGCGTCGCGCGTTTGCTTCGGGAGTGCCGTCAAAGTTATCGGACTAATGGACTTTTAACAAAACCCATTTTGAATGGCATTCTAGTTCGACGATGAAATTACATCTTCGATGTTTCGACAAGAAAGCGGAACTCTCATTGGGACGTTGCTTAAGTGGTCACGGTCACTGCAACGCTCTCACGCCAAGTGCCCGGGCACGAGGTGATGCCGGCCGCGTAATGTCACGCACTTCGTCATGGTGCTGTGTTCGCGCGGTTAGCAACTACGTGTTGCTGTCGGCTGATTGAGGAACACGCTCTGTCTGCCGACGAACGGTTCGACCCTTAGCGGTAAGAAACAATCGATTGGCTCGGATTCGTCTCTGGGCCTGTATTCTGTAACCCGGATTATGCAGTTGTTATGAGCACATAACGATTGCATAACGAGTTACAGAATTCCGCCCTGGTGGGTCGCTCAAAAAGGAGTCGTATAACTCTGGTCAGGGCGCTCATTTCTCTGCGTTTATCTATCAGCATCTAAATGATTCTCGCATTTAATATGACTTAGTCAGAGCCTAGCTCTAGTAGTCTTGTAAAAGGCTAGCTCGTGACGAGGGGTTGGAACCCATTTCTTGAATTATCTAGATTGTTAGACAATCGGCGATGGTACCAACTTTACTCTTATTAGAGGAGCTTGTCACGTCTACCAGTCTCTTGGAATCGCTCGTGGTACAGCACCACTTGTGTCCCACTAGAACTAGCAGTTAGGGCGTATGATTGAGTCAATGTTAAATGTGATGTAGGCGTAAACCAGAGGTGACGGACTCGATACGATCGATTTCGTCTTCTTTCGTGTGGGGCTTAATCCTTGTTTGGCGTTTACCGTGTGTTTTGCGAGTACTCGTCGACGTGCGGTGTTAATTCCACCGATCGAAATAGCAATTCTGTCATGGGTTTTGTAAACGTGGAGTGCCGCAGTGTCGCGCGAAAGACTTTATAAATGAATAGTCCGCGCGCGTTTATAGTATTATTCGCGAGTGTTTTACGCGAGTGTCCTGTGCGAGAGGATGTCAACCCGATTCTGAGAGGAGGAGGAGGTCTGGGAGAGGCATCAGGCACCGGCGGAGCAACCTTGCGGTAAATATTTTTTTTGCTTACATAAAATCAATATCTTCTATTTATTCTTGAATCGTTTTATTTTACAATGATTTAAAAATGACAATTAGAAATAGGATTAAAATTATTTTGAAATTTCATATATACGAATTTTTAAGATCTGTTTTAAAAAATGTATAATTATTTTATAAATATCTAATTCAATGATAAATTAAAAAATTCAATGCTTATAAAAATTATATGATTATTTTAAGAAAATTTTACGTTTTTTTTTTAATATTTGTATCCTTTTTGGTTTGTTATAATTTGAATTTTATATTTTTTTTGTTACAGAATCATCGTAGCGACGTTGCAGATATAACTCCGCTGTTGCGCGTCTGGTTGGTGAGTGACGAATCAATATTTTTATTGAGGCAACGGATGTGTGGTAATTTCATTAATATATTATATATTTATAAATGCATATATGCATTAATTTAATAAAAATATACGGATAAGTATATGTATAGTATTCCATACATCCGTTGTCTTAAAATGGATAAGTTAGAACAGATTAGGATAAACTTAATCCTGGATGCCTTCTTATTATTGAATATATTGTGCACTGTTAAATTTATAATGTCATGTTACACCCAGTTTGAGTTATTTCTAATTATTCCTATATGTCGCTACTGCTTTACACAATATTTCGTTAATTAAATTATAAGAATAGAGTAAAACTATTTAACTCAGGAAGATTATTTAATTTAGTTCAAATTTTGTTTACTAGTTGTAAATCCATACGTTAATGTGAACGCTTTGATACGAAGTAACTCAAGCTCGGTTTGAGACTAATAAGGGAATATAACTAAATAAATCTTTCCGATTAAAATGAGCTTTTAGTTGTTTTATTTTAGTTGTTATATTTAAAAAAATAGGGAGACACGTATTTTTTTTTCTTTCAAATTAAATATCGTCGAAACTGTAAGAGGTAGAAAAAAATTTTCAAAATGAATGGCTTCAAAAATACTTCAGAATTATATAAATATTTAAAAAATGAATAAAAAATATTTTTTTTAATTATTTATTTATAAAGAAAAAAATTTTTTATTATAGTTCTGAAGTACTCTTAATGCCATTCAATTTTTATTCTGCAAATTTTTTTTTATCTCTTACAATTTTGACGATATTCAGTCTAAAAGAAAAAAAAAACGATTTTTTTCTACGGATGATTTCACTCCTTTAACGTGCGACTCAGCACATATAAAAAAATACGTGTCTCCTATTTTTTATCCATAAAACAACATACTCATTTAAATCGAAGAGATTCATTTGATTGTGTTTCCTTGTAAGTAATTCAAGCTCAAATATAATAAAAAATAAGTCATTTTTTAACATGTTTTATGCAATATTAAGATAATACATCTGCAAATAAAAATAAAAGAGAATAAAATATTCGTTTGTTTAAATATATAAAATACATAAAATTAAAAAATATAAAATTTACATAAAATAACAAATCAGAATAAATGAAATTGTCTATGATTACTATAACGTGGAAAAGCATTCGTTTGTTACAGTGTAACGAACAAATATTATTTTGTTAATTTTCCTATCTATCCTATTTCCAAATATTCATTCAGGATTAAGTTTTACACAAGTTGGTGCAGAAAAGCAATATTTACAAAGCAATATTACATACACATATATATATAATGTGTACTGTTTTTTAGAAAATTCCTTCTATTGTTTCACACTTATTTGTGTACATGTTATTGATAAAATAATAACGAAAATTTTTATGTAGCGCATATAATTAATTGATCTCGCTTTTCTATAAAAGATTTTATAGTTATTAATTATTATTGTTTATTTCAATGCACTGACTTTAGCCTAATCTTTTATAACTTATTCATGTAACTGGATTTTATACCAGTTAAAGTAGTAACATGGTGTAAGATTCAATAAACATTTTTCATCAAGAAATAGAAGAATTTTATCTCATAATTAAAATTTAAAATTGTGTTTTAGAATTTTGCATGACTTAAAATACTTAATTTAAAGATAATTTTAATAAATTATACAAAAAATGATTTTAATAATATACAAAATACGATATAAAATACATCATATTTATTGATGTGAGGGACAATAATCCCTTTCGGATCTTACATCATTCATCTGAATTTCTCATCTCTGCATGCTTTGAGATGAAATTCAGCAACGAATCGTTCGAATCGTTAAATACGTACATTGGGCCTTGAATTTTATCAGATTGTAATCGATTTAGTAATTTTCAGTCATTTATTTTTAAATTAAAGTTTTGTTCGTTACATTATAAAATTTATATTAAGAAATTTAATCTGATTTTATAATATTCGAGAATATTTTGAAATCAAAGTG
The DNA here is from genome assembly GCF_024713525.1 of Acromyrmex echinatior. Taxonomy (NCBI): domain Eukaryota; kingdom Metazoa; phylum Arthropoda; class Insecta; order Hymenoptera; family Formicidae; genus Acromyrmex; species Acromyrmex echinatior. The sequence continues at coordinate 469,349 of NC_141870.1, forward strand.
TTGTTGACGTAAAGATTTTTTTAGATTTATTTTTAGTCTAATACTTATATTTTTAATTTTGAATAAACGTGACATTTATTCGTATATTAATAGAATTATTATTATTATTGATTGTTCATATTAATATTTAGTAATTAATTTCATTAATACGATAGCCCCTTCGCGACGCGTTCGTGTTTCGCGCATCGTACCAAAGCGTAAAATCTTACGCTTATTGCCTGCGGAGTTAGCCGGCAACAGTCGGCAGCAAAAAGGAGTATTTCTCCTTTGTTGTCGATTTCTGGCATCTAAAGCCAGAATATTGGCCAGGAACAACGAAAGGTGAGTTCAATCTGGCCAGAAGAAAGAAGAGAATCTGTGTACGAGGTAGGTTGGTGTGTAACACCAATCTAAATTTTTAAAAGGTAAACTAAATATTTGGGAGGGTAACTTGCTCGCAAATTGCGAGTTCTTATATTTTTTTAAATTATTTAAAATATAAAAAACTAACAAACAACAGAGCTAATAAGAATCAACGCAGATGAGTCAAGCACAAGTTTAGTAAATTAAAAAATTTACAAAATTTGCGCTTGATTATTCGCGCTGACTCTCATTAGCCCTGTTATTTGTTAAATTTTTGTATTTTAAAGATTCAAAGCCTGCTTTAATTATAGACTGCGTTCGGCAGAGAAAGCAGCGTTTGCAATTGTTGTAAAATTCTTCAATATGATAGTTTACACATTTAGATCCATAAGGAACCAAAGCAAGAACCAATCGTATTAAAGAATTTTACAACAATTGAAAAGCTATTTTCTCTGAATGTAGCCATTAATGTATTAATATTATATTCGCGGTTGTTGCATATTTATGAAGTAGGTAGGAATACACGAGTGGATAGGTATAGGTATATATCCTAATAGGCACAAATAATGAAAATATGGGTAGGTAAAACAATAAAATATGAATAGGTAGAGACTGTATAGGTAGGATGATAAGTATGGATAGGAATAAACATATCATATGTACATACTTGAAAGAAGAGATAATTGAAGGGATAATTGAAAAGAAGGGATTAAAAATTGAATAAGATTTTTAATTCATTCTAAATTTTATTTAATTAGGGAAGATTGGGGTCAAAAGTAAAATAGGAATACACGAGTAAGTTGTAACATTTATATAAAAAAACGTTATAAATAAAATACGCAAGTGTAAGAAAGAGACAGAAGTTTTTAATAAATATATTATGAACTTCTATTTCTTCCTTACGCTTTTGTATTTTGTTTATAACGTTTTTTATGTAAGTGTTACAATTTATCCATGTTACTTTTGATCTCAGTAGATCAATAGTCTCTCCTATCAGCATCCTGTTCCAATTATTAAATATGAAAATAAAACAAATAAATTTCAAATTTTATTGAATTTTCAGCTGAAATTAAACTTTTTTTATAAAATACTATACACGTACAAATTATGTAACGCGTTAATATTGTAATTAATTATATTATAAATAAATGTATTATATGTATTTATAATAATATTTAGATATGTATAAAATTTATGTGAACTATGTTCAGATAAATGCCATGTATTATATACTTACTTTTGTAATTTACACAACGATTATTATTACTAATAAGTTATACATTTACTGGAATATATATATATATATATATATATATATATATATATATATATATATATCCGTATTGAATATCTATTCGATACAGATAGCATTTATCTTATCGTAGTAAACCAAATTGTTGCATAATTGATGTAAATTATACGAAATCAACGAAACATACGACAACAAAAATTGTTTATTGATTTAACAAATTTGATAAATATTTAATTTTGAAACTTGAATTTGGATTTTTATTTTAAATATCAAAAAGTTATTACAATTTTGTAACTTCTAAAATTTTATGTTAAGAATAATTGTCAATTTTTCTTCTTATTAATATACAAATTTATTAAATAATTCAGTAAAGATTAGAACCTTGACTAAGGCAATAATTAAATATTAACTTCTTACTCGTAAAATTTTTGACATTACATTTTTAACATTACAAGCATGTCTTTAGTGATTAATTTTTTATATGCAAAAACCTCATTGCTCAGATGAATGTTAGTGAATGCGTGGTTTGTATCGATAAAAAGTTGAAACTATTTTCATCATAGAGAGTTATTCATCGTCGCTTTTCGTAAAGTCCATTTGCGAAGTCTAAGTGCCCGTTGAAGATTCTGATTATAAGATTAGAATTAATCCCGGATTTTCTGAGCAGTTTTTGAAAGTAATAATTTTTTCAACGAGTCAATGACAATTACTATATATTTTAAAGTCACATTGTAAAATGAATTAAATGGTATATATTGAGATATATAATTTTCATTGATTTCTTAATTATTTTAATACATGTTCTTCCATTAGTAAACGTCTTAACTTGTCCTAACTTGTCTTAATGACAATAAGACTTTAATATTATATGATAAATATGGATAATAATGTAATTGTTTAAATCCATATTATTAAGTAAATAAATTCAAGTTTGTGCAAATAATTGGTTTGTTATTTTGATGATTACGAATGTGTATATTTAATTCTCTAACTGTTGATTGTTTTAAAAATCTTTTTTAGGTATTGGACATCCCACCATTCTAGGATATTATTAATTATTTTAGTAATAGCAATTTATATGTATACATATATATAAATATTTATATATATGTATATACTTTTCTAATAAAATACATGCGCGCGCGTAAATTATGAGATTATTATATTCAACAAATTTTGATTTTTGTCGTTTTAGATAATTTTACCATGCAAAATGCTTTACATTCTTTTGATAATATTATCATGAATACATAAATTTAATTAAAAATGTGTGGATACAAAAAATTCGAGATGAGTCGAATGGGTACTCCCATATTAGCGGGATATTAATAATTAAAATTTGTAAAAAATACAGGAAATTATTAAATTTATATAAATTTATATAAATTTTTCAGTATAAAATAGTTTTTTAAAGTCCCACTATCGGGTTCGGCTTATCTCGAACAGTTGGTACCCGAGAAACTTTTGTACCCATATAAAAAAATTACAATAACGCATGTATTTTATTATTATTAAATGTATTCCTTCGTAAACATTATTCCATAAAAAAATCATTCTATCCATTTTTTTTTTTAATAAAAGATGATTTTTAGTAATGGTAGAACATATTTTCTTACTTTTACATATAACTTTTAATATTACGTTAAAGATATGATAAAAATAGTAATTGTAATTGACATGCTGCCAAAATTATTACAATCGTAAATGATCTAGAAGATTCGAAATTCACCATCCTGTAATAAGACCGTTGGTTTGACGAATCATTTAATTTTTCTTTGTGAATGGATTTTATGAATTTGACGTAGAATCAAAATATGTTGAGTTCACTCTCCACTATGAAGATTGTTCTTTTTTGTATCAGATAATAACCAGCATATTACAAAGGGACTTTAATGTGATTAAATTATTAGGCCAGTTAAACAATTAAGATAACAGATAAATATATTAATTTTCTATCGCGTTAGATGAAATTTAATAAATTTTATAATCGCAAGTTAACAATAAAAAATAAATACTAATTATTGTTAATATTTCATTGCGTTTATTAATATTTTGTTCATTGGTTTATTAAAATTTGTGTTATCGTATTTTCGATCAGTTTTCGTATAATACCGCATTATTAAAATTTGTTAATTATGCTAATATTATTATTATAGTAATATAATGTGTATATTACTATTTTATATTGAATTTTATTTATTATATTATATTATTTTTGTAAATTATATTATTTTAAATTAATACAAATGTATGTTGTATGTCATATTTGTTAAATAAAATTGTAATTGTATTTTGTTATTTTGTATATTATAACATATTGTAAAATAAATGATAAAAACTAATAAATAATAAAGTTCTTTAAATAAACCATAAAATCGGATAACTTTGGTCCACGGAATAATTTTGACTCAAAATTTTTAAAAATACGTAAACAGCATGTCCACGATTAGGACGTAAAGCATTTTGAAACATTTTTAAGAAATTCTTTAAATATCTTACATCCTGATTCCGATTTACGTGTTGGTTAGATATTATCAAAATTTGCGCCAAAACTATCCTATTTTATAGTATGTACGTAAATAAAAGATGACCGTCGATTATAATCGGCGGGGGTGGTGGAGGGCCTCTACAGATTGTCCCGTTTTTGCTTCTTTGAAATTCTACTTCAAATTGAGAACATACAGTTAGTTTCTATGGAAAAACGGGACAATCTGCATTTAAAAAATGTTATTTTTATGTGTATAGGTACTGCAAAAATACGTACAAGAAATTTATTAAATGAATGTGTTTAATATTCATTTTTAAGTTTCAGATTCAGCAGTTTCCATTTTTAATGGAGAAAATAAGAAAATAAATCACATTTTCCAGTAATTAAATTTTACTTACTTTATTAAAATTAAAAGTAAAGCTTAAATAAATCTTGACTTATTGATATCACATTAATTTCATTATTAATTTAATTATTAATCATTATTTTACTTATTTTTGTTTTTATTATGCTTTTATAAATTTATTAGAAAGGCCATGAGTCTAGATTCACAGATCTTGCTTAAGAGACTGTAGGTCGTAAAATCGCAAGAATTGAATTGTCGAATATGAGAAAAATAATCTACTGTGTTTCATTGATTTCTTACAGCTTACAATCTTACGTTATAATAACCCTTCGTAATAGATCGGAAATCCAAACAGAAATCTTAAGAAGAACCCCGGCCGTATTCTTTTGCTGTAGCTGTGAAAGAATATATGAGAATATATTGAAATGATAAAATACGATTTGTACGTAGTACAATTCTGATTTCAGTCTGAAGTCAAGAAATAACGATCTTACAATCGAGGAAGACAAGAATAAATGTAAATTTATTTTTTAATGCATTTGCTTATATTTGTATTTATATATACCTGCATATACGGACGAAGCATATATTTCGAGGTTGTGAAATTGTTGTAACCATATAGCGTTTTCCTATATTATCTAATATGTATATACACTCAGCAACTAAAAAGTTGCAACACTTTTTTCGATGGATTTCGAGATGCAGCCTACTCATTGAACGATTGATTCTTACTTACTGAGTCGTAAGTAAGAACGCTTGTATCTAGTAGTAGACAGTTATTGAAGGTATGAATAAAACATAATACACAATCTCTAAAATTATAAATTACATCTTTCAAACCATACGTTTTGCATAATCCTTTTTATTACGATATATAGCTTATACATACATATATATATATGTATATATATATATATAATTTGTTTTATGTACTCTAAGCTTACAGATATCACTGCATATTTTGTCAATAAATCGAGTGTAAATTATAACAGAGACTTATACTTTAGTGAGTAACATTATTGCGTCGTCCTCGTCTCTTGCGACTACTGCCAGACGAACGATTTGACGAAGCCCACTGTTCGTAGAAACGTTCAGCTTCTAGCCATTCTTGATACTTGTACCACCATTCTTCCCATTTGATATAATCATCGAGAGTAAGATCACGAAGATATCCTCTCGCTTTGTAATAATCATATCGTACGCGAACATCATCCCAACATTCGAAACCTCTTGGACCTTGTGCTAAAAGTGATTCAGGATAATGACCAGGAGGTGGCGAGTCGTAACCTAAACGCGCAATTCTCTCCTCGCCTTCTATAACGACCTTCATCGCATTCTCTCCATCTTTCGTGATACGCATATTTTCCATGTCTCTACGATCTACACTCCACTGTGCCATTTTACCAAATCTGTGAAAATTAAACAGAATTATTATTAATAGAAAAACTAGAGTTGTGTGAAATCAATTTGAATATTGTAAATTTATTTGAGTTTTATTATTACAATATTGCATTAGGTTTTTAATACCTTTCGGATAATGTCATTTTTGGTGGTCCTACATGGGATGTAGTCGAGGAACTATCGCTATCGTCGCTGGGTGAAGATTCTGGTGCAGGCCGTATTACTTGTGATGTTCCATGACTCGTACCATGTGTTTTTTCTACTTTTACTGGTTTACGTATCTGCACAATTTTAAAAGTATTTCTAGTATAGGCAAACTTTAATTTTGAAGGAACGCGTCATTATGCACAATGCAATATACCTATCCAGCGTTTAAGAAATTGTTAATATAATTTTATAATTATTACAAAGCATTTGTTGGAAAATTTTTCTCCACAGGATTGAATAATTGCTACAAGTTTGCCAATAAAGATAGAAAAAAATTACAAGAATTAAAGATTAAGAATAAGAAACTATTATTTTACCAATGAGATAGGATCTGGTACTCGTGGATCTTCTGGCAATCTATTGTGATGTTTCTCTTTACGACGAACCTTGGTTTCTTTCTCTTTGATGTTTTTGTAATCCTTCTGATGACGCAACGGCGGTTGCGGTGCCGGTGGTGGTGTACGTGGTCGTGGCAAGGGCGGTGATCGTGGTCTCGTGCGCGGCTGTAAGGTCCGTGAACTCGACGCGATTACTTCTTTGGGATGTGTTCTAGTTCGTATCGGACTAACTGATCTCGAATGCGAACGAGATAATGGCGCGACGCGTCGTCGTTCTTTCGGTGAACAAACGGAACATGATCTGTCAGAACATGTACTGCCCGTGGTAGAGCTACGAGCAGTCTGTCTATTTTTATTGCGTTCGCGGGAAGAACGTTCACGCGGTGATCGTGGACTTCTCGTTCGAGGACTGCGCGGTCGTGGACTGTGAGGGCTACGAGATCTTGGACTTCTCGGACTCTTGGGATGTCCTCTGCTAGGTTCACTGCTACTACCAACATATAATTCCTTGTATCCACTGTGACGCCACCTATTTGGATCTCGTTCCTCTGCTTCCAATAGCTTCTTGTTCCAATAGCTCGAGTGTGACTCGCGTGCTTTTCGCATTACGCTATCTATCTCTTTTCGCTTATTAGAACTCTCGCCATGTGGTCTGGATTGTGATACACTCGTGTCCATTCGCAGCCTGCTTGAATTGCTGCTGCTAGTGCCTCTTCTTCTATCATAATCTCGGGATGACATCTCTGAAGATTTAATTTTTAGAGGAATTTAATTTTCTCATTCATGTTGCATTATTATTTAATAAAAATAAAATGTCATTATCAATTATATTGAAATAAACGTTTATATTTTTATATAAAACGATGCTAGTATTGTGAATTAAATGTTTCAATGTAAAATAAATTAAAAATAAATAATTTCAAAGATATTGTTAAATGTAAAATTGTGATATTACATATATATATATATATATATATATATATAAGAAACATATTTACCTTACAGATGGAAGACAAAGATAAAGCAGAAAAATATTTAGTCAAACCAGGCACACCAGTACAATATAATAATATTAATCCTCCATAGGCAATAAGGATAATGCTCGAAACTGCTGCAAACGTGCCAAAAGACCATAGGAAGTCTCAGAAGCACTCGTCCTTAGAATCGACTGGCCTAAGTGAAAAATTCTGTATGTCACAAATCTGATTGAGACGTCATTAGGTCAAAAGACGTTAAAGATAGCAAAGTGCATTTTCTTTTGGGGGATTTTTTTCTCACGTGAATCTCCGATATTTTTTGCGACAGTCCACAAATACATGTATGTACATCTTCGTTGCAAAGCGTACAACAAGATCGCCGATATACGATGTCTTTAACATCGTTCACTCACCGCGTGTGTCCAATGAGAGATCCATGCGTGCCGCGAATCAAACGCACGCGCGTCAAAGTTCTCCGGAGAACTCGAGATTATCGCGCGATGACCCCCGGGGTCATGAACCGCGGAAACCGTCGCAATATAAACGATTGCGATGTCGCGTGCCGAGAACGTACGAACGTACGAACATACGAACGCATCGCGTTCCGAATAACGCGTCGTAGTCGTAACGCGACGGCTCCATCACGCGACGGCACTTGACGGCAACGACGACGGATGTAGCACGCCACATTGCTCGATTTACCCGCATAATCAACGTTTCGTTTAACCGCCCGATGGTCGATCGAACTCGACCCGTATCACGTAAACGAATCACGAGCCACGAGTGTCATCTTCGCGGTAGGCCGGGTAGGCGTCGCCTTCTTTCGTTTCATGACTACGACAGAAGGCAGGGCACATCGTCAGTCGATTCGTTCCCGTTCGTGGTCACTCGCGACGCGACTTTCTTTACCTTGACTTTCTTCTCTATCGATGTCTGTCCCTTTGTTATAGCGGGACACAGTGTCACTTTTTTTTTCTTTCTTTTTTGGGTTTTTTTTTTTTTTTTAACGCGATTCGGTCAAAGCGCACGAACGGTGCCATATAGCACTGTATACGTGGAAGTCCTTGCGCGGGCTGAGCGGGCTCCGAGAAATGACGGACGACAATTGTACAATGTATGAATGTACGTGCCGACGGGGGCGGCACTGTGCTCGAGGGGGCGTTACCCGGGTAACGCTGCGACGAAATCCCTTGCCGCGGCGAGAATGGCGAGATGCTTCGAGAGAGAATTCGAGCTCGTTCGAGAGGAGATAGCCTGTATGTAATTGGTATAAAGCGCGTGCGCGCACTCATCCGCTCCCTTGCCAGCGTCAGCCCTCGTCGCTCCATTTTTACAAAAGCGAAGGTCGACGGCACTCTTTTTTTTCGTTTCCATTCTCTTTCTTTCTCTTCCACGCGCATCTTCTTTCTCTACCATTCACTACTTATACACACATTCACACAAGCGCGCGCGCGCACACGCACATACACACACACTTGAAACGCACACACATGCACACTTTCTACAAATTTTCTCTCTCTCTTTCTCTCTCTGTCCCCCCTTTTCGCCGTTTGCTGCGTTCGCGAACCAGATTCCCTTCTTTTCTTTCTCTCTCTCTCTCTCTCTCTTTCTCTCTCCCTCTTTTTCCTGCTAGTATCAACCTCTTGACATCACAGGACTCCAATTACTAGTGAAATTCGAATACGTCAGTTTTTCTGTACGTGCAAGCGAAGCGCGTTTACTCAACGGCGACTGCCGTTTGTTACAACTCACGTCCACGTCCACGTCCACGTCCGCGTCCGCGTCCGCGTCCGATAAAGGCGGAGCGACAAAAATCAATTGCTCAAATCTAGCAAGCTTCGATTCGACCCGGATAATACTTTTTTTTTATCGGAATCCCCGCGTCTATCACGCAGGACGAACGGACACTCACTTTTCTTAACGCGACGACCCGATTACTTGCATTTTCTGGTACGCATCCCGGCGATTTGCTCTCGCGTGATGGCGAATATGTTCACAATGGACTTTCATAAAAGAGGTTCTTCTGTCACTTAATCATTAACCATCGAACGGAGATAGATGGTGAGCTTTCTTTTGATGGTAGATTCTTCATCGATAGAGCACAGTGCATACAAACAGATAGAAACCTAAAGCTGGCGGCACACGATGCATGTTTTCTTGCAGAATCTGGGAGGTGGATTAAAGGTGCATTCACATGTGAGCGTTAAGCAGCTGAAGCAGCAATCAATCAGCTGGGGCGATACGAGCAGTGGTGTAAAAAATATTTTTTTACGCCACTGTAAAAATTGCCTCGTTAATTGGTTGCTGCTTTCGCTGCTTGACGTTTGCATGTGAATGCACCTTTAGAATTTTGCCATCGTATTGGCTGCGATGCTGTCAGTGGCCTAGTTTACATCGTGCACTTGAATACGAATAGAGAGCCTCACAGGGAGAGAGTAAATGCTCATGTCCAATCAAGATGGGAGTCACTTGACCAATTTTCTCCAATCTCTTCTATATCTATGGAGCTTCGTATTGGCTGCTTTCACATCGTATCCGCGATACGCATGTACTTTCTTCAATTATCCCCGTTCCCCCCATCATCCTCGATCACCAGGCTCCATTGATAGTCATGAAAATTTGCCCAGGGCTGAGAATCTTTATTGAACGAGATATTGTAGTATCTCGTTGATGGTACGTGTATCAAATGTACGATGTAAACTAGGCCAGTGCCAGCAACACAGCCAATACGGTGGCAAGATTCTAATCCAATTAGCAATCCAGCAAGAAAACAAGCATTGTGTGTATATTAATTGCTCATATCATTAATTGATCAATTTAAAATTATATAATCTCATTGGTGAAGCAGTGAAAAATTATTAAAAACAGACCGATGTGAATGGCGTGTGCAATTGCGCCGCTCCCGTTAAATCTGTCTCTCAAATGTCAAATTTAACGCTTCTTGCTCTTTTTCATGTATAAAATTGTCGGTCTAATAGTTTTGTGACAAAAGTCATCACGTGAATACTGAATAGTATATCTCGCCGGTGTCAGGAGCAATTCTCTTGGTAACCCACAATATGTCACTTTAAAATTGCCGCCGTGCAAATGTTTAAATGGCCGCTTTTGGTATCTGCGAAATTCGTCTCGTGAACAAGCACACCTCGATTTCTTTCACCATGATACCATGATCAGTTCCACGTTGACGAATTGACGACTATCGTGGTGAACAGAACAGTGATAAAGTTCCACGTAGCATGAGGTAGAGCGTGGTCATGATAATTGCACGTTATGTCGGAACATTGTAGGATCAGTGGACGTTGAGATAGAATTAATTCGTGTATTCGTAACAGAAGCGTACCTATTGAATAACAGAATTAAAATGGGATACTTAAACATTTTCTTAATCTTGATTGTTTCAACAATTGCACTCGCAGCAAATGGAGGTAATTTAATTTATAATTTATTTGTGTAATGTACATTTTACAGTATGTGCATAAGAATCAAATTATAATACCTGACTTAAATTTGCAATTTTTCTGCTTTATAATGATTTCAGTCAAATATTTTGGATAAACAATTAAATATTTTGAAATATTTTGGATAAACAATTAAATGATATTTTGAAATATTCCAACAGTTTTCTAGTTTGTATCATTTCAATTCTTACATTTGTATAGTAAGATATTGAAACACATAATATATTATATTAATTAGAGAGTAGAAATAACTCATTGCAAAAATATTGTAACATATTTAAGCTGATTCTATAATCAGTTGGTAAAAATCTTAATGAACTTTTTACAATAAGCTATTACTCAAGTTTTAAATCTTAAATCATAAGAAATTAACCAATCTGTCGAATATTAGAAGAACAATCAATTATGATTGGAACAATCAATTTCTTATAACTTAAGACTTAAAACTTAGGTAATGACTTATTGTAGAAAATCTATAATGGGCTAGACATTAGTTTTTATTATTTATTTATTATATATCAATTGAGCTGTTTATTTATCTTGTTATTTTAATTACAATTATGACTGTTGCTATATGTTTAATTTTATACAATACATTACTTATTTAAATTATTTAGATATATTAATTTGTGTTAAATATATTTAATATGACTCAATATAATAAAATAATACAATATCATAAATTTATGTTATATTAAATTTATTTACATTAAATATTATGTAAAATTTGATAGATCTTTACACACTTTGTATTTATACTTGCAGCATATGTCTATGCTCAAGAAGATGAGAATATTGATGATATTGTTGACGTAGAAGGTGAAGAAAGTAGTATAATAACTGATGAAGAAACAGAAGAAGATACTAGTAATGCTTCAGTTGATGCAGATACGACAATACTTTTTACAAAACCTATTCATAATACGTTATCTACTCTTGGTATTTTTATTAATTTTTTTACTGTTAAAGTTAAAATGTAAATATTTTTTTATAATACTAAAATTCATTTTAAATTTGACAGAATTGCCAGCTGGAAATATAATAGAATTTCTTGTTGGATTTATTAATAAGGGTGAAAATGACTTTGTTTTGGAATCATTGGATGCTTCCTTCCGTTATGCAATGGACTTTAATTTCTATATTCAAAATTTCTCTACATTCACGTTTAACAAAGTTGTGAAACCGAAACATGAAGCTACCTTAGCTTATTCTTTTATACCATCTGAGAGCTTTGCTGGAAGGCCGTTTGGCTTGAATGTTAACCTGAATTATAAAGATACCGTATGTATGATATTAAATATAAGATATTACATATAAAATATATAAAAACATTTAATAAATTTACGATCTAGATAAAAGAAAACTACATGATATAACTTATGAATGAGAAGTATGTAAGAATAAAAAATTTAAGCCAGTAGCACATGATATATGATTTCTTGATTGCTTGTATTCAAGTAAATTACTACAAATTATGCATTCTAAGCTATGTTCAGATTTCTAACTGAGTACTGGATGTATCACTTTATTCTTGTTTATTGTAAATTAAACAAGGGTGACATGATTCCCGGTGAGCACCTTGGGAATCCGAACATATTTCTATGTACAATTCTAGTAATTTACTAGAACATAAACAATTCAGCAAGAAAACATGCATCGTGTACTGCTTACTTTAGAATACTTTAAAGTAAGAATTCACAAGTATAATTTTATATTTACATATTCTAAAAAAGTGATATGTGGAAAAACATATTATTAAAATTATAAGAAAATCATATTATTAAAATTAATCTAAAAATCTTTGATTTTGAAGAATTATTTCACTATATGTGTAACATTTTTTATTTATTATATATACTTTTTTAAATTCGATATGTTTAGGGATATATTATTTGCGCGTATTGATGTATTATATTTTTCTGCAGAATGGCGTTTCCTACAATGAAGCTGTCTTTAATGAAACTGTACAAATTATAGAGATAGACGATGGTCTTGATGGAGAAACTATTTTTCTTTATGTATTCCTCGCAGCATGTGTTATATTGACCCTTGTAGGAGGTCAACAATTATTATCATCTCTGGGACGTAAATCGCGTTCTTCTACTACTCGTAAAGTACCAGTAGAAATGGGTACATCTAACCCTAACAATGTAGATTATGATTGGCTGCCGAAGGAAACTCTCAATAGAATCAGTAAGTAGTAGATTTATCAAAAGTTAATGAAAATTGCTTACATAATGACATTTAAAATCAGTCGAGTTATTTATAGCACAGTAGTAATTTTTTTGATGAAATTGAGAAGTTGTGGAACTTCACATAGCTATAATTTAGCATTTCTAAGGGTCAGCAAAAGTCATGACGAAGATTTTTACTGAATTTCTGGTCAGTTATAGCTAAAATACTAAGAAAATTGCAATGTAATTATTCGTAATAAAAAAAGTTGTAGGCAGATCCCTACAAGATCACTTTTTTAGAAAAAGAGATAAATAAAAATTCATTCCATTATTTGCACTATACAATACAAATGAGTACAGATGATTTTATTTGTTATGTTTAAGGATCATTGCAAATCCAGCTCTGTATAGTCCTTCGTAGCTTTGTAAAATATATTTAAAAACATCTTATAATGAAATATTGCTTTTTAGTTTTTTGTCTTTTCATTTAATGATAATAGATTTCACTATCGAATCTCAATTGCTACAAATTATATAAATGATTGATATTACAAATTTCTTAATTTGCATTATTAAGTTAAAAGATATTGCGTAAAGAACTTTAAAATAAAAAATAACGAAACAACAAATGCTTGTTTACAGATAAATCTCCTAGAACTCCAAAACAAAGTCCAAGGCAAAGGAAAACAAAAAGAACAACTGGTTTTGATGATTAAATTACATATGTGTGTATGTGTGTGTGAGTATGGTGTGTATATGTATATGTATGTGTGTATGTGTGTAATGTGCGTGTATGTATGCGTGTATGCGTATATAGGATGTATCTTAAAAAACGCCCACGAATCATATGGCATTATTCCTGATCAAAAACTGAGTCTAAAATTTATGAACCATTTTGCAATTTTCGTAATAGCTAACGCGACATTAGTATTTAAAGATTGTCGAATAAGCGAATGAAATCAATGAATAAGATATCAATTTTAAGATATTTTTCAGCAATCTTTACGAAATATCTTAAAGAGGGACTCTTAAAAATTTTTTGCAGTTGTCTTATCGATTTTAGATATTTTGCTTTTTTGTGGAATAACTAAAAAAAATTGCAAAATGATTCATAAGTTTCAGATTCAGTTTTTTATCAGGAATAGCGCAGGAATATCATTTGTGAGCACTTTTTGAAAGACATTTTATAGGATAAGTCTAATAAAAAAGTTCACAATTTTCAATAAAATAATTAGAGATAGAGGGTTGACAGTTATATCAAGATTGTAGAATAAATAGGAGGCATACTTCAATGATCTTGAATAATCTTAAGTCCTTGAGTTTCACATGGTGAATTTTTTCATCAGATTAACTACACACACACACACACACATATATATATATATATATATATATATATATATATATATATACACACACACACACTACGCACGCATATATATACATACACATATATGTATACATATATACAAATATATATGTATATAATTTGAAGTTAATGCAGGAAAATTTATATTACAAGAGATAACTGCGATCATTATTGAAAGATAATTCATGATTCATTCATTTCCTAATCTCTTGGTCAGAAAACAGAATGAACAAAAAAATATTCAATTTTTATTAATAATGAAGAACACATGGAGTTCCTTATAATAAGTTTTTAACGAGATACTATTATAAAGAAAACCACATACGAGTTATATTCTGTAATATTACAGAATATTGAACTTTATACATGTACGTTCAAAAGCAATAGAAAGAATGGTATAATATGATACTCAATGATTTTTTGCACAAAACCTATATATAGTTACATAGCATTTAAGAACTATGTTTTTTTTTTTAGTTTATTTGCTGTGTTGTGTTTTATATAAGCTGTATTATTACTACGAAGAATACAAATGTATACGTGCATGTGTGCGTGCATACATGCATGCATGCGTGTATGTATAGTAGAGATAAAATTTGATTATTTTATAAGGCCCAGTTTCACAACTTGCTTGTTTCTCATTTCTTTCCAATTTTAGAATTGAATAGGTCGAACCTCTGTTAAGAACCTTTGTTAAGAATTAACCGTGAATTGTGAAACTAGCCTAATTGTATTAGTATATAAAAATTTAATAAAATAATTTTTTATGAACAAATTTTTATAAATTTATTTTAAGAATTTGACAATCTATGTGTATATATAATATATATCTTCTATTAAAATTCGTTCTTGTTCATAATTTTGAATTAATTAGAATCATAATGGTCACGTTCAGTAGACACAACTGTTTCGTAGTGGATTCGCTCGCTGCTATTGGTGTATTCTTTTAGATCATCCAACCAATATTTTTTATCTATAAGGATACATCAATAGCAGCGAACTGTTGAGTTCACTGAAAGCAACCATTGAGCGCTCATTGATCCTCAATAGTTGAATCTGCTGAACGCGACCATTCTGCGTTTTAGTGTCTCATGAAATGGCACCTTTATTAAAGTACTTCTTGTTGCAAGCGAGCGCGAGTTTGCAAGTTGTAACACTGTTTTATCATCTATGATCTTTATTTAAACGGGTAGACCATAACCTGAAAAAACATCTGTCGCCGAACGTCGACGTCATCTCTGGTGAATTCTGATCACGTTTGTGACCCGCGTACTATCTACACATCATTATTCTGCAATCATTGACTGTAATTGAAGATCAATTGTAACGCGATATCATAAGCACAAAAACGGCATTGTAGAGACCACGTAAAATGTCAGATGTGAGAGACTGGTTCAATTCTCTACCTATATTTACGAGATATTGGTTATTGTGTACCGCGGTTCTGACATTACTCGGCAGATTTGGATTTCTGAGTCCGCTTTCGTTGGTGTTGTGGCCCGACCGATTTCTGCATAATTTTGAAATCTGGCGGGCGGTGACAAGCGTTTTTTACTATCCTCTCAACCAAAGCACCGGCTTTCATTTCCTGATCAATTGTTATTTCTTGTACAATTATTCATTAAGGTTAGAGCGTGGAGAGTATGATGGAAAGCCCGCGGATTATTGCTTTCTTCTGTTGTTTAATTGGATATGCTGCGTTATCATTGGACTTCTTGGCGATTTCTCCCTGCTTATGGATCCCATGGTGCTCAGTGTGTTATACGTGTGGTGTCAGCTAAATAAAGATGCTATTGTAAACTTCTGGTTTGGTATGCTCTGCTCTTTTTTTATATCATTTTTTATTTATAAATTACATATAGGGTAGAGTGGGATCTTTTCGTCTATTTCGATAATGTTTGTTTCTGAACAGCACATGATAATTATTTAAAAGTTACTTGGGCTCTCAAAAAGTTATTATGATTATATAGTGTAATTATAAACACATTACTGGAAAAAAGATATTTATTATTGTAAATTTGTTTGTATTACTTTAAAGTTAAAACTGACGGAATAGCCCCGTCCTACCCTAATGATTATATCATTACGTTATGATGATACTAACTCTTACGTTGGCTTATATGAACAAATCTATTGTCAGGTACACAATTCAAAGCCATGTATCTGCCATGGGTCCTATTTGGATTTAATCTGATTATTTCTGGTGGTGGAATGATGGAATTGTTTGGGATTCTAGTAGGACATCTGTATGTCTTTTTGAAATTCAAGTATCCCCAGGAGCTTGGTGGTCCAGAATTACTCAATACTCCTGGATTACTTGAAAGTTATTTTCCACCTCAAAGAAGTGGAATTCGATCGTTTGGAAATGTACCTGCACCTAGACCTACGGGGGAACAGAATCAAGGAAGAAATATATTTGGAGGACATAATTGGGGAAGAGGTCACGTATTGGGACAATAATTGAAAGAAACTTATAATTTAATAAAAAATTAATTATTTTTATATTTGTTTCGCTGTTTACTATAATATATAAGAACAATTATTTTCTGTATTATCATTCTTCCAAATATCTTTTTATGAATTTAAGATGTGCATTTTGATGCAATTTAATAATAAATATGCATATTATAAATTTAGAAAACCAAAAAGAACTTACATTTTATATGATATTTGCACTGTGTAAATATATTATTGATTTTCTCTCTTTCTCTTATACACAAATATTGGTTATAAAATATAAGGATAAGAAATTATAATTTAATTTTTTCATAGATCTTATACACATGGATGCTGTTAAATAAAAAGGCAGTAAATGCATTGTATTTTCTATCCTTCATTGTACCAAATGTATGACACATGCTTAAAATGAGTCGAAATGACATCTGAGAAATAATCAATTTCAAATATGTCACGCACTGACATTTTTTAACCGATGTATTATAATTGATAAAGTTCTGCAAAAATGATAAAGATAATATGGTATATATTGGAGAAAGAATGACAATATTTTTCTTCATTTGTAAGGACTAATAAACGATTATGTTTAATGTAATAAAACAATTTAAATTTGCACAGTAGTCACATTCTCATTTCAAAAGAACAAAAGATATTGTACTTTCTCGCTCTATTAATTCAGTCTCCTGATTATAGCCACAAGGCATATCCATGTTTTCAAGATCAATGAAATTTTTATAGACCTCTTTCATTTAATAACTGATCGTTAATTACATTCTCAATGAAATATATTTATCAGTAAGTTTGTAAATATTTTCTGCACATTTTTATATTTAATGGTAAAAGAGAAGTGTAGAATTAAAGGAAAAAAAGTATGTAATCTCTGATGAATATTTTAATCACACAAATGTTAAAAATTTGCATACACATATATATATATATATGTATACATATATATATATTAATATTATTATATATTGTATAAATAAGATATTCTGAAAAAAATTAATCAATTTTCTAACGTCTTATTTGACATGAAAAGAATTATTTGTAAATCACATTTATTTTAAAGCAGAATTTCGATGCTCAGTTTAATAATTGTTTATGCAATACATACACACACACACACGCACACATCATGTGTACTTAAAAAAAAAAATAAAATTGAATAAAATAAGCATATAATTAAATAAAAAATTACAACACATTTAACTCCGTTTTAAGTATTTTTATTTGTCAGCACCTTACAAAATCTGTAAAAACATAAGATACAAGATACTTAGTACAATTATATCTTTCTATTGTCAAAAAAAGACTACTAGAATATTTTTTATTGAGGTTGTCTTCCTCAATGGCTAAATGCCTGCTAGCACACAATACATCATTAGATGTAGTCAGTGTTAAACAGGTGGATGGGATGCCAACCCCTACCAAGAGCTCAAAGTTAACACTTTTCATTGTGACTATTATATATATTAAAACTAAAGTTAATAAATAATTTCAAGATTGTATTCATAATAAATCGAATTTAATTAAATGACAATATAATGACAATATAACGACATGTACATTATATATATTATATATATATATATATATATATATATATATGTGTGTATATATGTATGTATATATACATACGTGCGTGTGATGTGTTCTTAGACTTTGGAGGCAAAGAATATTAGCACAGTTTTTTATTTTACCATCTAATTCATTCAGTTAAGCAAAGAAAGTGTTTTGATTGGAAAATTCATCTAGTAAAAAACATGCAGCGATACATTTTCTAATCGCTGAACAACATGTGGTAATGTTTTCTATCTATTGAAGACATTATGCAAATACAGCAAAGACATTCATTTCTTTTTCTACGACATATCTTCACCATACACGGCAACTATTCTACAATGAATAATGGTCGATATAATATCTTCAACTTAGAAAATATATCACCATACATTGTTCTTTATCAGATGAATTTCTCAGTCGAAACATCATTTCTCCGCTTAATAAATGAACTGTGTGATAAAGAATTGACTGTGCTCATTATCAACACATGTCCAAGGACACGTGATATCACATAAATAACATTGCATAGCCAAAACGCGCGCGTGTCAAAATTTTGTCAACAATAAAAAGAGTGAACTATGAGCTCAATACCTACCAATAATTATTCTTCTGGGACTTCCAATTCTCCGGCATTAATGTCGTCTATAAGGTCATGAGGTGGTCTGCCTTCCACAGTACATCCCACTGACTGGCATGTACCCAAAATTTCTTTAACGGTACCACCGAGTGTTCGTGACATTGATCTTGATCTCATGGCGCGTGCAATGGAAACAATATCATCAAACGTTAGATTACCACTATGTTTGATATTTTTTTGCCTTTTACGGTCTCTGGGTGGCTCTTTCAGAGCTTTAATTATCAAGGAAGCAGCAGATGGCACAACTGAGATTGTAGCTTGTCTATTCTGAATAGTCAGCTGAACGGTGATTTTCAAACCTTTCCAATCACTGGTAGCCTTGGCAATGTCATCTCCTACTTTTTTGGGAGACTAAAATATGAATACATTATTAATTATCAATACATTATATATATATAAATATAATTATCTTATATATATATATATATATATATATATATATATATATATATATATATTATTAAGAAGTATCATCATAAAGAAAATTAGTTTCTATTGAAGAGAAATATTTTTCTGTAATTACAGAATATGTGCTAATTTTTTTAAATTGATTAAAAAATGTATAGTTAATACGTACAATATTTTGATAGTGAAAAAACATTGTATGTATATAAATATGTGTTTTTTATTTTAATCTTAACAAATAAATATTTTGAAAAATATGTATAAAATACAGAAAAAAGTTTCAGACAAAAGTGGAATGATTTCAAGAAGAGCATATTTTAATCATGTTATTTTTTTTGTAAAAGAGGTGCCAAGAAGATTGAAAACTGTATACAATATGGGACAAATCTTACAAAATCGGTTCCTATTAAAAAGTAAAATCTTACTTTTATTTCTAAAAGAATCGAAACAGATCTTTAAATTAAAAAAAAATATATATGTATAACACAAATAATTATTTCATATTAATTATCTAATTGTTCAGATATTAAGAAACAATCCTAATTTGCAAAGCAAAAGAAAATTTATCACTTTTATTTGCTTTGGCAAATTAAGATTATCTTTTAATATTTAAACAATTATACAATTAATATAAAATAATTATTTAAGTTATCTCATATATTTTTTATTTTAAAAATATTCTTATTCTTTTAGAAATAATAATAAAATTATACATTCTGATAGAAACAGATCTTATATTTATCCTATAATGTATACAATTTTTAAATCTAGATTTACTATAAAATTACACAATATTAATTCAAAATTTATTATTATTTATTATAATAAAATTTACAAGAATTATTAAATAATAGAATTGAGTGTCTCATACAAATAAATTATTACATTTTCCTAATCTGGAAACACATTATCTTGGCGCTAAGGCATGGTGGAAGATACAGAAGTTTCAGTTAGAAATTTTATTTTTTTCAATCTAACTTACCAAACCAAGAGGACCGATTTTAGGAGCAAGGGACGAAGTAGCTCCTACTTCACCACCAACGCATCGCAGAAATACTGATATGAAAAATATAAGCAATTTAGCAATTTTTCTTTTTCCAAGATTAGATATAAATTTTTTAGAAGTTTTTATCTCTATACAAAAAATATAAATAAAATACCTTTCTTTATTTCATTTGGATCAAATTTAGGAGGCATTTTGACACTTTCTTTCGATGATTTTTATAAAAAAACTTAGATAAAATTCGATTACGAAAAATCCACACCTCTCAACTCCACGTTTTACTACGGAAAAGACAAGATGCATTGAACGATCAGACTATGAAACAGAAATAATGTAGTAAGGCCACTCGCACAAAAATATTCATAAAGCCCCAGATATAATAGGGAGTTAAACGGTGAACGCTAGTCACTTTATTTAAGTGGAAAGTCAAACTGCGCATGTGCAGATCTGCTTCCGATATATTGTATTAACCCAGATTTTCATACAAGCAACAGCGCTTTGACACAGAGCGGTGATTGGTGAAAAGTCGATTGTGGGGATAAATTTTATCTCTATCATCCGTTTTTCATCAATCAGAGTTCGATGTCAAAGCGCTGTTGTCCGAGGATCCGGGCTTAGTTCCTCTAAAAAGAATCTGACATACGTAGTATCACGTAGTATCTTCATAATTCAAAGATTTTTCGCCACTTATTTAACTGCATCCAGATGCGCAATCGGTCCCCAAGTGCCCAGAGAGTTCTTTCATCTTGGTCTGTGTTTGAAGATCTAACAGTATATGTCAGATGAAAGAGTTCACTGAACGCTCAGGGATGCATCCATTGAATTGAGTTAATTAGCCAGCAATGAATTCGGGGAAATCGGTTGCGCTACATTTGAGGCTTATTAAATGGAAATTAGATTGTAATTTACAAACGCAAATGTTATTAAAAATTTTTAATAAACATTGTTTTTAAATATTAATGTCATCATTAAAAGTACATTCTAATATTTATTTCAAATATTGAAAATTTACTTTATAATTCATGTACTTGTATTACAGATTTTCAGTATTGGAAATGACCATCGGAATGCAATCTAAGATATAAAATAGAAAATATTTTTCAATATTTACATTTCTATTATAAAATATTTTTAATCAATGAAAAATAATACAATCTATTGAATAGTTATTAAGGGATTAAAGTAATGATAAAAATAACGGATGAATTTTACTATTACTGTAAAATATATAACAATCGTTATCATTACAAACAAAAAAAAGTAATTATTATCAAAAAAAAATGTCGAACGTAATATACACGTCGGTGTAACAGCGTTACAAGTAACGCGTTGTTTTCCAATCTTGACAAAAAAATCATCGGTTTTCTATAGCTGAACTAGTATATACTTTTGGAATGAGATAGATATATGTTTGTTATTTGGCAAAAGCGAGAAAGTTCTAGTGCAATTTAGTGCATGAACAAAAAAATCTCAAATGTGTGCTAATCACATTAGTAAAAGACGATACCTTGACGTTTAGTTGTCACGCTAACATCCCTTTTATTAAAAGAAATGTGGTATAGGACTTTTCTATACTCAGTTATTTGGTCTACTTATTTAATTTATTTAATCCACTCTGTCTGCACAAGAGCGTTTTCAATAATTATCAGACGCCATGTATATATAACATGCGTATGACTTATTTTAATTCTATAATCACAGTTGCATTGAAAGCAGAAATTAAATTATATAGTCCTCATATATAAGTATATAGTAACAAAAATCTTATTTATCTCGAAATTCTTTAGAAACTCAAGAAGTATTGCTATGTATTATCGGTTAAATTCAGTGGGAAATTTGATGTATCAATGAGAAGTTCTTCATTTATGTTCTGCTGTTTTTCTTCCGATTCGTACTCTTCGATGTCTTCACTTAAATCCGTTAAAGTTTGCGGCCCGGTAGATTTGTATTGAAATGCGGAATGTGACAAATCGACTTCAACCGGGAATAATGTTACTGTCGACAATAAATCCCGTGTATTGGCATAATATTTGGCTAGACCTCCTGCAAACTTGTGCAATTGCCACACAACATCCTGAACATGTTTATTGTCCAACAGTTCAAGCTTTACTAGCACGTCTGAGCGAAGCTTTGCAAATCTTGCACGAGCTTCTTGCCGACATCTTAGTATCAGACGATATTCGTAATTGCCTGTTTCAACGCGATAAAGAGGCTCTTGCAGAGCGACACAACTTTGTTCTTCGTCGTCTAATTCTTTCACCTTTAAACAATAAGATAAATATTCAAATTTTGCATCGGCATACTTGCTAATGGTTAACCGTGTATCTGGTATGGCTTTGTTAAGATATGTTCCCAAGTCACTTAATATTGGTTTCAGAGTTTTTAACATTATCATTCCGAATTTTTCCATTTGCCTATGCTGCTCTCCAAATTGTCTAAAGGCTTCACTGGCACGTGGCTGCGGTTCTCGAACACCTATGGCAGCAAAAGCATCCCCGAATACTGAAAAAAAAAAAAAAAAAAACATTCGAATGAGTAAATATTGTGTAATAATTTTGTGCAGCTTCTGACAATACCTATTCGAAACTTTTATACCTTTATAAATTTGTATCAGATCGAAAAAAGCATGTAATGTAGCTTTAGCATGCGTAACGAGACCTCTATAGAAATTTTCCGTGCGCTTCAACATCATCAATCTTTGGACAAGAGCATCATTACAAAGAATAGCTCGCGATAGTCCAAGTGCGTCAGCCGTAGTACTACCCATTCCTTCAACTAATCTATGCTTCACCTACAAATTCGAAAATTTAATTATTATATAATTTCAGCAGAATAAAAGTTATGATGTAATCCTATACGGATGTTTCCTCCAATTCAAATATTTAAAATTTCTTTGTTGTTCTTAATACAACAAATATAAAAAGAAAAAGTTGTTTATTTTGAAAGGACAATATTATAAAATAAGCAAAATATTTTCTTTAAATCATATTTTTTGAGATATTGAGATTATCGCCATTTTTTAAATAAAAATGTATGATTTTTATATATACAATTTCTTTAATTTAATCTACATATCTCTCTTTGAGTACAGAATAATTAAAGAAATTATTATCGTCAAAATGAAATTATATAACTTTTTATATATGTAAAAAAATTATATAATTCTATTAATGACAATCTTGATATCTAAAAAAATATGACCTTAAGAAAAATTCTTTGCTTATCATAATATTTATTCTTTCATACAATTTTACTTTTAATATTTTATATCATTAAAACCAATCAGAGATATTTTTAATGCTAGAGAAAATACCTTGTGTGTGTGTGTGTGTGTGTGTGTGTGTGTGTGTGTGCGCGCGCGCGCGCGCGCGCGTGTGTATATATATATATATATATATACCTTTTTTAAAGCAATGTCGAGTGTACGACCTTGTTTTGGATCAGCATGTAACTTGTTGTAATTAATGCTGACTTGCGAATCGCAGGATTGTATCATTTTTGCAACTTCCACTTTAGTTTTACCCTTTACTGATGCTCCATTCACTGCCACAAGTTCATCTCCCGCTTGAAGGGTACCGTCTACAGCAACAGGTGTATTGTCAAAAATTTGTACAATATAAAGACATGGGCACAGTGGTGCACCACCGCCGATGCTTATACCGATAAGATTACTAGTATCCTTCTGTATTACGACATTCCCAGATGTAATTGTCATGCCCCTGAAATGTAAAAAAATTTATAAAAAACATATATAATGATAATAAATATATGATTTTTGAGTAAATATAAATATATAGCACTTTAAATCTTAGAGAAAAAATAAAATATACAAAAATATACTTCATAATAAACACTTCTTGTACTTAATTAATTTATTCATATAAGCGATCCTATCTAATCTTAATATTTTAGGTTTTATAAAATTCAAATGTATTCATAATTAAACATTAAATAAATAATGCATAGAGTATAATATATATTAATATTGAAATTAAATGTTGAACTCAAAATGAGAAAATTCCATGTTATATGCACATAAATAATATTATATATACATATAAAAAGTTATATAAATAGTATATAATTAAATATATATAATAAAAATAGTTAAAATTATATAAATAATGCATAGTAGATTTTGTGCATAAAGAATACAATACAGAAAATATAAAAAAATTTCCTTCTGTTTTTTTATCACAATGAAATATTAAAAATCATATCCAAAGACAATTATTAACATATAAGCTGTGAGTTATATAAATATTTAATAATATATCAATTTCATGCTATGTAAAATTTTAAGTACTTTTAAATTTAAAAAAAAAACAATTGTTATACGTTTTTCATAAATCTTTTGAATTAAATTAACAGTAAAAATATTTTATAGTTTCAAGAATAAATCAAACATAAATCAAATATAAACTGTCTGTATGAGTGCACTGTCTCATGATGCTTCCATGGTTGTATGTCAATAATATAATTATAAATAAAATATAATTTACAAACAATTTAAATGTATTTATCAACAATTTTCATTAATAAGTACATTCCAATAATTTAAATCTAAATTATTAGAAAAATTATATCTTATCATCTTATAATGTATAAAAATCATGAAGATATTAAGAAATTCATTTATATTTAATTTTTTACTGAGTTCCCTGCAATATTAATATAATAAATTGATAATATAAATGTTTTTTCATTATAAAAATGTTTAATAACAAAACTTACAGGTTGACGAGTTGTGGCTGTATATATTGATCTTGCGTGACCAGTTCTATATCTGGCCTAAATCCCAATAAGCAGTGTAAAAGGAAAACATTGAATTTGACGCAAAAAGACAAGAATATAAAAAAATCAATATAATTCAATATAAAAATAATATAAAAACAGTGCGTACATGCGATCTTCCATCATAGCCAGTTGGTGCATTTCCATGCTAGATAGTATGGTTAGAGAGATAAAAGCTTTATCCAAAGTTGATATGTGTTCAAACTTTGAAGCATACTAGTATTTCTAAACGTGGTTGGAATAATTGAATCGCTGTTAAACTTTTCCACCACACCTTGACATTCAGGCATGCATTTTACAACCAAAAGAAAGCATATTAAGGCTGTAATATAGCATAACGAATATAGTATAATAAATTATAACTAATAAACATTAATATCCACAATTTTCTACATAACCAACATTTTATCCTCTTCAAAGAAGAAATCATCTTCAAAGTCCATGCCCAGGCCAGTCATATTCGCTAATATCTGAAATATCGACGATTGTTATTTATATGTATCGTTCTTTTTTCAATCTCTAGTTCAGTGTAAATGTAATGGGGGTTATACAATGATCCCTTTTACACTATTAAATCAGTTAATACACATATTAAATTGGTGCAAACTATGGCCTAGTTTACATCGTACACTTAATACGAGTATTAATTAATACGAGTACTAATTAATACGAGTACTAATTAATACGAGTACTAATTAGTAACTTTCTATTGAATTATCTTAATTTCGGCGATACATGTAAACATATATATGATATGAGTATTTGATTAATCATTTTGATACGTACTGTATGTATCAATTTAGGATAGTAATCATATAGTACCGCTACACAGCAGCTCCGAAATTATTAATAAATAAAATATCAATAAAATTAAGCTTATTCGATATGTTTTTACACGAAAGAATCTGACAGCAATAAGCGTCGTTCTGCCTCGAGAACGAAGATATTAAGTGTTAAATTTGATAACTATTAAGGTTAGGAAATTTGTCACATCTGTGAAATACTACGAACTAAAGTCACTAGATTTCTAAAGTACCGCAAACTTGCCTCTATCTTAACACAAAACACGATCATTTTCAAACTTATGATTTGTATAAAGTTTATTTAGGAAAATAAAACTGTAAAATACGTAAATCAATTTTTTAAATAATTTATTTATGAATCAAAAGAAATACTATAGGAATGCTTAATTTGTGCATCTTTTAGTCTAACATAGGTTTTTTCGTTGTGAAATGTTAGTGCAGAAAAATGCAACCTGGCATTGTAAGTACTGGGGATCAATTCTGAAGATCAATTCTGTAGCTTCAAACAAGGTGAAAATTACAAAAGTGAGCAAATTTACTAGGTGTCGACCAATAAAATTATCAGTATTCTAGTATATTCGCTCACCTTTGTAATTTTCATCTCGTTTCAAAATACAGAATCCGATCCCTAAGAGGATAGATCCCTTGATAGATCCGAATTTTGGAATGTACCCTTGGTTGAATAAATTTACTACTGCGCATCCTTGAAATGATTGGTCTGATATTTCATGTGTCGACAAGGCTTTTCAAACCTGTTGATTGGCTGCGGAACAGAGAGATTCTTGAATTTCTGCAGCCAATCAACAGGTTTGAAAAATCTTATCGACCGACACTTGAAATACCGGCTTATCAATTACCATGTTTATTTCATCACGTGATATCCGGTAAAATCCTCTTTCGTTTCCTTTCCGGTAAAGTTGCGAACTTAGGTGTTTGTTCTCTCTTGTAGGGCTAAGGTCTCATCGACGACTTACATCAATTTTAAGTTCCATCCATTTTTCAGTAATTAAATTTAAACAAAGAAAATGACGACCGAGGCCGAGCTTGCGTGCGTTTACTCTGCGTTGATACTCGTTGACGATGATATCGCCGTAACTGTAAGTATAAATTATATCATCACGCGGATTTATCATCTACGTTATTTTTATACCATTTTATCATTTTTTATGTT
Source organism: Acromyrmex echinatior (assembly GCF_024713525.1). Classification (NCBI taxonomy): domain Eukaryota; kingdom Metazoa; phylum Arthropoda; class Insecta; order Hymenoptera; family Formicidae; genus Acromyrmex; species Acromyrmex echinatior. Next base: position 496,534 of record NC_141870.1, read on the forward strand.
CTGTTACCGGTGTATTCCATTAGCGTTTTTATGTTTGTTTATTAAATAATTTTATCATTTGTATTATGTCTCCTTTTTAACAGAATTGTTTCAATTTATTGTGTCTACTAACCTCTCTGTTTACTGAATTTTACACATGTTCGTTTATATTAAAAATATCGATAAAATTGAAGCTCAAGGCTGCGTAAAGTTCGGATTCTTATGCACTTTAAGCACATATTATTTTATTTTTATCGTTTATTAGATATAAAACAGAGAGAGAGAGAACCGCTGAAAGCATCAAAATTAAACCCAATTCAAATTCAATCTTAAATTTTGATGATTAGTGTTTTTATACTAATTTTCGAAATAAAGTATTATATATTTCAAATCTCTTTTTTTTTACCTTCATTCATAAAATGTGAAAATTGATTGATCTAGAAAATGAAAAATAAATGTAATTTATCATCAGTCTGTTGTTTCTTGAATTATTATATTCAATTATTATTATTTCAATTCCACAGGGCGAAAAAATACAAACAATTTTAAAAGCGGCTAATGTAAATGTAGAATCTTATTGGCCTGGACTTTTCGCTAAAGCTTTAGAAGGCATAAGTGTTAAGGAATTGATTACCAATATCGGATCTGGTGTCGGAGCCGCACCTGTAGGAGCAGGTAATATATATATATACTTTTCTATCGGGAATAATTAAGTTGCAAATCCTTTTTTAACCAATACAAAGGCAAATGTTTATGTGAGTTTCTGCAGTTAGTGTATAAATTGTATATTCATAAAGTTATTAAATAAATACAATTTCTAAGCAGTTAAGATGTATTTGATAGACAAATTTATATGTGAAATACATGTTTTGATTCTGAATTTGAGTTCTTTTCAGTGCAATAATTTTTCTTTTAATTTGCTTTATTTCCACCAATCTTTGCAAAATTCTTGCTCAATTGTTACAAGCCCCAACATGTCTATTGCTTGGATATCATAAGAATCACAGAAATTCAAATTGCTATTAATAAAGAAAATGTTAAAATAAAAAAAAACGTGAGATTATATCTTGATATCAATAAAGCTTTATGTCAATAAGTAACTGCAGATATTAAAAATAGATTTGGAAGAATTTTATAAGTTTTAAATAAGTTTTGGAAGACTTACAAATTTTAACCTCTTCATCCATCGATCTAGTTTTAAATTGCTAGCTCGGTCAGCAAAAGAGGTCAAAGAAAACTGATGACGAACTTTCTGATTTTATCAATAAAGATGGAATCTTGAAGTTTTGTTAACAACATAAAAAATATAGAAAAATTGTAATGTTTATTAGAATATTGTATATAATATTATGCAATATAAATTTTTATTTTTTTAAATGATTTATTCAGGCAAGTAAAATCTTAGTAAATTATTATTTCTATATGAAAAATATTTTTATTTTGTTCTTTTAAAGTTCCAGCTGTAGCGGCGCCCGTTAGCACTGAAGCTGCTCCAGCTAAAGAAGAAAAGAAGAAAGAAGAACCAGAAGAAGAATCAGACGATGATATGGGCTTTGGTAATTTATCAAATTTATATTAATTTTATATTATTTAAATCTTAAGAAAGTAATTAAACATTCCCAATTTATTATCAGTTTTATTTTGAATAAAGCTTAAAAATTTAGAAAACACTCAATTGACACTAAAATAGAATAATGATAATAGGAAAAATATCGTTAAAAGTTTTCTAAATTTGTTTTATTACTTTTAATAGAATAGTTTTTGCCGGTATTTTCCGCCAAAATCTGTAAATATTGATTTTTACTATCATAGACTTTATTTTAAAAAATAAATAAAAAAAAAGAAATTTTGCTAAACCCTGAAAGAAAATTATAACAAATATTCAGTGATTAATATAGCATGTATTAGCTACAGAGTATACAAGATGACAATATTTAAAAAATGAGAATACAGTAAAAATTAATCATCCTATTCGATGGATATAACTAGTTCTATTTTAATCGCAATCTATTATTTAATTACAGGTCTATTCGACTAGGATCAAGGATTGGTCCATTCCTTTTATGTACAGTTACATTGTACATATAATATAAATAATTAAACATTTTTGATAAAAAAAAATGTATACTTTTTTCCCAACCATAGAAAAGCGATCATGAATAATAAGAGTTAGTTCTACTTTTCTCTCTTTTATTTATATATGCATAATGTATGAAGTAGTCAATGAAACATGCATAAAACATGTTTGATGTTCTCTATATAGGATGAAAATATATTTCGTGATTCTGTTCTTCATGTATGTATATGTACACACGCATGCATGCGTACATACACACAGGATACACTTTAATCTCAATCAGGCAAATATTTTGAAAATATGCAATTTTATCAAAAATTGTTTTTGGAATATTACAACTTTTATTTGGAATGTTCTTTGATTGCATATTTTCGAAATATTTTATTACATAGGGTGTAACAAAGCAATTATATAATATCAGGCTAGTTTAAAAAAAAATGTGCCTTGAAAAATGTTTCATACAAAAATTATAGAATTTTAAGTAGCGCATATTAAATAATGATATTAGTGTAATCTTGAATAGCGTTAAAAGATAACAAGGTAAAAACTACTTTGTAATGTTACTTTGAATATTTAAACGGAAGTTCCTAATTTTATTATGTATTTTTATAGCTGACCTTGAGAGCTTTTCAGGGCACTATAATAAAGATTTTTCATAAAGTGTTTTCTGAGTGATGAAACTTTCTATTATAAAATTTCAAATTGATTTTTACGTTACATTAATGTAACAATATAATCTGAATATAATCTAAGATACAATGTAATCTAATATAATCTAAGATATTAACATTGCTATTTAATGCAACACTTAAAACTTTATAATTTTATCTGAAATATTTTTTCAAGAAAATGCAATTTTTTAAAAAACCAGATTGATACGGTTACTTTGTTATATCATATATATATATATATATATATATATATATATGTATATATATCAGAATTCTGTTTTTTGTACCATATATATTCATCAAGTGAACTATAATTCCATTATATTTTATTCTCATTTTATCTGCTGATTAATAATATGTGCTAATAAATTCAGTCAATCTTTTATATAACATTTAATACAATTATTCCGTCGTTAAAAGAACCTGCTTTCATCGGCGAATTTATTTTTAATAGACAGTCTTATTTTACAATAATTATGTGTGCCGCTATAGAATTTAGATAATTACGAGGGGCATCTCAAAAGTAATAGCGAATTCGATTGGACATACTAATGCGCACTAATGCATATTAAAGTTGTATACTGATTTAATTTGTGTAAAAGTAAAATACAAATATTTCGAATTATAAAATATAGATTTTAATTAACACAATAACATGTATTAAAAACTTCATGATTTAATCCGTTTTATATTTATATTAATATACATTTTTACGTACGATAGAAGTTTTATAGTGCATCAGTATGCATTGAGTGTATCCAATTGAACTTGCTATAAATTTCCTTATCATAGAAAAAAAACCGGTTACGCGAGTATGAAACGAAAAATCTTGATTATTCCTTTCATGAAATTACTTCTCCTTCACGACAACAGACAAATGAAGTTAAAATGGAATCAAAAAACTTTGAGAATATCTTATGGTACTTCCCGTATTATAATATCAGAGAAGACTGTTTCATAAGTTCATCCTCTTCCGATTCCGGAAGAAATCCAATGCTTATTACAGTTAGGAGAAAATTTTTCATTATCTGATTACGATCGCAGAGATGTTCGAGTTCATAAAAAATATTGAAAACAATATAAAAAATAAATAAATTCAGTTCCGAACCAAAGTCTACAAATAGAAATTTATCTATCCTACGTTTGAAAATTTTTTTGTTCTTCAAACTTCAGAATGTTGAAGTTAATAATAAATTAGTTTATTTAGTTAAATCTACGAAACAATTGTTAAAGAAGAATCCGTATGTTATATTCACAAAAGCTAATGAAGGCAACATCACGATAGCCTTCATTAGATAATAATGAATACAAGTAAAAACTTACGCAAATGCTTATTAGAAATCGTTAAAAGTGCATAAAGACAGACAATTGTATTATTACATAGATATGCGTATTTATAGGCTTGTTATAGACTTTGATTAAGATAACTTAAAACTGAGAATATCATTCTATGCACATGATGAAGCTTCACTTATTAATTACATGACGCGTATCATTTGTTGAAAAAAATTATATTTAGAAAAAGTTTATTTAAAAAATTGCTCTATTTTTACTTAATTTAACAAAATAATTTTTGCTTAACTTACTGACAAAAAGATATTGAGGTTTTATGACCTCTTTGAAATAATTATTCCAAACAATTGTTCAAAACAATATTGCAATTGCTTCGAAACACATCTCATTGTAAGAAGTTATCTAATCTAATGAAAGTAAAAAAAAACTTTCTTTAATTAATACCAAAAGAAAAATAAAAATAGGAACAATTTTATGTAAAAAATGTTAATATTGTACTTTTTTTATTTGAGGTCATTTCAAGATTAATTTTTCTTAAATCGAATTATAATTCTTTAAATCCTATGTTTATGTCCTTTCTCATACTCAGATTAATAATTAAGATCCAGATTAATCTTGATATGACTTTGAGAATACCAATATCAAATTGAGATTATTATTTTGTTTTCTTCAAAACAAAATAATTTTTAAAACATTTTTTGTTAAAATATTGTAAGAGGTAGATAAAGATATTTTAGCCATCTTATATAGGGTCAATTAATTCTCGTAACAACGGTCGTATGTGGATAGAGCGAACTTAGTCGAAAAATCCTGTATCATTTTGCAATTTTTGCACAATACTTAATAAAATATTAATTTCTAAAGATCGTCGGAAAATCAAATTTCCCAGGAAAATATCCAACAAACTTTAAATCTATTCTTGAAATATTCATAAAATGTTCCTGAAATTTCCAAAAAATATTTCAAGAATACTTCAAAATATTCTCAAATGTTTATTTAAAATGTTCGTTTGTATATCTTCGTTTATATATTTCGAGAATATTTAGAATTTGTCCATATATATTCCGCAAAATTTTAATTTTTCCAAAAATTCGATGACAAGTTGTTCGTGAATCAGTCTTTAAACAAAATTTTACTTTGGAAATCACATTTAATGACTTTTTCCAGTTGGATGGCCGAATTATATGTATATATGTATAAAGAAGCGGCTGAATACTGAATGGTTACCGGATATACGTTGCATTTCTATTAACTATTATTACTATTATCCCTATTAACTATTACTATTATTATTATACGAAAATTGTAAAACTGTACAGGACTTTTCAAATCAATTTAATCCGTTCTACTTGCTTACAAGCGCTGTGTAAAAAAATTTGGGACATCATGTATATGTATAATATATAATATGTATGCGCGCGCGCGCGCACATTCTAATAGCGATTTTTTTTTAATTTTTTAATTCTCCATTATCATCACGTTGCGCTTCTGGTTCTGACAATGGCAACCATTGTGCCGAAGCACCTTTTCCGGATAATACACGTTGAAACAACTCTTTTTGACACGAGCCGGATACTTCGCACTTACCTAAGAGATTACCATTCGCTCGCAGTACAGAAAATAGTAAGACACATTTCGGTAATATGTCGCTATTAATATCAAAGGTAAGAATATCGTTCCAGACGGGAATAGTAGCCTCATGTTGTATACTCGATTTTTTCTTCTTAAGATTTTTACCGTCTTGCATAAGTGATACCTAAACAATGTTCATCTTAAGTAAGAAAATTTTAGAACAAATATCATACATATACATACCTTCACATACGAATTAGCGTTTGCGGGATCATCGAGAATGGGTAAATTTCTCGCTCTGACAATAATAACTGTCAGTTTCTCTATAGACACCTGATATGAAATAGAGACCATTAATTCACCTAGAGGCGGCGCTCTAAATCCACCCTCCACTCCATATCGTAAAACTGGTTGTACGATAGTGATCAAATTTGTACCGAGATCCGGCACGGAAGAAAGAGGAAGTTGTACATAGCCTAAACCACGATGTCTCGTAAACGCATCAAAATCATAGAGCAGGATTTCTAATGTTCTTCCAGCCAATGATGATACAGGCGTTACTTCAAAAACGAAATCTTCGTCGAATACTACAAAAAGAAATTAGATGTAAAATATTTTAATGCTTTAAAGAGAATTGAGTCATTTTGAGCGATAATTCTGTAAAAATAACAGGAGGAAGACATTTACCAGGATTCAAAGTACGCCTATGTATTGTAGTTTGCCACACATTGTTACGATCAGGTAACAAACGTATCTTGGCGTAAGGATCTGCGATGCCACTCAATTCTCGAGCACGAAGATCATGTGCCTTTATAAAACAAAAAGAAAAATAATTATTCCAATTTATATATTTAACGGTAATATTTAATATGCATGAGAAGTAGATATAGAACGTATGAAAAATTATACCTCAATAAGTTTCACGGTAAGTATTCCAGCGTTAGTATCATATATCAATCCTAATTTTAATTCACCCCTAATTTCATCGGACGAAGAAGTTGAAGAGGAAGATGACAACTGCAATACAAAATTATAATTACCTATAGTAGTAATGCAATTATTGGTAAATGAAGAATTTAATGAAAATATAAACCTTGTTTCGTGCTGACTCGATCTCGACACTATTCAATCTAGAGTGAGACCCATCCATGCTCCGCGGTGGTCTGACGATTATCATGCGTTTCTCAGAGGCAATCAATGTGCCGTCCGGAATAGGCGGTGCAAGTGGACTCATTGGAGATGGAGAAATATCATCTGATTCTGAGAGATGTTGTATAACTACGAAAGAAATTTTCAGATACACAAGATGATTCACGTAACACGAGAATTGCAAATGATTAAAATAAGCTCTTTAACTGTTTCAAATAAAAGTCGTATAGTTTGTGGGAGAAATAAAATAGTGCACATTCGAAGAATATTTCAAGTTCAACTTTTTTTCAAATGACAGTCCCTACTTTCTTTTATAAATTCTTAAAGCCACTAAGTTTACAATGTTTTCAAAACATTTAGCCAATTTAGCACAAAAACCATTTAAAATATTTATTTATCCATTTTATATTTAAAATTAATTCAAAAAACTTTTTGCATTTTAAATATATATTTTTTAATATTTTATATTTGATCTTTTAAATAGAATTTGAAAAGCATTTTGTCTAGCCTTGGCTAGAATTTCTCTAGTAAAAGTTAGGACACCTGTCTGGTGCGCACGCGCGTCTACCATCAATAGAGAACACAAGTATGAGATAAAATGAGAAAACAACAAACTACAATAAGCTATTTTACTCTATCTTATTATCGCTTTCGTTCCCTGAATATGGCGGAATTAATAAAAAAAATCATCCAGTGACTTTACTCTTACTAGAGTAACTAGCTCTGGCTGATCCTTACAGTATGTCTCAGATCTCAGCCTGATATTTCATACAACAATAAGACTTTTCAAAGCCTGTTGATTGGCTGTAGGACAAAGAGGCTGTCTCAGATCTATTTGTCCTACAGCGAATTATAATTTGTTTATTCTTCACTTTGCGACACTTTTTTCTATAACTCTTTAATATAATTTTTAAAAACATATGTATATATCTACCTCTTCTGGGAGAGTCACTGGCAATGCTATCAAATACGTGATCAGATTGCCATTCATCATCATCTGAATGACTATCATTACGTTTGATAATTTTATTATCCCGCGAAAGCGCGACACCAGCTAAAACATTCTTTGATGACTTAGCTGCCTCTTCGGCTCTATCCAACAAATCTTTTTCAAACCTGAAAAAGATTTTACTATTTATTTATTTTTCCGAATTTTTGAAATGTTTTTCCATATCTTTTATATTAGTCGAGATATTTGCCTGGGACTATTAAAATGGGGGACACCCATTTTATGTTACACTATCAGAAAGAAAAATACAAAGTTACGTGCCAGTTAAGTGGTCCTCCAACCGAAGTAAGCAATCGGCGGCGACGCGCACAAATGGTATAGACAATCACTGCAGAGATTGCCCCGGTAGCGGCTCCAACTGTGCTTAGAACTGCAACCACTCCAGCACCGTGAACATCCATTTTAATTATGACCCTATATTTATAACACATTACAATCAAATTTGATTTTTCAAGAAGCGATCTGCGATATCATAATCTGTGATGGTCATGTGTAGATACATGATGCTGTAAATAATCAAAATAATCAAATTTGTATACAGAGTGCTCCATCAAGTTTTAAAATGTGTTCTAAAAATCATTTAAAGCAAAAAAATTCATATACACTATAATTTAATTTGGTTTAATCAAATTTGAGATGAAAAATTTAATTATTATCAGTATCAGTAATGCAAATTTAACTCAGAATAAAATATACAAATTTTTCGTAAACTATACAGATTTTTCAATATCTCTTTTTTTAATATTTTTAAAATGCAGAATAATTAGAAGAATTGTGTTAAGTAAACAAGTTTATGTAACTATAGCTTCATTTTAAAAAAATGACAATGACTTTAAAAAATAAATTTTTACGAAAATTGATTTTACCATTACTTGTCCCCTTCAAATTATACAACTTTTGTTCCAAATATTTGTTTCATATATTTAGTTATTTCTATGTTAATTCATTTAATTAATAAGTTTCAGTTATTAATTAAAATATAATATTCTGCGTGCAAGCACACATACACACGCATGCACGCATGCAGTACTTTTTTTGTACATGTATTCCAGTGCATGCACTCTAATACATGTTTTTCTTTCTCTTTTTCTTTTTCCCCTGCCCCCACCCCTCTCTCTCTCTCTCTCTTTGTGTGTGTGTGAATGTGTACATACATCCACATATATCCCAATGAAAGACATTATGCGGCCTGAAAGATTTTGTCTATACCTAAAAATGGCCTTTAGTTTAAAAAAGGTTGCGCATATTGCATATTCAAAAACCCAAAAATCGATGGTAATTTTAACAATTTCTTTATACATCTATCTATAATTAGAAGAGAAAGAGTAACTAATAATTAAGTCACACTTAATAAATAATGTATATAAATATATTTGTGAAAAAATCGCTTGTAATCCGCGTCATTACATTGTACTAAAACGAATTCTTTAATTTACAATACTTAAAAGAAGCACGAAAATGCGCTCTTCTGGAAATGATATAGATGTATATATCGCAGGTTGAACATATGGTAAGATGTGATAAATACACTCACCCCTATCCGTGCGGCATTACATTATACTTTAACCAAAACACGCAGCGAATTAATCCCCCGGAGGGATAAATCACAATGAGACTGTCAGATCAACAAACAATGGATAATTTGTTAATGCATGTTAAAATAACGTCTTCCTCACGATTCATCTCACTGTATACGTGCATACGTTTTCCACCCCGTAAACTCACCCCAACTCACCCTCAAGGAATGCATCCATACGCATGCGCTGACATTCAGATGTTCATCTTGCGAAGATCATCGAGCGACCTTGAATAGTCGCGTTTTGCAAACTCAACTGTTGCAAAGTAAATTCGTAAACGCTCGCTGTTATTGGTGTATTCTTTTAGATCATCCAATAGCAACGAGCGGATCTGCTCTGCAACTGTCGAGTCCACTGAACGCGACCATTCACGCAACTTGAATAGCCACATAAAGATACTCTAACAGCACAAACGTCGATATGTCGATTGTAAGTCGACTTTGTACAGACGTCCTTCCAATGTCGACTTTAGGACTAGTGCGATTTACGCTCACAAAACTTAAATGTGGAATCATTTCGTTTGTTTAAATATAGTTAAACAAGGATGAATGCTGTTCATGAGCGTTGTAGGCATGAATCGGATCACAGCCTAGAATGGTTGACTTAAAGTCGGCTTACAGTCGTCTTTAAAGTGGGACATTGTATGACTTAGAGATGTCTCCAAGTCTAAAGTCGACTTACGGACGTCCATTTTTGAGACGCTAGAAGCTATAGTCGATTCAGAGTCGACTTAGAGTCGACTTTGTGCGGTTAGGGAGATCTTATATTCTAGACCATCCTAAGTATAGTTTTAAGAAGTCACGAACCAATCAGAGGGTCATATTAGCATCTTAAGACAATCTTGAAATAAGATCGGACTATGAATACCGTTCATAAAGACGTCAAATATGATTGGATAATTATCTTGATGCACAGCCGCATAAACATACATAAAGAAAATTATCCAATCACATTGGAGAAAAGGAAGGATTCCGAAACCTATTAAAAAGAAACTATTACAACCTTTTAGTTCATGAGTATACAATAAAAAAGTAATTAGTGCAGGTGAAAACATTAAATATTCCAAATTCCTGATTTGTATGTAATTGAATATATGAAAAATTTGTTGCTCGAGTTTTATAGGATATCTTAGCCTTATTTTAAATAGTCCAATTGAATATTTCGAAAAGAAATGCGGCAAATAAAGACATTTCAGATAAAAGTTTGAATGTTTGGAGGGAAAAAAATAATAATAAAGCAAAGCTGAATTAATGCTACAAAATATTTTTAAAATTTGTAAAATGATATTAAAATTCCAAAGTAACACTCCAAAAATATTTCGATTTCTTTCGAAATATTTCCAAAAAATGATAAAATATTCCATACACATACACTATTGTTTGTATAACATGCTAATCTGCTTACTTCTCTAAGATTTTGTTTCTCAAAATTCCAAACATCATGGAACAGCATCCTGATTGGTCATATTATCTACCGCATCCTCATGGAGACATCACATGGACGTTTCGACACCGAGCTCTGATTGGTGAAAAATGGGCGATGAGAATAAAATTTACTCTCATAACCGGTTTTTCACCAATCGGCGCTCAAAGGATGTCAAAGACCCCTTTTACACCGAGTATTTAATTCTATTCGCGTTGCTTGCACTTTTTTGCACTCGGCATCTTCGCTTTCTCTCTTTTCAAGGCCAAATATATATCTATCTCATTTTATCTATCTCATTAAATGCAAAAATACTTGGGGATTTTATTCAACATGAACAAACTTCTTAATATGCATATAAAGGCTGTGTTTCAAATTTACTACAGCCAGCTACAGTTTATGTTACGTGCTTTATAGATTTTCAGTACAAAGCAGTCAATTTTGGAACAAGTAGTAACTTTCTATTAAAGTATTTTAATTTCAGCATGTTTTTAAAGCTGATGCACTAAATTGGTATAATATGCATGAAAATGATTAATTAAATACACATATTATGTATATGTTTATACGTATCACCAAAATTGAGATAACTCAATAGAAAGTCACTAGTTAGTATCTTCCGTATCAAGTATATGTATGTACAATGTAAACTAGTGCTATGACTGACTTGCGTGATTCAAGTGCGTGTATGCTGTATGTGCTGTAATGTCACACTAGTGAAAATATAGCTCGTATGTAATTTCACATGAAGATCCGTCGGATCGTTGAGCTATTTTCAATTATAATCATCTGCAATGATTGCAGTTACACTCTCGTATGATACATAAAGAGATATTACATTTGACGTATAAAAAGATGGTGACCGACCGATAGCGAGGTTTGATAACGCAAATCTTGAATATTTCCATTTGTCCTTGTCGCGATAAGATCGTCAATCCAGTGTGTAATGAACAGCGGATCAGCGCTCAAGATATTGTGAGCGGTCGGAGACACCAATTTAGGTTCGTATTTGCTAATATTGATAGTTAACGTACAATGTTATATATAGGCGAAGTTCGCAGCTTGTGGAGTGACAGCTCGATGACTTGTATTGTAAAGTCTTGGTGATAATCCCTTGTACATACATATCTCGTACGTAAATAATTTTAATTGGAAAAAAAAAATTGGTCGTAGCTAAAGTTTAGTGTAAAGTTGTCGCGTATATAGCGACGTAGTGATCGAAAAATTCTATTTCTGCATACTTTCAAATTCTTCGTTTTTATGTACTTAAGTTTGCCGAATTTGTTAAGGCTAGATTAGATTGAATATATTATATAATTATACTGATTACATTGTTCTTCAAAATAACAAAAGCACAATTACATTTTTTCAATGATTAATTTTTTATGCTACTATATATATATATATATATATATATATATATATATATAGTAAATCACGTGCAGATATATAATTATTTATCAGTTGATATTATAAATATAGTTAACCTTTATAGTTAACTGTACTTCTAGAACCTATTGTGCGCATATTGCAGATATCACAAGAGAATGAGAATATTATGAATTCTTTAAAGTAATCACCTTGAATTGCAATAAATTTTTTACAATGTCTCATTGCGAGGAAGATACAGCATCTCCTGGTTTTCACCAATTGAGTATTACAAGTAAGTTGTACCTATGAAATTTCAGATGAGAAAGACTAATATCTTTAACCTATATTAAATGTTCTATCAAAAGGATTAATTGTACCAGAAGTTTTTTTTAATTTGTTTATATCTAGAAGAATTGCACAGTGAAAAAGAAGTAGAAAGAAAAAAAATTTATAGCATTATTATATTATAATTATCATTGTTGCTTTTTATTCAAAATCCTGTTTTTATATTATGCATCATCTTCAATCAAATTTCTTATCTTTATGAAATTATTTGTTTGTTAACTGTTAACTAAATATTTTCTTTTGTTACGTAATGTTTTGTTATATGAACATATTTACTTAATGAAATATAAAATAAATGTAAAATAATTATACATGATTTACATCTTTAAAATAATATATTTTATATTCAATATTTTATTTCTGTAAAATTAAAAATTATTTTATTAAATTATAAATCGATATAGTGCAATCAATGTTGTACAATTGTTTTATTTATATTAATAATGATATTCGATTATTTCAGTTGAAGCAGCAATATTGAGAAGTTCAACCTTTTTAAAGCCTAATCCGTACATAGAATTTTCAGTCGATGATAAAAGTCCTCGCAAAACAGAAGTATCAAAGTCTACATATCAACCGAAATGGAACGAAGAATTTACTATACTTGTTACACCATATTCTCAGTTGCACTTTCGGTTACTTGACCATAGTACATTTCGCAAAGATACATTAATAGGAGAAAAACGAATAAACCTGTTCCAAGTGTTATCACATTATAATGGAAAACTAGAAAATTTAGAATTAACATTTGACTTAATGAGTGAGAGCAAGCATGATTCTCAGTTATGCAAAGTTGGCGAATTGATAACGGTATTTGATGGACTTAGAATTGATACCACTAATGAGATGCCAGTAAATGTTATTGAACCATCTTGCCAAATACAATCTGATGGTAAGAACAATATTACAGTGATTAATAAACAAAAAACTTTGAAAATAATATTTTAATATCTATAATGGAAGTTTGTTGAACATGTTCCATGTCGTGGATCACCTGAGACCATGTTGGACTTATCGTTTAAGGTTGATATTTTGGCTGTAATTTGAATATAAAAAAAAACATAATTATGAAGTAATTTTTAATATACATAATCATACTGTATGATGCATATATTAGTACATTACACTATTTTCTTTATAATCTTCTAGTTACATTAGACTATTTTCTTAATAATAACTTTTGTATTTTTTTTTTCAATCATAAAATATATTTTATTTAATAAATAAAAACAAATCCAAATAAAAATATCGACGTGCAACTTAAGCGGCATGGTGGTCAAATTCGATTAAAATTAGCCTGGCATAGAACATGTTAAAAGAAATTGAAAGAATAATGTGTTATCATAATTTTCTTTCTTTTTTTTTTTATTCAAATTATATCATTTTAGGTGCCACTAATGATACAATCAATAACCGAAGCATTCTCAATGGTGGAGTCCGTGCGCGTATGAGATTACACAGCTCAGAGAATCTTGCACCATCTATATATCGTGGTTTGGCAAACATTCATCTTAGTCCCAATTATAGTGGTGTAAACAGCCAAGCAAACAGCAACAAAAACGTTGGACTGTCTACTACAATCTCGAATACAGATAGTACATCGAGTAGCAATGTCGGTAGTAGCGCTAATAGTAGCAGCGTTTCCACAAGTATTTTAGTGAACGGGCATGCGATTCCAATGACAGATAAATCTATGGTGTCACCAGGAAATCGGCATGCCACAGATGTACGAACTTTCGCAGGTAGATCGGCCATTAAAGAGCTACCGTTGGCTTCAACCAATTTATCAGAGGGTCGAACATGTACATGGAGCAATAACAGCAATGTAGATCAATCTGCACTGATCAAGTCGGATTCACGTGGTCCGCCGCGATCAGAACAATCTTCCTCGATGATATCCGGGCAACAGATTTGCGCGGATGTCCGTGTAATTCCGCGACAAGATCAATCTATGCTTCCTAATACGGACAGTTCCAGTGCTTCTCAGACAGATGTAAAAGCATCATCGCATGTGGATACATGTGGTAGTGCTAGTGCCCTACGATTAGAACAATCGATTGTCGCAGATGGCCGCGTAATGGCACGTTTGGAACAATTGGTGAATAATATTTCCTTGGATCCAGATGATCTGTTATGTCAGAGACAATCAGATCAACCGGCAAATCGACGAACGAGTATGACAAATGAAGATCAACGCGGAATGAGACAACAATCAGAACAATCTGCAAACATTCGTGTGACCGAGGATTTACGAGGAATAAGGCAATCCGAACAATCCACGAATGTTCGTGAAGATTTACGTGCGACAAGACAACAGTCGGAACAATCCACAAATGTTCGCTCGCAAGAGGAGTTGCGAACTCCGCGGGTAGAACAGTCAATAAGTACAGCACCTCATCTAGATCTATGTGGAGTTTCACGTAGCCAGCAAAATGCAAATGTTCCACTGACAGATAATCGTGCTGTAATTTTTCGATCAGAACAATCAGCAGTGATTCCTCTCTCTGATGGACGAACAATTCCTATTGTGGAACATATATCTCCTGTTACAGTATCGGATTCTCGTTCCAATGTATCGCGAATTCCACAAACCACAGCTTCAAGTCAATCTATTGCTGCATCTGTGCCTGGACAATCTGTGACACAACCAGGATCTTCCATAGTGCTTACTGAAGATATCAATCATTCCGAAGAACCTTTGCCGCCTGGTTGGGAAATGAGATATGATTTATATGGAAGAAGGTAATTATCTCTATCTTATATCTTTCTATCTAAGCTATTAAATATTATCTCTATCATATATCTGTTATACTGTTAGATATTATGTCGATCACAATACTCGAAGCACATCTTGGGAGAGACCACAGCCTTTGCCTCATGGATGGGAAGTTCGTCGAGATCCAAGAGGTAGAATTTATTACGTGGATCATAATACAAGAAGTACCACGTGGCAAAGACCAAATACAGAAAGATTACAACATTTCCAACATTGGCAAGGTGAAAGGCAATATGTCGTACAACAAGGCAAT
Source organism: Acromyrmex echinatior (assembly GCF_024713525.1). NCBI lineage: Eukaryota > Metazoa > Arthropoda > Insecta > Hymenoptera > Formicidae > Acromyrmex > Acromyrmex echinatior. Next base: position 512,028 of record NC_141870.1, read on the forward strand.
CAAAGATTTCTTTATCCTCAGGTAATTAGACTAATTAGATTAAATAAATTAAAACAAAATAATTTAAAGACTCAATAAATTAAAAGTCAAGGTAATCTTTAATAGATTATGCTGATATATCCTTTGTAAATATATATTAATAGCAAAATCTGATAATATAACAAATAATATGAGAAAAATAATATTATAAATGAAGTATACAAACAAATTTTCAAAGTAAACGATTGTGTTCGCCACAATAGTTGTCCAAACAAGATAAAAAATGATAGTTTATAAAGTAATAAATAAACAAATTAAAACTTTTATTTAAGTTATTTTAATAAACAGTAAACATTAAATTAGATTTTGTAGCATTTGTATTGATTAGATTATTATATTATTTTATTGTAGGCTCATAGTAGTCAAGCTTCTGTTGGTCCATCAACATCCATGGTAGATGATGATGATGCTCTGGGACCATTACCGGCAGGTTGGGAAAAACGGAAACAACCAGAAGGAAGAGTTTATTATGTAAATCATAAAAACCGTACTACGCAATGGGAGGATCCTCGAACTCAAGGTCAAGAGACCGGAATGGATGAGCCACCGTTGCCGGATGGCTGGGAAATACGATTGACGGAAGATGGAGTTCGCTATTTTGTGGATCACAACACTCGTACGACGACATTTCAAGATCCAAGACCAGGTGCACCCAAAGGGTTAGTGTCAAATGCATTATTCAAGCTTAACAAGAATAGGTCATGTTCCGATATACTCTGCTAATATTGAAAATCTAGTATACGTAACATGCACTATAGATTTTCAGTATTGGCGATATATACCAGAATATGCCTACAGTGTAAAATAAAAAAAAAATTATAATTATATATTCTGTTTGCCTTGTACAGCCCAAAAGGTGTATATCGCGTTCCGAGGGCATACGAAAGGTCATTTCGATGGAAATTGTCTCAATTCCGATTTTTGTGCCAGACTAATGCGCTGCCTAATCATATTAAGATTAGCGTTAGTCGGCAAACATTATTTGAAGATTCTTACCATCAAATAATGAACGCAGAAGCCTTTGCACTAAGACGACGATTATATATAATATTTAAAGGAGAGGAAGGACTAGATTATGGAGGTGTATCTAGGTAGGATATACAGATATATAATAATAAACTTATTAGTAAATAAACATTTCGAATAATTACGCATCCACTTTGTATGAAAAGCTATAGTATTAAAACTTATTTATATAATGCTCATTCTCAATTGCCATGGAGAAATTAAACAATTCTAATTTTCAGGGAGTGGTTTTTCTTATTAAGCCATGAAGTTTTAAATCCGATGTATTGCCTATTTGAGTATGCCAATAAAAGTAATTACAGTTTACAAATAAATCCAGCATCGTACGTTAATCCTGATCATTTACAGTATTTCAAGTTTATAGGAAGATTTATTGCAATGGTATGTTTTTTGTATTTAATAATGGTTCATGTTTCTTTTTTTCGTACTATATTATATATGAAAATCATTTTATTTTTCTATTTTTTTTAGGCTCTTTATCACGGCCGATTTATATATAGTGGATTTACAATGCCGTTTTATAAGCGCATGTTGAATAAAAAATTAGTAATGAAGGATATAGAATCTATTGATCCGGAATTCTACAAATCCCTCGTATGGATAAAAGAAAATAATATTGACGAATGTGGCCTAGAATTATATTATAGCGTGGATTTTGAGATTCTTGGTCAAGTGATACATCACGAGTTAAAGGAAGGTGGTGATAAAGTTAGAGTAGGTGAAGACAATAAGGAAGACTACATTAGGTATATCTCTTTATAACAAAGATGATTGTAATATAGAAAATTATAATAAGAAAGGAGTTATATAAGTGCATATATTGTTGCATTGATTGAAAAGTGACATAAATAAGAAATTAACATTTTTGAGATGAAAACAAATTTGAAATGAAAGGGGATTGACTCTATAGACTAATATATTTTGGTAGAAAAATTACCAAAATTAATTAATTATAAAATTAAATTATATTTTTAGATTTTTTTGCGTATATAAAAAATTATCAAAACTTTGAAAGAACTTCGCCCATTTTAGGCTATTCGCGTTCGGTCATTAATCATATAAAATTTTGTAAATAACAATATATGATAACATTTAAAAATAGGTTTAGATCCTGAAAAGTCAAATGTTGTCAATCATCTTATGTCCCTCTCGAAATCACAAAACTTTTGTCTAAAGCATTTTTCTCTAAAATGCACTATTTAAGAGATATTTGATGTGATCAAGTAAACTAGGATATCTTACATAATTGATCACGGGATGCAGGTAGTCCAAAACCTTATGAAAAAAAAATGAACAAAGTTTATTACACTATACTAGGATTGCAGTGTTTGAGTTTTAAAAACTGATGATAGTTTTAAAAAATACATTATGAAAGTATAACATAAAAAGTAAAGCTATAGAAATTGCATATTTGCTATCTTAATTAAAAGATTTCAGAATTAAAAAAATACTTTACTGAAAAGTTGTTAATTTTGAAATGTTACTTTTTTATTAATATAATAATCTATGTATGTATTTGTAACAGCAAATTTGGTTGGACACATTAGTGTGTTGGATACATTGTGCGCATTAATGTGTTCGATCGCTATAAAAGAATTCGCTACAAGAGATACGTTTTTACTCATGAATATTCAACAGGTTGATGACAGAATGGAGGATGACAAGAGGTATAGAGGAACAAACTAAAGCATTTTTAGAAGGTTTCAATTCGGTTGTGCCACTTGAATGGCTCAAATATTTCGATGAACGTGAGTTGGAGCTCATGCTTTGCGGTATGCAAGAAATAGATGTTGAAGACTGGCAACGCAATACTATTTATAGACATTATACTCGTAACAGCAAACAGATTCTGTGGTTTTGGCAGGTACAATGTTCTTAATATTACATCAAACTTTATATCAAACTTTAGTTACAGACAATGTTCAAATATGTACTGTTTGTATTTTAGTTTGTAACAAGAACAGATAGCGAAAAAAGAGCTAGATTATTGCAGTTTGTAACTGGTACTTGTCGTGTACCTGTTGGTGGATTTGCTGAACTAATGGGTAAGAGACAAGCTTACTTTTACTAAAAATAATAAGTGTTCAGGGTTTGGTAGATTAAATTTTTTTTAACTAAGCCAGATTAGATTAAAGTTATGTGTGTAAAAATTTAACTTGGTTAAGATACAAGTTAATCCATAATGAAATTAATTGAATTAAAAGTTAAGTTAATAAAAAGAATAATTGAAAAGTCAAAAATTAAATGTTTCGCTTCATGATTTCAGGATTTTAGCTTTATATAATTGAAATAACAAATATACACTTTATTTAGAAATATACTTATTAGGAATAGGAATTAGAATTAGAATTATAGGAATTAGAATTTTTGAATCAGTTTCCTGAATGTTTCCTCAAACACTATAAAAAATGCTAAATTAGTGGGAATTGATGAGACCCATAATGTAAATGTTACTTGTATGTAGGCGCGCGATGTTTCGCGACTTATTTATTTACAGCAAGATTTAACTCAAAAAAGTGAAATTAAAAGTTAATAGTAATCGCCAATAAAATATAACTACATTAAGTTAAAAATTGAGAATCTAAAATGTAACTGTAAGTCAAGTTAAAGTTATTTAACTTTTTAACTTTAACTTTTCTTTTTTAACTTTAACTTTTCTTTAACTTTTCTTTAACTTTTCTTAATTAGATACTGCTCAATCCTGAGTGCATGCGTGCGTGTCATATATTCTATTATATTATTGTAAATGTAGATATAATTCATAAAAAGATTGACTCAATATGAATTGATCAATATTATTATTTACTGATTTAAATAATAAATTGATAATTAAATTAAGAAAGTTTAACAATAATATGAATTTTGTGCTATATTGTATTACAGGTAGTAATGGGCCACAAAGGTTTTGTATAGAGAAATTTGGCAAAGATACTTGGCTACCAAGATCACATACCTGTTTTAACAGATTAGATTTACCACCTTACAAAAGTTACGATCAATTAGTAGAAAAACTGAATTACGCAATCGAAGAAACGGAAGGCTTTGGCCAAGAATAATTGTAAACATATTAATTAATGATTACTATGGTAGGTACACTGCATTAGTGTATTAATGGGTGACAAAAGCAAAATTTAATGTAGTATCGCGAACTGATGGTAAACGTTTCTATGCTACATTTGAAATCTGTTTAGGATAGCTATAATTGACATTGTAAAAGTTGCAAATAATTGAAGATGTGTATATTGTTCCAAAAATTTATATGAAATGTCTTAAATTATGTGCAAATAATGTAATAATATATAAGTATTACTCTATTATAATTTATTCCAATATATTTCATATTTTATCGATATTTTTAACTTATCCACAGATATTGAATAGAACATTAATAAGCATGAAATTGATAATAAAATTAAAAATAATATAAATATATATAAAGAAATTATATAAAAATGTAAAGTTTAATATTTTTTTTGCAGCGTACACACACACACACACACACACACACACACACACACACACACACACACACACACACACACACACAGCGGAGGAGGGGAGGTTACAGTTTGCTTTAAAATGATAATGCGGAAAGATTTTGAAAAATTAAATAAAAGTGTATGCCATTTCTTATTGTATACAGTAATTTTTCAAGTTTTTAAAACTGCTCAATCAAGATCTATAAACTTATTAAATGGTTGTTTGTTCATGAGTCATGCATATACATATAATTTAATTAAATATTATTGTAAATATAATGTATTTACATATTTTTGCACATATGTAAATATAATTAGGTGTCAATCTTGGTGTTAACACTTAACATTATTTACTATTTACTATTTAGTAAATAAATAAATTGCATATATATATATATATATATATATATATATATATATATATATACACATACAGTGTTTTTTTTTTCAAACGTAATGTGTTGTATATTTCGGAAAATATGAAAGATACATAATGTTTCAAATTAAAATTGTACGGTCTGAAGAAACGACAAAAATTAATAAAATTATTTAAAAAAAAAATCAGTTTTTCAAGATCATATGTACGGCCATTTTTTTAATAGAATTGAAAGCTATAAAAGATAATTTACGATAATATTCTTGAGACTTCCACAGGTGCTTTCTATATAAAGATTATGCGTTTCGCGGATTTCCTCCGTGTCCAGATCCATTCTTGGAATGCCAACGTTTCGTGAATCTTACAATCCACTTCAAATTTTATTTTGGCACATATTAACATGAAATATCTCGTAAATTATTAATTTTTCGATAGTTTTACCTTAAAACTTTTATATGCGGAAAAAAAAGGAATATCATATTATATAGAAAAAATCATACAATTCCATTTAAAATATTAGCGGTAACCTCCATATGATCTTAAAAGACTGATATTTTTCAAAAATTACTTTTATCAATATTTGCATCCTGTACAACTTTCATCTGAAATATTTTTTCGTACCTTTCATATTTTCCGAGATATTCGACCCATTTACATCTAAACAAAACATCTTGTACATATGTCTGTGCAATATTACGTGTAATATTATTATATATAATCCTAATTTAATGTTCAAAAAATAAATACAACAAATGCAAATTTTTAGATCATTAGCGTCATATTGCCAATAATACCTGATTCTATAGAAAATTATTCTAATTACAATTTATACCAATACGATAATCTACAGAATATAGTAGAAATCGAATAGTTAATTGCAATCTAGTTGCATATGTGCCGTGATTTATGACTTCTAATCTTTTCTAATTTATTCATTTATTTTTTTTCGTTTATTAATTTTTTTATTAAGCCACGAAAACTGCTCAAAAATAAAAAATAATGACGTATACTTTTATTAATTTTTAAAAAACTTTCTTGTACTATTTTCATTCAAGGATTTTGAAACAACTTGTACACAATATTTTAATTGCCCTAGGTAATATCCCGAAAAAGTATGGAAGACAAAAACATACAGAAACATTTAAGAATTTTTCAAAGTAATGTAATGTTTTAAAACTCTATGTTAAAAATATTAAGGCAGTTATAAAAAAAAATGAAGTTCACGAGATATTTTATACTTTATTCTGGCACACTTTAATATAAAAGAATATGTATTTTATTAATGTTTTGGTAACTTTTCTTTTATGTGCAGAATAGTTAGAGGAATCATTTTATGTAAAAAATTTATAATTTCAATCAATACAGGAAATAAATGCATTTTAATGGTCTAATAATTCTATATGAATTTAAACGTATGTAGTCCTTTAATCTGCGCGCCAAATGAGTTTTCGAAATATTTGCCTGGGGCAATTAAAATGGGACACTTTGTATTTATAGAGTGTCCCGAAAAAAATAATATACTGGGTCACAAATTCTCGTTTTAAAGTCACAAGAATGATAGTTAATCAGATAAGGGTTGATCGTGTATCTTGAAATGAGATGAAAATTAAAAAAGTGAGCAAACTGGAATATTTATACATTTCATTGGTCAACATCTAGTAAATTTGCTCATTTCTGTAATTCTCATTTCAAGAATATAAGTGAAAATAACCCCATAAATTTCTATATAAATTTTTATTCTATGACCGTTGTCAAGATATTCGTCTTCAAAGATTTGAAAAGTATTTTTCTTGAATAACTTGAATTCTCCCTGTTCATAATTTTATAATTATTAGATATATTGTGGATATGCCTTATGACTATAATCACACAGGGGATTAAGTTGATAAAATGAGAGCGTATATCTTCTATCTTTTTATGAGAATGATACTACTGCTCGAACCACACAAATATGTATAAATTTCAATTATGTTTTATTACATTTTAATTCATAATTCATTAAATATTTTTAGGCGAATGAAAGGAATATTGTCATTTTAGAAGATGCAACGTACTTATTGCCTCTTTCTATTTAATGGGAAAAGCGCGTGAGTTTAATTCATCAATTGATTAATCGCATTGTGTGCAAATATAATTTTGTTCCGTAAATTTTGTTGTATAAAAGTAGTATAAAAATTATTTAACAAAAATGTTTTTCGAATCTTAATTTGAGAAACAAGTGTGTCTCAATAATGTGTAGTAGGAAAAAAATTTATAAAAACTTACGGGATTATTTTTATCTAATTTGTATGTCTCGTAAAATAATGCTCATCTTTACCAGAACACTCTGTATAATATTTCATAGGCGACTAATAAAATACTTTATGTTCCATCTTAGGAGTTTAGAACAGAAGTGACTATATTATCTCTTTATATATATATCTGAAATAGCGAATATTAATAATTATATTAATTTAGATACATTATCTAAATAACATTATAAATATTTGCTATATATAAACGGCCAATTTTATTGTAGAAAGAATTTCTGGATATTTTTATTATCGGATATATTTCTCATACATTTGTATTGTCATTTATTTAGAGACTTATTGATACCCTGCATATTGTCTCACAAATATACGAAATTACCTAATAATTATTTTTTGCTGTATTTATAGTAATGTAATATTGGAAATTATAAAATTGTGTATTTGTTTGTAAGTAATATATATTTTATGTATATAACATCTATGCAGTATAAACACAATCTTTTACGAGTATTACTGCATAAATAGATGCATATATATGCGTATTGAATTATTTAAATATCTACAAAATATTTGGATTTATTAAGATTAATCAGGGTAAAACATTTATTTAAGTATCGAAGTAATAAAAAAATAAAAATACCTGCTTATAAAATGTTGAATATACTGCTATCACAGCAATATATTAATATTTGTAAAGCATGTTTATTTTTTAAGTTCTCTTGTATAATATTAATTCATATAAATATATTTATAGGTAATTTGGATTCAGCGCTTTATTGTATGCACACATCTTTTATTATTTTTCTCATATTCTGATTGTTTTAGTGTGATCTAAAAAAGAGATATAATGTCCCCTGGATTTAAAATTTTGAGGAAATATTAACTATGTTTACATAGCATTCTTGATCGGATTTGTAATTACATTTGTTGTAATGAATTATATCATCAATATTTTTATATATTTTTATTTTATATTATTTAATATTATACTCTACGTGTATTTCAGAAGAGATTATCTGAAAAACATTCATTAGTATGAGTCAAAATCGATATAATTTAAAATGAACGTAAATGCGATATATGATATTACAATCAATTATCAGAACATTCAAGATTCACGTAATTCAAAAACAGGTAAATTCTTAACAATAAATCATTTCTTTCTTACAATATTATATTTCTAAGCGAAATGATTCGTATATATTGTATAAATTAAAAAAAATTTTTTGTCAAATGATAAATTTATTAAACACATCTGTGTATATAATAAATATTGTATAAAGTATATTCTATCAAATAAAGAAAACTTTGTGATTAGAAATTATGAAAGAAGCATCTCTATTGTTGATTCAATTAATTTATTAGTTCATTTATTATTTCATTTAATTTATTAGTATTCGTACATTACATACAGGAGATGTATTAAAGACTAGGAACAAAGACTATAATTTTTTTATTTCTTGCTATAATTTTGGATTGGGGCCGAAAAACTTTTCCCATGGAAAACGATAAGTCGAGTTGTGTCCACTTATGTTGTCTTTTACAGAAGAGTCCCACTTTTGATTAAAGTCTTTCAATTCATCTGCAATTAAAATTTTCGTATTTAAATACTTAAATTATAGCGAAAATAAGTACGGTTATTAAGGGCGGTATTCATATTCAGTCTTATTTTAAAACTGTTTTAAGTAACGTCTTAAAATTGGTTTATGACATTTTAAGACTATACTTAAGACAGTCTTAAATATAAAAATCAACTATGAATATCCTGAGTGTTATGAAAATATATAAACTGCTTTCAATTTGGATGTTCACGCGTTGTAAGCTTCATTTTATTTTTATCGATCATTATATGTGGAAAGAAGGAAGAATGAAGCTTGAATGCGTGTGAGCATCCCAACTAGAACATAACTACAATGTTACATACTTTTGAATATATACAAAAAATTAGATCTCAAATGTACATATACAACCTCTTGAGAAAAAAAAAATCGTTTCAAAATGTAAAAGTTTTTTTTAACCGACTTAAAATCTGATAATCTTTTCATCGCTCAGTAGACAATATTAATGAAATTTACATAGAAATTTCATTTTATAAGTAGTTTTTATAATTACACAATCAAACTTGCTAATTTGCTTATTTGTCACATTAATTTTCAAATAAATGTATAAATAATTTTTTAATGAGTAAACTATAATATTAGAAACTACAACTTATATACATGTTTCCATTCATAATTTCTTAATTATTTTTTAATTAAATTTAATATATCTGTCATACATACTTTCATCCATATTAAATAAATCCTCAGATCTTGTTTCAATGCCATTTTTATCTTTTTTTATAGTAACAACATATGTTTTGTTGTCTGCTTCTTTTGAAATAATTGTCTCCTCATTGCCTTCACTATCTCTGATTACATGCTTTTTCTCAATAGTTCCATCAGCTCTACGAATAATCTCCTTTCTAACAGATTTTCCTATTGAGAAAGTTGATATGGAAGGTTTTGTTATTTCCATATTTTCTTTATTCCACATTTTTGAAAATTCTACAGGCGATCTATAATATAAATTGTAAACATGATACGGATAATTATTGCGAAAAGATTAAACTTCAATAACGATTTTGATTTTTACAAGTTTTTTTGATTTTTAATTAAAGTCGATATAATTCTAAGTTACGCACATTGAATTACGGCGGATTCTTCCAGTTTTTTTTAGATATGATACTTTATTGATTAAATTTTTTTGAAAAGCTACTATTGTTTCTTTTTTATTAATTGATTAATTTAATTTTATTCTATATATATATATATATATAAAATATTAAAGTACGATAAAAAATGAATAGTTTCTGATATTTTATATTTCATGTCAGAATATATTAAAATAGAGTATAAAATATCTTGTGAACTATATCATATTGATTTTTTAATGAAAATTCTGCTTTAATATTCAAAATAACTAAATGAATCACATTTAGAAAACATTTCAAAAACAGCGGTTATGTTACTTTGAAGAAAAATCGATTTTCTCAAAAATTAATTTTATTAATTATATATTGTAATTTATTTACGATTCTCATAAATAAGTCACCCTTATATTAAGCACTTATATAAGATGCAATAAACAATTGAAAAAAGGATAAAATCATTACTACCTTCCATCTAAATCTGTGTCTACTTTGTTTTCTATTGGTACATCTGCGATGGCAAATGTATCAGGCTCGGATTTCAGCATTCTGTCCCGTAAATTGTCATTCTTCTCAGGTCCAGTAAATGGTAATGTAATAGCTTTATCATCTATAAGAATTCTTTTACTTTAAAATATTTTAATAAATCCTTATAAATAGAAACAATCTTTGATAATCAGAATAACATTCTTTAACGCTATATTTGCAAATGAAGCATGCAGAATGACAAATTTTCTATCGAATAAACGTACCAAAAAAAGTGTTGTTAAATTTAAAAAAATTTTTCAACATATTATCTATTTGGGAATCAAAGTAAAACATCATTTCGAGTGGATTGCTAGAGATGCTGAAATGCAAACTGTTTTCCGGGTGCCTAGAAAATATCAAAATTAAAATCCAAATTTATTGAAATATCTCTGATATACAAGAATATACAAGTTTTCTTTTTTTTACTGAAAGTTAATTATATCATCGTCATCATCATCTTCATCACTCTGCCAAATTGGATTTCGAAAATTTTCTTGATGTGAATCATAATCACCAAATCTGAAAAGTATATTGATACTATAATCTAAAATTGATGATGCAATCCTTAAATATTTTTATTAGAATTCTCTACATATTTTTCTAATCAAATTTTCTATAGAGACCATGAATCGCGTTGTTGAAAATTTAAAACCTGTATAAAACTATATAAAGAATTTTATTTTACATTAGGTACAATTCACTTAGTGCTACAAATAGAAAAATAAGTTAAAAACTTATTTAACTTTTTTTTTAATAACTATTTACGATTAATTATTTTTAGATTTTTAGATTTACTATATTTATTTATCAACTATTGGGATATAAAAAAGGCTTAAGGTCTGGTATTGACAATAAGTGAGATTTATGGTACCCATGGAGGTTATTTTGGGGGTTATTTCATACATATATCGTTGTATGATAGAGTAACCCCTTATACATATTCAATTAGGAAATTCACATAGATTTTTAAGAAGAAAAAGAAAACTTTCATTCTATCTCATTCTATCTTTCTTAGCATTCAGAGAGTCACAACGATACAACAACGACACTTGTGTTGACTTGTGCTATCATATTAAAGTACACCCTGCTGAAAATATTTACAAGTAGAAATATATATAAAAACCACTAGTACTGAAAATATTTAAATATATACTATAGATTCTCAGCGCTGGCAGTGAATATTGAAACAATTTTCTCCGGCATAAAAAAAAATTTCATTTATCTTGCTGAAGACCAATTGATACTTTCAAAATGATTATTACATCGCAATTTTCTTTTAAAAAATGTAAAAAATGCATCACCAAATATTTTCTGTCAGCCAGAAAATCGAAGATTCGTTTAAAAAAATTGTAATCTTCGATCGAAAACCGAAAATCTGGCAATCGAGAATCGTTGATGATGAATTTTCTAACCTTTCAATATATCACCTTTAGCATTTAATTAATTGTTTTTAGAGTATCGAATGGCGATATTTGTTTTTCAACTCTTCGTTTTTACACAAAAATAAATCAGAGTCTATTTTTATCAAAATGTAAGGAGAAGGACTTTATAATTTATATATAAAATACATATTAATATTTTTCATGTGTTCACAAGTTCAAATCTTTTACCTGTTTGTACTAGGCTCATTACGACGTGTCACACCAAAAAATTTTTGAAAAAAGTCGAAAAATGACATTCTTAAAGCAATTAGAAATGCACAAATAATTGTCAAAATAACGCAACAAACAGCATGACTTGCATTTAATATTTATTAGTGTTCACAAACGGCACACGAGTATGCGCGTGGATATCAAGTGCACGATGTGAACTAGACTATAGTACGGACCATTGATTGGATCTATGAACAAAGTATTTTATTTTCTCGGTAAGTATTCCAGTGTGCAGTGGGCATAAGAAACTGATAATGTAGTATTAATTTCATGATTTATTAGTTTCGCATATATGTTTATATGTTTAAAATTTAATAATACTCGATTTTTATTTAAAACTGCGATTTTAATGTTATCATCTGAATTTGATTAACAATCCAGCTGATGATAACTGTGGAGAAAAAATTGTAATTTTTCAGCAACATATAAAATATTAAAGCATTAAAAGTATGCGTACTCATTTACGAAGTATCTATATTATAAAAAATCATAAATTTAATAATATTATATATTATCCAAATATATTTTATATGTTAAAAATTTATTGCAAATTTATATCGATTATTGATAATGTCACCGTTCTTCTATTATCCTCGGATCTCCATTGATAGTCAAGAATGTCAAGACGGGGGACTCCATTGATAGTCACGAAAATTTGCCCAAGGCCGGCTATCTTTAGTATCTCGTCGTGTGCCACTACTGTCATATGGGGACACAATTGGACACAATTGTGAAGATCGCGGACAAACGGTAGTGATGTTTGCGTGAAAATATCTTTTGCTTTCATTGTCACATTCTTCCTCATATATATATGTATATACATATACCTGTATCGTAACAGGGTGTACGTTATAACGCGTGGTAGAAGCGAATACATGCGGGTTGTGGTCGATTAAAAAAAAAAAAGCGTAGCGAGCGTAATCCGCTCGGTTCGGTGATAGTAGTTGCGCATTCCGGCCGGTTACGCCTGTCCAAGAAATGCGGTTCTGAATCGGCGACGGCGCGGGACGGCGCGGCGCGGCTTGCGAGTTGCGCTCATTGCGCTCATTGCGCTCATTGCGCTTTCGCGGGGTGGGTGGCGACGAACGAGACGTGGAGGAGGGACGCGAGTCGTCGTGTATTTGGTATTGTCAGCGCGCGCGTTCCCGTTTCTAAAGTACGTTTCGTCGGTTTGTTGCCGAGACGGCAGCTGACAGCAGCGAGCGAGAGTTGACGCTGCCGGACTCCGGCGGCAGAAGAGAAGCAAGCAAGCGAGGCGAGGAAAGTAAGGAAGTGGAGAGAGTGAGAGCGAATGAGAGAGATAGGCAGGGTAGCAAGATGGCGAGCTCCTTAACGTGGTCGTGTTGCCTGCGGTTTAAATTCAGCCCAGAGGAGATTGAGCAACGTTATAAGAGTCAGGAGATCGACCGGATGCTGGAGAAGGATCGGCAGACGTTTCGCCGACAGGTGAAGCTGCTGCTGCTTGGCGCGGGAGAAAGCGGCAAGTCGACATTCCTCAAACAGATGCGGATCATTCACGGTATCAAGTTCGAGGTAAGGACTCGAGGAGTTCCATGCGCGCGGCACCACGTGATGGAATCGGTGCCGTCTCGCAATATTTGTAATATTCGAATATCGGTTCGGTTCTCCTACGATCAATGCCATCTCATGTACGACATTTGGCTTGTATTTAATTAGCGGAATATTTAACCTTCATATAATTTACACATTAATGTATCTATTTTTTTTTATCCTATTTTTTTTTATTATAATTGAGCATAGTATTTTATTCGTTGAAATCTGCATTATGGATTTTTTACAAAAAGAATGAAGTAACTCATTGGCCAATCTTCTGATGAGAAGATATGTAAAATACTATAGCAGAGTACAAAGGTATTCCTAAAATAAAATGTTCAAAAATGCAATATATATCTGTGTGATTTCAAATTTCAACTATTTTACTGACTTTCATACTAATGATATTTCGATTTCCATTGATAATTAATTCTTAATTTAACTTACTTTTTACTTTTTTGTAGTTAAAGAATAAGTTATATCAAGGTTAAAATTAATCTACGTTAGTAAAAATAAATATTAGTCAGTTTGTTTTGCTAACCAGAGTTTTACAATGAGCTGATAGTCAGAAATCTCAAGTAGTTCTAAATCTTAAGATTGAGATCTAGATTTGAGCATAAGAATTGTTGTAATACTTGCATAGACTTTTATATTGTAGACGTAAGCAACGTACATGCTTTGGCATATGACATGTAACTTATTGTTATGTCTTGGAGACACGGCAATAAGTTGTATACCATATTCCAAAGCTCATGTGTTACTTACACTTTAATAAGTATTACTACAATTCTTGTGCTCAAATCTTAAGATTAAGACTAGTAAGTAGTTAAGAATTTTGATTACTGACTCATTGTAGAATCTCTATAAGAATTATAATTCTTATTCTAGAAAAGAAAAAAAAAGTCGAATATTAGTAGTATGGTGAATAAATAATACAGTGTGTTTATATGTGTGTATACGTATAATAAATTATGTATGAAACATATAGAAGATAAAAAAAGATGAGGAATAAAATCATGGGTTGTAAAAGAAGCATTGATATCGATTTGACATGCGACATTTTCTGTCATATCTCAAATTCTTTACACAATAATTTATCATTTAAAAATGATTAAAAATTTCGAAACTGAAACTCATTTTAATCAGAATAAATATTTTTCATTGAAATTGGTACACATTAAACATTTAATTATAGATAAAAGATGCACTTGTCATTAATTTTGTTTTAAGCATTAAGTATATTTTTCTTGATACTTAATGTTATTATATTTTCAAAGTATATTATAAAAAGAATATCATATTGTTTCTTTTATAAGAAATATTTTTCAGAGAATTAGAATTGATATTGTGTATTATATATTTTTTTCAGCCTGAACTAATTAAAGAATACCAACATGTAATCTATCAGAATATAATAAAGGGTATGAAGGTTCTAGTAGATGCACGGGATAAACTAAATATTCCTTGGGAGAACTCTAAGAATTATGATATCGGTTTTCAATTACTCAAGTTTGAGAATACCATGGTGTTGGATACTAGATTATTTCTGCATTATGTGCCAGCATTGCAGAGTTTATGGACGGATGCGTCGATTAAAAGAGCGTTCGACAGGCGAAGAGAATTCCAATTAGTAAGATTTTTTCTCTCTTTTTTTTTAATTGTGCAGATACAAATCTTATGCATGCATTCGTGCAACTGATATAAATGTAATAATTGTTTATTATTTCTTTATTATTTTTTAACTTATGTGTTATATTTATATGTGTGATTTGATATTTTCAGAGTGATTCTGTCCAGTACTTCTTAGATAATCTTGATAGGATTGCAAGAGTGGTAATACATTTTACAATTTATAATTAGAATAATTAATATATATATTTTTATTTACTATAAAGTGTAAAGAGAAGTGTGTTTGTGTGTATGTTATTTTTAATTTTCATTGCCTATAAAGTGTATAAATATTTTTTAGGATTATACACCGACACATCAGGATATTCTACACTGTAGAAAGGCGACAAAAGGAATTTCCGAATTTGTAATACCGATTAATAATATTCCATTCCTCTTTGTTGATGTTGGCGGTCAAAGATCTCAAAGGCAAAAATGGTATCAATGCTTTGACTGCGTGACGTCTATACTTTTTCTTGTATCATCATCGGAATTTGATCAGGTCTTGTTGGAAGATAGGTATGTTATTTTTTTGTTTATTTTACAAGATCGTAAAATGAACATAATATGATAATAATGTTTTTATTATCAATTAATCTTGTAGGAGAACTAACAGATTGGAAGAATCTAAAAATATATTTGATACAATCGTGAATAACATGATATTTTGTGGTGTGTCTATAATTTTGTTTTTAAACAAAACGGATTTGCTCGATAAAAAAGTGAGGTCACAGGATACAAATATCCGTTACTATTTTCCACAATTTGCGGGTGATCCACATTCCATGAAGGACGTGCAAAATTTTATTCTCGATATGTTCGTCTCGGTTAAAAGGGATCCAAGGAAACCGTTGTTTCATCATTTCACCACTGCAGTAGACACAGAAAATATTAAAGTCGTCTTTAATGCTGTGAAGGATACTATTCTGCACCGAAACTTAGAGTCCCTTATGCTTCAATAGTGTAGAAATGGAGTAATTAATCAGATAAAACAGCTAGTAAAACAAAGGTATGCATCAGAAATTAACACTTAATATATTATTAATCCAATTTGTAGTTTTTGAAGAATATTGCAATATACACTACGTCAAAACACATTTTGATAAGACAATATATATGTATGAATTATACAACTTTTGAATATTTACTTCATATATAGATACATTTACAGTAAAGAAGAAAAAACTGCCTAATGTAAAGATATATTTAAAAAAATTTGACTTTATATACACTGTGTATGCGTGCGTATACATGCATATGCGTGTATGCATGTTTATAAATAATATAAATATATATGTATACATATATATATATATATATATATGTACATATATATATAGAGTGAATCATGATGAATGTCTCAGTATTTTACCATGGGAGATGAATTACCGACTGTAATCGGAAAAAGCGTAGGAGACCACGCCTAAAAGAGAAATATTCATCTCCCATGGTAAAACGTTGAGATATACATTACAATTCAGTCTGTATGTATGCATATGTATATATATGTATGTGTATGTATGTATGTATGTATGTGAGACATTTTTATTATACTTTTGATAAATATTGAACGATTGCGAGATCATTACAAGCTCTATTGTACATAATTTTGTATTCTATATATTGTCAATAATTTCTACGATAATGATTTGTATAAAAAGAAAGGATCAGTTGCAAATAATTCAGTTTAAATTCTTACAGTTTTTTGTGTAGCTACGGCTGCGTTCAAGGAGATGTTAGCACTATTTGTGTTATTTTATCTTTGGTTCATATATGAATGATGAAGATAGAATGACACAAATAACGCTAATTTTTCCAAATCGCATCCTATATAAATAATTCAATGTTTTTCCCATGATTTAATATATATAAGATTATTGCTGGTTTATACATTAAACTAGAATTCACAAATCTATAACTTATTTTTTATTTAAGATTAATTATTTTTATTATTGAATACATTAATCGTATGAAATGCCAAAGATAATGATTGCGTTCCTTTGTTTTATATTCGTTATCATGCTTCTACATGATAGGCTTTTAGATTCAACATGATGTTTTTTTTTGCAATCGCTTTTGGCATTCAAACGGTTAAATAACAAGAAAACCAAATATTAGTTTTCAAGCCATATAAACCAAATGAAGCTAACCAGTTTGTGTTCAAAAAGTTTGTGTTGCTGTGGAAAAAGTTCACCCATTTTTTTCCGAAGAAGCAATGTTATTTAATATAATCAAGGTTGGGAAAGTTACTTTGTAAAAGTAGCTAGTTACAGTTACAGGTTTTTTTTGTTTCAAAAAGTAACTAGTTATGGTTTCAAATTACGTACTTTAAAAAGTAACGAGTTACAGTTTCAGTTACTCAGAAAGTAACTTTTTCAGTTTCTTTATTATTACAGAACAACATGAGTAACATTTTGATACTATTAGAATTAATAAAGGTAAAGATTAATTTACACGTTTACATTTTTACATGTTAAACAGATTATATATGACAGCGGTACTGTAACTTTCATGCCTTATACTCAAAAAGTACTTAGTGAAAAAATGATTTTATTATAATGTTTTGAAAGCTCTTCACATCAGCTATTAAATTAAATCTAGAATGAAAAATAAAGTATCCCAGTACAAAAAATCGACTTAACCTTAACTATATCTTCCAATGAATGTAATAAATAAATAGATCTTTTTAAAGCCTATAACTTATGTCTGAAACATTTTTCTCAAAAATGCTTTATTTTCAAAGGCCTATTCAATCATTTCCAGATTTTTGACTAATTAAAGGACTCTCAATCTTAAAATATAATAAACAAAGCAATAAAAACAAGGCTACTGAGAGTTACAGTTATAGTTAGAAAAGAAGAACGAAGTTATATTAAAGTTACCGAAAAAAATAACTCTAACTGTAAAAGTTTTTACTGACGCTAGACGGTCATTTTTAGCGTCAAAAACTTTTGATATTTGTCAATTTTTATCACGTGATCTATTTGGACGCTACAAAGCATCAACATGAAAACACGCTTCAACTTAGTTACAAAAGTAAAAGTAGTACTTTCCAATCTTGAATATAATAATATTTAAATCTTTGTTTCTTACATTGAGTAAATGAATTGTAGGCTGCTATTATTGTCTTTTAATTGAAGATAATTATACATGTATATTAACTATAATTACTTTTCCCATAGATATCTAGCTAGAGTGCTGATATATATTGAATCGTGTCTTTTTATATAAAAAATATATTGTTTGAAAATATTAAATTCTTATCTTTTTTTTATTTTGTAAATATTTAATTTTTTATATATTATGTATCATCTATTATATATCTTTATATACGTAATATAGAAGAAATTGTATATTTCTTAAATTATATACAATATTATGAAGTACAAAATCATTTTAAAGAAATATAATAGCAGCTGTTTTTAATTTCAGTGTAATTATGTCACATCATAAGTGTAACAAGTTTTATTTGTCTTCTATTCTGTATATTTGATAACTGATCCTTTATTAATTATTACACTTTTAGAAGAAAAATAAAATCAGTATTATTTTTTTCATACTATGTGAATTAACCAAATTTTTTACTTTCTATATTATTTACCAGATTAGAACAGCAATTTGTATGAAATATATCTAATTTAGCATTATAAATTTAATATTATATTTGTTTATGAATTTTATAATTTTATGATTGCAAATGGATGTCGATTTATAAAATCAGACACAATTGAACTGAATATTGTAGTATACCAAAAATTCTGAAGAAACTAAATGTATTTTTTTGTAGTATAAATTATTCAAACTATGTGTTTCTGGCAAACGTTAGTATTTTTTTATTATGTGCATATAAACTATATCTAAAGATTTTATGTAATAATGTTGATTAAGGAGATAGTTAGGTTCTATGTATAGAATCAAAACATCATTTTTGTACGTTATTCTATATTTTATCTTTTATTAGTTAAAAATGAATATATACAGGATGTTTGATAATTATTTGTATAAGGTTTGTAGGTAAATAGAGTGGATAAAACTGAGTCGGAAAGTTCTGTACCATTTTGTAATTTTTGCAGTAATTAACGGAATATTAATTACTAAAGATTGTTGAATGAGCTTGGCTTGAACTTTTCGAAACTCGAAATTTTTTTAAGTTTCGAGGTTTCACGGTTTTCTCGCCGCTTGCAATTGGTATTACACCGGGCGAATATATGTTTATTCAGTCTTTAATAATTAATATTTTGTTAACTGTTGCAAAAATTACAAAATGATACTGCTCGACTCAGTTTAGTTCGCTGTATCTGCCCACAAGCGTTGTTAATAATTAATAGACACTACGTGCATTTTGTCTGTGCATGCGCATACATACACAAAATTCGTAACAGATGATATAATCGAGATGGTTTTTATACATGAAAAAAATAAGTCGAAAGCGTAGAATAAAATTTTTTTATATGAGGCTTTGTTTTCGAGAAAATGTACTTTAAATATCCTACATAGATTTATAAATTTATAAATTAAAACACTTAAAACACGTTAGAAAGTGTTCATAGAATTTACTTCAAAGAACAGAATTATGTACTCGACAGAATGGACATTTTCAAAAATTTATAATATTTATATATTTAAATGTAATAAAATTTATAATTCGTGAATATTCTATTTTTATCATGTATTTTTGATTACCCAATACAATAATGAATACAAACATGAGCAGAGATAATAGTTTACATCCAAATCCATGAGTCGAGACATAATTAAGTTCACACGTATCCGACACATATGTAAAATTGATTTTCTCAGAAACAAAGTCTCTTGAAAAAATTTTGTTATATGTTCGACTTACTTTTTTATGTAAAATTATCCTCTTTCTGATATTATCAGTTCACGAATACACGTATGTATACGTATACGTGTATAATACATATTTTTCCAAATATTATTATAGTTATGCTACAAGCCATTCCAATTCTATAGATTATTTATTACATAAAATCTTTGTTTTAATGTGTAAAAGTTTAATAAAGCGGAATAAGTTTATTAACAAATAAATATTTGTAATACACATCTTTATTAACTAGAATTATTCTAATTATGTATTAAATTACACATATATGTATGTATATATGTATGTATATGTATGCGTGTGCGCGTGTCGCGTGTATGTACATACAACACGCTGTGCGTCTGTTATGTATAAAAAAGATATTGAGGTATATCATATTTAAGCTTTTATACATAAACATTATTTCATACAAACAGCTGATTGTATAAAAAATAATTGATAATCGGTATATTTTGTAAATGATATTTTTACATTCCTATAAAAATAATCAGGTCCAATTTCATCGTTTTTATAACAATAGTATTGTCTTGAACATACCTTGTTTTTATACTAGTTTTTATGCATGTCGTTTACATACAATTGATATGTTAATACACAGAGAGAACGTGTATGATTTTTATAAAAAGATTTACAAGATATATAAAAAAAGCATTGACATTCATCACATAAACAAATTCGTAAGTATAAGTTTTAGTAATTATATTCTGTGTACAAAATTCTACGAACAATCCAGTTTAATAGAAAATTCTTTTGATATTTAAGTAGTCAAGTCATAGATGTGGTTAAAATTCGGGGAATTATGTTACTAGCATTTGGTATATATCTTATATTATGCTGCGGTTATATTTTATTAAAACTGTATTCTTGAACTATATATCGATATATGATGATGGATGTATCATATATAGTCTATTAAGCTATTTATAAATAGAACAAAAAATATACATGTAATGATACAAACTTGAAATTTTATTATAATAACATAAATTGAGCTATAATAAATATGATAAAACATATTTCTTGAAAAGTTCCAAAATAATTTTTATATCATTTTTCTCAAATTCTCTAAAATGATTTTGATACATCCAATTTAATCTACTTAATATATTTCAAGTCATAAAAAAGTTGTATAAAATGCATTAAACCAAATGTTGAAATAACATCATATTTATATATATTTTTATTCACTCTTACATTCATAAATTAAAAAGAAGAAAATAAGAATGACTATTTTATTTATTTTTTTCCTATAATTAAAAACAAGGATATGAATATTAAAACGAAGAAATAATGGATTGCGTTTGTGTATACATAGATAATGATTAATTTTAAATATTCTCATTACTTTTAGCGTAGCCATGCTCTTTATATTTCATATTTTTCATTTAAATTTAATATTTAAAAAATGATTGTTTCCATGAAACTTGGCAATATTTTTTCATATTAATGCTGACAGACTTATAGCAAAGTATACATTCTGAATATTAGTTGGCAAATCATCACATATTATTTATATTAATATAACATAAATTATGTAAGCACAAAACTACTTTTTTATATATAATATATATTAAAACCAAGTAGATTCGAATTAAGGAAATTAAAGTTTTCTCTTTTAACAAAAAAAAGTCAAAATTATCATATTTTGTACAATTTTTTAATTTTTATATCTGATATTAAAAAAAACATCAACGAAGTTTTTTTAAATGGAATTTTTGTCAAAATAAAATTTAAGATAAAATACAAGTTTATTATGAATTTTTATTTTTCAATTCTTTATAATCACGCTTCTTAAAAATTCCGTAATGGTTACACCTGGGATCAAATTGATCTCAGAGCACAATTAACACATTACCGACGATTTCGTTCTATGAAGTAAAAAAATTACTGATTAAATGTGCTCTGGGATTATTTTTAATCCTAGTATGACCACGAAGAATTAAATTTAATTAAAAATTCTTTAATTTGTAATTAGAAGATATTTTAATGTGTGACATTTCTGTTAGAAGTTTACATTAAAATCTATCCCATTATTCAGTGGATAACAGTCTCATAACTTACATCCTATGTATACATATAATGTAACGAAACGAAATTGTTTAAATCGTGTATATTTTCTCATACTATTATGATGTCTCTTTAGAGATATAGAGAGAGTGTTCTATGTATCATCGAAATACAATGAAAAAAATATGAAAAGGAGATATAATAGTAAACAAAAATAATGTAAATGGTACAGATGCATGATAAACAATAATCTGTGACGTTTGAAAGCACAATAATATATTTAATTTTTTTAACGGTACTATAAAACAATTATTGATAATAAATTTTTTGTAACATTTTTAAATTATGTATACTTCCTACACACATTTCGTGATTTTATTGTCTTGCATTTTATTATATGTGAGCTGAAGAATGTAGATATGTCGTGCCTTTTGTACATTGTACATTTGTATATAACAATATTTTACATGAATTATTATTACAATGTAGTTTATACACAAATAATAAAAATTTTAAAAGACATAATGGTATGTTAATTTACTAATGACCAATAGATGTTATACGATAAAAAAAATATTTTATGTAACAATAGGCTAACGATAGATATTATGTGACATATTAGATGTAGTGTGACATTAGTTTATTTGTTCATAGAAAAAAACTTTTGGTTACTTAATTACATCAATGGAAAATGTATTGTTATTATAATTATTTATTATTCATTCGTGATTCATATATTGATATTAAGGTTCTCGAGTACTTATTTCAACCATATTGAATCGTGACATCATGAGCATCATGATTCAGTATGGTTGAGGTTGACTCGAGGAGTCTTAATATTATATATTATTGTGTTATATGTGACCATAGACATGGAATCATATCAATAATATAAATGTATTTCGTATGCATATACGTTAATTTTATGTATAATAAATGAGTACATCATTTTTTATTGAAGTATTAATTACATTTATTTATATATTGTGGTTTTATACAGCGAGTATATATTGTTAATTTTTACAATTGTGTGTACGTATGTGAAAAAAATAGCTTAGTTTTCAATTCTAATAATAGCAATTTTTCTTCAAATATTGCTAATATGCAATATGCGCTAAATAATACAGTACAGAAAATATTTTATCTAAATACATCACATTGGCAGTTATTCTAAGCGATTATAGTAATTACATTATATTTGTTCAAATATTTTTTATATTACAACATTTACATTTTTCTTGCTTTAGTAATATATAGTATCAAAAACGTATACAAAAGTAAAAATATAACTTCATTTTTTCAAAAGTTGCGATATTTTCAATTAGGAAAAAGCTTGTAGAACTGTGTAGTCTTTTACTATATGTTTTGGCTATAAATGTCTGCATAACTAGACTGCTTACTTCGATATGTTTGTTGCTAAGCATGTTCGCATGTTGTAAGATAGTCATCAACTTTCCAAAATTAGGAGGGATTTTATGAAAATAATAAATTTGAAATAATAAATGAAAATAACAAGTATGAAATATAGTTTTCAATTAACATATGAAGAATTTTGTAATTTTTATTTAAAAATTCGGATTTATAAAATTCATTCAGTAGAAAAGTATAATTAAAAAAAAAATAAATTCGTAATTTTTTATGTAATTTTTGTTGTGATCTCATGTGATGTTATATATTAAGTTAATTATTTACATATATAATATAATAATATTATTTATGCATAATAATATAATGTGTGTTTCATTAACATTTATTAAAAAAGTGTTTATTTATTAAATTTAATTACAATATTGAATTTTTTTAAATGTTCTTTCTCTTCGTAAGGAGTTACCGAGAAACTTTTTAGTTTCAAAGTTAAAAAACATTTTGGAAAAAGAAACTTTTTTCATAATACAAAAATCTATATTTTTGCGAAAAATCATTGTGTTGATTTTTTTTAAAACATTTTGAAACTTAGAAATTTTTTATTTTTAATTTTGATTTTAATTTGAAGTAGATTTTTCAAGTTATAAAATCTACTTTAAAATACTTATTTGTTAAATTTTGTCCAATAATGCTACATCCAAGTATAATACTTACAAAAATAATAAAAATATTGAAAAAAATGTCAATGTTTAATGTGTAATTTGAGACCAAAATATTGTAGAGAAAAAACGTCAAAATTTAAAAAAAGTTTTCTCTTTAAAATGCATTTATAAAAACTTCTTTATTATTTTTTTCACCGGGATATTTAAGTTTTTGTAAAATGCGAGAAATCACAAGCATCTCCGAATTTATGAACGGTAATATGTACATAAATGTGTAGTGTTGGTCATAATAAACCCATCACATGCACTCACATAATATACATACAGATAATATGTATAGATGGACATAGAAATTTTCAGCCTCATTTTTATTTCTTTTTGATAATCGAAGTGAGCAGTCTAATTATAGTAATCTTTTGACAATAAGAATTTAAAAAAATGGCAGCATCGATCGTGTGTACTTTTTAATTTGTATTTTTTTTCTCCTTACATTATAGCTCGAGATATAGATATATATATATATATATATATATATATATATATATATATATATCGATTATTAAATACTATGAAATGCTCTTACAATTACTTATGTTTGTATATTTATGCGTATAACATAATCTTGATATATGTAGATTTGTGTATATGATACGTATATTCAAGGAATGTAATAAGTAATATATGCTGCAAAATTATTTTCGGAAGATATCTGAGAGAACTAAAAGATCTCACTTTCATTTATATCATAATAATACATGTTATATGTCGCAGAAAATTACAATAAATGCATATATATTCCTAGTTAATTATCACTTTTTTAACGTATTATTTTGATTTGTTAATTATTGTTGCAAGAAGATACATTTCTGTAACTTGAAAAAACTCGAAATTTTTCTAATACGAAAGTGTAAATATTATTATTTTAAATCTTGTGCTTTTAAGCTGATAAAACTTGTGTAATTTCGTAGCAAGTTTTCCTAACTTATTACATCTCTATAGAATAATATAAATATAATAAACTTATTAAAATCTGCGACTAATATAAGTGTGTAAAACCAATTTTACACACTTATATTAAGAGTTAAATGACTTTGTCCATTCGATATAAAGAAATTACATGGGTGTAAACAATTAATTTAATTAACGGAAACATTGATATGAAAATTATAAATATTTTCAACATATATAACAATCAACAACAATTAAGTTTAAATAGTTCTACGTTTACATATCTCATATATATGTCAAAAAAAGTGAAAGAAAGGTAATAGTGTAATTAAGATATAAACAAATATAATATCAGGAAATGTTGAAAAGAATTACTTAAAGGCATAAAAAGATGCCTTAATTAATATAATATTATGCTAACTTGAAAAGAACTTAGATATTTTTAATTATGAGATTCACATATGAATTATGCATAAAAGGATAAATATGTAAAATATCGCGTGTTTTCGAAGATCTATCGCTTCGCGATATTTTACACGATAAATACCACATTCGAAAAATTTTATATCCTAAAGCTTTAAATTTCAAATTTATAACTATTGCATTTTCAGCACCACTATTCAATTCGCACACAAGCTTCTTCTAATTGTACATACTGAATATCGTCGTTCCACAATTCTCTTCGAATTTGTATACTCATAACAAAAGTATATTTGTAAAAGACTTTCAAAAATTGAAAGAATGTACAAGTGTATATATTCAGTTGTGCAAGCTATTAATATTTTCAAAAGTATTCTCGAACTATTGGTGCTTCTTTATTGAGATTCTCGTCGTATTTATATAAAATTAAGGAGCTTATTCTGTAACTCTTAACGATTGTAACTGTGATCGATAAGAGTTACAGAATAAGTTCCTAAGTATAATGAAGTTATAATATTACAAGGCAAATTTATTCTCTTTAGAAAAAACTTTGAAATACGCGTCGGAAATGTCAAAAAATTAGAGTTCAAGCTCTTCAGCAGTGCGCGAGAGTCTGTGATTATCGATACGTCGTCGTTGACTACGTCTTACAGCATCCGCTCTGCGATATGGTTCGGATCTGAGACCAAGAAGAATATCCTCTAGAGCGCCATTGTACACTTCGTCTTGTTGCAGCAACTTTTTCTCTTGCACTAATCGTGTCTTATTCTTCAATTCGTTTATAACAGCATCCTGATAATATGTAACATAATGTTAATTATAACAGAAAAAATTTTTAATATTTATATCGAAATTCGTGAATCAAAATATCACAATAAGAAAGTTATTTGTAAATTAGGGAGATTAAATTAAAGAAAAGAAATTTAAGAAATTAAAGAAATTTTTCTTTAAATCTAAATTAGAGTTAGAGAGTGAGCTGAAGTTTATCGAAAGGTGAAACAACCCAATCTATATCTCACAAATTTACTGCTTGAAATAAAAATATACACATAACTTTTTTATTCAATTTCTTGAAAACCTTTTTACTGTGATTTTAATTCACAAATTTCTTACTGTTGGTTTAATTTTAATTCACAAATTTCGGAACATCCTAATATGTTTCATAAATATGTAGGGTGTCTAAAATCAGCTATCACCCTTATATAATATTTTGGAAACGATTAAAAATTGAAAAAAACTGCGAAATACATGTCCGCTCATTTCGAAAGGCTGTTCCTTTAAAGGGATTGAGGGAGCGTTGCAGAAGCCCCTCGAAATGATCGAACACGTATTTTGTGATTTTTCATAATTTTGATTTATTTTCAAAATATATAAGGGTGATAACAGACTTTATAAACATCCTGTTTATAATTTATAAATTATTACTATATAAATAAAAATTTTAAACTAAAGTTTTAATAAAATTTTATCGGTTATTATTTTTCAACATATATCGTTTAATATTAAAGTTATATAGGGTGTTCCCAGGTTAGACCACCAAATTTAAAGTGTGAATTTAAAACTTCAACTATAGTTATAACTCAAAAAAATCAATACATCTTAAACGAAGCGTTTGTGAGTAAAAACTTAGAAGAAATTTTTGTTTTAAAGTCCTAAGTTCATATTTTATATTTAGCGATTTGACTTGGAAATTCTCTGTATATATTTATTAAGAAATGTAAAAAAGCAAGATTTGTTAAAATTAATTTCAAATCAAGAAAAATTTAATACAATTTTTATTTGTACATTATTTATACGATATACGAAATTTTATAGCAATGAAAGTAAAGCGGTGATAGAAGAATTTTCTCAGGCAACATCAATACGAGTTAAAACATGCAAATGCGTACTTCGATTGTTATTAATAACTAACAGATGTAATATAAAGAATATGAGTTTATGAAGCACATATGTATACTACTATATCATATTTTTCTTGTTACAAGATAGTTTCGAAATAAAAATAAATTCAAAATGATTTTAGGTAAAGATACACAACTTTGTTAAAAAAAATAAAGATTTTTTAATATTATCTTTGTTCATATTTATATTATTTGTATGTACTATATATACATTTTATATATATATAGATTTATGTGCGCGCGCGCGCGCGCGCACGCACACACACACGCACACACGCACACACGCACACGCACACACACACACACACACACAATCTTTATATTTAATTTATGAATAATAAACTTCTGTATTAATTTATATAAGATATTTAATAATATACCGTTTATAAATAAAATAAATATATTTCAAATTACGCAGTTCAACATAAAAATTATTTTTTTTGTCTCCGAAATGCCGTAATACATGTTTCAAAGATTTTTTTCACGACGAACATGCCGTTGACAGAATTTAGATAATCAGGATTTTGATAAATTAAGATAAATTGTATTTTGTTGTTAACTTATTTTCAGCAAATTATTATTTTTTTGTCGAGTTAATAATGACTTATTTTATCGCATTAATAATGACTATTTGAATTTTAGATTTTCTATATAGTCTGCAGAAAAAGGGCAAGTACATACTTAAAAACATAATATAGCAATAAATGTAATTGTAAATTGAATTTAGCTATAAAAAGTTCAAGCATAAATTTGTATGAATTGTATTATATGTGTTTTTATGTATGTGAGCGAGCGTTTAATTATTTATATACTTAACACAAACTTTTTTTTACGTAGAAACGATAATCATTGTAAATATTGTTTACAATAAAAATAATATTATAGGTAGTTACTTTTTACTTGGATTATAATGGATTGTGTTATAATGGATTGTGTTTTTATAATTTTTTAATAATAAATTTACTTTTAATATTATGTACAAATACATTAATGCTAAAAACAGCTAATTTTATATAAGAAATTTATATATTAAAAATAAAAAAAAAATTAGAGTAATCGCTAAATAAAACTTTAAACCATCGTTATTTTATTGAAAATAATATCAACAATGATAATATCATTCATAATATTTAAATTTATATGTATCTAATAAAATAAAATACTAACTCTGAAAACTATGATGTATTAATGATAAATACTCTATGATGCATTTTATTAATGAGAAAGTTTGATAAACAAATTTTTTGTATGTTGCATGTAATCAGGGTGTTTACTTCTTAAATCTTATTAAAAAATTCCGAGAATTTTCAGATTTTTCTCCAGATATTTTTCAAAATTCAAATAAGATTAGAGAATTTTTTAAAACAATGAAAGATAGGAATTCCATAAGACTATTATTTTCTATAACTGGAGTCACGAAACCTGTAGAAAGGTTCACTACAATAAATATACTAATAGCATCAATGAATTATTGATTATATGTTACAAACAGTATGTTATATTATTTGTTACAAACAGCCGTATTGTTTTCTATTGTTATCCTGATTTTTTTAAATAAAAACTCGAAATATATTTATATATGAGATTGTATATGAATGTACGCGGATGTTTGCTATGCTTATTGCTGATGATTGACATTATCAAGAAGAAATAATTAAAGAAATATTTTCGAAAAAAATAGAATTTAAATTTAAAAATAAAATTCCAAAAATTTTCGTAAGTACTGATAAAATTCAATGAAAATCCAATTTCAGGAAAAAAATCTTCTAAAAATTTCAGATTTTTGCAAATAATAAATACCTTGGTAATGTGTGATATGTATGTAAATATTAAAAATCATATGTTAATAGAAGGAAGTGAGTGAGGACTTACATGTTATGTTTCTACATTGTTATGTTCTGAACTCCAGTTCATTAAGATGGCGATGTAACAGACTCTTGTTCGAGTTACAGCAAAATTTCGGTGACTTTAAATCCAAATAAATATGTAACAAATAAAAAAAAACAGATGTTTATAAAATCTATGTGTTTAAGAAATGGAATAACTATAAAAGGCACGCGTAAAATAATCAGGATCGACGTAATCGTTCAAATTCCTGTAAAACGCCATGCTACATCACAACATGCAAAAAAATGTCTTTTTTATTTATTTTTTTAATAATCTTATTCATTTACTCGCTTCGCTCTATGATACGCATATGTTTATGAAAATATTTATAATTATATCATTTTTAATATAAAGGTTATGAATTAAAGCTTGATATAAAAAAATGATACGTGCTCATTTGGCGATTTTTAATAATTAATTTCTCATTAATTATTGTGAAAATTGCAAAATGTTACAAGACTTTTCATTTCAATTTAGTCCATTTTACCTTTAGATACACGAGCATTTTGTCAAATTAAGGCGATACTCTTTACGTACATATATACATCTTTATAAAAGTACTTATAAAATCATTTATATCTTTCATTATCTTTCTTCGAGTTTTAAGTTTTTTAAAAAAAATAGTAGGCAGCTATTTCGAACCATCGTCTGAATATAAGTATTAAGATATGATTTATTTATTTCTATAAGTTGTGTATAATTACAATGTTATGTAATGAATGTTAATTTTAAATGCATTTATACTATTGATGTTGTAGAAGAGAAAGCTTAGAAAAATATAAATAATAATATATATGTATGTATATGTATGTACAAGGCGTTTTGTTTCACGTAATGAAATATTTCGGAAAATAAGATATGAAAAAATATTTCAAATGAAAGTTGTACAGTCTGAAGGAACACAAATATTAATAAAATTAATTTTCGAAAAAAAATCAATTTTTCAAAATCATATAGAAGATACCGCCATTTTTTTTAAATAAAATAATTTTTTTTAACATAATATGATTCCTTTGAATATTCTGCACATAAAATTATTAAGATAAAGATATAAAAAATCAATAATTTAGGGATTCTATATTTTATATTAACACATTTTAACGTGAAATATTAAATATCTTGTAAACTATTAACCTTTTAATAATCTTAATTCTTTTATGAACAGAATAATGAGAGGAATCAATTGTCGCACAGACAGCACAATTGCTTTTAAAAAAATATGTAAACAAAAAGAATAATTTTTTAAATAAGCAACTATGTGTTTTGTGTATTTTGTGCGCGCGTGCGTGTGTGTGTGTGTGTGTGTTGTGTGTGTGATAATCAATAAAAATTATTTATAATAATTATACAATAAAATAAGTCATATTAATAAATAGATTATATTTAATGGAAAAAAAAAATTATCCAAATAATAATAAAAAACATAGAAATATTTTGAATTTTTTAAATGGAAATAGAGATCAGCAAATATATAGCATTTATGAAAATATATAGTAATAGAAATGTTAAGAAAGCTTATTATTAAAATCGGAGAGGATCAATTAGTTGCGTCATCTTATTAATTTTCACGCGCATGGAATAATATATAATTTGTCTCTGAACATTATAGTGTCACCGGGAAATACAAATGTATAATATAATGATTAATATATTCGACATTTTAAAATGCTTTTTATAAAAAGAAAAACAATACGTAATTTTTGCAATTATAAGAATAACGTGTTTACAAAGCATAAAAGATACGTATATTAAAATAAAAGGTTTTTAAATTGATACATTAGAATATGCTAGGTATTAACAATTTACACATGCAAGATACTAATAATTTAAGTAAAAAAGATTTAATTGTGTGCTTTGATTTCATTCATAAACCTACATAGGGGTTAATACTAAATATACAAAAGTAAAACATTAAAGACATATGACATACCTGTTGTTTCTTTTGATTTAATTTGTTACGTTTTATAACTTCTTCGGAAGTGTTTAAAGCTTCTGCTGCAGCAGCCTCTAATCTACGACGCTGTTCATTTTCTTGATCCGCTGCCTGTAAATACGTTTTATTGTTCAATTTATGCAGTAATAAATAATTTATTAAGACATAACGTAAATACACAATAAGTAAGAAATAATGCCTATAACGATTGAAGCTGAATCTTAAATAGTTTTTAAATAATTCCATGTAATTCTTTATATACCACATTTGTAGTCTCTTAAATTGCGCGCTGAATTGAAGCTCCAGCTTCGTTATAAGTATTATTTTTGTTGTTGTTCATTCAACTTGTGTATTCATTATATGCTATTGCATTTCTAATAAAACTATAGTATACATTAAAAATTTTTATAGTTATTAGAATGTAATTACTAATATACCTTAAATGCTCTCGCGAATCTGACAAGAAGAGAGAAAAAGGTGTTGGCATCAGCTTGTCTCGGGCTTTCTCCAAAAAATTCAACACATTCTCGGAATGCTTCGCCGGCGGTACGTGCGTCAAGTTTTAAACGGCGTAATTTCTCCTCAGAATTATTCAAAAAATCACGCAATACTGTATTGTGTTTCTCTTTGCCGCGTAATTCAAACTCTTTTCGCACAAGGTCCATACCTTTCTCCAGCTCGTGAACATCAGTTGTTATATTCTCTAGTGAAACTGAAATTGTTACATAAATATATATTTTGTGTATATATATATATATATATATATATGCGCGCGTGAGTGTGTGTAGTTGTGCAATAGAAATAAAACATTTTAAATGAAACATTTTAAATAAGAACAGAATGTAAATCGAATTTTATACCAAACACTATTTCATTAACTTATTTTTATATAATTTGTAATTAAATACGAAGATTCCTATACTATAGATCAAATAAGATAATCAAATAAGACGTACCTGTCGCAGCTTTGTCGATGTACATTAACTCTGATTCAAAATTTATAAGTTCTGGAAACTTGACGCGTATCGTGGCAACAATATAATGCAAAAGGCACATCCTTTTATCAGTCGATTTCGTATCTAATAATGTATCTAAGCTTTGTAATTTGAAGCCATACGCAGGGCCCCGTTTGCTACTATTTAGGTAGTTACCAAAGGCAAGAATAATTTCTAATACTGATCTTAACTTCTTTGAACTCTTAACCGAACTGGATGCAGATATCACAGCATGTATTTGTGGCGTAATGAGATGTAAATTGTCAAAAAAGTTTCCTATATAATTCATAATTGACAATTTGGTAGATATTCTTTCGACTTTACCAAGTTGCATCAAAAATTTATCTTCTTCAGTCAACAAATTGACATTCTTCTTTTCTATAATATATTCGCGGTAAGCCTTAATCTGAAATTAATTTATATTATTTTATTGATATTGTATAAAGTGAGATATTTTAATAATATCAAATATAGAGCAAGCGTACTTCTTGATCCGTAGGCACCATACGTTGCAATAATTCTACATTTTCAAGCGAAAGGATTTTTAAGTCGAGAGCATTCACCGCCATTATTACTTTCTCGATTGGCATTTCCATTTTTCGGCGAGATATAGCTAAAGTTGGAAGAAGAGTGAGAAATAAGTAAAAAATTTATTTCTACGTATCACATATTATCTTATGATAAATAATTTATTTACCAATATTTCGTAATCTTGTATGCTCCAAAAGTGATACGTTTTCGGATTTCTTAAATCGTTTACTCGGAAAGTTTTGAAGTCCATCGATTTCACTGTTACCATTGGCTACGTGTCCACTCATGCCGATCTTAAATCGCTCTTCAAAGTCAGAAAAGTCGATTTGATTATGCAAACGATCGTCATCCAGCTCATTGAAGATAGTACCCCGTACTTGATTAGGTTTAAGAGCAATCCAATTAAGTGTCGGAAGCTTGTACTTTGTTTGGACCTGAGAGAATGTAATCTTATGTTAAGTCAAAGCAATAATTCGGGAAAAAACAACGAAACGATATAATTTCTTGCAATAAAAAAAGAGCATAATGATCAATAAACAATGCACGTTTTACTAAAAAATATATTAATATATTCAACATTGATTATTCAAGTGTTAATGCAATATAGAAATGTAGAATAAATGAAATTATACTTTTCGTTTGATGGTCATTGCTCCATTGGGTGCTTGCATCATGCCGGCAGGTGGTGGAGGTATCGGAACAGTCGGTGGTAACTTATGATCTCCCAAAGAAAGAGGTGCCATAGGAGGCGGCGGCGGACACGGTGGAGGAGGTGGAGGTGGTGGTGCAGGAGCCGCTGGAAGCACTTCATGCGACGTCGGTGACGGTGTCGAGGTGAATATCTCTGATGTAATATTATCCGAATTATTTAGAGGACTTGTTGCGGTGCCATTTCGTAGACTAGCGGCTGAAAAATCGATAGACATTTGAATGAGATTTCGCTTTTGTTGTTTATTAGTTATCATATAAATACTTCGATCTAAGATACCTGACGAGCCTTTCGTTAGTGTTCCCGTGAGAGTTTCCAACTCGATAATTTTGTTCTCCAGGACACTCTGTCTTCGGGCAGAATCTTGCCTTTGCCTCTTTAAAGCTGCGAGTTCTTCTTCCACTGATCTACGCGTTTCCAAAGCCTCGGCATAATCCATTTTAATCGCACCTAACTCCGTCTCCAATTCCGCCAATTTTGCTAACGATTCTCTTTCTAATTCTGCCATACGATCATGTGCCTGCGTCAAATGCAATTAATTATACACACACACACACACACACACACACACACACACACACACACACACACACACACACACACACACACACACACACACACACACACACACACACACACACACACACACACACACACACACACAATTATATAAATAACCATTAAAGAATAAAGGTTCAAAGAAATAAATCAATAATTATAATAAAGTCTGTAGGATCAATACAGAATGTGTAAAAATTATATTGATAGGAATTGAATACAGATATTTCGATCCTCAATTTGGGTGTTCTTCAGTATAATATTGACGAATAATGATTTCGCTTTACCGTAAAGCATTAGAAATGTCAATTTAAAAAATTGCAAAGCAATATCGAATTCGAAACATCGTAATAATAATGTCAAAGAATAAAAATTATCAAATAGTTCAGTATTTACTTAAATACTTAAATCGTAAATCGGAAATTAAAATTGAAATGTTAAAAGATTGTGTAACTATTGTACTTTAATAAAAAATCAATTAAATATATATTCGTATATATATAAAAAAAACATTAATTAAACAAATTCTAGTGCATTTTTATATAAAGCTCTTTCTATAAATTGGATTTTATGGATTATGTGTTTAGACCATTTTTTCCTAGTGGCTTTATATAGAAAAAATAAAAGTTTATATTGCTTACATGACCAAGTTCATCTTCTAATTCTGCTACTTTTTCTAATGCTGCAGTCTTTGTTTCACTATCCTCCATTAAGGCAGCTACATCAAACACGTTATCTAAGTAAGCTGAGATTTGAACCTAAAACACAAGATAATGTATGATAATTTATATAAAAAATATAAAAGTGAAATTAATAAAACTAAAATTATTATCAGGCATAATATTTCACTTAACAATTGGAAAATATTTATTTATTCTGTATTATACAAATATTGATTGCTATTAATTTATTAAAATAGTTATCATATCGTATATGATAACAGATATCTTGATCGTTATTAAATTATATGTGAAAACAAGAATAAAATTTTTTTCTGCCAGATATCTATCGTCTTATTTTTTTTGCTCCTTTACTGATTAAAAGAGACAAACTTAAAAATATTTATTTATTACAATCAGTGCATTGTTTATAAAATTTTATATTAATAATTTAATTATATTAATAAATTTTATACACATTCACAATTTACTAACCTGTAAATCTTCGCTCTCTGTGTGTCTGAGCTTCTCAAGATATTCGTCTAATCCAAGCTTTGTGAATTCATACTGTAGATGTACTCTGAAGTTCATATCTTCTACCGAATGCACGACAATATTGACAAATTGCATACAAGCAACCATAAACTCTATATGGAAACTATCATATTGAGTAAAATATTCCATAAGTGTCGTAAATCTTCTCCTCTCAGAACACATTTCTTTGAAGTTGTCAAACGCTGACAAAATGATCTCGTGGCCACCCTTCACTAAACAGATTGCAGCGAGAAGTTCCAATACTAAAGCTTTCGTCCTGAAATAGAGTGATACATTTATTGTAATGGCTAAATCATGAGAGTAATTATACAAAATATAATATACAGGAAGTCCGGTAAGTTTTACAAAGCGCTCGTATAGGTAGACTAAACTGAGTCGAAAAGTCCTATCATTTTGCAATTTTCGCAATAATTTATGAGAAATTAATTAATAAAGATCATCGAACGAGGTAGTTTACTTAGATGCTTTGGTGTGTGGCTGATGCATTTGAGCAACCGACACTTATTACATCTGCCAAAATCTTATGATAAAAGGCTGGCAGATTATTTTTCTTATATCATATATAATAAACTATTATTGTCTCAAATTCCAACTTTACTGAAATAACACAACTATCTATATCGTATTTTTTTACATATTTGAGGGCAGATACTGGGGATATCGTCCCAACAGTTCGCTAACCGACTGTCATTTTATCACTTTTTATATCATAAAATATAAATAATAAAAAAATTACTTTTGCTATTAAATAAATATTTTATTTTTCTTGACAAAGTAAAATAGCTCCCGTCGGTCTCTGTCCCGAAAGATTGACGGCAGACTTCCGTTTTAGCAATCTTAAATATAAAAATGACGAAAAAATTGATAAACCAAATTGAAATGACACAATGCAAAAAATGTTCACTGGCTCCTGAATTATTATGCATAAGCGGCGAAAAAAAACAATTACTCCCATGCTGATCATATCTTGCACGCTTGCATTTGATAGTAAATTGAGCGGATGCGCGCTTATTCGGCGATCTTTCGAATATCTCAAAAATTGCAAAATGGTATTTTTCGTCTCAGTTTAGTCTGTTGTATTTGCACACGAGTGCTTTGTCAAAATTTATCCTGTTATAAAAAGATAAAGATTTTTAAACGATAACCCTTTCAGGAGAAATTATGCAGTTCTTGAGCAAAAACTTATAGTAATTTGAATATAAAATGAATAAGTTGTTACAATACATTACGGAGATTGTTACATGTTTAAAATTATTTCTAAACAATACGAGATAATAATAGACAATACATGTGTGTGATGAGTGTGACTTACCTCAGACTTTTGTGAATTAAACTTAATGCAATGCAGTTGATAGCTTCTCTGTGTTGAATAACCATATTAAATCCATACTGTGAAAAATCGATATAAATATATTCATACATTTTATTATACGTAAGCGACGTTTCAATGACATTCAATCCGAACGAAAAAAATCAAATCTTTTTCAAAGAGATGTTTTACCCTTTAAAAGTGACTTAGCACATATAAAAAAATACGTATCTCTTATTTTGGTGTGAAGAACAACATATTAAGAGTTCATTAAAATCGAAAGGTTATATATTCAATCTTTTCCTTGTCAGAGAAAACAAGAAGATACAAATTGACCATAGACAAATAAAGTCCAAAGATCTATTTTATCAACAAGTAGATAAATATTCCAAAATTTTTTAATAAATTATAAGTAAAAAATCCAATATGTACACGTTGAAACTCATATCTATATAAGATAATGTTATTTTTAATTTACATAAAATAATACATGTTATTTAATTTTAGTAAAAATATACAAGTTCGTTATACAAAAATATTATAGTTTATATAATTTGTGTAACTTCCTTTTCTAATTATTGATATGAACATGTTAAAATGATAAAATTAAGAGTCACAATCTTTTTGGATTTTCGAATGTTAGAATTAATCTTAAACAGCTACTTGCATGCGAATTAATATTTACCTTATTGTTCATGATGGCACGCATGCACAGTATGCAAACATGAATATCATCCTTTGCTTCACCCATATTTAGGCGTGCCACATGTCGAGATCTCCTTTTGACCCCAGGACTATCTTTAAGCTCGTGAAGAGGTGGCCTCAAGCATCCGTTGTTTAATGGTGAGGTATCAGTGCCCGCTGTGTTAATATTATTATCGATTTATTATTTCTAAAATCTACGATAAGCCAATTTGTCATAAGAACATTAATATCTAATTATCTTATATACACAATATTCATTCGATAATCTTTATGTAAATATCTTAAACTACTTAGACTTTTTATTTAAAAATGGACTTTTATTAAAAAAGAGAGAAAGAGGAAATTTTTTTATTCACAAAAATATTTTCCACGGATAGTAGTGTGAACTTTAATAATACTATTGTAGCAATCCGTGATTAAACGAAAAAAGCAGGTATTTATTTTTCCAAATAAATGTAGTTCGACTTATTAAAATATTAATTATCTTTATATTATATACCTATTGTGCATAATTTATCGTAAATATATATTATCGTAAACATTATATTATTAGAAACGTCATAAGGAAATCTTATGACGTAATCGATCAATTGATTTCAACAAAATTCATTATAGCGATTGGCATTGACGTCAAGTGATACTGAGCAAATAGATAAGGTGCGCCTCTCAAGCGTTTAAAAAAATGTTTCGAGTATAATAAGTGCAGCTAATAAGCAAGTTCGAATAGACCGCTTGATCGAAAAGTTCTTGGCACAGTGCGCTTGACTAGTAATCTCTCGACCTTGCTGATTTAAATCCCAAAATTTTTTTCTAAGTAAAATACAATTATTGCACAAAATTAATCACATAAATTAATACATCTCGTCTATTTATTGTATATTACAAAGCATTTCTTTCCGTTTGTATTCTCTGCCCAGAAAATGTGTTTAATAAATGATTACTATATGCACAACATGAATAAATGTGAAACATTTTATTCATTAGAAATAAATAGAGTACATATTATATGTTATATTTGTCATAAAAACAAGCAAAGCAATCATTGACACGACATCTTGCATATCGTACAAAAACTGCGTTTTTACAGTTATATGATTGTTTTAAAACATCATGAGAAAAATACACTTCATTTACATTCATGAATACTTCTCTTTCATCTGTCAGTTTTGACGCAAACCATGCATACCGTAACATTTTCAAAAATCGAAACGGACAACTGATGATGTATTGAATGAATTTTAATGAATTAGATACAATCTTCATGAAATCTTATTTCTCGTTTTTACTCCATTAAAAACAAACAGTTCTGCACAAATGCTTGATCAAAATTTTTACCTGCTTAAAAATATACGTCACACGTTGACGTAAAGATGCGAGATTAATAGTGCATGTTCTTATACCGTCATCGTTACAAATAATTTCATCATACAATAAGATTTTATTTAATTAGCCCACGAATTTATTAATAAGAGAAATTTCTTCTGGTGCTAATGCTTTTTTATTTTGTGTAATAATTATATTCTAAAAAATTCAGGATTTGAACCAGCAACGTCGATGTTATTAGTCAAGCGTTATGTATATTTAATAAACTATAGGATAGATCCTCCGATTTTACTTTTTTAATTTTCTTCTATAAAGTTCTTACCGGTTTGCAATTTTTCTTCAGAATTTGTGTAGGATTCCAAAAGTCGTTGCTCATGTCGCATCATTAATAACCTAAAGCTGAGATAGTCTATCAAAGCATCCAAGCCTTGATTTTCTTCGTCTAAGAATTCTCTCACCCATCTACAACAATGTTCGGTTCAAAATACAGATGTTCGGAAAGCCGATTCGCGAACAAATAAACGTACAACACTATTAGCATAATTATTTATGTGATCAATGACTAATACAATGGGATATACAAATAATACAATGGGATAATTACATTGCACAAAATGAAACAGAATATAATATATGCAGTTGCAATCTTTCTCTCCTTCATTTCAGATATTAAAAAATTTCAAATGCTTCGATAATTTTAAATTCCAAGAGTCCGAAAATTTACACTCATTTAAAATCATCCTTTGATAACGTATTTGAAAGAAGAATATAAATATCGTAATTACACTTTATCCGCCCGATATCAACTTTTAAAATTTTTTAAAAGTGGTTGTGACGAGAACACGTCTCTCTATTATTTTTCCAAGAAAGTTGGCGAAGTTAGATCTTATCGGAATAAGGTGTAGATTTAAAGTTATGAATTTTGAAAGGTATAAGTAGCAAAATTTTTAAGGTTTTCAGAGCAAATATGACAATATCACAAATGCACACGCACGCACGCACATACGCACGTGCGTTCGACCGCACCCATCCACACGCACACACGTGTTCTGGACGCCCTTAACAGTCATCGTAAAAAAACTAATAATCATTTAATTCTTCGCATTAAAACCCTCATCCTTAAGGCACAGCAAAGTAATATCAAGTTATATTTTATTTGGATTCCCTTTCGTAGTGGCATTCTTAGCAAATCGAAATAGTAGAACTAATTAGTCAAACGTGCCATACGGGAAGGTATCTAATATTTTAAGGTTCTCTACTCGGATCTTTATTCTATTCCCAAATCTTATTTGAAAAACAGCTTTGATAAATACATTGAACGCTCGTCATCAATCAAAGGCGAATTTAATTTTAAGAATATCTATTCCAAGAACAAAAAACCTTGGTTTTGTTGTATGCATCTCATACCCAGTTCTACGTTAAAGTTTTAGAAGTAACTACTTCAATCTCGATTACAGCCTCTCCCGCAAAAATATCATTGACGATCCTTCCTATATATGTAGATATTCTATTTCACGACTCCATGTATTAGTTGCTGCCCATTTACACCGATTCTCAGATAATTCTCACTTGTGACGTCATGACTCAGTTGAATGCGCGTTCCTTTTGCATTATGACAAATGAGATTTAACTGAGTTTTTGCCTATAATCTGCACAAGATCGAGACCGTGTGTTTTAATGAATTTCGTAAATTCACTTTAAAATGAAGTTCTGAACCTGTGTTGTCATGTGATAACTTTTTACCAAAGTAAGCAAATAATGACATCATTAATATGAGTATAAAGTACTCAGTTCACTTCAGATTCAGTTTCATTTATGTGTAAATGGGAAGCAACTATCATCTTTAACTATCTTCCGACTGAACCCCACACACACTTCCGCTACGCTCTGCTTTGCAAGAGCCTATCAATTCTGAAAATAATCTTCATTACAGTATCCATGTGCTACATAATCCCTCAACTAAAATTTGCCTCTTATTCGTGAGCTTTGATAAAGCCTGTAACCGCAATCTATGACTCATATTCGCGCGGCTCTCACTTGCGGTATTTGCGCAGGCGCTTCGGCTCCTGCTCCTGACCTTTTCGTCCCATCCCAGCGACGGATATCATGCCGCTTACCGCGAAGTTTTGGAGCCACTGCCGGTTCCCTATCGGCTGATGACTTATGTTGCCATCCAAGGCACTTGAGATTTTTCCTTGTACACTCTATGTCGTCTCTCAATAAAACCTGTGACGAAATCTCCTTACATTGGAGATAGGAGCAAATTAAAAAAGAAAAGCAGCCACTGAGTCAAACAAAGATGAAAAACTTGAACAAATCATATAAGTATATATAATGCCTATATAAAAAAAAATCTCTCCTTACAATTTATTTCTGTTGATCAATTCTTCAAATTAAGATTCTTTATGAAGATTTAAAAACTTCGCCAAATTCCTTGGGGAAACGATAGAGATCCATGTCTCCGATACAAACCTACGTAATTTTTGGAAAATTTTTGCGACCACACTGTTAAATTTTTTGGAGTGAAATTTCATTCCAAAAGAGTTAAAATACTGCCACTATTAAAAAAGAGTAAAAAATTTGCACTCTTGAATAAGAGTGGCAGATTTTTAATCTTTTTTTGGAGTGAGATTCATTCCAAAGAAAAGAAATCTCACTCCTTTTTTAGAATGAATCTTATTTCAAAAGTGTGAAATCTCTCTCCCCCTAAAAAAGTGAAAAATTTGTACTCTTTAATAAGAATGAAAATCTGCCACTCTTATTAAAGAGTACAAATTTTTCACTCTTTTTCAATAATGGCAGTAATTTTTAACTCTTTGAAGTGAGATTTCACTCCAAGAAATTTAAAGAGTATCAAAAATAGTTTATTAAGAATACAATTTAAAAAAAAATTTTCATAAGATAGCCGAAATAAAATGTGTATTAAGATAGTAAAATTATTCAAGCTGAATAAATTATTATGATGGTTAAATAATTATTAGAGTCAGTTCTTACT
Organism: Acromyrmex echinatior; assembly: GCF_024713525.1. Taxonomy (NCBI): domain Eukaryota; kingdom Metazoa; phylum Arthropoda; class Insecta; order Hymenoptera; family Formicidae; genus Acromyrmex; species Acromyrmex echinatior. Next base: position 553,596 of record NC_141870.1, read on the forward strand.
CAATATGATTTGTGCGTAAAGATATTTCCAAGTCACGCAATACTTGAGTCGATGTAGATTCTCCGACCATTTTTCTTTTCTGGAAGAACATAAGGAAACGATACGACTGTGTAATCATTAGTATCTGTTTGATAATGAACTTCTTACGGATGAATCCAATTATCATTTTAAAAAAGATAAAGAAATTTAATATCTCTTAAGTAGGGGTTAATCAAGCTAGAGATCATTTGCTAACTTTATAATTCTATAATCCATTTTATCGAAATGATAAAAACAACAATACATGTCAAAGTAATAAAACAAAATTTTCGACTTTAATATGATTATTTTCATTGTTACACAATCACAAGTTAGCACGCTGCTATTAAAATACATTGCAAATTAACAAAAATGACAAATCTTATATTATTTATAAATAAATAGTGGGAGATATTCCTCTTTTTATATGATGAATTCAGTTGTCCAATCCGATTAAGTACATTATATTCAAGGCAGTTAACTCTCCCTGATGACCAGACCGTCAATTTGAGAAATTTATTCTGGTTCGCCAACCATTGTACAGTCGTAATAAACGCATTGTAGAGTAGGATAAATCCGGTACATATGTCGCACCTAACAAAAACTTAATTTATTACTATTTACTATGTTTATATAAATTATATATTAGCAAAAATTTTGCTAAATTTTGTACTGTTTACTACCATGAAAAAAATATTAGGAATCTGAAATACTTGTTTTTCATATTAAAAAAAAATTTTGAAATCTGCATTTTTGCCATATATCCCGTGGGATGGAACATAAGATTACTCATAATGTGGAATATACGACTCATGAAATAATGCTTATAAATAAGATAAAATGACACAATAACTTATAAAATGTGTGCTTTGCCAATGTTGCAAAAAAATAGTTATCACAATTACTTTTTGTTCTCAGTTTGAATAATAATATAATATGAGTTAAAAGCTAGTAGAAGCGGATACTTTTCAAACTACGTATGAATTAGCATCAAGATTTTTCGCATTATTGAAAAAGTCTCCGACGTTCAAAATCACATTGCGTGTATAATTTTATTTGTGATGAAATGGCTAATTTGAGAAGTGAAGTAAAGGGATTATATATATTCAATTTTGGGAGAAAACAGTTCAAAAAAAGAAATTAATTTGTGTTACAGTATGCATGGATGTATATTTTACAATGCATGTATTATGACAATATAACGTAGAACCGGAATAAATTTCTTAAATTGATGATTTGGCCAACAGGGTGAATCAATCGTTTGAAATAATGTACTCGATCGGACAATTGAATTTAAATTCATGATATAAAAATATCTCGCACCATTTATTTATAATAAATAATAGAATTTATTATTTTTGTTAATTTACAATATATTTTATGACAGCATTATAATTGTGTAAAACTGAGGATAACTATATTAAATGTCGAAACATTTGTTTTATTAGTTTGACCTGTATTGATATTTTTATCACTTTCGTATGAATTACAGGATTATAAAGTTAACAAATAACACCTAATTGTGTCAGTTTGAGTCCCACGCGATTACTGAAGAGTTAAAATAAGCATACGCAATCAACATATCTTTAAGATATATTAATTTTTGCTTGAAAAAATGAATATATAAAAATGAGTATATTACTATATGTATAAATGAAAATGCGCACGCACATGGTACGTGTTAATGGGGGGAAAAAAATATAAAAAATATATTTAAAAACATACTCGATGGCTTCGTGATGCTGTAGGATCCAGATAAGTACGTAATTTCGCCAAGTAATGGGACGGTGGATCTTTAGCTTGTACTCTTTCCTGCAAATATAAATGTTTCATTATGACTAACTTATTTATATGAATCTAATTCAATTATAATTCTCAATTTCTTATAAATATAATTTGACATTTAAACTTTTTCTTTGCTAAAGAATTAATTTTGAAACCATAGCCAGACGATAAATTGTCTTTTCGGTCTGTGTTAATATTGAATTTCTAATTTTAATTTCTATATTTATAATTAAAATTATACATTGGAGAGATTGGAAGAATAGTCAATTTACGGATGAAAGAATGTCAACATGATGTTAGATGAAACTATGTCACATAGTTAGCATTATCAGAACACAACATTGAAATGGGACATCAAATATTGTTTAGTAAAATAATAATAGTCACTCATCATATTTTCCAAGAAAAAATAGAGAGACTATAGAGATACAAAAACATTCCAATAATCTAAACAGAGATAATGGTAATTTAGATAGAATATGGAAGACTATTCTCCCGGTCATCGACTTATTTTCCCTTTTCTCCATTCTCTTCCCTCATTCTTCTTCTACCTCTAAACAGCGATATAAAAGGAACCCCTATATAAAAGAAATCCCTTGGAAAAGCAACTCAGCATCAGGCTGCTTTTCCTGATAAAGTGAATTGCAATGTTCGCGAAATGTTGGCATTCTAATAATGGATTTAGATGCGGAGATAATCTTTGAAACGCATAGCCTTTGTATCATAAAAATATATAACAAGAATATGATAGTATAAAGAATAAATAAATAGGAGCAAAGTGTTTTATATATTCCTGCGGAACTGAGTGAGTCTTTGGTCTTTGAGATTTTTCAACATTTGTCTTTTTAGAGGGTATAAAAATGATTCGGATGTTATACTTGTTTAGTATGCCCCATTTATTGTTCCTTTAACATATGGGAGAATAAAAAGAATACTTTTGTCTAATTGTGTGATAAGATTCGTCATCTTATCTGTATGTTTGATTATTTTATTTATTTATCATTCCATTTTTATCATTCCATTTTTCTGTAAGATTTGTTTTAGATAGTTGAGTTCTGCTTCTAGGTGTTCTTTGTCTCTTCAAAGATGGTGAATGCTGTATGCGCAAGTAAGTTAATTTCTGACTGCCTTTGTGCTGAATGATGATGTGATTCTGCATATAAATATAACTATCTCTCTCTGTGTGTGTGTGTGTGTGTTTGTGTGTGTGTGTGTGTGTAGGTTTTCTGTACACTTGATGACCTAAGGACCACTTCGACTAACTCCAATTCCAATTAACTTTGATCAACGATTAGGCCACTGAAAACTAATTGCATTTATCATTTCACTTAAAGACAGATGCGATTGGTCAATTCCAATGGACTAATCAATTAAAGTTAATCGGAGTTGATCGAAATGGCCCTAATATATCACCAGCTTTTAGTGAAAAGCACATTCAGAAAAGGGGAATTTTCCTTTTTCTATATCTATATAGTAAAGCGGATATTAGGGTGTCAGTTGTTGAGAAAAATAAGGAATTTACGAAGCTTAGTTCTGCCATGTCTCCAAATCATAAATAGGAGGAAATCGGGACATCATGGGTCACAAATAACAAATCAAATATGCTTTAAAACGTAAGATTTTTTAATAATCTCATTTTTTTATATAATTAAGGAATTATATATTTTTTATTTATTGAGTATTTTTAATAAATATTTGTTTGTTTTGAAATAAAAATGAAACTACATTTTTATTAAAAAAAAATCAATTTTTTAAGAAATGACCCATAATGTTTCCGGGCATGGGAAATTTATAATACGTCCACATACGTTATATTTTTTTTGCATCGATTACATCGATTTCAATCATTGCTCTATCTACACAATTACTATCTAAATCTTTATTTTAAGATTATTCTAAATTTTATATATATATATATATACATATCTACTCACTTGATCACATATGATGTCCCATTTTTTTTCATTGTCATATTGTTTTAACAGTTTCGCCTTATCCGGTGGTAGATCCATGGAGGCCTGCACAGTATAAGAAACATTGTATCCATTATTTTAATCTATCAGCATATACGAATTCTATTTTATTAATTTTATTTTGTGTAATTTTTTTAATGTTACAAATATAGAAAATATGATTTCCTATGTTTTTTCTACTTATTATTATAATAATTCAAATTAATTAATATTTGTCTAAAAAAATTTTAAATATAAATTATTGATGAAACAGAAATAATTTTTTGAATTAATAATTATTTGAATTAAAACAACCAAATTTTAAAAGACTCAAGACATTTTTTCATTTCTTTTTGAATATGTATTAGTAGAATTTCAGATATCTTAAAAACAATGAATTTTTTTGTATAAAAATGTTATCATGTAATTGAAATTATAGGTATATGTAACACTTCTCAAGATTTAATGACTGCTTTAACATTTTTTTTCTTTGAGACCAATTAAAAGCTGACTAATGTTCCTATTTATATGGATGCTCACTAATTCTACTTTTTAACTGCTGATTTGTTCAACATATGAAGCACTTTTCTCTTTTTCTTTTATTTTGAATTGGTCCTGCCAATTTAATATTAAGTTAATCGCACTACTTTTTTTCATAATAGCACATAATACAAAATTGTCATTAATAGTACAATTTAGTACAAAATAAGTATTAAATAAGTATTAAATATTCCGATTTGATTTTGCTGGTTTAGTGCTGCCAGCTTTATAGAGCTTAAAAAAAATTTCATCACCGCGCAATTTTGTAAAATTGGATATGTATATAAATTCACATCGAAATATTTAAGCATTAAGACCGTTTTGACCGAAAATAGGATTATTTCTTTTAATTTATTTATTTTTCTCAATTTAATTGCGAATTATAATAGATTATTAACTGCTCCCTAATCGCAGCATGTCAGTTAGTAACGCCCAGGATCCTCTGTGTAGCAATCATTGTACTTTACCAAGCCGATACCCTCATCCTCACCCACGTCATGCCTGAACAAATTTATATATGTGTGATGGATAGAAAGAAGAAGGAAAAAGAGAAAGAGTGAAAGGGTAATGACCCGGAAGAAAGAGAAACGCATTGGATTAATAGACGGTAAAGAGACATTGGAGGAAACAAAAAAAAAAAGGAAACGACTCGTTTTTGAGATATGAATATGTTCAATGAATATACATGAGAAAAATATTGATTGAGAAGACGTAAAGGATAGAATACGAGGAAGAAAGAGAGAGATAAAAGAATTTCTGTTCAGAGGAGATAAATTTGTGAAGAAAGGAAAAATGTATCCCTATAACACGAAAACTGACGAAGATAAGAAGAAAGCTGTGGAGATAAGCAGATGACGAAAAATAATGTATTAAATTAATGTAAACAAAATAATTTCGATATATATAATGACAAAAAAAACTGCAAGGAAAAAGAAGGTTTAACAATTTACGTAAATAGAGAAAAAGGAACATACGATAAAAAACATTGCGTATTTATGTTTAGAAACAGTTCATTCATGTTCTTGTAACTCGCTTCGCGATGGAAAGTCATTACGCAAGAAAGGGAGTGTTCAGGATAGTTCTTAACACTGTATGTAACAGAAATTAGACATTGTTTTTTAAACATTTTGTTAATAATTTTTTAATGAATAACAAGGGATGGTTAAAATCTTGACAAAGTCATTGAATTTTGAAAGGGCTAATCTTAAAATAATATTTACCATAAAATAACATTGTATTTTTCTATTATAATATTTATAATGCAGAGTGACAAAATTTATGTTTTTTTTTTAAGAATAAAACACGTTTCTTCTTAAATGTGTATTTAATATTTCAAATATGCTTTAAACAGTATTATAAAAAAACATGTTTAAAACATATTAAAAACAACAATTAAGCATTATAATAAACTGTTTAAAACTGTTTACAACTCTGTTATAATGAATTATCATAAAGTTTGTAATTATAAAATAATGTTTCGAATTAGAAATTTTATAAAAAAGTAATGTATGATTTTATTTCCAAATTTAAAAAAAACTATATTTCTTAAGAGTGTTACACAAACAATCTGTATATAGGAAATTATATTCTTTTTTTTAGAAAGCCGAAAAGTTACGCTCTAATATCTACAGATTTCATTGTTGCGCCATTATTTTACACGCGCCATTAATATTACTACTTACTTACTTGATAATATACAACATTATAAAAACATACAAATATGAAGTATCATATAGCTTTATATAATTTTGTCTTTAAACGGCACATGTAAAAAATTTAAGGAAGTTACTCTTTTCCTCAAGAAGTCTACGTTCATATCAACTATAGTCAAAATTGTGAGAAAATTTGTATTAAATTTAATGTATTTCATATGTCTTATACGGTCCATTTAATTTGGGTGTTAATTTAACACAAAATGAATATTTTAGAAGGTAACATATTAGTTAAAAAGATAATACTGACATAGTTTTAAACCAACCGTGGAAGCATTTTTTTTCAATAAAATTAACATTTATAACATATTAAATGAACATATATTTTATTTATTCATCTTAAAAATTACGTTTTAAAACATATTATTTTTACGTTATTTGTTCATTTACTCATAAACTTTTTTTACTTGATACTAGAGAGAAATATTGAATATCAATTTAACATAAACTATTTAAATATCATAATCACATTATGTTAAATTGACACTTGAATATGTTAAAAAATTCGACAAAAAGTTCACTTCATTTCCAATACAAATACGAAATGTTTTTTTATTATGTATAATTGAATAATAAATTTTTAGTATTGACGAGATGTTACTTGATGTAATTGTTCATCTGTACAAATTATATTTAATGCTGTTCATTTCGATATTTTTATTTTAATTAAAATACTTCTTTGATATTATGTTGAATTATTGAATATCAATACAGTCACTTTCGCGCGCGTAGCGTTCGCGTTCTCATGTTCCGTATGGATCGCGTTCTCGTCGCACTCACGGAAATCACAACACTTCTGTATTTAGAAACCAGAACTTTAATGACGGAACTATCAGTACAATGATAAAGTCAGATAAAGCCCAGAAACATAACGGAACGAAACTCTCGTCCTGTCAATTCTAAATCCAGGCACGGAAAACAACCGACGCGCGCTACTTCTCGATCTTCATGCAAACTCAAGAAAATTTCACGGCGCAAAGTTTCGCGGGTGCAATAATATTATTAAATATATTAGAATATATTAACTTAAAAAAATGTAACACACATTTCGATGAGTAAAATCGTTGTACCAAACAATTCTAATAATTTATAATTAAAATAACATTTATTTTTGAAATAAAAGCCTTAGATTAAATTCTTATATCGAAAAGCTTTATTATTAAAAGCTATATAATTATAATACCATGTAAAATTTTTTAATAAAAAAGAACACCAAAAGAACACAAAAAGAAGCCATTTTTTTTATTAAAAAATATATAATAATAATATTTCATAAGAAAGAGATAAAAAAATAACGTGTTTCTACGTCTTTCCGTGCATCAAGTTCAAAGAACAATTGTTCTTTATAGTCGCAACGAAAACAGCGTACGACTGAGGTTCATTTAACAACGACTGTCTCTTTCTGCGATTATGATGCACATTGCGATTACACTGGGTTTCTTATAACGCCCTAATATGCAGACAGCGTGTAACGCAGCTCTACATATGCGGACCGGACGGAAAGCTCAGGCTCGCAATTCTATGTTTGAATTCTTTTTTGCACGAAAAATATTGCAACGCTCGTCGCCGACAGCATGTCGACTCACGTCGTCATGTGCGATGCAGTTCGAATAAAATATTCTCTTTTCTTTTCAGCCCGCCTTAGCATACAATAATCGGAGATTATCGATCACCTCTTACGATTTAACAAACGAGAAGAAAGAGGGTGGTCAACTATAGAAATACAGTCAATATATTTATAATATATATAATTATTATTGACGCATCTTTAGTGACCGTAATGAAGAGCACTGATTATATATTGTAATTAAAGAGAGAATTAGCGCTTTCTCATTCTAGACCTATGCTGAACAAATTGTATTCGAGATGACTTTGATCGCTGATCTTGCAGATATGGATCTAAATAAAACAGATAATTTTATGATTTGCATTGTGATATAATATAAATCACACAATTACAATATATCAATGAAACAATTAATTTAGCGTTTAAGCTTTTAATATTTGATTCATATATTTATATATTACTTATATAGTATAATATAATCTAATGAATTAGATTAGTATAAAAAAAAAGACTCATTTTCAACACTTTAAAGACTATTTATGAAATAAAGAGATTATTCTTTATGTGCAAAGTTACTTTATTCATATTTTAGACATTAAACACAAAATTAGTGCTAAATACTGTAATTTAATTATGGTTACATAGTTATACAATAATTTTACCTTCATAATTAATTAATAAATTTGATTTTTACTATAATAACAATATTTATAATTATGGAAATAGTATTATACAATGTGTAACCTCAAAAAATTATTATAAAATAGTTATAAAATAAAAAATTTTAATATAAAAATTAATATAAAAATAGTGCACATCAATTTAAATTTCTTCTTTAAAAAATTTATCTACACACACAAAAAATAAAAAAAAATAAACAAAACATATAAAATTTAAATTCTCATTGAATAAATGGTAATCAAAATATGTGTTATTAATGTGACTCCTTCAAATATACATAAATGTGCCAAATTAGCTGTACTGTCCAAAAATTTTCACGGTCAAGTAATAACGTTTAAACACTATTAACAGCGACCAGTATCCCTCGACTGGTAGGCTTTTTTATTTAATGCCCAGGAATAACTCTATTCGCACGTGCACACCATTTGGCTATGGGCCATTTCGTGGCGCGTACACTTGCTCTTCAAAATTTTCTTTGTTCTCTTTCACGAAAAGGAAATTCTAACCGGTCGACATTAACAGCGTTGATTTTATATGAGAACTCTGTCATCGCATGTGATAATGATGTGCTCACTTTTGTGAAGTTAGCCATTTTTTCAAATTTTGCCAAAAATAAGCAGAATTCTGATACTGAGAACTCCAGAACTCTCTGGAGTTCTCAGTATCAGAATTCTGCTTATTTTTGGCAAATTTTGAAAAAATTTGAATTAATTGTAGGAAGGTGGTGATCAACTTTAACGATTCTACATTAGAATTAATTTTATATATTTTAAACTTTCTTTAAATCACAATAATCACAGAAAAAGAGTAGAGTTTAATTCATAGAATCCTATGAATTCAATTAAATATATGTCTTCAAATGTTTTTTAAGATTTAGATTTGTCTCGACTAATCAAAAGATTTCATCTACTTTCAAAGTAGTTAATTTCTTATTGGATGTTATTTTTAAATATTTTTTATGCTTGAGAGAGAAACATATATTTTTATCTTTATAATGTTTTTTTATCAAATTCTAGCGTTTTAAATTTTAATAAAATGACATTATAAATCATGAAAGATTCATCATACCTTCAGGAGACACGTGCTGGATGTACATAATAATTAGTCATCGTGAATATTCGAATATTAAAACATTCGATGATTAAATAAATAGCAAGCATTACGTATGTGATTATTTTTATTCATAATTTTATTCAAATAAAAGGACTCACACAAGTCAGAGAGAGACGTGATATAAATCTTAATAAATTTTCAGCAATATAATACTGAATGGAAAAAAGTTATAGAAGTGTATAAATTATAGTAAACATTAAAATTTAAATGGTTAATGTCCACTTTTGTCAATGTAAATTAACTTTAATCTTGATTTAAATTACTTTTTATCTTCTCCTAGTCCTACAAATTAAACAAAAACAAAAAATTAAATCGAGATTATAAAATAAATCATTGATAGAAATGGACATAAATTAATTAAGCACAATATCCATGTTTAAGCAAACATTAATTTTATTGATGAGGAATTATTTTACTTTTGCTAAATAAGCATTATATTAAATATTTTTGTGTACCATCGAAAAATCGGTGAAACCATAAGAAAAATAACAATAAAATGCATACATAAATGCAAAATAATTCATGATATTTCATATTAAATATTAAATTTTCATGAAAATATTTTTCATGAAAATCGTTCAACTTTGTGCTCGTGAATATTTATTCATTCAAATTTCAAAACAAAGTTTGTCCAATTAATATAACCTTGACTCACAACAATCGAATTTTTTTTTTATCTAACTGGACCTAACATATTCCACGTACGTAACATACAAAAAAATAACTTTTAATTGTCCGATTTCTGTATAAATGAGAAAAAAAATATGTAATACAAAATATTGGAGAAAAATAAAAATAAAAAAAAAAGCAAAAAGTGGGCGAGACGGAAAGTAGTGAAAAGTAAAGTGAGAAGTATTATGCGATAATTACAGATAAAGTATCGTCTGCTAGGATTGCCGCGCGTGAAATTATGAATAAGAAAAAGGGTGTTGCACTCAGTATACTCACGAGCACTTTGGTGAAGCGCCTCTCGAGCTCGACGGCGTCCGGCATCGGCTGTCTAGGCGCGCTACGCATGCTACCCGTGCGCGTGTGAGGTCCGCTCAGACTGCCCATGCCCATGTTGAGTTGACACGAGTGATGAGGCATGCCAGCCTTCACACCGCCGACGAAAACCTCACGTACACCACCATCGCCCTCCCCACTGCGACTCTGCACGATACCCATATTTCCTCTGTAGCGTTCGCGCGCGCGCGCGAGCGCGCTTGCTTGCGCCGGCGAATATTATTATATTACGGACGTACGGACGGAAATCTTCGGAGATATGTCGACTCGCTCCACTACTATATTACTAGATTACTCTGAATTACTCGATGCAACACGACGTAACGAGAAACATAAACGTATAATGTGATGATACACATACGTATGCATATATATCACACACACACATACAGATGCACACACACACACGCGAACACGCACACATGTACCGTCAACGACGGCGCATCACGCGCGCATCTACGAGGAAACGTCAACAACGGACACGAACGCAGCAGTGTAATGCATCCTTCGCCTCGTTCTCGTCGATGCGGTGGAGCAGTTAAGAGGAATGCTGGTAAACGGACGAGACAAGGCGATTCGTATCGGAACGTGCAACAGGTATCGCCAAGCAGTTGTCCTGGTTGTCCATCGCGAATATCAAGACGTTCGTTATTCTCGCAATGCACGACTCTTCGTCGCGCACCGCGTTTGCTCGACGAAACGTTCACACCCACACCACACTGCTTGCATTCACATCACGACACTGACATGGACTGACAGCCACCGAACAACCTCGAGAAATCATGATCGTCCGTCTGTGGCGCACCCGTCAGCCGTCTGCACCTACACCTATATCTACACTCTCTGCTCTTTACGTATCAGACATGCGCATTCGTCGATCACGGTACCATTCTTCAATTACCGCGAAATTCAAATATTCCAAGATAAATATATTCGGGGAGGTCGATTGTATATCTTGAAATGAGATGAAAATTACAAAAATGAGAAAATTCATCAAATATTGATTAAAGTGTGAATATTCGAGTGAATTTGCCCACTTTTATAATTTTCATCTCCTTTCAAAATCCACAATCTCCCCAGGTGAAAATTACAAATGAGCAAAGATTACTATTGACCAATTAAATTACGAATACTCTAGTGAATTTGCTCACTTTTGTAATTTTTACCTCATACACAATCGATTCTCTCATTTCGAGATACACAATCGATTCTCAGGGATTAATTCAAGGCCACTTGTTACACCTTTGTAAATTTTACGCGTTGAGGTGTGACAGATTAGAGATTGAGATTGGATTGGAATTTAATCAGAAGAGAGAAAATCAATCTCAAGTTTAGTGAACTTTGCTTTGATTGGTTATTTTCCAATCCTATCTTATTCTTAATTTCTATTCTGATCGCGCTTTTAGGACGCATGTGATTGGGTAATCTTGCTGCTATTTAAGGCTTAAACATAATAGGCATAGGGAATAACGAGCCATCCAATCAGAGCTCTGGGATATAATATTAAACTTACACATCAGAGCTCTGATTGGATGGCTCTTTATTCCCTGTTGCCTGTGCCTATTGCCTGTGCCTATTGCCTGTGCCTATTGCCTGTGCCTATTGCGTTTAAGACCGATATCTTGACGGAAAAGCGGAAAAGCGAAAAAGCTAATTGAAATTCGCAGTAGTAATAGGTACATTTCGCTTGTCTGTTTTTGTCTTTCCGCGAATTCTGATTGGCTTCCGCTTTTCCGCTTTTCATTTTTCCATCAAGTTCCTGGCCTAAATCTTTACTTGCGGAACATTCCCTCTTGTAGCCAAAACATGTGTGCCAACATTGCAATAATTAAGCCGCATATACACCCAGCGAACAAATTCCGAACGCGTCTTTTCGGATATTCGTGTTTGTGTTTGTGAGTAGTACGTCCTTTTTCTTGAGTTTTGGAACGCAACCCTGCTCTGCACTGACTGTTGACAGCTTATTCCAGATTGTTTTGTCGCAACGTTGGTCAACGGGTGCAATGTTCAGCTTTTTTTGGAAGTTTAGTTTGTATTGGCCAGAAAGATTCAAGACACGTGAATTACAAAATCATAATTAGAAAATGGCCGAGTCCGAACAGAGAACTAAAGACGGTTGTAACACAACGCCGTCAAAGGAAACAATGGTGAAACAAGAAAAGCGTGATAGTACGTTGACGAATGGCGGGAAGGGTTCCGGCGATGATGCTGACAGTCTCGAAGAGTTACCACTCGATATAGGCGAACATTATCTCGTTCGCAGATCTGACGACTCTTGGCGTGTGTAACAATCTTTTTGATCTGGAAAATTATTATTACTGATTGTGATAACACGAGTAAACATGTTATAGCATATTTATTTTATCTATATACTGTACTTATATTATCAGTTTTCTGCTGATAGTGTTTGTTAAGATATTTAAGTCTTATAACAATATAAAGAACTAATCAAAACATCATGATGTGCTTCAGTTTTTTCACATCATGATGTTTTGATTAGTTCTTTATATTGTTATGAGTTTTTTTCTAATAATAAGAATAATAAGAATTGTCTTTCATAGCAACTGCTTTATTGGAATTATATTATTGTTCTTGAACATTAAGTTAATAGGCAGAATTGTATTGTATGTATTTTCATTTGATTTTATTATTTATTATTTTATTGTTATATAGATCCTGCAGAAATTATCCAAACACGTTATAATGAAAATGAAAGTCATTATGAATATTATATCCATTATGATGGACATAACAGAAGATTGGACGAATGGGTACCTCGTGATCGAATTATGTCTAGCAGGTTTGATATGAGTGAAATAGAACGGCATGATAGGAATTCTGGAACCGATTTATTAGCATTAGATTCTTCTGATCGCAAAATCACTAGAAATCAGAAGAGACGTCACGATGAGATTAACCATGTACAGAAGGTAAATACATCTAGTAAATAGAATTGTATTACTGTAAATAAAAATTTTATGTTATATTAAATACAATTTTTACACACATGAAATTTTTTTTATTTGTACACATACACGTATGTATGTATATATATATATATATATATATACACAGATTGTTTTTACTGTCAAGTAAAACGGAAAGTCCTGAATTTAATACACATTAATATATTTTTATTATTTTAGACTTATGCAGAAATGGATCCTACTACAGCTGCATTGGAGAAAGAACATGAAGCTATAACAAAAGTAAAGTACATAGATAGAGTACAGATCGGTAATTATTATTTCACTTGTGTATGTAATTCAATTAATGCAGAAAGAATCTCATGATTTCTAAAAGTTTGTTTGTAGGTAAATACGAAATTGACACTTGGTATTTTAGTCCATATCCAGAAGAATATGGCAAACAACCTAAACTCTGGATTTGTGAATATTGCTTAAAATACATGCGACTTGAAAAAACTTATAGATATCATATGGTAAGATAAAAAGTGTATTTATTGAACTTTTATTAAGAATATGTATTGTAATTATCACGTATGTCTCTTTCAGAGTGAATGTACTCATAGACAGCCAGTTGGGAAGGAAATTTATCGAAAAGGAACATTGAGTATTTGGGAAGTAGATGGCAGAGAACATAAAATTTATTGTCAGAATTTGTGTTTGTTAGCAAAATTATTTTTAGATCACAAAACCCTTTACTTCGATGTAGAGCCATTTCTCTTTTATATCTTATGTGAGGTGGATAAGCACGGTGCACACTTAGTTGGTTATTTTTCAAAGGTGCAGTACAAATTTAATAAAATTTTTATATATTAATTCTAATAAAATAATCTCTTCAGTAGAGAATTTTTGTACCATTTTCTTATTTCACTTAAAAAATACACATTAACAAATTTGTTTAATATAAAAAAGTCAACATTTTTATCAAAAATATAATTATTTGTGCTATTTTAATTTATTTAGTAATTATATTTTTCGAGTTTTTTACAAATTTCTTTTCAACATTCTCTCTCTCTCTCTCTCTCTCTCTCTCTCTCTCTCTCTCTCTCTCTCTCTCTCTCTCTCTCTCTCTCTCTCTCTCTCTCTCTCTCTCTCTCTCTGCAAATTTTATTCTATTTTCAGGAGAAAGATTCACAAGACGGTAATAATGTAGCATGTATCTTAACTCTACCTCCTTTTCAAAGACAAGGCTATGGCAAATTATTGATAGCTTTTAGCTATGAATTAAGTAGAATTGAACAAACGGTTGGAAGTCCAGAGAAACCTTTAAGCGATTTAGGAAAGTTATCTTATCGCAGTTATTGGAGTTGGATTCTATTGGAAATCCTTCGAGATTTTAGAGGGGGAACTACTCTTGGTATTAAAGATCTTAGGTGATATATATAAATATCGATACTATACTAGAGAATGTTTTGGGAGCAGTAAATAAAAAATAATACAAATTTATTTACAGTCAAATGACCAGCATCTCACAAACTGATATTATCTCAACATTACAAAGTATGAATATGGTAAAATATTGGAAAGGACAGCATGTTATTTGCGTCACACCCAAATTAGTAGAAGAACACATAAAGAGCAGTCAATATAAAAGACCGCGTCTTACAGTCGATAATAGTGCATTGAGATGGGGAGCACCACCTCGGAAAAATGTAAAACTCAGCAAGAAATAACTCTTAAATGGGTTGGTGTAATATTTTTCTAAATAATGATCATTTAATATAGTTACACACACACACACACACACACACGTGTATACACACATAATTCAAAAACTCGATGTGTCGGATATTAATTTACGTATGACATGCATGACAAATTTGTTGGTTATTTCGTGGTATGTTTATAAATACGTTTATAATTGATTGGTAAACAATATCATTCTTGATATGATATTTGTCATTAAAAATATAATATAATACAATATTTGTTATTAAATAAACGCATCACTTTTAAATTTTGACGAATATGATTTATTGTTTCGAAAAAGATAAACTTATGATCTGCGAAATACATTTTTCTGCTAATATATTTTAGAAAATATAAACGTGTATCTTCATACTTGATAAAGTCCTAAACAGGCTTTTACAAGTTTTATTTATAAGTTGATTCATTGATCAACAAATGATACTATGTATTATTAGAATTTATGTAAGCTTATTAATAAAGATAAAAAAAGATTTTTTCAGCAATATTTTTTTTGTAATACATAATACATTACGCACAACAATTAGAGGATCACTTTAAAACATTTTGCCGATCCATAAAAGGCTGTATTTTAACTTCCAGCGAATAACATCACGAATATTACTGTAGCATTCGTAGAAGCTGAGTTATCAGGTTTCAAAGCGAACCTTATATTTTGCAAGATTTGGATAATTACATATGAGATACAGCCTCTTAAGATCAATAAAATTTGTATGTTTTAAAATGATTCCCTAATTGTTGTGCGTAATGTATATAATGAGAAAAAATGTTATGTAAATGATATTATATTTTAGAGCTGGTAGATTTATGAAGTTCGACGGCTGCGTTCACGGCCGTTATAGAAGTTCCAGGTGCCATGCAAACTCCGTAACCACCATGTCCATAATTATGTATAATCTATAAAAAGGATAATCTCTCTTTCATCTATAGTACAATCTATAAATTAATATAAATTGTTTTACTGTCTAAATACTAACTATAGCTTTAGAATGATCACTAATACGACTCCCATCCCCAACTCTAACACCACCATCCCGATGCGGTCGCAGACCGACTTCCTGTCGCAGAATTTCTGCATTTTGCAAGGACGGGATTAGCGTCTCGCATCTTTCACGAATTGCTGCGGATTCGTGTGGACACAATTTTATATTTTCAGAATCAAAGTTTCTCGATCCACCTAAAGTAACTATACCATTGAAGCCTGGTATGATATAAGTATCAAACTCGCCGTAAAAGAACATTTTCATCCATGGCGCTTTTACCTGCGCAGATATACTATTTTTTATGTATATAAACGATTAGCAAGAATGGAAGTAGTGCTTATAATGTTGTTACCGTTACTTTGTATAATAATGATTTTTGGTAATAATTTCATAATTTTTCATGACGATAACAATAATGCCAAGGTTGAAAAAAATCACTTGAAATTTATTATCATTACACGTTATCTATAAAAAAGTAACACGTTTTTTATTTATTACATCACGAATAATGGGTTTTTTTTTAATGAGTAACACATAATGATAATTAATTATTTTTTTAAATAACTTCCAACCCTGACATTATCATTTATTAAAGCGTCAAGAGGAAAATTGTAGAAAATTGTATGAATAAAGAAAGATGAATATCTGAGTGCAAGATAATGTCATACTTTGAGTACTTGGCCACGAAGAGAAACAAGACGTCTGTCATAGCATAATTTGCGTGCTCCAAGTCCAGTACAATTTATTACGATATCGTAGTCGTTAGTCAATTCTTTAAAAGAATCCAATTCTCTTTGCTTAAAAGTAATTCCATTTAACTGCAATCTAGCAATGCGAATAGTTCAAATTACAATTTCTCTGTCTTTCGTTGAATCATACATTACTTACCGACGTTTAGCCCACGGAAGATATAAATTGCTTTGTGTAAGGAGTGTCGAGAAGTATGATCCGTACTTCCAACTACCATTTACCAGTTCAAATTCTTCCTCGTTCGCCCTTCTATATACTGGTACCACGCCTTCAAGCCAATGATTCTAATTAAATAATTTATTAATTAACATATAAACTCTGACACACGATATGCACTAAATTTAAATTTATTCTCATCACTTATATAATTATCTCATTTTAGATAAAAATTATTTTTTTATACTCAATCTTACTCTAACGATGTCTTGAGATGAATTCGCGAATATATATCCAGAAATATCAGTCACTCCAGCATGAGAGGCATCATCCATTTTTCGAACAGCATCGTAAAATTCGTAAGAATCTTTTATCCATTGTCTTAAAAAAGTAAATTGATTATAAATGTATACACACTGTTAAAGCCACATATAAAATTGAAAAGAATTTCAGTAAAAAATACGATTTATGTCATCTAAATATTTTTTCTTAATTTGAAAATAAATAAGCATTATATTTAGTTGTAATTAACATAGCATTGTTTAATTTAAAGAAAATGGATTATGGTGATAAAGTTTTTTTTTTTTCATTTTGAATTGCGGATTATTTTAGTAGTTCAGAAAAAATAAATAAAAATGCCAATAAAGATTTTTTTTGCGGAAAGCTGTTTGAAATGGCGTATTCAGAGACGTACTCTTTAAAAATTTAACAAAAATTTCTTGTTTTATACCTTGTTATTGTCTCATTAGGGCCGCAGAATGAAGCACCGACTCTAAAAATTCCCGCAGCTACATGACTGACAGTATCATCAAAATTCGAAGCCAAAACCGTTATGTCAGCATTACGAAAATATCCTGTTTGTATAAATCCAGCTGTCGTTAATCCGACAATTCCACCACCAATAATAGCTACTCTCATTTCGTTTTTAACTGTAGTGTAATAAAAATAATTATAAATTATAAATAAAACGTAAATGTTAAAAGAATTGTAACCTCGCTTAACAATATTAAAAGGCAACAATATTTTGAGAATTACGAGCTAGTCTTGTACAGATGCAGTTACACAGTGATGTTGGAGAGCGATAAAATGTTTATCACTATTTACGTAATACTTATACGTAACGCGTTTTGATAGAAAAATTAACGTGTGTACTAATCAAATTCGAGAGCTTCGAATCTATTTTTGTCCATAATACGAGACTAAAAGAAAGTGAGTCTTACTCTATTCAATAAAAAAAAAAATTTTTTTTCTTAAAATTCTCTTAATTCGGTGACATAAGATTAAAACAAAGTATTATTCTTATTCTAACAATGTACAAAAATAATTTTATATTTCTGAAAATAAATCCTGATAATAATATTTCTTTTACCATAATAAAAATTGATTTTCCGTAAGTTTCTTTCCACTTTAATATTAATTTTTTCTTTTCGGAGAAGCGACAAAAATTGTTTCGTGTTTCTCGCAAAAGAACTTTCATCTAAAAGTAAATTCTACGCGAAGGCTTAACACAGAAACTAGTCATAGAATTGTTTTGCCCATTGAGATTTTTTATCAGAGATGTAAGAATTACAAGAATATATTACAAATTTAAATTGACTGAAAATAATTTTTTCAGATAAGTCGTGCGAGGTCTTTTAAATCGTTCATTTTTTAATACTTATATCTCATACATTCTATTTTTATTCATCCTAAGATTAAAACATTTATAGATAATATAGATTACTGTTTTTAAAATCAGATTTTTGTATACCTTATCATATGATACTAAATAATGTAATTATTATTAAATATAAAGTACTTTATCACTAAGATACTAAATGTTTTTAATCTAAGAAAAGAACGGGATCTAATTTTAAATATATTGCCTGCATTTAAATCACATATATTTGTGACAAGTTAATATATAATACAATGTATATACATTGCATTTTTTCGAATATGTTCTTACTTGTAATAACAAATTGTATTAACAATACATCATCGACAATAATTACATTATATCCATTGCCATTGCCATTTTTTAATGCAGTGTCTTAGAACTAATAATACAATTGAAAAATTCCTTTTATAGGAATAAAAAAATTATAAAATTAAATGTTTTTGGACTTTATCTAAGCTTTCGAGAAAAGTCTTTGAAAGTTGGAAAATTAATATCTTTGTACTTTCTTGTGTTTAAATGATCTTTAATCAGGGTTGACAAAAACTAATGCCTTTTTTTTAAGAAAAAAACATTATGTTTTTTCTTAAATATATTTTTAATGCTCCAAATATTTGCTTTAAACAATATTATAAAAAAAAAATGTTTAAAAACATCAGTTAAGCACCTTTTATACTGTTTAAAACATGTTTTTTATCAATCTTGTCTTTGATTCATCATATGTCATCCAATTCGTTTGAGAACATTTTTATAATAAAAAAAAAATAATATTCTATTTATGTACAATAAAGCATTTTAAATTTTAATTAAATAGAATAAATTACAAATAAAGAAAAATAAAAATAAAGAAAACAGCCTAAATTCAAATGTAAATCATTACAAGTTTCGGCTACCGGATTGAGCCCTCTTCAGACATGACTTTTGGTGAATTTTTATTTGTCAGAATTCCGGTATATATGTGTATGTGTATGTGTGTTACTTTGATCTATTTAATATTTCGTAAGAAGATTTTTGTTTTTATCTTTTTTATTGATTAGAGATATTTTTTTCCAAGAGATATGAAACACATTTGACTGTCCAATCGTATGCGAATAAATGTCGAGTTCTATATGAAGATTCACTCGAGTTGTTATTATAAAGGATATGCGGGCATTTTTAATAACGAATTTTGTACGATAAATTTTTGTGATAAATAAATGTCTGAAAAGGGCTCAATCCGGTAGTTGAAACTTGTAATGTTTTATATTTGAATTTAGACTGTTTTCTTTATTTTTATTTTTCTTTATTTGTAATTTATTCTATTTAATTATGTTAAAATTTAAAATGTGTTTGATTCTTACTTTGCTCTTTATTTATTGTTATTTATTTTTTACAATAAAGCAATTTGAAATGATATGATTGAAAAATTATTTATAAATATTAGGATGAAATTTTTTCATATATTTGTTTGCCGATTCCTCCAGAACAGTTCAAGATATTACAAAAATAATCTCTGTAAAATTTTATTACAATCGGTTAAAAAGAACGCATACTGCAGATACCCTATAGCATAAAATTTGGCATCGGATATTATTTTTGTAATATTTGGAACTGCTCTGGGGGGGATCGGCAAATAAATACATGAAAAAACGTTTCACCAAGTATAAAATAAGAGCTACCCTAATAAATATATACAGTAAAATTTCCATTTTTTTTTAATATAATACGATATTAATAAATAAAATATTATTAGTTGAAATACGTTTTATACGTAAAACATATTTTTGTTGCGTATATTTTAATAAACATTCACGAAAGAAATTTGACGATATATGATGCACACACTGACATTGAAAATAAGTTTAAAAAGGTGCAAAAATTTAATTTTCAAATTTTCTTTCTTTCTATTAAAAATTATCTTTTTTTATTGTACCATCAGTTCGGAGACATTCTGTATATTCGATTCTCAATATCGAAAATATACGAAATAGATTATTAATATGAAGTTATTAAAAGTTCCGGACGCAATGGATCAACATTTATTAGATAAAGATCACGATCTCTTGATCAGAAAATGATTATATTGCAAGGATATTTACAACATCGATTATTGGTATATATTCTTCAACATCATTACTTTATCGTCACTGAAGTCTCAAAGAGACTACTAATGTACAGTTCTCACTTTTACAGTCTAATACCCGCGATCGATTTCCCGCGCACAGAATTTCTAGGAAAGGAAGGGAAAGAGAGAAATTCACTTTTCATAAAAAGAAAAAAAGACTTGTACCAGAAAAGATTACAAAATCGACGCCGTGAATGGTGTTAGCTTAAGATTTACTGCAAGGTTGGATGGTATAATTAAGCGGAGGTGGCGGGATCAGAAGAGGCAATGGAGTTGGTGGTGGTGGTGGAGCTTGAACAGACGTCAAAGTTGCAGTCGTAGACTGTGGTTGTTCAATTGCTCGAACCGTTGTATTGTAGATTGAAAGATAACTGGGCCAGAGATGAGGTGGCGGAGGAGAACCAGGGGGCGGCGGGGGTGGTGAACGATCGTCGATTTCGTCAGAGTCATCCATCATCATGGCTGTCAATGGCGTAATGCGTGGTTTTTTCAACTTGATTATCTTTACCTATAAAATACAATGAGAGAAAAAAAACATATTTTATATAATATAATTAAAAAATATTTCTTGAATCCGAGTCTCTTTTTTCTAAACAAAAAAGAAAGAGGAATGTATATAACAATCACATACCTTGACTTTTTTCTTTGCCTTTGGTGGTCTCGCCCTTTTCTCCTGCTTTCTGCTCTTTCGAGAGTTATAAATTTTATCCCTTTTCAAATCTCCGAGTCCTTCGCGGAAATCTATTCCCTTAGGAGGAGGCGGTGAAGGCATGTCGCCTTCGCCGCCGCTGGGACTAGTTCCCTCCCCAGGTTTCACACCATCAGCAAACTGAACTGACTTTTTGCTTTTCTTTATTTTTCTTAATTTTAGATTTGATTTACCAGATTTGACATCAGATCCTGCTTCTTTATCGTATTCACTATTTTTATCTATTTCTCCGTCTTTGTCGCTATCGTCTTTGATATTGTTGTCCATGTCTGATAAATCATCCAAGTTGCCATTGGGACTAAAAAAATCCACTTATATATTCCATGCACAGTACATACAAGTTGAATATAATATATTAAATTTAATGGATCAATTTCAAGCAAAATTAATACAGCTTGTAACTTATTCTTGTAAAATTTGTAAGAACACTCATGATTTTGCGTTCAGTTTGAATGCTCACGCGCTGTAAGCGTTTATAATCAATATGCTGTCTTTATTTATTGTTTATTAGATATAAAACAAGGACGGAAGCACTGAAAGTCTTAAAAACGTCCAAACCAAACGCAGCCTTAAGAGATGACTTACAATAATTTTTTTACCAAAATTGCATAAAATATAATTTGTTCAGTAGAAGTTTTTAATATTAAAACTTTTCTAGTCTAGTCACCGCGGTCATATTGGATCGTAACGTCATGAGCGAGAAATGACAATTTAAGATTCTTGCATGCCATTTGTAAATAAGAACACTCTGAATAGATCAAAATAATAATATTACTTTAAAATACTTGTAAAAATGGGCTGAAGCCTCTCCTATCCATATCTCCCTCCTCATCGACAATTAGTAAATAATCATGAAAGGCATGTGAAGTGAAAATATACATAATAGGCTTTTAAACCAATTTTCATTTCACGTGCTTTTTACGATTGTTTACTGTCAAAAGTGATAAGAGAAGTGATAAGAGAATTCGATCCATTTTTACAAGTGTTTTAAATCGATCTTATGATTTTGTTTTATCCAAATTCTCTTTATTACAAATGGCATGCAAAAACTTCAACGTGTTATTTTTCATTTGTGATGTCATGATCCAATATGGTCATACCGACTACTTAGGGAAAACTTAACTTTATTTTTAAAAATCTGTAATATTATTAAAAGAAATTTAAAGATTAAAATATCGACAAACCTAAATCCTGGTACAACCAAAATGCCTTTTAATGGTGGAGGTGGCAACACCGGCCATTCCTTTTTGGTATCAATTTCTGCCTGATCTTTAACAGCAGACGTTGTCGCTTCATCAATTCGCTGATTAATCATTTGTAATGATTTCTCATCGTCGCCATCATCCTCGTCCTCCTCTTCTACTTCTTCTTCCTCTTCTTCATCATCTTCCGCCTCAGCCTCAACCTCATCTTCATCATCATCTTCTTCTTCGTCCACAGCGACATCTTCGTCTTCTTCTTTAATAGACATTGCTGTTTCCTCTTCTTCTTTTATAGGATTAGCTGATGGAGATTCAACTTGTTCATCTCCTTCTTTTAATGCTTTCAGAACTGCTGGATCTACACTTGAACTCTTACGATGATCTAACAAGACTCCACTCATTTGTCGCGATGTATTGTTCTTTTCTAATAAGCGCAGAGCTCGTCGATTAATCCGTTCTATCCTCCTACGTTCTTTTTCTTTTCTACGTAACTCGCGTATTCGTTTACGCTCTTCCTGTTCTTTACGGCGCGTTTCGAGTATAGCTTCATAATTATATACGGGTTGAACTATTTCTACAACGTAAAGATTCGTCATTGAATAAGATTTTTCGGATGGTAAGAATCATATCTTAAATAGACTTATATACGTACTTTGTGTCTGAATCTCGTTTCTTGGAAACGCTGCTGCTGTTGCGGGGGGAATCGGAACCGGAACAGGTACAGGTACTGGCAATGATAGCGGCAGTGGCGTAACAGATGACATAGTTGCGACAGGGGCGAGAGTATTTGTCGTGACGGGTAAGGTTGGTGGTACAGGCAATGGAACGGGGACGGGGACAGGTATTGACATAGGTGCCGAGGGTGAAGGTGCCGGGACAGCTGAAGAATACAAAACTACATTTGATTGACCTGTCGAAGACTGGCCGCTGCCGCCGCCGCCGCCGCCGCCGCCGCTATTACTGCTGCTCCAATCTAATGACGTGGGTACTACTTGGAGAACGTTACCTACGCGAACCACTTGACTGGATCCAGATCGCACGGGTGGAGTCGTAATTGTAGCAGATACTTCGCGACGTGCTGATTGCATCCCATTGAAATCAGCAGGGACTACTTGTAGGACATTTCCAACCTTAAAAACATAGGAAATGATATTTAATATAAATTTGTTTGTTTCAATAATTATTGAAAAGTATATAGTAATATATTAAATACTTGTACAACTGTAGGCTGTTGTCTGTACATCATTTGCTGTTGTGATTGTTGTTGTTGTTGTGAAGAAGGAGGAGATGGATACGCAATAACATTGGGATTAAAATTAGAAGAATATTCTGAAACTATACCAGTAGAATCCTTATTGTGTTGCTTTTTAATACCTAATTCTAATTCCAATCTGTAAGTAATATATTAGACGTGGTCATTATATTACATATATATATACGTATACACACGCACGCACGCACGCACGACGCACGCACACACACACACACACAGAGGGTATACAAAAAGTCCCGTACAAAATCCCTTAAATATCTTAAAAAAATAAGCATTTCCGAGAAAAATTTTTTTGTAAAACTTGTATTTTCCGAAGTATTCAGGCGTTCCGATACTTTTGCTTCCTCTTATATGTGTCATGTTTATTATGGTTGATTATTGAACCTGGCATTCTTACCTATCATCAAGAGATAAACGTTTCGGGGAGCTTGTAGATGACTCATCTATACAAGGTGGATAAGTCAAATTATTCTCAGTATAATAATATTCATTTCCACTTTCAATCTCATTTGAATATTGGAAGTTTGTAACAGTTGCATCCATATTACTATTAATACCCATTTCTGAATCTAAAATGCTCGTTCCTGGCATAATCCCCGACTGTATAATAGTCTCTATACGCCTACCCCTTTCGCCAGAAGCGTTGAACTTTTTGTTTTCGTCATCATCCTTCCTTTCCCTTCCTATTTCGTTTAGCCTATCACTTCCAGGTGAAGGAGATCTACATTAAAATTGACAAATTTAATCATAAATGAGAGATACATCATGTAAATTGAATCAAATGTTACCTGGAAGACCGTAATTCAGACATTCTGAATAAATGTTCCGGGCTTCTTAATCTTGACGTAGAAACAGACACTCTCGATCTCACATCGAACGGAGATCTACTCCTCGATCTCGATTGCGATCTCATCCTCAATCTTGATCTTGATGTTGATCTAGAACGTGATCCCGATCGCGATCTAGATCGAGATCGGGATCGAGATCTTAGTGGTGACCAAGAGCGAGATCTAGATTTTCGTCGAAATCGTTCTTGACGTAGAGGCGAATACCTTGATCGTTGTTGTGTTCGATTTCGTATTCTGTGTTCTGGATGACGATCTAAATCTGAAGGATCTATGTCCTTCTCCCATTGCCGTTCCCTTTTTACATTAGATCTGTTTGAAATAAAACGTTAAGTGCTTTGGTTCTTTGTATAAATAGAATTATATATACACATAAATAGAATTATATATAAATACATAATGTTTATGTAGAAAACCAAAAAGAATGTTTTATTTCATTGAATCTATTTAATATGTACAGAAATCTATGAATACCTCCTCCTGTATTTTGGCAGCAATTGAGGCGAAGATTGTATCATATCTCTTTCCAGACTTCCCTCTCTATAATACGATCGATCATCATATTCAAGAGGCAAATCCTGTCCAACAGTGTATGAATCCATGGATTCGTTACCATCTCGTAAAATATTGTTGCTTTCATATTGCCAATGATCTAATTCTTCTATGTGAAACCTAAATAATATTATTATAAGTTAATTATATATTTATATAATAAACATAAGTTTATTATATGTATATTCATATATCAATTTCATTGCATGTAAAATAATAGTAAAGAATATAGTTCAAAACTCTATATGTCCTTTTGTCGCCATCATAACAAATTATTAGCAAATGCAGGTACATGAAAAATTCAGACACATAAATATAAAAGTCAAATGGACATGTTATACCTATTATCTCTATATTTTTCAGACTCCATTGTTCTTTCCCTCAAAATCTCTAGTGGGTCATACAATCTAGTATCTTTCTCATGATCTCTATCTGTATTGTCATGTCTTCTCCTACCCCAGTCGTTACGATTGCTCTTAGAAGATACAATACCATGCTTTTTAAAGCTATCTGTAGATAGATTAATATTTAAATGTCTAACGATATAGAGTAAAACTATTTATTTAGAGAATAATAATATTTTTTTACCCTCGTTGTAACCGAAGCGTAATGGCGATCGCGTATATCTTTCTTTTCTTTCATCTGTTCTCGATTTACATAATCGCTCATCGTCGTATCTTTCTCTTTTTTTATCTTTGTCTCGCATACTGATAGTAGCGTCGTCTTTTCTCTTTGGACTTTTACTACGGCTTCTGCTCCAACTATGACCAGGACTTCTACTTCCGCTTCCTTGACGTTCCCATGAAACATAGGGACTTCGACTCTTTTTTCTCCTTCCTCGTCCCGAAGGGCTAAACCTTCTTCTATCTGCAAAATCTGTTTTGGAACCTCTAGTATCCCTTCTGTCAGACTTGTCTACATCGTCAGATGTCCTTTCAGATTTCTTTTCCTTCTTGTCCTTATCATGCAAATATCGTTTTTCACTTTCTTTCTTGCTAGGACTTCTCTTTCTGTGTTCCCGTATACTCGATGAAACATTAGTTTCATTTAGATTACGATTAGTCTTATATCTTTTTCCATCATCGTTTTTGCTTTCTCTGTCGTAGTTCTCAGATTGTTCAGATCGAACAGAGACCGCTTTTTCCGATGTCGGAGATCTCGATCGTCGTATCGCTATTACTGATGCTTTGGAAACCACAGAAAATTCAGTTGCATCTAATAATGCGTTATCAATTCTGCTATTACTCGCTACTATATCTCTATTACTATATTTCTGTTCAAAATGATCTATCTGTTCTTGGTTCGGATATTCTTTGATATCATTCTTCAATGCATGTGACTCTAACAATTTTTTTTGTATTGTCAATAGAGCTGCTGCATGTTGAGCAGGATCCTGTAATGGTGTTTCTAAAATACGTTTCGATTTTACCTGTTCGTTAGTCCGACGCATCAAGAGCTGTTTAGGGATGAGTTTAAGTGCGTTCTTTCCTTCATTCATTTCATCATCTTTCGTTGCTGAGTTCACACTGGAATTTGCGGCATGCTGTTTATCACATGACTTCTCTGTTCCATACTCTGCAAAAATATCTATATGTCTAGAGGTATGTATTTTTGAGCACGGTTCATTTATTGAAATGTCGTCAAATAAATTATCAGCTTTAATATCAAAGTTATGAGCAGAATCTCTATCCTCCAATTGTATTTTGCTCAAAATACTTTCTGCCTTTTCACTTGATGTATGTTTAGTATCACGTTTTATTAATTGTAAAGGTATTCCAGCCATGGGAATTGATAATTCGTCTGCTGTAATTAACATCTCCTTCTTTCTTTTTTCACGAAGCAGAGAATTACAAGAACTGCTCTCATTAGACAATTCTACATCCTACGAACAAAAGAAATAGTTATTTAAATAAGGAATCTATATCTATACTGGACATATATTTGTTTATTTAAATAAATATTAAATAAGGGATCTATATTTATAGATCCCTTTTTAATATTTAAATAAGGAATCTATATGTACACATTCCTAACGATCACTTTTTTATAAATAGATAAAAATACCTACCTGAGACTTTTGAGAAAATGCTGGGGAACTGGGACTATATAGTTTTACTGAATAGGTATTCTCTTTAAATTTTACATCAGTTTCCGAAATTTCCTTAAATTGATCTCTAGTTTGGTGCTCCTTGATGGATATAAGCTGTTCTTCATTTGTTTTCGCAAGAATTGATTGTTTTATTGATGTATCATTCTTTGCTTGTATAGATCTGACCACCACTTCATCTGACGCCCATGATCTTTCCAACGATTCTCTACTTTGTGATTTTCTATGATAGAAATCTATCAGATCCGATTTACTAGAGCTTTCCGAATAATCCACAGGACAAAGTTCTCCTTTTTTTATTCTTTCAAATTCTTGTCCTTCGCACTTGTCAATCTTGGACCATTCGACATATTCTTCCTCCCATATATCTTTAGCTTCCAATTTTTCAGACTGAGAGCCTATGTCCCAACGGCTTTTTTTAACTCGTTTATCTGTCTTCACAGTTAACTTATTCGCGTCTTCTTTGATATCTTTATTTTCATCTGTTTTAACCCACTCTTTCTGTATCGCGACAATATCGTTAACTTTACAAACTTCTACTTTTTCGGTAGTCTCATGAAATAGAGGTTTTTCTTCTATATCCCAATCATTCGTTTTACTTTTTTGTTCCAGAAGCATCATTTCTTCTCTTTCACCTTCTTCTTGCTCCTCCTCCCATATTCTTATTGCATATAGACGTTCTTGCTTCTTTTTCATTTCTCTTACACTTTCCTTTTCTACTGCAATGTAAGTATCTGTTTTTTTATCATACTTAACTTCTTTCTCTGTTTTTTTTAATGAACCCTGGCTATTTTTTCGTTTACTCATAATTAGATCTGATATTGCTTCTAAACTATCCACTTCCCATTCATCTGCCAGAAGTTGTTTTTGATATACCTCTTTTTCAAGTTGTGTCAAAGATGGCACATTTAATGTATCAAAATCTGTTTCTCCCCATTTCTCCTTTTTCTGCTTTCCTAATTTTTTCAAATACTTAGTTTCATTTTGTATCCGTTGAGTAATACGCTCACTTTCCCGTTCCCAGTTTGCAAGAAACTCACCGCTACTTTTAATATCTTTTTCTTTTCTTTTCTTTCTCTTTGCTTCAATTTCCTCATCTAATCTTGTTTTTCCTTCATGAATCCTTTCTTCATTGTCTTTAGATGATCTATCTTTGTTTTGTTCAATATTATCTCGACTATGCTTCCTTTTTCTTCGATATTTATTTTTCTCTAAGCCATCCATTTTTTCCAATTCTTCACTGCGGTCTTGACTTGAGGTTTCACCATCATTTTGTTGTTTTGTTAGAGAATCCATTTCCCATTGTTCCATAAAACTTTCATCAGACTTACTCTCTTTTCTTTCCTTTCTCTGATTCAAACATTCATTGTCATGTACACTTATATCAACAATATTTTTTTTCGTTGACATAACTTGATCAATCCTCTTTTTGTCTTCATCTTCAGCTTCTTCTTTAATCTTCCTTATTGGAGTCACTGAGTGCAATATCTTTGTTCCATCTGGTGAAGCTATTACAGGAGACTTCGATATTATCTCTCTTATGTCTCCATTATTAATAGGTTTGGTTTCCATCGTTTTCTTCTTCCTTTTTTTCTTTTTTGTATATTCATCTAAATCACTACTATTGGAATCCGTGCTCATCTTTCTCCTTCGCTTCTTTTTTATTCGCGCAATGCGTTTCACCTTTTTTCTTTTTTTTCCAATTTTTTTCTTCTTTCGCTTTCTTTTTCTTCTTTCTTCTGAACTACTAGAGTCGCTACTGCTAGTACTATCCGTACTATCAGAATCGGAAGAAGATGAATTACTTAATACTTTCCGTTTGCGTTTCCTTTTTTTCTTTTGCTTTTCTGAATCTGAAGAGGTGATACTACTAGATGAATCACTACTGGATGTCATTTTCTTTTTTTTCTTCTTTTTTACTTCTCTAGATTCAGTATTCTCATCACTCAATCGTTCAACTTTTATCCTAACATTCTCCCAATCACTTGGAATTGACTTGGAATCCTGAGATTCGTCATTTTCGTTTGTATGTTCAATTTGTATATTATTTTCATTAATTTGTATTTGATAGTCTGTTGACATAGTAGACTCCTCACATTCTGTACTCTTCGTCGATTCTTCTAGAGTTTCCAGATTACTCTTTTTTTCAAATTTCTCCTTCAATGGTATTTCCATATTGTTATCTTCAGCTAAATTAGATTCTATATTGAATTCATGATAACTATGCGGAGAAGTAGATTTAACAGGGTTTTTTTTGGGAGAATATTTTTTAGTCACATCAGTTGCAGTGCATACCATCTTCATAAATTGTTCATATTCTGAAGCTAGCTTTTCATTTCCAGCAGGCTGTAGCAAAGAAGACGAAGAAGATTCATTAATCGATATGTTTTCGATGATCTTTTCACTAGATTTATTATCTTCTTTAATGCCTTCAACACTATTATCAATTTTGTCTTCATCCATTATGCTAGACGTTGTGGAACATCTCTCTTCTTTTAAAACAGAAGATGAGTTATTATTATCTCAATGATTTTAACATCCAGGTTATATACATTCGTTATTGTTAAAAAAATCACTTACGTTGGTTTACGGAAACATGCAGTTTGTTTACTGGTTCTTCGATTTCTTCTTTTGCTACATTGATAGACAATATTTCCTCATCTTCACTATCCCATTTTGACTTAGGAAACTGTATAGTCATCTGCCAGTTGGCATCTTTATGGTAGTCAATTGTATTTATTTGATGATACCAATTACGCTTCTGCTGCACTGTGTCTTCTGTATCGATCCTGCAATTACAAAGATTTAGATAGGTAAAGATTTGGACACAAAGGATATTACGATATACCGTGGTATAGACGCTTCACAAATGTCTTGTATTTTTTCACGATGTTCAGGAGTGACGATCTGTAGAAGTTGCGAAATATTTAAGAAAAGAGAAATGCGCGGATTTTCACAATACAATAATTGAAGTCCCCTTGCTCGTTTCGTCAGCTTAATCGATTCAGGTGGATACTTTTTGGGTCCATTAAGTCCCTCAGCTATCAATGATTGACGTTTTAGACGATGATTATTTAACATTAACATTTGTTCAAAATAACGTGCATAATCTTGCGTTGTTCTAAAACACATATATAAACACGCTTAATATGTAAATATAGATATACGAGGATTATTTGAAAAATTTTGAACTCAACATGGAGATGGCATTACTCCATTCTGATATTACAATCGTACATGCTCTGTGAAAATTGTAGCCAATGGCTGTGTTCAGCAGAACGTTTTGCAACTGTTGGAAGTTTTCTTTACGCTGATTAGGTTATGCTTTTAGATCAAGAGGAATGGTCCTATCTCAGCAGAGAATCATAAAACTGTTGCAAAACTGTTGTGTTCTACTGAATGCAGCCATTGTGGACGCTCAGAGTACATTCCGAAATTCACTGCCAGTGTTGAAAATCTATAGTGCACAACGTATACTGTATCATAGTTTCAATACTGGCAGTGAATATCGGAACGGAGGAAATCAATTGTTTGACAATCATTTGTGTCAATCGATGTCAGTGTTTTTGTAAAAATGGAAAAAATCGAATATCGACGATCGCCATAACAAATATTTATAATTGCGGTTCGAATTAATTAACTACCCACTGTATTCACCAGATCTGATTCCCAACGATTTTTTCCTGTTTCCTAGACTCAAAGTTAGGCTCGAAGGACAAAGATTTTCATCAAACGAAAACACTGATCATCGATTGGCACAAATGACTCTCAAAAACAACTGAGCGTCAAAAATGGCTACAATTTTCACAGGTATCTTGCAAAATGTACGATTATAGTACTAAAATAGGTTTTGATGAATAATGTCATTTTCATGTTGAAACTCAGAACTTTTCGAACGACTCTCATATAAATATAAAAATAATTAATATAAATGTAAAAGTTATAGGAGTCAATGCTGGTTGTAAACATGAATTTTAATAAATTAATACAAAAATTGGAACGTTTCAACTTTTTCAACAAAATGTGTGACGAGAAAGAAAATTTTTGACAAAAAATTTGGAGATATTGATTTGCAATATTTCGAATTAGCGGCGTTACGTTTGAAATGTTTCAATTTTTGTATTAATTTATTATTAAAATTATCACGCACGTTTATAACCAATGTTGATTCCTATAGCCTTCATATTTATATTTATTATTTTTGTATTAATAAAAAGTCTTTAACAATTAATTTAATGTAATTTAATTTAATTTAATATAATTGATTAGATATATATTATAAAATCTCAAACTTTACTTAAAAAGTAAATTTAACATTATATGTATGCACTAAATTTCTCTTGTATCAAATTTATTTATGTGCCCCGACAACCGCATGCAATTCATATGTATATATATATATATGCCGTTTTTTAATTGTATCCCAAACTTTACTTGAAAAATTGTTACAAACATATACCTGATTTTCATAGATCGTTCTGAATTATTACGTCTTCTAAGATAAATGATATCATTGAGAGTTAAACCAGATTTTCGTAGTTCTGCCCATGAGTTACTTTTCAATAATACTTTTTCTTTCCATTTATCTTTTTCTTTTTTATCTTTGCTTTCTACTTCCATTTCTGACATATCATTTTGTCTTTCTTTTATACTTTCTTTCTTATTCTTTATTGCTTCAGTTTTTTCTTTTATCTCTTCTTCTTTTTCTTTTACAGTTTCTTTTTTATCCTTTCCTTCTTTCTTGTCACGATTTGTATCTGTTTTGCTATTACTTCGTTTATCTTTGTCGTTTTTCTTTTTCTTATCTTTCTTATGCTTTCCTCTGTTCTGAGATGATTTTTGTGTAAAACGTTCTATACTTTCATTTCGATTTTTCATATCCTGATTTGAACTATCTTTATTAATTTTGTCATGATGTCGAGACCTTATAAAAATAATTTCTATTTAATATTTACCAGAGTATAAAAAATAATGGAGCAAATATATTTTGCATATACATAAAAATTAGGAAAGAATATATATAAAAAATATATTAATATAAAAAAATATTACCTTTCTAAATATTTTCGATCCACTGATCTACTTTTACGATCATTATTCATTTCTTCATGTTTTCTTCTTTCTTTTGCATGTTTTTTACTTTCGAGTAAACTAGATATATTTTTGCCAGTATGATTGTCGTCTTCCATACTTGCTACAAAAAAGATTTTATCATCAAATGTATGATTTATAATCATGTATGAAAATAATACCTGCAGCCATAGCTTCTGCGAGTAACATTTTACTTTTAGATTCCTCTCTTCGAATTTCTTCAATAGCCAGAATTTTTTCCTCTATAAAATTATAAATTGTAATTCAGTTAGAAATAGATTTATAAATCTTACCATCTTCAAATTATTGATCTGATTTGGATAACAATTGACAACAAAAAGAATTTAAATACTTATTTCTAGTACAAATTTTAAAAATTAGACATACAAATCTATAAGAATCAACTATTGCGTCTTTAACATTTTTGGAAATTGCAGCTTTGAAATTGATATAATATTAAGTAAAAAAGTTACAAGTGCAAAGTGAACAATAATATGGTATTAACTGGATTAAAAATTATGTAATACATACATGAAGATTTCTTTTTCTGTTTAGAAGTAGCCTATATTATAAAATAAAGTTGTAACAGTTTATTTACTAATTCTTGTTTGCATTAATTTTGTAATATATATAAGGATAAAACTGTAATGCACGCAATACTGAATAAAATTAATTAATTTATATATGGATATTGAAAAAACAAAATATTAAAGAAATTCAATGGTACCTTATTCTGCAAAAAAAAATAATTAAAATTCATGTGATTGATCAATATAATAATCTAAATAATAATGAATACAAATCAATAATATGCACATACAAATTATATACACTGATTGTATTATAGAAACTGTTATTTTTATTTAATTAAAAAGAATAATATTTACACACTTAAGTATTAAGAAATTAGAATTATACTTGATTATTTCTTTAAAAAATCAAAGCAACATTCAATATTATATTCTATGCATAATAGAAATTAATAAATATCAACAACTTAATTAAACTATTCTAAATAAAACTAAATATTTATATTTCCACATTCTATTCATTTTATTGAAAAATTAATGTAAAATATTCGTAACAAATGTTAATTCACTGCAAACACAATTTGCAATTAAAAAAAAATCATAATTAAAAGATTGAGTATGTTCAACTTTTGTAATTTCGTTCATAACACTAAAATATAACTTTTCTCCTATTTAAATATGCAAATTTTTTACTTACTACGAAACTAACTTAAAAGTAAAATCAATTCCAAATTTGTCAAATATACAATAATTGCAGTTTACAAGTACATACGTTATATGCAGCGAATACAATTATTTAAAGATAATTTTATGATAAAATATATCACCTGTCTTTTTTCTTGATTTATTTAGATCATCCTGAACAGTTTTATCTTTTGTCTTTAAAGCTCCGGTAGAATGTTGAGACATGTTTGGCTTAACCTGGGATTTAGGCAATGTTTTAAATTGATTAGCAAATGCCATTAATCGTTTCTTTGCTTGGACTTTTCCAAGTACTGGTTTCACTGTCTTTGGACTCTCCAATCTAGATGTATCACCATCGCTCGTTTGACCTTTGGTACTATCTGGGGTTTCTGGCATTTGTATATCCAACAAGGAAATAGAGATATCTGGAGTTGGTTCTTCCGGAATATAAGTATCTTTTGATTGAGAAGCATCTGTGCCATTTTTTTCTAGTATCACATATAATAATCATTTATTGAAGAATTAAATTTAACACAATCCTGTAATGACAAAAAAGAATAAAACATGTTTTCTACCTAAAAGAGATGATATCCTTTCTTCTTCTGCCATTGATAGTTTTGATGTCTGCTAAAATTTTAGTTATCTAAAATCATATTCATACTTAAGAGTTATAAGCATAAAGTAAAAAATAATATTATAAAAAATTACATTCAGCAATAAAATTGTTATTCCGAAATGTTACAAAGATCAAAAACAATATCAAAAAAACATGATTTAAAAGAGAGCTATATAAATATACATGGATTGTAGAGCCATATCTAAATAGACAAGGTACATACAATCATACTATATAATTAAATTATCTACTTACTACATAAAACAAATAAAACTTATTTCTTTGTAATTATGAATAACTATAGAAAAGCAATTATAGGAAAATTATAAATGTTAAAAAAGCTAGAAAGCGTTCACGATACATATTTAACACGAATCTGTTTGTATAAATCTAATCTATAAGTAGCAAATGTGAATAGTTGATTATATGAAAAAAATATAACAAGAGGATACATGCAATTTCTTATCGTCGACTGATATGACATTTACTGTGGCGTGTAATTTAAATCACTAATATTCGTGATAAAACTGGTATTATCGATATTAATACATTTTGTAAATTAAAATACAAACATACAGTCGTTGCATAAACGTATCTCATCCGTACGGTCCCTACTTCTATCAAACGAAACTAGTATGTGAAATACAGCGGACATGTTGTTCTCTCAAACCATAACCACGGTATGAGAATATATGAAGGCCTAGTTTACAACGTGCATCCAGAAGCACGATCACTCATTGGCTGCGTTCAGCGGACTCAAGAGTTGAGTGAACGCTTGATGTATTCTTTTAGATCTAAAATGCTGATTGGATGATCTAAAAGAATACATCAATAGCAGCGAGCGCTTACTTAACTGTTGAGAATGTGTTCTAATATTCACTGCCAGTGCTGAAAATCAATATATATATATATATATATATATATAGCGCATGTAACGTATACTGTATAGTTTCAGCACTGGCAGTGAATATTGAAACGCATCCTGAGTTCGCTGAACGCAGCCATTGATATATTCTATGAGCTTAAGGTCACAGGAAAACATGCATTGTGTGCTACGAGCTTAAAATATAAGACGCCATGGCTCGTTTGAGTTAAGTGATTCGAACTGCTCCCTTTATATTGGATCAGAAATTTAAGCAGAGAAATCGTAGAAGAATAAGAAGAAACAATTCGAATTTTGAAATAGCATTGAAGTTATTATTTAATATTCTTTTTCTTACGAAAAGAAATTAATTTATTGTATTTATCGCAAAATCTGGCCTCAGATAGAGATATACGCGCACGTATATATATAAAAATATTTCTGTTTCGTCAACAACTAGCTTGCAGATATGGATGATAAACTTCGGCAAATGGAAGATGAGATGAACAGGTATGATAAATTACTTTATGTTTTGGATTTTGTCAGGCATTTAATTTGTTATAATGCTATATCGGAATTACATATAGGGATACATTTATAATATGCAAAATATATATTCAAACGCGGTTCTCATCCTAATCTTGTTTGTTTTTCCTGCACACTCTAAATATATTTTGCATGTAACTATGATATAGTAATACAATAAATTATACAATGATATATTTGGAGAAAATGAGGAATAATATGCAATTAAAAGTTTCATTGTGTTATTTATTTCAGTTTTATTTTATTAAATATAAATTTCAGATTCGAAGCTGAGATTGGAGGACAACTTGTAACGCCAATTGTAAGACCAGTGATCGGTGCAAACACATACAATCAAGTTGCCAGGCAATTGGAACAACATGAACTTACTACGCCAGTAGTTGCAGCAGCTGCAGCAGCAACATTAGCGTTTCCTCCAATGATTGGGTTTCCACCACCACCACCACCTCCACCTCCTCCTCCACCACCCCCAATGTTAATTCCACAGCAAGTAACAAGACAAGGTAAGATTAATATTTTTTAAGTCATCTAAAAATAATACAAGAGAATACTTTGCTTCATAAGTTGGTGATAATTTTTACAGGTTCAGTTCCTATTACAACATACTCCTCACCTGCACAAATAAGTAATCCATATATGTCAAATATGGTGGATCCGTGTTTAAGCGCAACACCAAAAACATATGATTCTGCGTCAACACCAATGATCCATCCAGAAATTATTGAACAAATTATTAATACAAAGATTCCTGAAGATGAGGGTAAAAAGAAACCAAAGGTTAAAGGTGTCAGTACAGCAGCTGAGTTAGCTATTAGTCAAGGAAAAGCAAGTTCCATTATGGCTAATGCTAGCGCAGAAGAGAGTCATCCCAAGGGTAAAGGGAAGAAAAACAAAAAAATTATAAGGACTGCTGGTGGCCAAACCTGGGAAGATCCCTCTTTATTAGAATGGGACGAAGGTAATGAATATATTTGTCTAAATGATATAATTAGGTTTCTCTTGTAAAAAAATTATATAACAGTATTCTGTATATTGTCTAGATGATTTTAGGATATTTTGTGGAGATCTGGGGAATGACGTTACTGATGAAATGCTGGTGAGGGTATTTGGAAAGTATCCCAGTTTTCAAAAGGCAAAGGTGGTTAGAGATAAACGAACAAATAAAACCAAAGGTTTCGGATTTGTGTCCTTTAAAGATCCACAAGATTTTATCAAGGCAATGAAGGAAATGAATGGTGAGTCAAATATTTATTTTTTTCTAATAAATGTAGAACAGGAAATATTTCGATCATAACATCGATATTTT
Organism: Acromyrmex echinatior; assembly: GCF_024713525.1. Taxonomy (NCBI): domain Eukaryota; kingdom Metazoa; phylum Arthropoda; class Insecta; order Hymenoptera; family Formicidae; genus Acromyrmex; species Acromyrmex echinatior. The sequence goes on from NC_141870.1 coordinate 590,615, forward strand.
CTACAGTTTTAGTAGTTTAGGAGTATTATTGTTTATTTAACGTAATATATTTTAAATAGAAAATTCAATATGTCATTATATGTTAAAGAAAATATTGCATGAAGAAATAAATGTAAACTACAATTTTAAGTATCAGAATGCATTACAGTTGCATTACAATAGAATTTGACAACTTTGTTCTGCATCCATTAGCTATTTCTATCACGAAAATTAATTTCTTTTTCTTTTATTTTTCTTCATGTTGATATGTTTATCATCCTCAATATTGTACATCATTGTTATTTGTTTTTATTTTCCAAAAGAACCCCAGCCATATGATATAAACAGCTGTGGTATGGTCCAATATTGTTTTCTTGGTTGTGTGGTAGATTGACCATTTCGTGAACCAACGCGCGAGTTCGGATGTTCTACGAAAGGCGTCAAACTCTCGGTTGTTGCACCCGGTTCTTGTCGTTGAGTCGCTAAATTAATACATTATTATATATTACTTATAAATATGTTATAAAGCTCTGTTTCTTTTTTCTACGTTAATATTGCATTAACACTTACATGATGTTGCAACAGCATGATTCGATCGCGAATTCATGTACAAAACAGAGAAAGGCATGCCACCGGCACCCCAATTACGAGATACGAATACATCTTTCTTCGTGATCTTAATAGGCATCTGTTTGTTTGTTGACAAAGATGCTCGAATCTCCCGTCCCGGCTCTTCTAACATATTATCCTTCCATGATCTTAACATAAATTCGGATACCGGACTTGCTACGTGGCGTCGAGATTGCAATCTATTAGACACAAGAAAATATTCAAAGATTAATTACAAATAACGTCTTCACTCATAGAAAAATTATTAGTAGCATATTGTATCTCTCTTGTTATACTTCAGTAAATATTAGGTGTTGGAATTAATTCGTAGCGTTTTACAAGTGATGGAAAGTACTTTCATTAATGTATTTTTTAATGCTCATGTGAAATAAATAACATTCTTTCATTAAAAAACGCTACGAATTAATTCCAATACCTAATATATTATTTTATATCTCTAAAAATAGCGGAGATATTTTAAGTGAACAGAGTTACTGTCCCATCCTGTATAATATATTTACGTATAGCTCTCTGAGATATGTTATCTTTGTTTAATATTTGTACGATAATAAGTATGATATCACTTTAGTTTCATATATGTATATATTAAATTGAAATTTTTTTTACGGAATCATCATAGAAAAATCATGAATCAAATTCTGCAAACCGTTTGGATATGGTTTGTAGAATTGGATATGTATATAAATTCATAAATGCATTGTGTATTTGTGCGTGTGAAATACTTAAGCACTAAGATCCGTTTTGACCGAAAATAAAATTTTTTTTCTTAATTGATTTATTCTCATCGATCTAATACGAATTATAATTGTTAAATTATCCCTGTCCTCATTGACTTTTTTGAAAAATCGACTATACCAATCGAGAGCTTGTCGAGAAATGCATTCTGAACTCATGATTTTTGCAAAGCTAACCGTTCGTAAAAACCACCATACACTAAACTAGAGAATGCAAGAATAAAAAACAGACCTATCAAGAGAAAAGTATGTATATTGCGCATATGTATACCTTGAGGTATCGCTATCTTCTTTTGATATGACATTGCCATCGTATGTTTCCAATATCGGTAACCATTCCCAGCATTGTCCGTCAGAAGAGCATGCTGTCTTGATTACAGGTGCGACAACATTTTGATTCCAAATGTTCTTTGTGTCTAATAGCGGCGCCGCATAACTGGTCATTGCCCACAATATGTTGAGTATCAATACTCGGAGCAGTTTAGAAACTGTTTCCATTTTAATTTCGTATTCGCAAACAACTCTAAAAAAAGAAAGAAATTGAAATATACTTTAATCTAAATAAAACATAGACTTTAGTAAGTAATTATTTATAAAATATCACATATTTATAAAATAAATATATTTAGATCGTATGATTACAATTGATTTTATAAAATTGATAGCGTAAGAATTCGATAAATAAATTTATGCTTATGAGCGGTACAATTTGAAAGTGAAATGATGGTGTTTAGTGAATCTTGTTAAAATAAATTTATTTGCATCTACTTATGTATTTACTCATACTAGAGATTTTTGTTCACACAAGTAAAAAAATGAATATAAATTCAGACAGAAATATATATTAGGCACCAATTATAAAATTCAATTTTGATCGAATAATTTTTCTTAGTTAGGCATAGTAAAAATTGTTTTTGGAATAAATTATTTACAGTTTTTAAGATGCTTATGCGTACTAAAAATTATTAATTTGTTTGTCAATTTAATAGGGCAAAGCTATTTCGTTAGTTTTTTAACTTCAAAAATTTACGATAGCAAATATCTCTTTGCAGTGACGTGCTTATAATTATATTATATAATGATTATTTTTTAAGAGCACAAGTGCAACCTTTAAATAATCAACATGTGCTATTCAGAAATATAGACATTATCGCGAAAAATAGACGAAAAAGCTTCGCTCTATCCTATGTGATATTATTATTTTAATTCTATTCATGATTGCGTTCAGGACTGAAAGAAATATTAGCATACGGTTTGCAAAATTGAATGCATATAAATTCTGTGTATTTATATATGAAGTACTTAAGTACTAAGATTCGCTTCGACCGAAAATAAAATTATTTCTCTTAATTGATTTATTCTTGTCGATCTGAACGAATTATAATTGTTAAAAATTGTTTTGCTCGTTTTAGAAATAGATAATTCATTGTTGTGCTGTATCTCTAAGTATTTTGTTTCTATTCTCAACATTCTGAAGTACGAATGACAAACATATCATCGAGGAATATCGTCCCCCTTTTCCGTAACATTGGCATAGTTTTAGCGGTGTATTGTAACATCATTCATAGGAATTCGTTTCGAAATGAGTATTTACAGGTAGAAATAATATTAAGGAGTGTTGAAATGCAAAAAGTCTTCTATACTATCGTGTGCCCCGCGTGCTTTTGATGCATTACGAACGAGCGAAAGCTCGCTGGTCCATTTGTCACTTGGCGAACATTAATCATCATCACAATAGTGATTTTGTCGACAGGCGAGTATGCTGTTTACGTTCTTCTCCCATGAAATTTCTACAACGGTGATACTATTTATATAACGTTCCTTCTAATTTTAGCACTCACATATTTATGTGTATCACATACATATTCACGCACACCATACGTGCAGCGTAACAAGTTAAACAAGTTTGTGAAAGAGAAAAACATTATTTCTTCACGTTATGCTCAGGCGGAATAAAAAAAAAATCAAGAGGTACTGCGAGACATTTGGACAAGTAACTGATGGTTTTGCGAAAATAATGAAAATACATGACCGCAATGATGTGATTCCATCTCGATGCTTTATATAGACGTTTCTATATGAAACTACTGTCAAAATTCCGCATTGATATCAAAATTATATAATCGTCGTAAAACCAGCACAGAGAATCCGCGAAAAGATATGTCGAGTTGATATCACATTTTATAAGAAAGTTCTTCGATCCGTGTATTTTATCTTATTAGTTAATTTAAAAAAAATCTGATTTTTAGAAGAGAACACATACCTTTGGACACTATCGTTCGTTCGTTCGTTCGATTTACGCTTTCTCGGCATATACTCTCGGAGTAAAGACGGGGTGGTTTCGCGGCTCAGATGCAAAACCGCACGGCTGTACGGTTTGCCGGTTATCCGTTGGGGTGAATGCGACCAAGTGCGTCAGGAGGCTGAGCGTTCATGCTACTCATTCAGCAACCCCTACCTTCTACTACAAATTCTCGTAATACCCCACTCTCTTTAGCGACAGCCAATCAAAAATCTCGGAACAGGCATGATCCAGTTATTCGCAGTTTCTTTTATTTTTTTTCTTTATTTACTTATTCTATTTTTCAGCATTGTCGTCATTGCTATTATCATTGTTGTTTATCATTTTTTTTTATTTTTTATTTTGAATGGACTTCTCTAACAATTTAAGCGAAAATTATTTTGAAAACAGTTACAAGTCAGAAGGTATTTAATATATAGTATTGTATTACTTTATGGATGTACGTAAAATGTCGTCAGTATTCTTAAGTATTGTTTCAAGAAATGTAAAGGAGCAACTTGGAATTATCAGATGCAATTTATAATTCCAATATTTCTTCACAGAGAGAGAGTCTTGTATGGTTAAATTGAAGGCAAAATTTATTAATTTATTTAAAGAAAGTAATGGATGTACTACAGCCTTTTGTTTAGGTGTTACTATTTATATACGGAGAGAATTATCTTTTAAAATTTACCCTGAAAATATGGTAATTGTGGTACAATGTATTTTAAAGATTTTTACCACGCATTTCAGTAAAATTAATCAAACTTTATATTTTATTTTAGTTTTATTAATGAATGCGAAAAATTTACATTAAATTCTTTGAAATACAATATTGTCCCAGAAATAACATATTTTCGAGGTAAATTCTAAGAAAAAATTCTCTCTCGTGTATTTGACATAGAAAATTAATTTACAATAACAAATTTATTAAAAATTTAGGAATTTTCTCTGCTTGCGTGCGACTGTGAAAGCAGTTGTGAGTATATCTATTTGTAAGTACATCTTAGCACATATTTGCTCCTTAAAGATAATCGGCTGAATTTGTGGTAGTAATGTGAAGTATAAATGTTTAGTGGACGTCGTCTATTGCCATTCCTTTAGATAACGCCGATTATTAAAGTATTTCGGACTCGATGAAAGGCAATCAAACGAGCATCCAAGGAATGTTGTAAAATGTCGTTACTTATATTTGTTTGTCAACTTATACGTTCAGTCTTCGACGTCCGTAATGCACAATGAAATATAAGCGCGCGAAAGATCAATGAATTACAAGTATACACAAAGTGTAGGTACGCATGGAAATTTATTGGAATTTCTGTAGTCGCGGACGCGCGAGCCGATACGTGGGATTCCGCAGAAAGATTTGTCACGTAACATAAAATATATTCCCTCGTCATGTAATCATGAAAGCGATTGAGGTCTCTTATTTGTTAACATTCCAGAACATTGGCAAACGTTGCAGGTAAAAATTAGTATAAAGGACCTTGCCCATTTTGGACTTCTTGTGCATATTAATAGATCTCATATTGATAAAAGAATAATAGGTTAGCTATTAAATATCTAATATTTAAATTTGAGAAAGAAGTTTATTAGAATCATTAAATCGATCTTGTTAAGATCACATCGCTGTTTTTTTAAATGAGATGATTTTTTTTACATAGTTTTTTTACATAGTGTTCCTTTAATTTTTCTGCATATAATAGCATAAAAATTGTGTAAAAATCAATAGTTTATATATTTTATTCTGGAACGTTTTAACATGTAAAAAATATTTCGTAAATTAATTTTTTTATTACTTAACTTTTTTGTTACACAGAGTTGTAAGATATACATAAAATAGTAAGATCAATTGGTGCAAAAAAATCACATAATTGCTTTTCCAAAATGATGTGTAATTGTATATTGCAAATTCGATAATTTGTTTTAAAAGTTATGTATTTTCTTTAAATTAATTGATTCATTTTATTATTTTGTGCATAAAAATGTTAGGATACAATTATAAAAAAAATAATAGTTTAGATACAATAATTTAAACTTTATGTCAAAGTATGTCAATTTGTTTAATATTCCAAAGAGTATATTTTTGAACAGTCGACTTAAAGGATTGTGACTTGTGACTATGGAACATTTTGATCTAACAATAATCTTTCATTTTAATTAAATTTCGTTGCTATTCGCAAGCAATTCAGCACCTACATAAAAACGGGCAAAATTTTTTCTTTGTCAATTAAAAGATCTCAACTTCTTTCTCGATTTTGTTCAAGGTTTATATTATATTTTGCTAACGAGTGAGAAGGAAAACGAAAAAGAGTCTTGCTACACTTAAATTTACCTTTTCGGTAATAGAAAGAGAAGAGAAAGAGAATATCTAGCTAGGAGTATATCTCGCGGAACTAAGCGGACGCAACAAGTAGTTTGAACAAACGAATAAGTAAACGCAACGCCAGATTAAAGGCTCGTCCGATCGCGTGCGCGTGCATATGTAATATACGAGATGGAGTTCAGGATATGATGAATATAGAACGGATATATGATTCGTAATTGCTTGAGGTACTCGCAGGGTTCGAGATTAATCGTTGATCCGCAGTGCAACCTCGCAATACGTTGATCAAACATACACAACTGATCCAAATTCTCCTCTCGATTGTGATCGTTTTGACTTGAATGAATCCTACTTTTATATATCCAAACATTTTCATTTTTAGTCACACAAGCATCTTGTAATATTTTAATTTCGATATCACAGCTTGTAATATGAAAATCAGTTCTTTCTCAGGCATTAATTTCAAAAAGACATCAACTCATTATAGACATTGCAGCAACGCATTTCCACCTTGATATGAAATTATAAAAGTAAAAAAATTAAATAATGTCGAAATAAAAAATAAATAGGTATCAAATATTTTAACAATAAATATCAAGAAAAATAAATTCTATAATATATTTTTTTCTATATAATTTAACATGAATTCTATATGTTTTTCATGAATTTTATGTCATTTGATTAAAAATACGTTTTTTTTTTACCGTAAAAACTCGTTTTTTACTTGATACTCCGAAGTCGAAAATATCTGTTTTTTATATCTCTAATTTCAAAACAAAGACTTCCCTTTACTTTAGTTTTATTACAAAAATATGGACGACATCGTTCTCGCAATAAATGAATCTTATATCTTATTAAAGATCTTTACTATCGATCTTTACTAACGATTACTATCCTAGACTAGTTTTCTTCAGGTTATCTTCTTGTGTAAATAAAATGATGTAAATAAGATGAATGTAAATAAGATTGATCTTAAAGAAACTTGGTGAATATGCAGAGGAAAAAATTAAGCTCAACGTATATATATTTTTTTTTGTTCAAATTGCCTTTCTTGACCGCTAGAAGGGTCTTTAATGTAACAATATCGTATGTGAAATAATCGCTAAGAAAAATTAATACACAATCATGACGAGCACTTTTATTTTAATTGTAAAATTACAATTAAAAGTAACACATCATTGGTCCTTAATATGCAACGAACCAATCTATTTGTATTTCTGATAGTTATGTTTGTTTCAGGCCGATATGTAGGATCGCGTCCGATAAAACTTCGGAAGAGCTCATGGAAACAAAGAAATCTGGAATCTGTACGCAAGAAGGAGAAGGAGAAGCAAACGTTAATCGGTCTACTTACCGGTCGATGACGAGATGAAATTTTATTTATTATATTCTAATTATTCACCAACAAAGTTACAAATAATCAACCATCACACACACACACACACACACACACACACACACACACACACACACACACACACACCCCTGGATTTTTGTTTGGGACAAAGGAACATTGTGAATTACAACATTATTAGTTTCATCATCGACTATTTTGCAAAAGCATACGCCAATAAAATTATAATTATAAATTTGTTATATATCTCGACTTTTATTTCTTAATATTATTCTTCTGATATGAATCGTTGTCATACTTATTTTTTTTAAGATTACAGAGTCCCATATCCTAAAATGTCAAATTTTTTATTTACGCATGCATTATATATCAATCGATAAAATACAATCAGTGCCCAGCGAAACGTAAAAATCGATTGGTGTCTAAACAATCGAAATTTAGATTAATGAATTAGGCTACAGGAAACGATCGACAAAATATGATGAAGAATGGAAGAATTAACCGAATCGCCCGAATTAACAAGCCTGACTTCGAATGAACATGAAAAGCCAGAGATTGATCCATTGGGGGTACACGAGCAATTAAATAAAATCGTTATATTGGTCCTCTCTTTTTTTTTTTTTAAGAATTATATAACTAACAGAAAATTATGTTAAGCGTTTTGTAATAACTGTACACTAATTTATTCGCTGTGTTAAAACGTCGTTGCATTTATACGAGACATCTCTTGGTGAATGATCGCAGATCTACGAAGGCGAAAGAAATGAGAATGGTGAGAGGCATGGAAACGGAAAGACTTTGCTACCAAATGATGACATGTATGTTGGTCAATATCGTAATGGATTTAGGCATGGCAAAGGAATCTACGTATTTAAAAACGGTGCCCGATATAACGGCGATTGGAGAGACGGACAGAAATACGGGCAAGGAATCTTTTGGTACCCTGATGGAACGCGATACGAAGGTATGGAAGAATGTACAAAAATAGGATCCGAATCAGACTCGAGGAAGTCACACAGTAAACACGTGGACATGTCAACACGTCCATATGTATATTCATACAATTATTTTTATGTCGCACGTCAGAAATCGTAGAGATGCTAAGAGTGTGCCAGGAATTTTCGAAAGAGGTAAATACGAGCGACAAGTCGCGACAACTCGACATCTTCACTAAGATCAACTTCGATGACACTTGACTTTGATTGGCAATAATTATTTGTTACAGATAAAATTCGATGATGTGTTAAATATTAATCTGCTTAGGGGAATGGAGACGCGACGCGAAGCACGGTTTCGGCATTTATTATTATATGAACAATGACATTTACGAGGGCTCGTGGAAGGATGATCTTCGTCATGGTATAGGAACATATTTATACGCTGATACAGAAACGAAATTTATGGGGACATGGATGGAAGATCGCATGCAAGGACCCGGACAACTCATTCATCCGTGCTGTCATTTTCATGGTTTTTGGAAGCTGAATTTGGTACGGAATGAAAACAGAAAAGTAATCGCGGCGCGTTGATTATACACATACCTTCAGATTACGAGTCCCAAGTAGAATAAGAGCATCTCATCTCATTTATAAAAGCTTAGATCTAAGCTGTCCAAGATTTGTAATTCTAAGCATAAACTTGACGTATGTCGGCGCTTATCTTTATCAAGAAAAAAAAGGCAATAAGTAAAAATATACATGTCTAGAGCCAATGTCTAGAATTATAAATCTTGAGCAGCATTAATCAAGACCGAAGAAATATATATTTAATTAATAGAGATATTATGCACGATACAGCCATATGGACGTGGTTGCTTCACTTTTGAAAACGTGTGTATGCAGCATGGTCATTATATATATGTGAGAGATCCCATGTTTGATGACTCAACTTTGATAAACACGGATAAAATCATGGAAGTAAAATTCTTTCAATGAATTTTTATGTCGTTTTTGATCCGTTCGATTTTGATGAGTTTAAATATTTCATATTTAAAATATCTTAATACATATAAAATATATAATATATATAAATATATTACAAATGTATATATTTAATAAAAAACAAAAATTAATAAAACATATATAATATTAATATGTTTTAAATAATATACATTATATGTATATTATATTATAGATTATATTACATTATGTATATAAATAACATGTACATATATATATATATATATTATAAGAAATTATATAATATAGGAAACCGATAATGACGACAAAACATTGACGACGTCAACATTGAAAGAATCATCCCTGAAAATGGGCTTTCTACCAATATGGCGCGCGCGTTGTATTACTCCTTATAACCCGGAGTTATTGCCGCCGGAAACAGTATCCCTGCGAGAGGAAGTAATTAAAATCATAATTACGTATATTTGATAATTCAAATATTACATCGTAATTATCCTTCATGCAATCTGTTTTAATACGTATACCGATACGTGGGTGACACTGATGTCGATTTCTTGAATAACCAATAGGAAATTGATAAATCGGTTAATACAGGTGGATTTTATAGCATTTTATAGCATCAACGCATAGTTATATTTATTTCATTCCGGAGATAGGTAACTACGAAAATGGATTAATATTGGAAAGCGGAATTGCGAGTTCGCGATTTATATTCAATCCTTTCCCTAAAGGGAATAGGATTTCCTTAATACACTGTCTGCGTCATCGGAAGCGGAAATGATTCTTCCGGTAAAATGAATTTTAATCGATCACTTTATATTAACGAGACTAGCGAATATCCGGTAGTTATTTCCAGCGCGTCGCCAGACTATGGACTTTCGTAATCATTAATAGAATTACGATATCCGGGCAGAGGATAGTCTTTCTTTTCAAATCATGTTTGTGTCATTTCTCGTTACCCTGATATGATATATCACCGGTATCCGATGGGATTATAAAACCTAACGTAATACATCCCGAAATGTTTCGTCCTGACAAGATATCGTATTCGTGTAGGTATCAACGGAATCTTCAATCAAAGACGAAGGTGATGTTTGGTCAAAAATCGAAGGATCCTCCGATTATCCGGAAGAAGATTATCGCGAAGAACATTATCAAGAAAAGGCATTGTCTCGGGACGACAGTCTTTAATTATGATATATGAACTGCCGGTTCCAAGCCGTCGATTAATCAATTTGTGAGAGTATTACATACTCTCCTTGTATTGTTATATACAATATGCTAATTTTCTTCCACATAGATAATGTAAAACAAAATTAAACGAGTATGTTTTTTATTACTAATTTTAAAAAATAACGCATTATAGTTTTATCATTATTTAAAAAGAAACGATTCATTACTTTTTTGTAACGCTAAGATAAGATATTAAATATAAAAATTATATTATTTAATAATTTTTATTTAATATTGATTGTAACAATCAATATTACATAAATACAACTTGAAACTCTAAGCTAACTTGAAACTCTAAGTCTGTATTAGTTTTCTTTATATTAAACTTATTTAATAAATCTTCTATAATTCCTTATGTTAATATTTTTGTTTTTTAATAAATGCTTATCTTTAGGAATTTAAATTGTAATTTACAAATTTTATTAAAAATTTTTATTAAACATTGTTTTTAAACATTAATCTTATTATAAAGAGCGCATTCTAAATTTACTTTATTAAATAATGCAATTTATCGAATAGATATAAAGATAATAAGTGATTAAAATAACGATAAAGTCAACAGTAAAATTCGTTATTTTAATCATTTATTATCTTTATATCTATTCAATAGATTGTATTAGTGGTACATATATGTGCGTGTGCGTGTGCATATATATTTGCAATTAATTGGCATTATATACATATTTTTTTTAATATATTAAACACGAAATTGAAAGCGCAAGCTCGGTTATTGTATATAATCGAAATACAAGCACGTTCATGAGCGCATCACAGCTACACGGGCACGATTATTCTCTGTATAGGGTAAAGTTTTCGACCTGACATAAAACGACGCCGCAAATCAAACTACTATAATTTTTAGAAAAGTTTGATCCTGCATAGGACGATTGTTAAAATGTCAGTTCATTAGTTTCTTTGTTTCGATCGTATAAAGCAACCAATTTTTGGTTCCATCATAACGATATACCCGCTCACATTTGTACAATTGCAGTCGAAAAATTTCATGAATTGGTTCTACAAGATCAGATTTGGTCAAATATGATACATGTACATGTGGAACAAATTCATGGAATTTTGCGGCTGCAATTAAAGACATGTGAGCAAGTGCATTGTCTTGATGGAATCAAAAGTTAATTACTTTACACGAAACAAAGAAACTAATGAACACATCTATCTGAAATTTTAACAGCAACTCTGTGCAGGATCAAACTCTAAAATTATACCAATTTGATATTTGTGGCGTTATTTCTGTGTCAGGCAGTAGTTCGAAAACTTTTCGAACTACTTTTGTATGTCTAACTTATAACTAGTTTTATGCTGAGAATAATTACATTTACAAAACGTAAAAGTTGAAAAAGGAAGACTAAACTTCAGTCAGGAAAAGTTGATAAAGTTATACGAAAGTGGGAGAAACAGTAGTATTGAGTTATATACAACGATATTCGATAATATACTTGATAATATAATCGAATCACAAATTTAATGACGTCATATTGCACGATTTGGCAGAGCATGCTGATTTTTAGAGAGTAGTAAGTCCCCACAATACTGGCAAATACTATCAATTTTAGTTTTTAAGACAATACGCAAAGAAAAACGCATATACATCTGTACTTTTCTAGTTGATTGCTTCGCGCGACTTATTTGGGGTTGTCACAGAAAATGAATTTTAAAATTTCCTGACTTTTCCAGGTTTTTCAGATCAAATACATTTGTAAAATGTATCTTAAATATAAAAAAGTTTAATTAAAGTAAATTTATATTAAACTATACGGAAATTAAAACAAAAATTAAATTTGTAAGAAATGTCTAATTTTTATATTTAAAAAGGAATTATATTTCCTTTAATATAATGACCGACACATGATGTAGTATACAGTTTAAAATACTGATTAAGAAACTCAGTATTGGATTATTGTATCCACAATTATTAGATAGTTATTTAAAAAATTATAACAATTGTTTGGAATGAAAGTATTTTAATAGAACAAAGGTTGAAAAATTCCGGATTCTTTTATATTTTTCCCTGACTTTTTCCGGTTTTCCAAATCTGTGACAACCCTCATAAAAAAAACGAATTACGTCAAGAAACATGAAGATTCTATAAAGATCTACCGAGACGTAAAAGGACGGAGGACAGGGCGAATAAATACATAAAGATGTCACGTAAGAGATCGCAGTCTTTTAAATAGGTAAGTTACAAGTCATGAGTGAGTAGAGTGTTATATTAGTCAAGTCCGGTCATAAAGTGCTTAAGGTAAAGTGTTATCGAGAAAACGATGCAATGCCTAACATTTATATCGTAAAATTATATTAGACCGTCGTATCAAAGCGTCGTCAACTGTACTAGCATAGCGCGAGTCGCGCATTCGCATTCAGCTCGTTCTTGGTACGAGTTCTGAGCGAGTTTACAAACGAATTTGTAAAATCTGTGGCGCATTGGCGCTAGCAACATTGTGATAGCAAAATACTTTGGTTGCGACTTCGCGTCCACTTGGCACAAGATAAAAAAATTCGCGAGTAACGCGACGTACACACAGCCCTTGATCTGGTCGAAGCGACTCTGTTTTCCTTTCGCCTCTAATCCCGGCTTTATCGAGAGGCTTCAAGATAGATAACCGACTTCGATGTATGTTTCACCGCATTTCTTACGGCATCAGGGATATCATCACAACAGTCGAATTATTCAATAAGCTATTGCACTCGTTTGTGCATCGTGAGAAGTCATTTATATGATCTTACTTGAACTTGGATCTTGCTTGAACTTGGATCGCGCGCCGGTGCGCCTAGAGTGTGCGTTTAATGTGCCAACGATTTTCTTCGAAGTCGTTTAAGCATCTCAGGTACGTAAACGTGGACGAAATTTGCACTTTGTCGCGCGAAGCGACTCGTTTCAGCGAGCAATGGTGCCAGCTCTTGATGAGTGACTCTCTCTTTGCTCCTAAAATGAGATTTTTTTCGCTTATACGGCACATATCTATATACAAATTCGATATTTCAACTTCCGATCATCGTTAATATAAATATAAGAATGAGCCGTTTGTATTTTAACGATTAGCGAGGAGGAACGCGGGATGATGTCGATGGTATCTCGATACAGAAAAATCAAGTGCATACAATGCAAAATTACGCATACTTATCATCCATAGCGTGTACACAATAGGAATTCTTTCATTCGATAAATATCATTCTGATTATGTCAAATGTAGATCATAGATGAGCGTCATTTCGGAGACACAAAGCGACTAAACAGCGTTATCTCACATCAAATCCGACGGCGGTCTCTGAAACGCAATACTAGCTACGGAAATGCTGCACAGGCCGGCCGTTATGATACCCATGCATATGTAGACCGACGTAATTAGCCAGAAGGCAAATAAATATAGTGTCTTATTACAATACTTCCCTAATGCTGGATCATAATTTGGTTCATATTCTTTGTATACCCACATAGAACCTGTAATTAATAAATTTATAAGATTGCTCTCGAAAATACCCAGTATAATTAACAAAAAAAAAAAAAAAAAATTACATAACAATAAATAATTTCACTGAAATTTTTACTGAAACAATTTTCTGAAAATTCCTAGATTTTCTAGATATTTTTACTAACAAAATTTTTAAGTGTAATTTTGAGATAAATTGAAGTGGAAACAATTTATGTATTAGGAATAGTATATATATATATATATATATATATATATATTGGGTGGATCCATATATTCGTTCGGTTTTTGTTAGTAGTGTAAAAACGGAGAATCATATCATTGATTAAAATTCATTCTTTGTATGAAAAAAACTTATTTCATTTTATCTTCAAAAACCGAACGAATATATGGATCCACCCAATATATATATATATATATATATATATATATATAGAGAGAGAGAGAGAGAGAGAGAGAGAGAGAGAAAATATACATATATTGGAATGTAATTACAAATTTAATACTGTCAAGGCTTAAAAATCAGCAATAGCAATATGATTACCAATAATGAACCATCCCAGCATAAAACAATTGATCAAAGTCTGTGTAGGCGATTGTCTAATCCTTTCCTCATCTCTTTCTTCTTGACGTTGCCGTACTCTAGCCGACAAAGTTAATAATTGCTTAAATACTCCAAATCCACCGCCTACTAATAAGTATACGGGAATGTATTCACCCTGTGGACAATCGTAAAGATACAGTCCACCGATCACCATCATACAAATTGGTACCACTATCGTTACTCCAAGAATGATGGTACATCCGACTGGAAAATAACGACTTTACATTTTGTGTATAGTTATTAAGGTTTTCCTATTTTATTTTCATCTTTTCATCTATCGTCGATACTTAATAAGCATATCAACTTACTTGTGCCTAAGAGCAGAACAACAATATTTTTTAAAAAATCAAATATGCCTTTGGATATTTTACGGGCTTCTCTCATACGACCAAATAAAGAATCGTAAGATGGTGGTGGTGCTGGAAAAAAATACAGAGAGATAGACATATTTAATTTATTTTAAATATATGGACTGTATTTGAAAATATCACCTGGGTATTTCATAATGTAATTTTATCTTTGTTTATCAATTGTATGAACAACAAGGTATATTAAATTGATAGGCAAAGAAATGTCACTCAGGTGACATTTCCGAACATAGCCATACAACATGAAGGTGCATATATTATAAATCTACGATAACGTACCATTAGGATCTATCGCCTCCTCATACGAGGGTGGCGCACCACGTTCGTTGGTTAACGTGGAGGGATGACCGAGGGGTAAATTGATATTATGATAGGATGGTGGCGGAGTGCAGCAGGTCGATGTAATCTGCGTGCTCGTGCCGGGATTTACGCCCTCCACCGTTGCGGTGGAAGCATTTGTAGCACGGCTAATCGAGCTCAAAGGCATTTCTTCCCGTGCAGCACCAGTTACTGTTCTATTCCAATACATAAGGCTCGCTTTCCAGATAGATTCGAGGATACCAGCGTAATCGCCCTCCCCCCCCCTCGTCGCTGTTTACATTGGCGAATGCTAGCCTTTATAACCTAAAACCTCGCACGTTCAGAAATTGTTTGCCTCCCCTCGTTCCGGAGAGGGGAAGCTCGATCTGCGAGAAAATCTTCGTTCTTCCGTATCTGAGGAATTTCGACTCACATTTACGAGTCAAACAGAGAACGACGAGTCTCCGAAAGCGTTTCAAAACGAAACCCCGATATATAGCGTGTTACTTCCATCTTCCATGATATAAGAAACAATTTGGAGCAACGTTTTGATTGGTCAAAGAGCAGCCGCCATGTTCACGATTGTGCATCCTTGAAAGTGGAATACCATGATCGAAGCCCTAGTGTGTTATCTTGGTACATTATTGGAAAACATCCTGTTTCTTTTAGCTGTGTTCCAAAATTGATTGCCAGTAAAAATGTACAGTATACGTAAGATAAACTGTAGATTTTCAGCGCCGGCAATGAATTTTGGAACACAGCCCTTGTTGGAAAGTTTCCCCAGCTTTCCTTACACTCTAGTGATTTTAACTAGATTAGTATCATAACGCCATCTATCAATGTTGAGAAGTTTTGTTCACTTTGGACTCCCTGTCTTGCAAAAGATTTCGATGAGGTTACGATTATAACCTCTTTCGATAAATAGTATACAATATCACTGATAATTGATATCAAATATGGCAACAAAAAAGATCAATGGATTATTTATGCCTTTTAATCAGTTATATAAACGAAATGTATTCATGGTAGATGCTATAACGAGACGCACATATGCAACCACTGATGAAGTTGATACTCAAGTTACTCATACTGGTCAGGTGAGATGTTCTTGGTTCAATCACATAAAAATTTTTTTTATAAGATATTACTTTACTTATTCAAGTAACAAAATTCATGTAGACTGGTAATACATCGTACTTATCTGGATTTATAAAGATATATTTATTATACTTATTGATTATATATATATTAGATAAGTGATGATTTTTCCAATGAACAAATTATCTGTAGTATAACAGTAGAATGTCAGCAGATTTACAATAGATCTACTATCATTTGTATCTGCATCATATTTTGCCAATAGATCTTGTCAATATAGGTTGCATTTTATAAAGTGTATAATGCACATGATGTATCATCTTATTCTTATTCATTGAATATTAAAAGATAAGATGATACACCATGTATGGAACTGGGCCATAATCAGCAAATTGTTGGTAGAAACCAAATAGAATCTATTATTTTAGATCAGTTTTTTATGGTTGAATTAGTATATACTTTTGGAACTTAAAGGGACATGTTTGATATTTCGTGAAAATGAGAAAGATAATTTTAGTGCAGTTTAGTTCAGGAATGAAAAACAAATTTTTTGTAACTATTTAATTGATTACGAAATGATAGTAGATTTTGCACAATTTCTATAGTCTATTATATGTACTATTATTATTTTATCATATATTAGTAGATTTTATCATATTTTTACTAACTTCTATCAAAAATTGATAATAGATATTATCATAACCTACGAGGTTTGATTATCCGATTTGTGATTAAATTGTAAATTTTATTGTATGGTCAAGATTTATTGATACTACATAAATATAATAAATCGAATAATTTCAATCGCCATGAGCTCATTTTCAAAAAGTATAGAGAATCATTTCTAATATTGTCCTTTATAACTTCTTTAATGAATACTATGTACTTGTTTCTTTAATTATATATTGTCATACTTTATTAGGCATTTGAAAAAGATGACTATCGATTAGTAAGATTTTTAAACAGGCCAAAAGAAGTTAATAAAAATTGGGCAATTAAATTGATAGATGAAGTACCACCGTCTCCTAAGAAAGATAGAATTGTAGCTTGTGATGGTGGTGGAGGCCCTCTTGGACATCCTAAAGTTTATATAAATCTGGTAAGATTTGTATTATTGTGTGTGTTACAGTAAAAATATAAAGTACAATAATTTTATACACTCATATGTATATAAGTGTACAACACTTATTTCATACTTTCACTAATTATATGTAGAGTACATATTATCTTTTATTATATGTATTTCATTATTTGTTATTTAGTAATAATTATTTAAATATTAAAATAAATATCATATCATAGATTATAATAAAATTTTATTTCTAAAAAAGATTAAAACTTATTTTATTCTTTTATAGGATAAACCAGGCAATCATACTTGCGGTTATTGTGGATTGCGTTTTTATAAGGAGAATCATTAGATGTATATGTGTATATGAGTAGTATTATATTAATTGTTAACTTATAAGATATATTTTAGAATGTCATGTTTGTTGTAATAAATGTATAAAATAAAACTGACACGTGACAATTTAATTAAAAAAAAAACTGTTGTATCAACTTAAAAAGTAAAACCCAAGTAATATTATTTTTAATTATATGAAACCTAAGTGATATATCTACATATAAAATAATATGAATATTTCAAAAAATATAAGTTTTGTAAAAAAATGTTTTAGATAGAAGTTGTAGAATTTAAAAGATCTATTCACTGATTGTATCAGTTCAACCTTAGGTGGTGTTGCCAAAATCTGATCAAAGTCACATCAATTTTTTAAAACTATTTTTTTACTGCGTATTTTTGTAAACTCTAGTTTTCTTCGGTGTTTTTGAATTTCAAACGTGCTCCTGAAAACTCACAGCGAGTTGGCAACACTGATTGCAATATTTTGCGGTTATGACAGATTTCCTAACCTAAGATAGTCATCATTGTCATCAACTTTTAACAATTAATATCATGGTTTACGAGTCAGAACGACGTTTTATTTCTGCCAGATTTGTTCATTTCATGCAAAAATGCATCGAATGAATCCAATTAGTCTAATTTCATTAAACTCGGAGCTGGTTATGCTAAACTGAATAATTATTTTTTCTTTCACCAATATATTAAATGTATCTGAACAAATTATTCAAACTGAATTCTATTTATGTATTTTAACTTTTCAGTTATAATGTAAGTATTACACGATAAATATAATAGCTCAAAAAATATCTACCAACTTTTAATATTCGAATTTTATATTATCTATATTCCTTCTCAAAAACATTTTAGTTACTTTACTTTTACAGATACTGAATTTTAGAAGAAGTTAAGAATGATGAAAGTTTGCATACATTTGTTTAAAAGGCTTAAACATACACAAAAGGTTCAAACATAATAAGTATCATTTCTAGAACAAAAAAAATGAACAATCTTTCTGGACAATTCCGCAAGACAACATGGGATCCCTTTCTCATAATTTCTCAGATAATTGCTGTACAATCTATCATGTATCTTTGCCTTGGATTCTGGATTTGGATTGTTGCATCGTTGTTGGACTGGACAAAATCGTTGGATTATGTGTTTCAGTATAAAGAAATACATGTTCGTGACTTCGGAGGACAATTAATTATTGTTATGTTTGTTCTGAATGCTTTTGTGGGAGCATTTGCATTATGGTGGCTAGTGCAAAGAACAAAATTATGCATGGACTTTGCATGTACAGCCCATTGCATTCATTTGATTTGTTGTTGGGCTTATAATGGAACTTATCCGACATCTTTCAGCTGGTGGTGTTTAAATCTCGTCTCGTTAAGTATAATGTGTGTCTGTGGAGAATTCCTTTGTATGAGAACTGAACTGCAAGCTATACCTTTAAGTATGAATAGTCAAAAGATAGCCTTATGAGATAAAATTTGTCAATTGATAAAAGATGAAACTTAAATAAATCTCTTTAATAAATATATTGTTATCATCAGTGTTAAAATTTATTAAAACTACACACACATATATATATATATATATATATATATATATATATATAATTCAAATTTTAATATGTTAAAGAGACATCCCAGACAAACAAAAAGTATCTGAAATCACGTTATAAGACGTTTTTTTGCGTCTAAAAGACAACTTAAAGACATCTTGTGTCACAATTTTAGATTTTGTATTGTTTGGAATCTCTTATAGATCTCTTAGACATCTCTAAATGCAATCTTCTAATACAAATTTAATATCAGTATTTATAGAAAAGTATCATTCATTAATTTTAATAGATTTTAACATAAATGAATAAATGTATAATAATAATAAATGTACGATTGATAATATATTTAATAATAATGATAAATTAAAAATCCCCAATAAGAACCAATGCGAATATTGACAGATAAATCTATTAAAGTTTTTGAATAAACTAATATAATTCGCAATATGCTAATTAGCATAATTTGAATATACATAAATTACATAAATGTATACATTACCTAATTATACATATATAATCATTTTTTTTTAATTTAATGGGACTATTCTGAATGGTTTCTCCATTTTTCAGACTTTCTTGCAGATAATATGTAAAAACGGTTATTCGGCTATAAATTTTACCCTGATTTGCACCCTTTTCATATGAAGTAATCTTTCTGTCTTACGATTCTTACGTATAGTTTATTTATAAATTATGTCTCAATATAATAATTTCAGTAATATAATAATTTCAATATCAACATAATAATTTATATTGATGATGAAATTATTATATCTTATTATTATAATATAATTTATTTGCTACTTAATATATTAAATAAATATTATGACTAGTATATATTTTATATTAATTATAATTTTAATGATGTTATCAGACATTCCAAATAAAAGGATTTTTATCTGAAACATCGATACATAATAAAACAAAGAATAATGAACCTCGATATTTTCTTCAACACATAATAATATCTTAATCTCTTTTCATAAACGACGATACATATTACATCTACTATTTAGTGGTGTAATTTAAGATGTATGTGTGCATATGTATTAACGGATTGTATTAACTAATACTGGACATAATTATGCATGTAACGTTAAAATACAAACTGAAATGATAAGGTATATAATTTCTATAAAATGATTAAAGTATTGTTGATCGAAATACAGTGGGTAACATTTTTTTATTATAAAAATTTGGTAAAAAAATGACAATCAAAAAAAGTTTCTAAAGAATTTGAAAGAATTTATATGAATCAAGTATATTAAAACAAACATTTTTTTCTTATTTTTGATCCGTAAAGAAAGAAAATTATCCTGTATCAATTTTATGGAAATTTCTGTCAAATTGGTTAAATTTTGAATATATTGTAATTCTCATCATTCTGGACAATTGTCTTTATGGGACCAATCTCTTTCTATAGCTAGTTTTTGTGTTACAAGTTCTGGAAGGTTCAGATTCAAGCCATTCTTTAAAAATTGAGTTTTCATATATTATTAATAGCAAAAAAAGTACATTGCAGATGACATAAATACCTACCCAGCAAACGAGAATGGATTAAAATGGATTGAAATTTTTTTCTATTTGAATGCGTATTTTAAATAGGGAATACTTTTTTTGGATTTAATTGAATTCAATTGGATTCAATTAGATTCAATTGGATGCAATTGGATTGAAAAACTGCATTTCAAAATTTTGAATTGAACAGTATTCACAATGAACAGAAAAAGCTAATATTATTTTTAGATTGAAAGGCATAGAAATATATGCTAAGAAAAATTAGAAAGAAAATAGAGATAAGAAAAAATAATAAAGTAAATACAACAATATAAAAGATGTTTATAAATAGTGTTGATATCCTTATTAACTCGATATATTCTATCAGAGAATCACTCTCGAAAAGACTCCTATATATATATTAGGTGTTGGAATTAATTCGTAGCGTTTTACAAGTGATGGGAAGTACTTTCATTAATGTATTTTTTAATGCTCATGTGAAATAAATAACATTCTTTCATTAAAAAACGCTACGAATTAATTCCAACACCTAATATATATATATATATATATATATATAGATCGCAACATTGCGAGACTCATTCTTACAAAATTCAGTCATTTATAAATTAAATCATTCAGTTTGAGTATTCGATTCATATTGTTTCAAATCAGTTCTTTCAATCATTCAAGTTAAGACCGTAGTGCGTGATTAAAATCACATGTGAGATCCAGATGGAAGATCAGAGCGCCAATATCCAAAAGACCTGCGTTCAGATATCAGCAAACAGTAAATCTCTTGTTCATTTTATTATTTGTTGCGAGAATTAAATTAACCCATTCTATCATTCGTACTGTATTTAAATTTTGCTCTAACTTTGGGGCAAATTTCTTATTGGTTCTTCTATATTTAGTTGCCATTGTGCAATGGCACGCCTGGTGTTCGTATTGAATGCATTCAGAGTGCGCAGTCTAGTAAAAGTCCGTGGAGATTCTCGTCATACCTGCTGAGTGCTGATCCTTAGTTAGTAATTATGATTTAGTTGTAGAAGAAGAGAAATAATTATAATTACAAGAACGTGATATTTATTTAACATGTCGATCGATCATAGTGGCAAAGGTTATACTCCTCTTCCACAGAGTTTAAGCAATACTGATACCGAAGATGAGGAAGAACGTTTAACTCAACCTAATGATATTCCTTACAAAGCTGACAACACTACGACAGCGGTAAAAGAATACATTTTATATGATTTTAATTAATATATATAATATGTATTATAGAAATGCGCATGTCAATCATTATAGTTGTATCTCTTTATTATAACACTGTTTCACTTTTTCATAAAAAAATTTGGGTAGTTATACAATCTAGTCTTCTCAAGTAACTCAAAAATAAATAAAATTAGGCTTAGTCGACGCGTTTTTGCCCGAAACAAAAGAATTTTGGCAGAAAAAAAGTGTCACTCTGCTTCGCGAATCGAGATATTAATCGTTGAAGTTAACGATTATTCAGGTTAGGGAATCTGTCAGCGAGAACATAAGTGAGGTTAGAACAAATATAAGTGAGGTTAGAACAAATATTTTCTGCTTTACACAAGTTCTCTGTTTTCAAATCAAAACTAATTATTTTCTTATATAATTTTTGTTTTTATAGAATTTATTTTTTAAAGCAGAGAATTCGTGTTTTAAAAGCAGATAAATACCTAAAGCATAAACATGAAAATTGCAACGTATGTCAGTGTTGCGTGGCTGTGATACATTTTCTAACCTATCTCTAACAACTGCGCTGATTCTCATTAGTCCTGATTTAATTTAGTTTTGATTATATTTTCAAGATTGCGAGTCTTTTTTAATTATTGTTTAAATAGATGATACGATCAATATTTACAAATATATTGTATTCAAATTTGTATTTAATATCTTATTCTTTTTTTATTTAGGAATTACATTCAAATCATGAAAATGGTACATTTCATCCACTGGATGAAACGCAAACTCTAGAAAATAATACGAGAAACAGACAAAACATAATCAAATATTATCGAGATGATATACCAATAATGGTAATTGAAGGAAGTGAGCAATATGATGTTTGGAAAAGAAGAGATATATCGCCAATGAGGCGTTTCTGTTTATTTATGTCCATATTATTATGCATTATTACGATAATTATTTTTTTATATGTATTACCTTGTGATAGTTCAATGATTTGTTCACCAATTATTGAACCACATTCTTCTATATCGTGGGATAAAACATTGCAAGATGTAGGTGAGTGTATTATTGTAAGCTACATATTGTATTATAATTTTATTTCTATTTGCATTAGATATTTATAATAGTTATTTAATTAAATATAAAACTATTTTTTATGAGATAGTATATAGGACAAGTTAAAAGTCAGTAAGGAATCTTAATTTTGCCTGTAATAATCAAGGTGATAAAAATTAAAATTTATTTATTGATACACACAGGGGCTCATATACTTATTTATTCGCTCATCTATGCAATTTTAATGTATTAATTTTTAAAATCTTTCTGTTAAATATAGAAATATATGGGCCTATTACTCTAATACCTGGATCTCCGTACAATCTAATATTTCTTCTTCATGGTGAACAATATAAAAGAAATGATACAAGCGATGGAGTGACTCATCAGCGACAGATACCTCCAGAAGGAGGAGGAGTTATATCTATGCAAGGAAATAATGGATTACCATTATGGCTGGTTCCATTAAAACGATTGCCTACTATTATAGATTGTACTAGTATTGATATTGATCAATCTGGAAAACCAGACTGCATTGTTGCTGGTGAACGAGGCCTACTCATTAGCATAGAACCGATCGCTGGAACAATTCATTGGAGTGCTACAGCTCGCACAGTCCCTAAATTACCAGTTATTATACCAGACATTGATGCTGATAATATTGCAGATTTATTAAGTATAGCGGTAGATAATGCAAACATATCATCTCTTGTTCTTTTATCTGGCAAGACTGGTCAATTATTGGAACGTTATTCACTTAATAATTGCGTTCCCATTGATATATATAATCTTGTTCTTAATGGCAATATATCCTATCATTGTTATGATGACAATGCAAAATGTATGTTATTTAAATATCTCTTTATGTTTCAGATCTTTTTATGTTTTTTTTATTTATATTATTAAGAAATATTTACTTGTTACAGATGTTACAAGATTTATGTCTTTAAAAGAATTATTCCATAATTTAAAAACACAAGTACATAAGAAATTTGCAGAATCTGTGGTAATGCCACGATTATTCAAAATTATAAAACCATATGAAAATGAATATAGTTGGAGGCCTACTCCTTATCATCATTTGACTATAGAAAACGAAGGAGTATGTCCAGGACAATTTTGCCGTACCAGTATAAATCTAACTTTGCAGAGATTAACAAACGAACCAATAATTCTGTGGGATCATGTGAGTTCGAATACATTTGCATCGAAACCAGTGTTTTTTGTGACTTTGAATAAACTTTATACTTCTGGATTTGCCATTAAATTTTGGCAGTGGATGGATTTACCGTTAGAACATACAGAGAAAACAACTATAACAGAACAAACACTTGTAGAAAGAGTTCTTATAGTTTTTGTGAATTATACTGATATTCAAGCTATTAATGCTAGTCAATGTGACGTAATACAATTGTGTCATAAACTTGACTGTCAACCAAATTTAAATTCGCGAAAATATTTTACTTCTATTGAAGCAAAGTACATCAATAACAATGAATTTCCAGAACTGATAAGTTATTGGTCTTCATACAACTCGAACTCAATAAAAGCATTAATATCAAAAATACAAGTAATAAAAATGGATTCCATAATATCTAATTTGATACATGGAAATGTTTAGTTTTATCGTAAAATTGTAAAATCATATTTTGTATTCAACATATGATTATACTTGCATTCTGTTACTTAATGATGATTTGATCGTCAATCATCTCAGATAAAATATCTTTTTTATAAATGAATTTTTGTGAATTGCTTCCTTAATTATTTTATAATACAACAATTTTTTAAATTTTTTTTATATTACATCAATGAATTATTTCCATATATTTTATTATTTATTAATTCACATTAACTATTCATTTCTCTGTTTCTTGAATAGTGCCTTGAATTAAGCCATTACTATAAAAAATTTTGTATTTTAAACAAATAGATTTTTTGGAAATTCAAGAAACCTTTTATTAAAAAATATCAATAATTAAATAATTTTTTAACAATATTAGTAATTAAATAATTTTTATCTTATAAAATTTAAATCGAGCATAAATAATTATTGATATAAAACACTCTGTATGTTTTACATGTTATTATGAATTATGTTGTTAATTTTCAATTTTTAATTGATCTAAAGTCTAGTCATAATATATTATCTTAATTCTCTGACCTTTAAATTCAGTATTATTGACTAACAACATATAAGTTAATTATTTAATATTTCAAAACGTACTGATTGAATTTACGAGAAATCTGTTACAAACTGGAACATTTAATTAAAACGATTATGTATGCATGATATTTGTATATATCTTTAATATATCTAATGTAGTATAATGTATTAAATGAATTATGCTAGTAAGTTATAATTATCAATTTAGTATATAGTTATGAATTTAGATAGAGCTTCTATTTGCTTATTGCAACTATATATTACATTATACAGATTGCGTTACACAGGGTATTTGTACAACGCTTAAGAGTAGATTCTTGAGATCATTTTGAGACTAAAACTTTAATACTTTAATACCAAAATGTCGAGGCTATAATAGTTTTTAAATTATAAATATTTAATATGTTAGTGAATATTTTACGTATACCACACCTGAACACGCGAACTTTCAAGTAATAGCCCCATACAATTTGTTTTCGTAACATTGTAAAGGAGTCTTCAAGATAAATTCAATACACTATCAAGAGTGTGACTTTTGTTGATGTTTTCTTAATTTTATGTACATAAACGCATAATATATATCATAAATATTCGTTAATAAAGACAGACTATATAACTTATGTGAACAAATTTCATTGATTTTTAACTTAATTACGTAAACAAATGTTTAAATCGCTCGCCTCCTTTTGCGACACAAAGTTCTGCTCTTTTTAACAAATTATTATACTACATCGATTCAAAGTTGCTTGCAATTATTTTTTCTCTTAAAGATCTTAAATACTATTAGTACTTGATACATTCCGAGTGACGATTAAATGTAACTTTTTCCGCCTATAATGAAAAAAGCGAAAAAAATTTGTTTAATGTTCAGAGTCATGATCTTGATATCATGATCAAGATTTTTGGAGATTGTTTTTCTTATTTTTATTCTAAGTGTAAAAATAAAAATGAGAAGAACAACCTCTAATGGTCTTGACTTTGATATATGATGTCAAGATTGTAATCTTAAACATTTAAAAGTTTTAATTATCAATTGGATATCTTAGATAACACTAATGCCGATGGTAATGTAACTTTCAAGTCTTATAACTGAAAAGTACTTAAAAATTTTTTATTACAATGTTTTGAAAAGCTCATGAGATAAACTACAATATACAATGAAAAATAAAAGTTTTTACTTTAAAAAATCGTGATCTTGTCTTTAAAAAAACCTGACGTTAATCACTCAAGGATCAAGTTGGTAAGATCAATAAATAGATCTTTTTAAATCCTACAACTTTGTTTGAAACATTTTTTTCAAAAATAATTGTTTTCGAAATATTCGACTGTATTCAGACTTTTAATCCATTCTGTATATGTACACACACACGTGCGCACGCACACACATTTTTATTAGTAAATAATATTACTTGTACATATTTACATTATACACAAATGTACAAATTGAGTTTTTTATTTATCATAAAAGGTTATTTATGAAAATGTTAAAAGTAATTTTCCATAGTAATAAACAAGATTATGATACACTGCATATGATCTTATAAATATAGCTTATCAATAACAATATTATTACTAATTAAATTATGCAATATTAAAATATTGCTATTATAATGCGTACGCACATGCAATATATTTTCGCATACGCTATGTACACATGCATACAAGTATACTCACAAAATTATTATCTTTATTAATAATATAAGCGATTAAAAAAATATATTAGTTATTTTATACATAATAGACTTTTAAATTGCTTTAAGAATCTCAATGAATTATTAAAATGTATTTAACAAGGATAATACTAATATTTTTACATGATTTTCCCGAAATATATAAAATATTTTTGAAACAGACAAATCTCAAATAGATGATGTTAGATAACATTTAATTCAGTCTTCCGTATCATATTCGATTTGATTTGTAAAATATATTTCACCTTTAATATATAGCTTAGAAAAAAAATAGTTCTACAATTTCGATATAATTATATAAATATATTTAATATATTGTGGATATGAGATGAACGAGATTATTTTAGAATACTAACTTTCTATTACATTAAATTCTATCTCTATATTAATAATCTGTCGATATAAAGGAAATTGTTTTCTTTGGTTGCTTAAAAAGATAAATTTGGTTTTTGTTATTGGCCTGTGTTTTGACTACTTTTGTTACGACTGCGTAGCAATGATGTATCCGAAAGAGAGTAAGTTCCAGGTTCAAATACTGGTGGATATTCTAAACCAGGATAATCAGGTGGTGGAGATGTTGGTGGCGGTATGTATGGTAATACTGCAGGTACCAAGTTCTTTCTAGAATTTAGAAAGCCTTTATAGTTGGATGAATATCCACTGTCGTACTGAAACAAAATTAAATTATTTGGTGAATATTTTTTACTATTAATTATTGTTAATATAAACTTAAAATATTAAAGAATTATTTTTAAAAAAAGATAAAGAGTAATATAATTTCTTACGTTCAACTAAATTTTGTCATATTCTTTTTCAATATATTTTCTGTATTTCATATTATTTCATTTTTTTTGCGTTGCTCTCATTACTTTCAATTAATCATGTAAGTCGTTTATGCATTAAATAAAAAAGTAGATTTAATTATACGTACTTTTGACTTAATAGAAGATGTTATTGCATCCGGATCACTGACCGAATTGGCCGAACACAAGGTTTGAATAAACATCTGGGAAGGATTGTTGTTGTTGAAAGAACTGTGAGACTGATTGATCTCATCGTCAGAGTTTGGACTACCGGAACAAGTAGATAATGGATGCTGCGATTGATTAGAGCAATGCTTATCCCGAAATAGCGCTTTATACAATCGTGGCGAACTAGTTTCTAGAATTCAAAATAATTTGTTGCTAAAACTCATTACATATATTATATTCAATAAGTTAATAACTATTTAAAAACTATAGAAGTTACCTGATACGGTTTTCTGGATATTTTTAGGAAGCTCCAAGGTACAAGGTTTTTGCTGTTTCGTACCGAATAAAACTTTCAGGCGACTCGCTTTCTGTACATGATCGTTCTTATCTAAATGCATCTCAAATGTAGCACGCATTTCTTCCTGCTCAAAAGGTGATGTCGGTATTGGTGGTGGTTGATACTGTGCAACATTCTTCAGACGGTTTTTATCACAATTTGAGCTTTTCTTGTCGTTATATTTCAGTGAGTCTAGCCAGTGTTTGTCGGAAGAACTATTATCATAACGATTAGCAAAATTAAAACTCCTCTTCCGATTAATCGACGCATCTTTTTTTATGCATTGCTGAGTCTCAGACGATGTATGACTTGCGAGGTCATTACTAGATCCAGAATGTCCTATATAAAGTAAAAATAGATTTAATTAAAGAAAATCTCATAACGTTTAATTAATAAGACTATTCAGATACTAATTCCATCAAGATATTAAGATTAATGTCATTTTTAATAAGTTTTTGTATAATAAATAAATTAAATCCTTTATCATACCAATATTTCTCGGTGAAAAACCATGCATTTTGTTGTTTTCACAATTGGGAGATTGTCTATACTTGTTAAGTTCGTAGTCTACACTCTGATTTGGAGAATTCTGCTTGTTTGGATTTATTATGTTTTCCCAATGAAATAAATCATCATGTCTCGGTTTTTGAATATTCACAATTTCCTGCACTCTTCTCTTCTGCGCATAACTTGATGAATCCCATACCTTTTTCATTCCAGTTGTCATGCATTTGCCGTGAGATTTATCATGTATATAATTCGCTTCGCTTTCAGATCGAGTAGTAACAAAATTATCCTTGATGAATTGGCAAGGCGCGTGTACATGTGCATTCTTGTTCTTCGAGTGAACATACATGATATTGTTATTTGGCATTTCATCGCTGGTCTTGCCATAAATATTGCTAATATTATTCAAAGATGTGTCATTTAATTGTCTAATTTCCTCGTTATATGTCATCCTGTCATTCAAGTTTCTATGCTGTACATGAACGTGATCATTGAGCAAAGGCGTCGCACGCGTAGACATCGATTTGTTTATCATAGTACGTCGTTGTTCATCTTGTTGTGATGTCACGAATTCTTCTTGCAGGTTTTCTGATTTTCTACCAACAGATTACATATGTTAATGTTGTTAAAATAGATATTAAATTTATAAGGAATATTTTTGCGATACAGAAAATGTATAAGATAAAAATTACCTGTCTGTAGCATGCCGATAATCATTCATGTCTGAGTTCGACATATCTGTAGTATTTTGAGAAGTGGTCAAGCCATAGAATGTACTACCAGCAATTGTCATTTGTAAATCGGGAGAATTTGAATTACAATCCTCTTTCCTGTGAAACATTCGAAAACATTTTCTGCACATCTCTTTATTGTTAGTTTTAGAAAATTAAAAGGATCCTATTAATTATAAAAAAAGATAACTTTGATCAAATTTGTTGTTGGTCGCAGATAGCACAGAGATGATGATAAATTGCCTTCAAGTTGTCATCGTTAGAATTCCATTGAGTTCAATGTAACAGACATAATGCATTGTCTTACTTTGTCATGAATTTGACGAAATTAGTTGTTACAACAATTTTCGACAACGTGTCAGCAAACTCATTATATTTGGCTATCTGAATTATAATTATAAAAAAAAGATAACACTATTACTTCATTTCTGCTGACGACCTACCATTTTATTTTTAGACAATTTTACGACGCACAACTACTATTTAACTATGCACTTCTATTTGACAGCAGTTTATTAATTTTTACTAATGTAATGTTATAATTAACTTGACACATATAATTACTGTTTAACAGTTATACTGAGGACTCGAAACAAAGGATTTTTAGACAATAAATTTGATGTACACACACGTTCATCTAATGTCGACTCATATTTGCATTTTTATTTGATTTAATTCGTTAGAGCTTAAACCATTTTGTCTCATAGGATATATTAAGATTTAGAAAAATATGTTAAAAATGTTTGTGCAACCATTTATATATGGTAAGTATATCAATTTAAAATATTCTATATTTACTTGTTTGGTGTCGATGTAGGAAGTACTCGTCTATAACTTCTAAATTGAGCCGTTGGAACAGGCATATTCTGATTTCTGGCACTAAGAAATTTCAAATATTTTCGATCCAAGCTCGCACCACCGGTTTCGTGATCCTTAAACGATCCAGTGTCTTTTCGTGCAGACTTTTTCAGAGAACCAAACAATTTTTCCGGATTTGCTTTGTCAGATTGAGGTGTACATTTCAATTTATTCTTATGACTTTCGCTATCGCTCTCATCGGTTTCGCTAAAAAGCTCAACGCTTTGGTCTTGAGTGTCCGTTCCTAAAGTGCCTTTATTAACTGCGTCCAGCCACATAATCAAATTGTCTTCGGAATCAGCAGCAAAATAAAACACTGTTCCTGTGTGGTATACTTTGAAGGAATACTTTCTTGATTTTATTTCGGTAGCCGGGGATACGGTAAAACCCGTTAATACAATCAAGCAGTCAGCTTTTACACTGTCCTGTAGTTTAAATCTAATTGCAAAAATATAAATTTGTATATTTAATCAGTTGTATGTATATGATTTATTTATCATATGTTTTATACAATTTTACCTGTACAACGATGAACACTTTAATACAAACCAGGCTTTTGCCCACGCGCCACCTGCTCCTCTACTACGATATGTCAACCATCCTTCTAAATCATTAGTACCAACATCTCTTACGGATACATTCCTCCTCTCTAACAAGAATAATATATTTTCTTTGTATTATAAGATTCAATTTAAGAATATATATATATATATATATATATATATATATATATATATATATATGTTTTTGAATATAAATTGTAGAAAACCTAATTTTTTAATACTGTTATCAGAACAAATATCTTAAATAAGAAAAAAATTAGTAATCAATTGTACTTACTTGCTAATAACATATTTCGTTTTCTACTGCTTCTTGGACTATTATTAGACTTATTTAAACTACTATGCAAGCCGATACTTTTAGCTACCATCATAGCTTTATTAACAACACTTTTTTCAATACTTTTATCCTTTTCTGATAATCTTGGTTTTAAATCTGATGTTTGTTTTGAGTATGTTATACCATCAGGACAATCGGCATTGTGAGAGTGATCAAACCTATAACAGTCTGTTATGGATTGATCCGAGCAAACGAATTTTTCAACAAATGTTTCATACTTTTCAAAAGGACATTTTTCTTCTCTTGATTGTTTGTCGTTATTTTCATTATACAACGAAGCAGCAGATAAGTTTAAACGATCAAATTTTTGATCGCTTAAACTTACAGTTCGTGATTCGCCAATAAAGTCCATTGAATTTTCTGTGTAATTAAGCACATCTGAGGAATCCTTTTTATCTTGACAATCCGAATTGCTCCTAATATGATTAACACATAAACTTAAATCTACTTTTTTAAATTCTCGTTTAATGCCGAGTCTCTCTGGAACTTGAGGTTTTTGCAAATCCTCTAAAGTTTGTGGAACATTGTTTAATTTCAAATCAGTTATTGCTTGGTTCGTGTAATATTTACGAGGCGGCGGTTCTGGGGGTGTTATGTGAGATTTATTCTCAAGTTTTCGAATAGACTGAATCTTTGGTAACTCTATAAAGCGGCAAGACTGTATCGTGACCTGTGCCGGAGGCAAATCTGCAGACTTCGCTTCTTTAGTTTGTTGCTTTATGTTAATCTTCGAAACGTTATGAATAACATTCACTGAATCATCTTCGATAGACTTAGTATTATTATTTAGTGATACCATTGTACCGATATTATTCTCTCTTAATAGCACTGAGGAAAATTTTTTTTCAAGCAATTCTGTATAAGTACAATCAACCGTTTCTAAAATTTTATCACATTTTGGCAACGTTTGGTTTCTTTCGATGCTATTGTTGTTGCTAATAATACTAATGTTACTACTAGTACTAGCACTATTATTAGTATTATTGCTGCTGCTACTATAATTACTACTACTACTATTATTACTGCTACTATTACTACTACTACTACTACTACTACTATCACTATTGCCACCACCAATATTATCATTACTATTACCACTACTGCTATCATTACTGTCACTACTATTATTACTATTATTGTTACTATTATTATTATTATTATTACTACATTTATTTTTACTGTTGGATATTTCTGAGGTACCACAATCAGCATTCTCGTGATACTCGCATGCCGAATGTTTGACATAAACAGTTTTGGGGTTTTTGTTTACAACAATTTCGCATTCAGTATTTAATTTTTTGACATCGTATTTCTTATTGTTTACGTCCAGTATATCATATTCAAGATTTTGATTTTTCTCCTCCGTGCTATTTTCAAGATTTACATCATTTATTGAAATATATTCATTATCTTTATATAGATCTGTTCTTTTAGGCACTCCAAAGGCACTTATCTGTTCTTCTGTATTCTCATACGCGATTTGTTTCTCGATGTCACTAATTTTTCGAGCGACATTACCATCGTATCTTATAGCAGATGGCTCTTTATGTTTGCTGCTTGCATCCTTCAACTTTTTATTATCAACGTTTTCAACAACAGTACTAATATTAGTTTTTGTTAAATTATTATTTGGTTTATTGATTAAGCAATGATCAAATAAGTCTAATTTCTCAATGTGTGATAAATCATATACAGAGGTAGTATAGTCTTTATCTAATTTATCACGCTTTTCAATGTGTCGCAAGCCGATTTCTTTATTATTCCGCTTATTTTCATTAATACTACATGTATCACTAATAGAATTATTACATTCACCTAAAGGCACAGTCGTATCATTTAAATTATTGCTATCAATGACATTATCTCTGAATGCTTGCAAATGTTCTATATTAATATCTTTATTTACAATATTTACACCAACATCACAGTTTTGCATAGGAGTAATCTTTTCTTTCGTATTAATTGGATGCGTGCTTTTAACATCAGTCAATTTTTCCTCAAATTGCACTTTTTTATTCGTTTGCTCATTAGTATTGTTCTTCTTTTTCGCCGATTCTAATCCTAAACACGTTTGAGGCCGTATATTTACCATTGGTACATTATCCAAACCATGGGCGCAAGATGCTGCTTTATCACGCAATTGAACAGCCGCATTGTGCTCTAATTTCAACTCCTTCCAAAATCGTTCGAGATTAATACCATGTTTGGATGTAGGACTGGCACCGGTTATTGTGGCTCGCCTTTGGACTAAGTTTCTCCGTTTAGCGTAAAGTGGCGTTTCTGCTTCGCTATCAGAATCACTACTATCTGTAGTCATTGTATCCAACATTTTAACTGCATCTAAAATGCTCGTTGGCTCTGCACCGGATTTCTTTGGTATATGTCTACATAACAAAAGACATTTTTGTTACATATGAAAATAAAAATTTTGTAATTAATTTTAAAATAGAAAATGTAATATATTAAAGAGTAGAGTGTGTATTATGCATCGTCTACAATACACGGAGTAAGAAGCAAGAAATTGATCACAATCATAGTCGATTATTCTTTTGACATTCGACTGTGATTGGTCAATTTCTTACTCTTATTTTTTACTCCTGTATTGTAGACGACGCATTAAGAATGGGTGATATTTTAAATATTTTTGAACTTTTTTTCTCGATATTTTGTCTTTTGATATTGACTATGGATATTTTAACTTTCGATATTTGAATAAGAATATCGAACTTCCGATACGGCGTGCTGTAAGCATAAACTTCTGTTTTATGCTTACGGTACTTGTAAGCATCATTTGTTATTTAATATTTGATAGACAACAAAGATGAATTTATGCTTAAGCAGCGTGTAAACGTGAATACGGAATGCCCCATGGTTCGTTAATTATGTATAAGCGCGTGTTAGTTTAGTATGAATTAAGATTGGATTGAAACTTTTATTATTTATCATAGGTATTCATTATTGTAAGAACGTATAAGATTAAAATCATAAAGTAAATAAAATAAAAATAAAATGTATAAATGTATATACAATATAATATATGTATACATATAGTTTTTTTCATCAATGGTACTATATATGTAATATCTATAATATACTGGTTATAATAAAAATAACATAATTTTTTTTTAAATTCTGATCAGAATAGTTTAAAAGATCGATGAAATAACATCAAAATAATTTTCAATCATTATTTTTACAAAAAAATCAATTTTTTGCGCATCGATACATGATCAATAAGCATATTGATGCGTGTATCTAAAAATAAAAATATCGGATCCATATCGATATCAGCAAAATTGCATATTATCAAATCGATATTTTGATGTATCAGTATTTCTGTTCACGATACATTGTGATACGAAATATCACAAGATTTTTTTCTGTATCACCCATCTTTTGTGTGTATGTGTATGTGTGAGCGAGCTTGCGCGCATACATTTATGTGGTAGATGTCCTAACATTTGCGACTTAAAATATTATAGCAAGAAAGTTTTTAAAAAATTAAGTAAAAAAAAGTTAGTGTATATTTTTATTTTAAGTAACAATTTCTGAGAGAATAAGAGTTTAAATATAATTAGTTACAATCTATGTTTACTTTTCAATTTGGCACAATAGTTTTTCTTCTTTACACCAATTGATTCATCTCTTTATTCTGTGTATAAAAGTATTAAGATTTATCAAAAAATAAATAGTTTATGAAATATTTCATATTTCATGTCAAAATGTGTTAGAATAAAATAGACAGGTGATCATATTATGAAAGCCATAGTTCGAAAAACGTGATTTTTGAATGTGTGTAGAAATAAAATCAGTATATTAAGGTTTGTATACATAATAATTTTTAATGGACAGTTTTGCTGGACTAAAACGCATTAAAAAGATAATCTTAGTTTTTGTGCACAATTATTAGGGATGCACCAGATATCCAGGAAACACTCGGTATCTGGTACTTTTTTACTGTCCGGCCAGATAGTCGGATATCAGTAGTACCCGGCAATATATCCGGTTGAAATTTGATATTGATCGTCTGCGTCATTAATGTAGAAATTTATTCTTTTCAGCAGAATTTCTTGTACAGTTCATCTCTCTTTCCTCTTTTTCTGTTCACGTTGGAAAGACAAAAAAAAATTAATATCGCTACTTTTCTCTTGCTGTTTTTTTTGAAAGCCATTTTCCAGATATCCGATAGGATATTCGGGAAAACATCCGGCCGAATAATTGCTCTACCAGATATTGAATATTCGAAAAAAATGTGACGCCGGATATCCGGTATCCGATAATCGTGCCCAAACTTCCGCACCCTAATCATTACAAATTATTAGTACCTAGAGAACAGTATAAAAGTTATTTTTAAAAAATGTTAAATCTTAATTTGAAAAATGAATATTTCAATAATATATCAAAGAAAAAAAGTTTTATATAGGAACTTATAGAGTTATTTTCATCTGTATATTCTTGAGAAATTGCTCACCTTTTCCGGAATACTTTGTATATACGCACATGTTATCAGATAAGAAAGAATATTAGCAGGACCACAAATAATAAAGGTGCATATAGAAAGGTAACTTACCTAGGTGATGGCATTGCAAAGTCAGGTATTGTTAATAATTCTGGTCTAGGCGATGGAAGACTACGTCCTTGTGTTGTATAAGAAGTATTTCTGTTACATGGAAGTTTATATGGTTTTATGTAAATTTTGCCATAAACTTTAGCATGTCTTGGCCTACGTTTTATAGTCAAAAGCATTTCTGCTGGACTTTCACGAAATAATTCAAGCAAATTTTTTCTCTCCCAACCAACTACCGTTTGATAATTCACCTAGTACAGAGATTTAGATACATTTTAGAATTATATAATTTGTCAAAATTTATAATATATAAGAAGTACATAAATATAAGACATTACTTGAACTATCTGATCACCTTCCATCATTTTGCCAGATTGATGTGCGGCAGATCCAAGTTTAATTTCAGTTATTTGATGTACTCCATGAAAAGATGGTAAAATATAAAAACCCTAAAAGAAATAATATTCTAATAATTAAACAAATTATACTTGTATATAGTATAATATATGCATTTGTAAAAATTATATAATTAAAAAAATATTCTGATTACATATAAAGAAAATGTTATCAGGAAGCAGCAATCATATTGATTTAAAAAAATGGTGTTTTTTAAATTATTAGACAATATATAACAATATATATCCTCTAAGAAGGTAAAGATATAATTACTTATTTTTAGAAATTTAGATTATAATTCACAAATGCAAATGTTATTAAAAGTGTTTATTAAATGTTATTTTTTAACAATTATATTATTATTAAGAATGCATTTCAATATTAAAAATGTATAGTTTACGTCAAACATATACCACAGATTATCAGTATTAGTGACTATCGAAGCAGCCTAAAATATAAAGCTTAAAACATTTTGTATTAATAATATTTAAATTTCTATTTAAATAAAATATTTCTATCCAATCAAAAGTAATGCAATCTATTGAATAAGATATAAAAATAATAAAGAATTAAAATAACGGTTATTAATATAAATAATAATTATTCCTTTCATTCAAATTCATTATCGTTACTGCAAAAATTACGTTACCGGTATTGTTACAAACAGAAAAAATAATGGTAATGGTAAACAGCGTTATAAATAACGCGTTAGGCATAAAATACAATTGAAAATCACAGGCATCCCTGATAAAATTAAATCAACATGACATATAATTAATATTTTTCGTATAATATTCTGAGAATTGAACATGAGATAATTGAAAAATTGTTAGATTATAAAAAAACGTACTAAATCATCGCTGGATTTCTTTTTTAATGTTGCTAAATCTAAACTTGCAGGCTGTAATATCATAGGATCAACAATATCTTGAATAATATAATCTGCTAACGTTGCTAGTTGACTACAAGTTGTTCGAATTTCTTGGACTGGCTTTTCAGCAAATCTATCTCTTTGTGCACATGTAGCCATCTCTATTGATATTTTCATCAATTCAACTTTTTTAGCATGATATTCTATGTGTCCATTAAATGGAGAATAATCCATCCATCTCACCAAAGGTTTGACCACCATCATAATGGACGCTACATCTGACAATGTTTGAGTGCTAACTGACTCTGAATTTTTTTGCCGACATAATTCCTTGTGTAAGCTGTGTGCTTGGCTCGATAGTCGCAATGCCAGCAACTGCAGATTCTCTTTATCCAGTTCGTAATGAAAACTTCTAAGATATTCTACTGCATTAAGAATAATCTCCTGATGACCGAGCTTTATTACACCCAAACGTTCTAAATCTTGCGATTGTATATTTAATAATTGTTGCCCGTTGACATCATGATTTAGAAAACTATGAATATAGGGATGTATAGTATTATCCAAACCTATAACATAAAATAATGAACTCATGATAACATTCCTGCATACTTACAATAGTAATTATTTATGACATTATTTAATATTCAAATTGAAACGTCAGGTTCAAGCAGCATCTTACTTTGTTCTACGATTAGATTTAACCATAAATTCTTGTGGGATTTTAAAAGATACATAGTATTTATTGTGAAAAATATTACTTTGGTCGAGTAAGACAAACCTAATCTCTAGCATTCTGTGTAAGTGTATTAAGCTTTTAGACCACCAAGGACTCAGCAATATTCTTTGCAACAGTCAATGTATTATTGCTGATCTAAAGACTTAGAACGCTCGCATAAAATGTTAGAGATCCAGGTTTGTCTCCCAGCTGAGGTAATATTTTTCGCAATAAGTTCTTTACAGGATTTAAGATACATGTAATTAAATTTAAAGAAATTATTAATATTTTAGATAGATTGTGTTGAAAGTCTGCAATCCAAATTCATTTCAAGAATTCATATATATATTGATTTAACACCTAACTTTGATCGTCAAGTGGCATTTCTCATATTTAGGTGAATGTACATAGTTTTTAAATATAAATAAGATATTTTTGTTTTATATTGACAAATTTATTCATAAAATAATTTAAGTTTTATCATCATAAGAAATGGGATTTGATTAGCTCTACACAGTTACTTATTATTGACTTATTGTTGCCTTATGATATGCTATTCACTCATAATTTGCTTCTGACTTTTGATCTATTACTAACAGCTTATTGAAAGTTTATTAATGACTAGTTGTAGAAAGCCCTATAAGATCTGAGCAAATATATTGCCAATCTATTGCTTTACTACTAGCAATTTGTTTATTAATTAGTTATCGTCTTATTATATCAATAGAATATGCTACTTTTGATTGTATGCAGTTATACAATATTTCTGATAATTGGAAGTGTACATAAAATGATATATAAAAAAGATTATAAAGTGTAAAAATAGTGATAAGTTTTATCAAACATTTGTTACAGATTAACATCATACATTATATAATTATCATTAAAGAGTAAATTGTTAAAATACTAATCAATAATTAATTTTTTATAAGTTAAAATAAAAATTAATTATAAATTAACACGGTTAATAGAAATAAAGGAAGGCGTATGTACAAACAAAATGGAGAGAATGGAGCTTCATACGCAATACTGAATAGAATTCCGACATATTTTTATGACCCAATTTTCCCATGTCTAACTGGAGATGTACTGTCAGACTGATTAAATATTTTCGTCGTACCTTTCAACCACTCGCACACTTGATCGGCTTTCCATTCGGCTATATTTACATAAGCCATTGCAAAAGTATAAATTGATTCAAGCACCAACAAATTCCTACGGATCTGACACTTCGTCCGCGGCTGTTCCAATTTTTACTCGCTCTTATTACCCATCCGCTTTGATAGTCCACAAAAGTAGGTATATAAAAATAAGTTAATGGCGAGCAACACGAATGAACACGAATCAGTTCGGAAATGCGCTAACAAAACAGGTTGCGTTCAGAAATTCACCCGGATCCATCCAAAGATCCTAGTTTATATCGTGCACTTACTAGTAACTTTCTATTAAATTACAGTATTTTAATCAATATATTGTATTGTATTGTACAATATATTTCAGCAATGCATATACAATACATTGTATTGGATCATCTAAAAAGTATTCGCGGTACTTTGTCACTAGATATATGACTATCAACACACATCTAGTGACAAAAAACCGCGGATACTTTTTAGATGACCCAATATTTAAAGAATGATATACTAAATTGAAACAATATGCATAAAAATAATTAATTAAATGCACATACACGTTTAGCGCTAAAATTAAAATATTGTAATTGATGAAGGGGATAAATTAATCTCCATAATCCATTTTCCACCAATCAGCGCTCGATATCAAAGCGTTATTTGTCCATATGAGGATTCAACTTTAATCTACATTGATAGAAACGGGTATTAATGACTGCTATAAATAATTTTGGAGTAAATTGTGTGCGATTGGCTCAGTTTTATAAATTTATGTAGAGATCAGATGTTATCATTTGAAAGATAATTGTTGTCAATTACGTATAATTGTATAAATTTATATATTTGCTATATAAATATGAAATGCATTATGATTTGCTGTAATAAAGACAATTATTTTATCGTTTTTCGCGATTTGGATAGGTTAGGAGTAAAATAGGGTAACTGTTTATATATAAACACAAAAATGAATAAAAATATACTAATCAATGCATTTTTTTTGTGAAATAAACGATCTAGCAGAAAAGTGCTCTGCTTCGTGGAGATATTAATCGATAAATTCAACGATTATTGAGGTTAGGAAATGTGTTACATGCGTATTTGCCTTATATTTGCCTGATATTTGCTTTTATTTCTCTCTGTTTTATGCCCATTTTCACCAATATAGATTAACTAAAGATTAGAAAAAGACGAAAAGTAAGTTGAACCGAGATTAAAGTTAATCTACGTTGATTGAAATGGGCATGAATCACACAAATCCTCTGCTTTATAAATACGAATTCTCTGCTTTAAAAACAAATTCTTTGCTTTAGAAACACTAATTTTCTGCTTCTCTGAAAAATAAATTATTTTCTTACATAATTTTTTTTTAAAGCAAAGAATTTACGTTTTAAGCAGAGAATTTGTGTTTTTCAAATAGATACATAGCGAGAAAAATCTAAAATGCATGCGCATGAGCATGGAAGATGATTGCTCACATCGTAGTATTGGAATGACTGTGACGTACTTCCTAACCTCAACAATCGTCAACTTTAAAAATTGATATTTCGGTGTACAGAGCAGAGACATTTTTTTTCTGCCAAATTCATTAATTTCACGAAAAAAAAAACGTGTCGATTAGTATTTCTTTAAATCAATTTTTATGTTTGTGTATGCTAAATTAAACAAATACCTAAAATATTGTAGAAAACAAAACCAGAATAAGGCCAATCAACTTTGACGTCGACAGGAAAATAACTAGGCATTCTTACGAAGTACGAATGTTCAACGTGTCAGTCCAACGTGTACAAAAATTCCGGGAAAGGTATATTGCCTTCGATAAGGATTATTTTGCATGCTATTCAAAATTGCTAATTACCCTATTTTGTCCATTATCGTAATAATTATCGTAGCTTTTAACGGTTTTTCGCTAGATCTTTACAAGGATATGAATTTTTTAATTTATTTATTAAAACTTACACGGTTGATTGTCACTGTACAAATGTCAATATGTGTATATTATTGAATATAATGTGGATTATACAATTTTATTTTAATTGTTTTATCTTAATGTATATTACGAATCGAAAATAACGTTTTGTATTGTAAAACATTATGTCATATGTATATTGCGAATTATTCTTTATTGTCTCATTGATTTATTTTTTCTTCTGCAAATAAATCATATTGTTTTTTTATCACTTTTATTTACATTCTTAACAATTACCTTTATACCTTGATAGTAATTAATATTTCATACGTAAATTGTATTATACATTTTCTTTCTTTTCATGATTGTAGAATCAAAACTAATTGTTTCGTAAGAGAGAAGAAAAGTAATGAAATATATTTTTTTTTTTAATAGAAGGTTGAGACATTTTTTATAATTCTAGGAAAAATGTAGTTTGTGAAAAAATATCTCCAAGTTTTAAAAAAGTTCAAAAGACATTACCAACATGAACAAGACTTCGCAAAGTTAGTATATTATGAATATTTGTATAAATATTCTGAATATTTGTATAAATATTATGAATATTTATATAAATGTTATGCATTATATTCTTTGGCATACATATAAGCATCGAAGATATATGTTATAGGAACTGGGCAAACATTAAAGTTTGTGAGTTTAGTTACTCTCACAGTTCAAAATGCTATGGTTGGCCTTAGCATGCGATATTCACGTACCAGAGCAGGAGACATGTTTCTTTCTTCCACTGGTAAATATTATAAACTGTGTTACAGTCAATCTTAATATCTTCACATAATATAGAAAATCCTTATTTCATTCACAGATAACTATGTCATCTTTTTTTTTTAGCTGTTGTGATGGCTGAAGTAGTCAAATTGATTACCTGTCTTATATTAGTATATGTCGAAGAAGGAAACTTTGAGAAATTTTATAAAGCATTACATACGACAATCGTGAAGCAACCTATCGACACTTTGAAAGTTTGTGTGCCATCCCTTCTGTACATTATTCAAAATAATTTACTTTATGTTTCTGCATCTAATTTAGATGCAGCTACGCATCAGGTAAGACATATCACTAAATGTTTTGTCTACTTCTAAAAGATGTAGAAGAATAACAATTAATATGAATTAATAAATATTTATTAATATGAATAATCGATTGGTTATTTATATATGAAAAAGTCGTTAGCTGCACTTGAAATTTTTTTAAATGAAAAAATTTTTCTCATTCAAGCTAGCATAAGAAATTTCTATTTATTAAAATGCCCTTGAATGGTTTTGCAGTTGGAGGAAAGATTTAATTGATTTTGAAATTGAAGTGTCCATCATTTATTTTTTTTTTCATAACTGCAGAAATAGTTACTATTGAATTAAACAGAATTTTTAGCATTTTTTGATTTTAAAGCATTTTTATTATCATTTTAATATTAAAAAGAAGTGACACATTACAAAACACAACATTTAGATATTTATTGAAAAAAAATTTTTTTTTAATTTTTTTATTTTTCAAATTTAAATAAAAATAAAATATTGACCAAAAGAAATATTTATAAAAAAATTATAAAAAAAAATTAAAATTAAAATATGAATAAATCTAAGTTGGTTAAATAGTATTTAACTTTTTCTGCAACTTGACTTACTTTTTCTCTTGATTTTATAAGATTTGTAGCATTTTTAAAACGTTCAATTCATAACCAAGAAACAAAGGGATTCAGAGATTTCAAAATATTTTACATTTTTTTATTTGTGGATATAATTTCTTTTACATATCGGCACTCTTCTATATATGTGTGCATGTTGTGTGTAGAAATATAATATATTTATAATATATTTGAAATAAATATATTTTCAGGTCACGTATCAGTTGAAAATTTTGACGACAGCTTTCTTCGCAGTGACGATATTACGTAGATCTTTACACACTACCCAGTGGGGTGCTCTTGTACTCTTGGTTATTGGAGTGGTTCTGGTACAATTGGCACAAACTGTAAAAGCACAGTTACCTTCGGGTATTGAACAAAACCACTGGTTGGGTTTTTCTGCCGCTTTAAGCGCGTGTTTTCTCTCTGGCTTTGCCGGAATTTATTTCGAGAAGATTCTCAAGGGCTCCGACATTTCCGTGTGGATGCGAAACGTGCAATTGAGTGTGTTATCTATACCATTCGGCCTAAGCACATGTTTTTTACAAGACAGTAGTATTATACGCAAGCAGGGCTTCTTTTTCGGTTATGATTTGTTCATTTGCTATCTAGTGGTCCTACAAGCGGGTGGTGGACTGATTGTAGCTATGGTAGTCAAATACGCCGATAACATATTGAAAGGATTCGCTACGTCTTTAGCTATTATAATTTCTTGTATAGCTTCCGTTTATCTATTCGACTTTCACTTGTCGTTTCAGTTTACTTTGGGTGCATTCCTTGTCATCTGTTCGATTTTCCTTTATAGCCACCAACCGAAAACTGTATCCCTCGATAAACATACATCTGCTGAGAAAGTCTGATAATAGCGAAATATAAATATTTTTAACGAGGTAGTGCTCGACTTAAGTCTTAAATTTTTATTAGTAGTTAATATTGAATTGATACATGGACTTTTAAATACTTATCTACTTAAAGATAGAAATAATTTAAATGCAATAATTAAAATAATTGATGCATTTAAATAGAACAAAAAAGATTATATTTATAGACTTAGAAAATGCTATTTTTGAAAAAAAATGGTGCAATCAATCGTAAGCTTTTTGTTTTAAAAAAGGATGAGAGAATTATCACGTTGTATATGTATATGAAAGTCACGAGTGCAATCACGTTTTTATATCCGATTTTCATTCTGAATTATTTATGATAGTCAAGATGAAAAAATTAAGAATGGCAAACAAAACATATATAGAGATATTAAATGAAATTATTTACCT
This sequence comes from Acromyrmex echinatior, assembly GCF_024713525.1. NCBI lineage: Eukaryota > Metazoa > Arthropoda > Insecta > Hymenoptera > Formicidae > Acromyrmex > Acromyrmex echinatior. Next base: position 634,335 of record NC_141870.1, read on the forward strand.
TTGTGTTATGAATATAATAACATTATATACTCATATTTATTTTTATATAACTTCCATTTCAATTGAAATGTATTGATATAGGTCAGTAAGTTGTATTCACACTATGTACTTAATTTAAATAGACTTTAATAAATACAATTTTTACGAAAATTTTCTTATGTATACATAATAATATCGTTTTTTTTTTTTCTAGAAAATAAGCTTCCAACTTTTAAAATATTTGTCAAATCATGAAATAAAACTATATTTGTATGAAAATTAAGTTTAAACATGGTGCAAGTTTTACGTCATATTCTACAAAAGAAATTTATAATATTTCAATCTCTATAATTATTTCATGATATTTCATGATTACATAATTAGATCAAATTTTTTTTAATTAACTTGTCGCGGTTTATCAATTAAATTACATTAATGTACTTATATAGATTATTTATTTTTGTGTTGATACAAATCAGTTATAATTAACAGTTTCAGTTGTTTGTTTCAGTTATCTCGCGCAAAATTTTGGATTAAAAAATCTTTATATTGCGCGCGCATTTATAAATTTTATTTTCGCACGGTTGGCCAACCTACTATCGAGATTCAGCCGATATTTCATTGGACAGGTTTCTTTTTTTCGAACGTGCTGATTGAGCGTCGAGAATATGAATCTTGGGTTTTCGAAAATTCTCTATCGAACAGCCAATCGCCGCGTTCAATGGATGTGTCGTAGATACGATACGATGAGATATCACTGATATCAGTGGTTACGGAGCATTTGCGTGAGTGAGACATCAAAATTTTTCATCTCTGCTGATCTCTACGCGTACGCATAAATACCTACGGCAACCATGAGCGAGCCTCAGTCAAAGAAAACGAAGACCATGAGTTCGTTAAACCAGCTGAAAGACCTCACTACGATTGTCGCCGATACTGGCGATTTTCAAGGTAATAAATTCGAATTCGGTTAGTAACGATGACAAATACTTGTAATTTGTAATACGTCAGCGTAAAGGTGTCGAGAGGAGGGAGATCTTGCAACACTTACACTTTTTTCGAATGCGTCCCACGTGACCTCTTCGAATCATAAGTTTGTTCTCTGTTCTTGCCCTACAATTTTTTTTCTCGGCAAATATCAAACATGTATTTATTCCACTTTAAGTTCTAAAGAGTACGTATACTAGTTCAGCTATAATTATAAGCACTTTAAGATATATTATCATGGTTATCTTAAAATCATTATGTTTAATCATTATTATACGATTTGTAATTTTTTTGGTTCCCGTTGTCTAATTTGAGTATTGATTGTTATGGCACTACTACTAAATATTAAAACTTGCGCCACTTTTAAGACTTCCTATATATGGAGGGACCTCCTATATATGGTAGACATTTGAATATCTCGAAAAGAAATCATTAATTTTAGAAAAAAATGTTCTAGACAAAAATTATATTGTCTGAAGGGAGATAAGTAATGATAAAAAATCGAAGAAAGAATTGAAAAATTTGATTTTTCAAAGCCATTTTTTAAAATAGAATTGTATGATTTTTTTTATACCAGATTATGATTTATACCAATGATATGATTTTTTTTGGTACCAGAATAAAGTGTACTTTTGGAACTTAAATGGAATAAATATATATTGGGTCATCTAAAAAGTATCCGCGTTTTTTGTCACTAGATGTGTTGACCATCAACACCATCTAGTGACAAAAAACCGCGGATACTTTTTAGATGACCCAATATTTGATATTTGATGAAAAGGAAGGTTGTAGTGCAATCTGTAAAGCAAGAATAAAAAATATCTCATAAAATATTAATATTTTTTTATACTTGAAGAATAATGTTAAAAAATTATATTATCTAAAAGAAAAATTACATTCTATTTAAAAAAACGGCGATGACTTTTATGTGACCTTGAAAAATTGTTTTTTTTTTCGATAATTGATTTTACTATATCTTCAAACTATGTAACTTTTGGAACATTTTTTTTAAAGTTCCTCTTCAAAATATTGATTGAATGATGAGATTAGATATGAATAAAAAACATTATATTCGATAAAGGAAATTTTTCACGCTTTATATGTACATTAACGTTATATAAGATATTCAAGTATTATGTGTGTGTGTGTGTGTGTGTGTGTGTGTGTTTGTATGTGTGTAAAATATTCAAATATTTCAATTTAAATGCCTTATTCAGTATATGCACATTTTTATCAATGTGATTTTGTTTAAAAGAAACTCGTTAATAATACATGTGTCTATATGGATGCGTTAGCTGAATTATTTGAAAATTAAGAAAATTTTTCTCGCGTCTAATCATCTCGCCTTTTTTGATGATAAAGTGATGTTACAATAATTTCATTAATGGTAACACATTCTTGATTTATCTAAATACACGAGTTTATTTTATTTCTTGTATATTTGAAATTTTTATCGCAACTTTCCATGGATCTTCCGAAAACGATGTTGACTGATCTGTATCCAACTGATAAAATGATATCAGTGTATACGCGAAATATATACCATGACCTTTGCTTGTTGTATGTTGAACAGTAACCTTTAAAGAGTGGAATGTTTATCACTCTTTTACCCTTGATAGATACATTAAATAGGAGCATTTCAACAAATTGTTAATGAATAAATAAACGGATATTTTTAAAATGTGAATATAAAACGATGAAAACAAAATGAAAATAATTATTAATATTGCAAACAATAAACATTAATGTTATTAATATTATATTTTAACAATATTACATTGTTACTCTCACGATAGCTATGGAGCAATTTAAGCCTACAGATGCAACGACAAATCCCTCTTTGATTCTCGCTGCCGCTAATCAAAAGAAATACGCTCATTTAATTGAGAAAGCTGTAGCATATGGCAAAAAATCTGGATCGTAAGTATATATATTTATTATGTTATGATTAACTTATCGTTAAGCTATCAGCCTTCGTGCAATGTTATTAAAGCATATTTAAATAAATTTAATATATTGATAATCGTGCATGATACTTTAAGGTAAGATACTCATGAATTGAAAACGATCAGAATGACATTTTTTTTGAAATTTTTTGAAACTGCATTGTACTAGAAGACGATAATTTCTTGTGCAATTACAATGAGATTGATCATTTCAATACTGAGCTATCAACAAAACGAGCACTTTTTATATGTGTCATCTACACAAAGTTTATTAAAATGTCGCGTTTACTTTTAAATCAGGGATTTAAATAACTAGTAGTGATATGTTGATATGTTAAAAAGTAAGCATATGATGGAGAAACATGAAACGAAAATTGCGAAATTTTTTAAATTAAACGGAAAAAAAATCATATTTTTTCCGTTTAATTTAAAAAAGAGCTGTGAAAAGAATACAGTTTTTAAATATTTGTCAATTTGTCATGTGAATCGAAGGAAAATTGTAATAAACTGCGTTAGTTTATACATATATTTTTTCCGCATAATACGGCCATAGACAGCCGCAATCAAATATTTTCTCTCACTGGCGGAAGTGAGAATATCGCTACCAAGCACGCGGGGATCTAACTTTTGAGTATTAACGTAGAGATTTTCTTTTCCAGTACTTTGACTGAGCAAGTTGAAGCAGCTCTTGATATCATATGTGTTTTATTTGGCAAAGAGATTTTAAATATAATTCCTGGAAGAGTTTCCACAGAAGTAGATGCCAGATTGTCCTTCAATAAGGAAGCCAGTATCGAAAAGGCAAAAAGATTAATCGCTTTGTATGAAGGACTTGGAGTGAGCAAAGAACGCATCTTGATTAAGCTTGCATCGACTTGGGAAGGCATTCAAGCGGCAAAGTAAATAAGACACCAAATTAAAAAAAATTTATCTTCTATTCGATTAATGAATATCCTGTTAATAGTTGGTAACTTTTTTTTAGAGAATTGGAGGAAAAGTATGGAATCCATTGCAATCTGACATTGTTGTTCTCTTTTGCTCAAGCCATTGCTTGTGCAGAAGCTGGAGTTACTCTTATTTCGCCGTTTGTTGGTCGAATTTTGGACTGGTAAGTGTTTTAATCTCATTGTTTATACATTTGTACAAGAGTAAAAATATAAAATTGTTTAGGTACGTGGCAAATACAGATAAAAAATCTTATGAAGCAAAAGAGGATCCAGGCGTTATTTCTGTAACACAAATTTACAATTATTATAAGAAGTTCGGTTATAAAACGGTTGTAATGGGTGCCTCATTCAGGAACGTTGGTAAATATTTTGACCCATATTCACATAATTATAAATTATTTATACATATTTATACATACATAATTATTTATACATACATTTATATATACATATATATGTATATCATATTATTTATTATTTTAACTTAAACATTCTGATAATTAGGTGAAATTAAAAGACTCGCCGGTTGTGATTTTCTTACCATAAGTCCTAACTTATTGGAAGAATTGGAAAAGAGCAACGAGGTTGTACACAAAGTTTTGAGTGTAGAATCAGCGAAGAAGTGCGATCTTCAAAAAATTAGCTTAGATGAAGCTGAGTTTAGATGGCTTTTAAATGAAGATCAAATGGCAACCGATAAGTTGTGCGAAGGCATTCGCAAATTTACCGTTGATGTGCGCAAGCTTGAGAAATTATTACAAGAAAAAATTCTGTCCATTAAATCGATAGAATAAAGATGATAGCAGATCTCGATGATGTATTTACATATGTATTTATATATGTAAAGTGACATAATAATTTACAAGAAAATAATACCGAATATACAGACATTCATATTATTATTCACATATTTGTAAAATATAATTATTTTTTAATAATTAACTTGTGTATAAAAAATGTAAAAATGTAAAAAAAGAATGAACTCGAAGGAACATTATATATTTTTCATTAAAAATTATATATTTTTAGAAGTGCAAGATTTGTATTGTAAAATGCAAATATAAATGTAAAATAAATATAAAAGAAAAAAATGGGAGAAAAACGTTTATTAAATATGCGATCCAAATTCAATTATACACACACATACAAGTATATATATATATAATATATATAATTGAATAATGAGCTTAAAAAACTGATTGTCGCAGTCATCCGCTGAGTCAGAGTCGAATAGGCATAACTGCGGTCGAAGATCTCTGGCGGAAATTTCTTTTTCGTGTTCGTGGATTGTTTAAAACGTTGAAAAATTATTTACTAAACTCTAAAATGGTTGAATAAATAGGTTACATTATTACATTATTTTAAATTGTATTTTAATTTTTTTATAAAGAATTTAAGAAGCAGAATATTTGACGGCATCAATCTATGCTATAAAGTATAAAAAATTAAATATGGCATATGGCCTTGCGTTTTTGCGCTATTACTTTATTATCTATTCATCAGAAACAAAATATGTACGCGACAGAAATAACATAGATATATAGAATTACAAATCACTGTATTTGAATATCGCGCTACTATTTAGGACTATAATTTGATTGGCTAGCTGGTTGCTCTGAATTGCCGTTATGCGCGTTGTCTTACCTTTTTTCCATCATGGTTCCACATGGTTTATTCTCTGCTGTCAATAGTCAAGAGTGTCGATTCTTATTAATTTGTTTTTTATTAACTGAAATTGGCCAAAATACCTGTATTAAATATTCTTATAAAGCTATCAGGTAAATAATTTCATTTTTTTAATTCATTTCTTTTTCTTTCTACTTTTAGTATAATTTTATAATGAAGATAATATGATTCTCATTTAACCTTAAAAGTTAATGTAACTTGTGTCCTTCTACCAATGAAAATTAACTTTAATCTTAGTTTCATTTAGTCTTTATTCTTTTCTAATTTTTAGAATTAGAAAAAAATAAATTAAACCAAGATTAAAATTAATTTATATCAGTAAAAACGGGCATTAGCTTATATTCTTTTCAATTGAACTTTTTGCACATTTCATTTTTCTTCTTTTTGTTCTTTATATAAGAAAAGAAGAAAGATAAACAGTGCAACAGTTAAAAAGAAGATATTTTTATGTCATGCAATTTGGGAGGACAGATTGAATGCACATTAAGTTCGTCATCTGGTGACAACTAGCAAAGAAAATAATCTTTATGAAAGCATTATTTTTTCATCTTTGTGGTTTTTACATCTGTTTGTCAATTTATTAAAACGTATTTATGACATATTATGTATATTACAAAGAAGCAACATAATAATGTACGTATATTAAATTTTATACAAATTAAATATATTATATATATATATATATATATATATATATATATATATATATATAATATATATACATATGTTAAATTTGTTTCTTTTAGCTATGTCCTGATAAACACACAATATTGTTAGAATGTTATATGAATATTATTAACAATGAATATAATATTCCAAGAATATTAGTTAACATTTTTAATATTATGAATGTATTCATATATCCATTCATATATCCCATATTCATAGGCCTTATTTAAAACTTTTTAAATTTATCTTTAGGTGCTCAATAGCCAATAAAATAATTCATAGATTATTTGAAGATAAATTAAAGGAAGCATTGGATATGAGGCACTAACTGTGAGAACTATGAATACAAGCCTTAATATTCTTGATATTATTCCTTTAATATCTATAGCATGTTAAAATAATTATTAATATTAATTATTATTATATAGTACCTCAATGTGAATTTACAAGAATCTGTTCACTTTTATCCCATCAATTAACGAAATCGCAATGTGAAAAATTTCAGATTTTCTTCGACTAACTTTTTTATGTATTATAAGAATGAAATATTTTTTATTTAATTATTGTTTATCTGTTTTTCTCTTACTAATTGTGAAATATCAATTTCACACGTAATAAGCTAAAAAATATGCTTTCTGAGGTGTAGCTTGACGAAGTTACAGACCTCAATGAAGTCTGGTGGGGAAACTAAAAATAAGTGTAACAAGCTAGGATTAAAAGAATGACAAATATTCAAATGAATGACAGTCGATTTAGATGTATAATATCATTGCTTCATTTCTAAGAGATTGATTGAAAAGTTCTGCCACTTATGTATAAAACAAACTTGCCTCATCTTCGCGTTATTAAAAGGAATATACGTTTCTGTTATTAGCACTAATATTTTAAGTACTTTACAGTCAAAGATGACTGTAAAGTGCGAGGAGGGGAAGAGAAGAAGGTAGAGACACACATACACATGCTTATAAATTAATTTTAATAATTAATTAACTGAGTAATCTTCACACGATACATCTTAGATAATACTAATGCTGGTATCGTAACTTTCTCATACTCGAAAGTCTCAAAATTCAAAAAATACTAGTTAAAAGATGTATTATTATAATGTGCTTTGAAAGCTCTTGACATCAGTTATTAAATTTTTTTTTAAATAAAAATAGGATGTTTCTTTAAAAAAAATCAATTTGATTTTAACTTGATGGCACCATTTAAGGTCAAACTGCTAAAATCAGTACATAGATTATTTTAAATCTTACAATTTTTGTATGACCCTACATTTTTCTCAGAAATGCTCACTTTAGAAATGCTTACTTTAGAAATACTTTAGATTCTTTAGAAAACAAAAGAGTGCAAACTCGATGAGTCATTACGTTGACCAGATTAGTGCAAATGAACTATCCAATGTTCAACAAGAAGCAATGCATACGTTGCTGTAATAGGCCAACATTTTGAACAATATTTGCGTTAAGCAAGCGATAATGTGAATAAATAAGTGTGAATGAATAAGTAATAAATAAAATATAAAAATGAAAACTATGTTTTGTTTTTTTTTGCGGTTTTCTCCAAAACGAAGCAAAAACAAGTATATCTCTAAAAGACTTTTTTCTTAGTTTATCGATTCCCTACATGCATCCGAAGTTTAACCATTTAAATTCGGGATCACTGTTGTATATAGATGTTCTATTATTATTTTTATATATTTAACATTATTAAATAAATTGAGATTTTACTACGGTTAGTTGTTTGTATTGTTCTGCAGTGTATGATCCTGTATATGGCAATTGGCAGATTCTTCAGTGTTGTACGGCAATCTTGCTGCTTGAAAAACCAGTACAGCTTTTATACAACTACTATGACTTATACAACTACTACTTCCTTGCTGGTTCCTCCGACGTCTGTCCGTGGGATGATGTGCTTGGATCGTGATGCATTTACAAGAGTTCTGACTGTATCTACGTTAAAGTTACGTGATATTTCTGTCTCAAAAAATATACGTGTATTAAAGAAATATTTGTTAAAGATGTGTAATTTTAAATCAGTTGAAAAGATAAATGATGGAGCTATTATTTATCTAAATCCTGATATTGTCACGAAATTTGAAGATATTACTGAGAATGATAGAAAATTATTAATAGATCAATATGAATATTTTAGTACAATGGACATTACACTAAAGTATGATAATTGGCGTCGTGATGTGATATTAAAATCAATTCTCCCAGAAGATATTGAAGTTCCTACAGCGTACAGTTTAGTAGGACATATTGTACAGTTGAATTTACGTAATGTACATTTGCCATACAAATCTATTATTGGTCAGATATTTCTCGATAAGACTGCGAATGCACGAACAGTAGTAAATAAAATAAATACAATTAATACATCGTTCCGATATTTTGCTATGGAAATCTTAGCAGGTGAAAGAAATACAATAACATCTGCAAAAGAACATGGTTGTACATATCAGTTTGACTTTGCACAAGTGTACTGGAATCCACGTCTATCTACTGAACATACACGAATTATAACATTTATGACCCAAGGTGATATTCTGTATGATGTATTTGCAGGAGTAGGACCCTTTGCAATTCCTGCCGCACGTAAAAAAGTCCAAGTATTTGCTAATGACTTAAATCCTGAATCTTACAAATGGCTTCAAAAAAACGCTCTTGTTAACAAGGTAAAAGATAATTTTAAAGCTTTTAACATGGATGGTAGAAATTTTTTGAGAGAAGTTGTTAAAGATAATATTTTGACGAGACGGGCTCAAAATTTACCTGGTTCTGAACATATAATAATGAATTTACCTGCATCAGCTATTGAATTTTTGGACATACTTCCCGATTGGTTTACACAAGAAGAATTTAAAAATGTATGTCTTAAGCCACCTATATTTCATGTATATTGTTTTGTGAAAGCAGATAAAGGAGATGATGTTTGCATGCTTGGAAGATTATTGATTGAAGAAAAACTTGGTTATACATTGTCTGCTGAATCTATTGTTAGTATACATAATATTAGGGATGTTTCACCAAATAAACAAATGATTCGGGTATCATTTTTACTGAAAACACTTACAGGCGAGGAGCCAGCAACGAAGAAATTTAAGATTAGTTAAATAATTTAAAATTAGTGTGATTAATTATTTATAATAGTTTGTTTATAAAGAATGATATAAATAAAGAAATACAGAAAAAATGGGGAAGAACAAAATTCATAAAAATAAAAATGTTTTCAAAGTCGCAACAATTCGTAGTATTAAGTTAAAAGTTAAAGCACTAAAAGTGATTATTAATTTGAAGAAAATATACAATGAGTATTTGCAAATTTTAAATTGATATATGAGATAATTATTATGAGATTGCACTTTATATATTGTTGGTTATATTTGTCAAACGATTTCCCGTCTTTAATTTATTGAACAATCTGAAATTGTCAAGTGTAAAATAAAAATAAATACTCAATACTTATTATGTTTCTTATTTAATTTAATATTATAAAACACTTAAAAATTTATATGTCCACAAAGAGATCCGAAATACAATAGTAAGCATTAATAAAAAAAGTTTTGATTAAATATAGTTGTTTTTGTGCTTTAAAATTATTTTGAAAAGAAAAATAAAATATTAAATAAAAATAAAACACTCGGTGGATTAGCTATTAAGGAAATTAGAAAATTTGCAAGCATCTAACTCCAAAACTTGATACAAAATAAATTTATTAGAAATCGATCGAAAATAAAGAAATTTTTATGCCTAAAATAATGTTAGCACAAACGGATGTAATGATCTCAATGATGGAGCGAATACAATTTGATATTAAGAAAAAAGAAAATAGTTAGATTTAATATATTTATTACAAATTATACTGTATACTGCATTTTTAATTTTAAATGTTAATTCCTTATCAATATAATATTACATTCTTTATTATAATTTTTATAATAAATATTACAAAAAATATATATAGTTTTTATTATTTAGCTTTCTTACCTTTTTCTAGATTATATCCAGTATATCCAATATTTACGTACTGTTTTATTGAATTTTATAAATTAGATATAAATAAAGCATAAATATCATACGTCATGTAATAAAGAAATAATAGTAAATTACTTGTTATTAATGTTAGTTATTGTATAAAAAAAAACTAGTTATTTTTTATTATTTCTTTTCATTTTAGAGCAATATGTCGCAACAAGTACGTCATTTCTGTACAGCAAGTTTGATAGTTGTAGGAGATGAAATTTTACGTGGACAAATAATTGATACCAATACATCATATCTGGCAAAAAATTTAACTGCTGCTGGAATAAAACTACAGAAAGTTATAATGGTCTCTGATACCGTACGTATTATTTATGATTCCTTAACGCGCGAATTTAATATAATGCTATTAATAAATAATATACAGAACAATGATTAATTAATGCTAAAATTTATGTAAATTTACGTAAAAAATTGTGTCATATTTAAATCTTTTATTAGGTGGATGATATTGCTAAAGAAATAAGCAAAGCATCAAAGCAGTATTCTGTTGTATTTACATCTGGTGGTGTTGGACCGACTCATGATGATGTAACTTATGAGGCTGTAGCAAAGGCTTTTGAATTAAAACTTGAATTAAATCAGGAATTATTTGATATATATACTCGAATGGTTCCTGATCAGGCCGAAATAAAACGACTTGCTATTGTTCCTAATGCTTGCAAGATTATCATCATTGATTCAGGTACACATATTTTCTTTCAAAACTTACATTTTAGTTTCTTCGCTCTCAGCACACATATGTTGTCATTGTCACGACCCTAAGTCATTTTTCTTTAATAATTAGGTATCAGTCTCTTATATAGTTTTAAAGATATTAAGAGTTAAAGTGTAATTTTAGTAGTAAATTTTCATCTTGGAGAATATACTCCGATGACTTGTCAAACCACAACCTCGATGTTGTCAAAATCATGATCCTGAATGATCTTCAAAGAATTTTAGTTGGCAGTCACTCCTTATTAATCCTCGCTCATCAGACTTTTTTTTGCTCACGGGGATGCCAATCATGAGATATTGGATATTTTGGTATGCAATTACGGAGTAAATATTATTAATTAAATTTTTGTCAAAAGTAGTTTTCTCTGATAATTTTGAATAATATGAAACGTGTCATCAAAAGTTAAATTTTATTAATTATACAATATAAAATAATTGTTTAAAGAAAATGTATTCTCATGATTTAATGAAATGTTTTATAAAAATGTTTAAAAAAATATTTGTATCTTAATCTATATTTTTTATTTTGCATTTTATTCCTATATACTATAAAGCTTTCATAATAATGTTTCGAAGAGGAAATAATGATAAATATGAAGGAATGATCCTCGATGATTTTGACTTTAACGTATGTTGTCATGACCCTAAATGACTTCCAACAGGTTTTAACTATCTCTCGTTATTCGTTAAGGCTTAAGAGGATCCTAAAGTTGTCTCACTTTACCATCAATTCCATTCGGCGATAATTTCTTTGAATTGGATTTACCGATTGCAAAATTGTTTCTATAGAATTAAAGTACGCGTAAATCAAAAACATTCGGAATATTGAATTTCAGAGAAAATCGAAAAAAAAAAATTAAAAAATTCATTTATTTTTGGTTTGTCACTTGAAATTAATATTGGCTTGATATAAGAATTTTATAATTCATAAATGAAAACGACAAAATTTATAATGCATGATGAAAAATTCATATTCCATTTTTTTTATCTTAGTATATAATATTAATACATAATATTAACATATGATATTATATTTTCAGAGGCTTTTCCAATAATAAATATAAAAAATGTTTACGTACTACCTGGTTCTTCAAAATACTTTAAGCCTGCTGCAGACACAATAATTTGTCGTTTGAAAGGATGCACGCCATTTCACTTTGAATATATAGATATTGCATTGAATGAACTATCAATAGTAAACGTTTTAGATAAACAAGCAAAACGATGGGATGGTAAAATAAAAATTGGTAGTTATCCTCAATATGAATTGCGAACACCTTTTACGAGAATCACTTTAGAAGGTCCTGAAGAAACAATTGCAGAAGCAAAAGAGGAACTTTTGTACCATTTGCCAATACAAAAAATTATAAATTTGAAACATAAATTCAGCAGTTTTCAAATGAATATTGTACTGGAAAATAGTAAAAGTGAAAAGCATATTAAATGTGCATTAGACATATTGAATGATTGTTATGAAAGGTACGTATGCAATATGTTACATGTTGCATTAGGATATTATAAATAAGCAGAGAAGCATGTTGGCTGAATCTTAGTACTAGTGTGTCTAATTTATATGTGAATTTTTAATCCTTAGTTAAGCGCACATATTTTTACTTCCGTAGTTACTGAACAAGAGTATCCTCTCAATCAAGTGTCTCTAATTTTTTTTATTTTAAAATGCATTGATTAATGCAAATGTTTAAAACTTTTTTTGAAGGATTTAAAGAAGAGCCTCATATAAATTGTCGCTATTAATAATCTATTATACATATCTGTTCTTTATAGATATAATCAAAATGAAATTTTCATTAGTTTCAATGGTGGTAAGGATTGCACAGTAGTTTTGCATTTAGCTGCTACCGTCGCTAAATTGCGTAATATTTCATCTTTACTGTGCTTATATATAATTGACGATTCTTTTCCGGAGGTAAGAGTAACCTAACCATTAAATAGATAATAAAAGATATAGAGAATATTTTTTTTTTACACAAGAACACTATGCGCTATCTCTGTTACTGAATTGATTCTGCTCTAAATTGATTCTGGATCAGACCGATTGAATTCGATCCATTAAAAAGTCTGTACTAAATGAATCGATCTGTTGGAAATCGATTCAAAGAATATTTTTTTAATATGGTAGTATAAATTTAACAAAAGCAATTAAACAATTAAAATACCGTTCTAATTTTCCTCCAAGTCAAATAATTTTAATTTAAAAATCTAGATACATACTCACATACAAAATAATATCCGTAGTTATTAACTACTAAAATGCAGATAAACGCAATTAAATTCGGTTTCATAACAATTGGTGTTACATCATTAAAATCGGATTTAACTTTTATACAATTTATCCAGTAATTAGTTAATAATTACAGACAATAATGAAATTAATGGTGTGATGTGTGAACGTAATCCACTGCATATTGTTATGCCATTAAAAAATTATAACTGCTAACTAGGCAGGGTTGCCGTCTGCATTCAGAAATTTTAATGCAACTTTAATTCCGCCTGTATCAAAATATCATTCTATTCTTGTTTAATATTCAGTGAGTCATTAGGAATAAAATGATGTACCCTGAAATCTTGCAATAGTCAGAATTTGACTAAATTGCTATGTTGAGAAAACAAGACACAAATGTGTAATATAACGTGCTAAAAGCATACGTGAACATCGTGAATTATTCATTTTTAATTACTAGTTACTATAATAACGTTTCGAAACGCGAGTTTTGGATAAAAAATCAATCTTTATTATGGCAAACTTCCTGTCCCTACTCGGTGCCTGCATTGGCGAGACAGTTGCGCATCCAAAGAACGGGAAGGAAAATTTAAAGCTGGATCTAGCATATCTTCATGAAAGCTTAAATAAGTTTGCACAGTTTAGAATGGGGATTAACTAAAAAAGGAAATATATTTTGTAAGTAGCCTGGATTGGAATCAGATAAATACTTATCAGTCTCTGTAATTTGTTGCGAATATGAGAAATATAAAAAAAACATTAAAATAACATAAAAAGATATGACTTATATTCTGACAAGAATTTTCGCAATCACAAGCTGGAGAAAAGACAATATTCTTCCTATAAAAACTGTAATTCAAGTTGTATTACTTCTTAATCTGTTTACCCTCACTATCGTTGTCATATTAAGAGATAAACCATTGAATCAAGATTTGACTATGAAAAGTTGAAAGAAAGACGCATAGAGTACACCTGTTTCTCTGGCAACTGATTCATAAATATATTTTTTGTATATCAGAATAAAAATATATAAAAGAACCTTTTGTTTTTATATTGATAAATATAATCAAGTCACATGCGATAAATATAATCAAGTCACTTGCTTTTACCAAAATTAAAAATATAACTGACAGATTGATTTTTTCATCTATGCTATTAAGTATTTTTTGAATTCTTTTTTAATTTTTAAAATAGTAGATATACCATTTATCCTATAAATCTTGAATCCTTTTTCAAATATTATACATATCTGTACATGTTGATATTTTGTACATGTAGGTAGAAGCATTTGTGGAGTCAGCTGCTCGATATTATGATTTGGAGATAATACGGATGCAACAACCGATCAAATCCGCATTATCTGCATTACTGGAAGAAAAAAATTATTTGAAAGCAACTGTTATGGGTATGAGAAAAGGTGATCCAGGTTCCGAAAATTTACAAGCATTTACACCCACTGATCCGAACTGGCCACAACTGATACGTGTAAATCCCATTTTACATTGGTCCTACAGTCAAGTATGGACATTTTTATTAAAGCACAATATTCCTTATTGCTCGCTTTACGATCAAGGATACACAAGTATTGGCAATAGAAATACTACGGTACGAAATCCATTGTTAAAGGATCCTAATAATCCTTCGTTTTATTTACCAGCTTATACTTTAACCGATAAATCTGCTGAGAGAGAAGGCAGAGAATCTGAAAAAAAATAATATTTGATTTTTTTAGAATTTAATATAATCCATGATCACACACACACACACACACACACACACACACACACACACACACACACACACATGCGCGCGCGCGCAAACAAATTAATATTATGTATACTAATTAGTATTATTAATACATATTATCGCATTAACATTAATTATTTCTCTATAAGTCATTCTTTATTTTTATAATATATGTATTGTTTTTAATACAAATAGCATCTTGTTACGTACTAACACGAAACTTGTTTATATTAATATATAAATTTAATTATGCACATAAATTATTTAAATACTTATATTTAATAGCAAAATAAATTAATTTTTATAAAGACTGTTGCGTATTCTGTTACTTGAAGAATTTGACCTCAAAAACTATTTGATCACAATCAACGTTCTAATATGGATTCTGCTACTAATAAATATATAGTTTGATAGTTAACTGACGTAACATAGTAGCATACATACAGTGCTTATCAGCAAATTGAGGATTATCTTCGACTAATCTTCTTCGGAAGCCATTTAAGCTTGGATTTGAATGGATTTAGATTCCACAAATTTGAGTTAGCGCGATGCATATAAAGATTCAACGTTATAGAGAACTGAAGTGGAGTAAATTTGAAATTAGTAAATCGACATGGTGAACGAAAGTGTTCATTGGGAGGCAAGAGTTCTATCAGCAGAACCAATACGATTGTTAGGATGGAACGTCCCTGCTGAGGAACTGATTCATATACCAGAACATTGGCTGATTTATCCTGAACCCAATCCTTCTCTTCACTATTTACTTGCCATTGTATACATAATTTTCACCTTTATAGCGTTACTCGGAAATGGACTTGTTATTTGGATATTTTGCTCGTAAGTTACACATACAGCAGTTGAACATTAATAAATATTGCTTAACTTACATAATAATGCTGTGCAATATAAATTTTAATTTTTTTAATTAAATTTTTGAATTAATAAAATTTAGCTTTTTATTTATTCAATTATGAGTTCTTTGGTAGATACATGTTAGTTTATTAATTCTTATATAATTTAAATATGCCAAAATTTAGTATATCTTTATATGTCTTAAACGTTGTTTATGTTTCAAAATCTTCTTTTCTCTGTAGAGCTAAATCGCTAAGAACATCTTCAAATTTGTTTGTGGTGAATTTGGCATTTTGCGATTTCTTCATGATGCTCAAGGCACCGATATTTATATATAATTCCTTTAATACTGGATTTGCTACTGGTCATTTAGGATGTCAAATCTTTGCCTTTATTGGTTCACTTAGTGGAATTGGAGCTGGTATGACAAATGCTGCTATAGCGTATGATAGATACAGGTATAAATATCAAGTAAATATACAAAGTTTATTAATATATATATGACAACTATGAAGTTTTACGTAATTGAAAAGTATAAATTCCAAGATTGAATTCTAAATTGTTTAAACAGTAAAAAATTTTAAATAGGATTTTAAATTATTTAGATTATGTTTAAGCATAAAAATTTGAAAGTTATTAATATTCATTTATTAGTGATGATTTATTAACTGATGATTTAAGACTTTTGTTTGAAACGTCGAAAACGTATTTCAATTCCAGCTAATTTAATCGGGGATACATTTTCAAAATATTTATGCCGGGTTCTTTCTTCTTATTCTTGCATATCCGTTTTAAAACAAAACATTTAATAATTATATTTTGATTATTGTAAAGCAATAAAGTTAGAGAGTGAAAGACTTAGACTATTTCGACATTGTTAATTTCTATAATTCTGTAATTTAAGAAGTCGATATTTTTTAAACGAAGTGTTTGCAAATGAAAATTATTTATTTTGAGATTATAAATTCACACTCTCTTTAAATTTGGCGGTTTAACCTGGGAATATCTTATATGATTTGCTAATAATATAATTTTAATGATATAATTGTATACGTTACAATGTTATAAAATTAGTGTTATAGCTCGACCACTTGATGGGAAACTATCTCGCGGTCAAGTGATACTCTTTATTGCACTTATCTGGGCGTACACAATTCCATGGGCCTTGATGCCAATAATGCATGTCTGGGGTCGATTTGTGCCTGAAGGTTTCTTGACAAGCTGCACTTTCGATTATTTGACAGATACTCCAGAAATACAATATTTTGTGGCCACGATATTTACCTTTTCCTATTGTATACCAATGTTACTTATCATATATTATTATAGTCAAATTGTCAGCCACGTTATTGATCACGAGAAAACTCTTCGTGAACAAGCAAAGAAGATGAATGTCGAAAGTTTGAGAAGCAATGTCAGTGCAAATACTCAAACTATGGAAATACGTATAGCTAAGGTATTCTTCATATATATATATATATATACAAATTTTCCCTTCTTTTGTTACACATAGTACAAATACAATACAGAAATAAATTTATATACATACAAATTACATAATATAATTATTTAGGAATTATTCTCATTTTGCATATATAAAAGTATTAATAAGAGTACGTAAAAATACAATTATCAAAAAATCAAGTTTTTACAATATAAATAAATTGAAATATCTTATCAAATCTTGTTAGTGTTTTGAAAAGCTCTCGAGATGAGTAAGTATACAAGAATATGTAATAAAAATGGGAGTTTCAATTTAAAAAACTCTCCCGTTATAGATGTACTCTCTATTTTACTCAAACAATAGTTCAAAGTTATTATTTCATAAAATTGAATTTTTTCTCTGTACTACTTCACCATTTCCTATATCTATTATGTAAACATCAAAATGAGAAAATGAATAAGTGATACAAGAGCAAGCAACACGTCGACTTATCATTAATTATTGTTACATATATATTCATCATATACATTAAATCACATGTGTTTAAAGAATTTATGACATGTGTTAACTTTTTTATAGGCTGCAATAACAGTATGCTTCCTCTTTGTTCTCTCGTGGACTCCATATGGAGTTCTCGCGATGATCGGTGCTTTTGGAGACAAGACATTATTAACTCCTGGTATCACAATGATACCGGCATGCACATGTAAATTTGTGGCCTGTTTGGATCCATATGTGTATGCCATAAGTCACCCAAGATACAGGTAGACAAAAGTGAAGAATTCTATTTTTATTCCTTTTTTATTACATAAGATAATTATCATAAGATAATTATATTTGATCTATTACTGCAGCTTATGATTATAATGTCAGATGGTAAAACATCCTCTTACATATCTTATGAGGAATTAATTTCTAGTAGAATTCGTTTAAACACCTCTCAAAATGGCCTATCACATCCTTATCCATCTACATATATCTCTTCCCATCACCACTTTAAATATCTTACACCTCAGAACATTTTGATCAGTGTATTCTTACATATCCATGAACATTACCACTTACCCTTGCTGCACTTCACTAATCCTTACTCTAAACATTTATGAAGTGTTCCCTTTTATTGAGTGTAACTAAGAGATATTTCAACATTATTCCATTTTTATATTTTGATAACTTAAAGGAATCAATATGTTTCAAACGAAACGTTTGCAAACAAACTTCCAGAGGAAAATTTTGTTTTGGAATTTTAAAGATCAAATTTTAAGTTTGAGGATTTAATCCGGGAACATCCCGTACAATAATAAATTCACATTTATTTAATTTCTTGTTTTTAATTTACAATAGCTGCATTAATAGATCCATTTTTGATAAATATTTGGTAATAAAGATCATCCTCTAATGACCTTGACATGTTGTAACTTTTGAATACGATTCTTTTCCGAAAAAATTCTCTACTCTAAAAAACACTATTTCTCTACTTCAAAGCATACATTTTGTACTTTAAAAACACAAATGCTCTAATCCTTCGAACTCGAGAGGCGAAGAGACTTTGAGCCACCATCAAATTTTATATGGCAACTCGAGTGGCGAGTAAAATATATGTCAAGTCAAGGTCATTGGAGGATGGTCCCTAATGTCCCTATTACTAAATATTTACCCAATTTTTTAAATATTGTTAAAATTAATTCAGAATAATCACTTCATGAATATTATTCTGCAACAGACTAGAACTGCAAAAACGATTACCATGGTTAGAATTGCAAGAAAAATCTATGGATACGCAGAGTTCTACATCCGAAGTAGTGAATGTGCCATCATCTTAAATCTGGTTTAATTTTATCTTAAACAGTAACTATTTAATTATGAATGATATGATCGATTGCTATAGTCATCATTAAGATTATGTTTTTTATTACTGCAGTAATAAAATGATTGCGTAGTCTATATTAATGTAGTTACAAGTAAATAATTGTAAATATATAAATGTGAATAATGTAAGCTCTTAATAAATACAATGTTGTTCAGTCTTCCTATTCTTTGTTATCATGTTTATTGTTAATATGTGATACTTCTTGTCTATTACATAAAAGACAATGTTGTCATCATGTGTGTAATTGTATTTTAAATTTTTGTTTTTATAATACTTCTTTTTTATAGGTTTATAACTTTACGTCAGTACTGATATTAAATCTCTTATAAATGATAAAACGATACTCTAGTATGTAAAGAAAACGAAATAAAATTTCTTTATATTTTTAACATTTATTTTACAAATTATTGTGCTCGATAAGCAACTAATTGACAAGCAACTAATATACAGATATATAAATATTAGACTAGTATATGTAAAATATAATTAAAATTTTCACATTTTTGAAAAAATTTTACATAGGCGACTAATGATCTTCTATTTACTAGTAACCGGTACGTTACTGAAGCTACATTGGATGCGCATGCGTCTGAAATCCGATCTAACTGATTAAGGCTGTGTCTCACTACAAATGCTTCGAAGCATTTGATCGACCAATTAAAAGAAAAAATTTTACAAACTAACCAATTAAAAAACACTTCAAAACAGTAGCATCGCGTTGATCGTATCCTAAACCTTCGGTGGAAATTAGGCCAATGTCAGAATCACTCAGGCCGCAACACAACTTTTGCATAACGTATAGTGTATAAACGAATCAACTAATCAAAATCTTTGCTTTCCTCCTATTCCATGGAAAAAAAAAATTTCAATTGGTTGATTATCTTATGCGTCATGCAAGAATCTACAAGCTGTGACTATTAGATATTATTTCGGCACAACATAAGGATTAAGGGATAAAGCTACCAAAGTGATGAAAATAGTAATGTGATAATGTTGTACATACAATTAATTATTACGTAATATCAAAATTACGTAGTATCAAAATCAAACACAGGTCTGTCTTTAAGAGTGCTTACAAATATATCAGGGTACACAGTAATATTTCGCGCCAATTGAATTTATCGGAATGCGAGACGTACGTAATGATCGTGTCAATTACGTGTCGTTTTTTAACAATAATATATTTTTTATTTCATATGAGTAAAATATACGCCTTGCAAGTTTCTATATCGGATAATCTCATTGATGATATTTCATCAATTATGTCAATTGGTTTGAAGATAAATTCTATACCATATAAAGATTATAATTTAATTTTACTTGATAGATAAGTCGATTTTTTATTTGAATATGATTTTTTATATGTTCTACATTATTTTCTTAACACATTTGTATTTGTTTTATCAAATTGAAATATTTTGTATTAAATTGCATGACAAAAATATAAAATACTTAGATTAAATTTATTACTTAAGCTTACAATATCTTTATAGAAGTAAAAACGATGATAATTATAAAAAGTTGCCGCTGGTTCACTGGAGTTTTGAGATCATTACCTCAGAACACATATTCCAACCTCAAGCTATTAAACTACACAGCCATGAATTTTAAGTCATGTACAAAGGTTTATAGTTCCTCCGCAATGCAATGTAATAAATACAAGAATGAAACGAATCCCAATATACAGAGGAATGCCTATTCTTTGTTGAGGGTAGAAAATATATCGGCTCATGTCAAGTTAGTAAGTTTACAACAAAATAGATGTTTAAGCATTGTTGCAAAGCTAGTCAATAATGCCTCGCCTAAAGTGCAACCATACATGAAGCTTATGAGGATAGATAAACCAACAGGTAAAACTTGATTACTTAATTATTTATTATAATTAATAAATAATTATTGCACTTCAATTCTTTTCTAAATTTTTTGTTAGGAAGCTGGCTGCTATTTTGGCCTTGTGGATGGAGTATTGCATTGGCGGCTCCTGCCAGTACCTTACCAGATCTCTATATGTTAACACTTTTCGGTATGGGTGCATTTGTAATGCGTGGTGCAGGATGCATTATAAATGATATGTGGGATCAGGACATTGACAAAATGGTACAATCTTCCGTAACGTTTTAACTTTGTGTTTTGGATATCACTTTTTATACAGCTTATTATCCTAGGTAGTGAGAACGAAGGATAGACCTTTGGTAACAGGTCAAATAACGCCAAAACAATCACTAATATTTCTAGTTGGACAGTTGAGTCTAGGATTGCTTATATTATTACAATTAAATTGGTATAGCATATTTCTTGGTGCCAGCTCACTAGGTACTGTATGTTTATTTATAATTTTATATTTAAAATGAATTAAATTAATATTTGATGTAATACATCTTGATCTTTCCTTTTAGGTCTAGTAATAATATATCCCCTCATGAAACGAGTAACGTACTGGCCACAATTAATTTTGGGAATGACTTTTAATTGGGGTGCTTTATTAGGATGGTCAGCTATACATGGATCATGTAATTGGTCGATCTGTTTGCCACTTTATGTAGCTGGTATTTGCTGGACTATTCTGTATGATACGATATATGCTCATCAAGTAAATATTATAAAAAAAATGAAAAGTACAATAGAAATGTAATCTTACATCGCTCATCAATTTCTTTTTGTATATTAGGATAGATTGGATGATATTCGGATAGGTATAAAGTCGACCGCCATAAAATTTGGAGAAGACACAAAATTTTATTTGTCTGGTTTTGGAATAGTAATGATTGCTAGTTTAATTACTTCCGGTATATTAACTACTCAAACCTGGCCTTATTATACTACCATTGGATTAATTGCAGCACATATTAACAACCAGGTTAAAAAATTATGAATTATTAATTTTATATAATTACATCCGAATAAAATTATTTCTTTCTTTTCAGATATATACTCTAAACATTAATAATCCTACGGATTGTTTCAAAAAATTCATGTCGAATCAAAATCTAGGCATGATATTATTTATTGGAATTGTGTTAGGAAACTTAATGAAAAAATCAATACTAGAAAAAGAGAATGAAGTCAAAGAAACAAGCCATCAAAATATTGTACTGGATGAAATAAAAAATAGCCATAATTTATAATTCAGTAAGAATTTTAAAATAGCACTTTTTAATTATGTAAAATAAAATTGGATGAAACAAGATAGATGTTTTATAAAAATAAATTCTACTTAATTCATACGTTAAAATTTTCAAACGCTATAATTTCAATTAAATAATTTCAATTAAAATTTCATATTTAATTAGAATAGATATTAATATAAATTAAATATATTTTTTATGCAATCGCAATATCAATATAGTTTAATCATTCTCAAAGTTATAAAATAAGAAAATTTCTCAGAACTGAAGAAAATTAATATTATAAAGTAGAGCAAATTGTGATAAATTTTTAGTTATAGATAGAAAAACTTTTCATTATGTAATAAAATCTATTATCGTGCTTGTGATAATATTCATAATAAATTATTTTAAAGTAAAATGAAATAAAGAGACATTGAAACAAGAAAATCATATGTCTAGAATCTCAATTATTATTAATAATTCTTACAATAGCCATCTCGTTTCTTATTAATCTCTGTTATGAAATTCTTAACCAAGTCATTTTCTTAATAATAACTATAAATTGAAATTTTCTTTATTTATATATTATTGCTGCTTATTTTCTTTTTCCTTAATATGTTTAATATATTTGTCATGAGTTAATGTTGACACAGATTGTTTGAAATTTTCCAAAAATTTTATATTCGGTAATATTATAGCCAAGTATCCACCTTTATGTGGGAGTTTCTTGAGAAGTTGCGGGTTTTCTGACAATGCCTCGTTAACTTCGACTAACTTTCCGACTATATAGCATTTAATAACATACGTTTGTCCATCCTTGCATAATATAGTACAGATATTCGAATTAGTCTGCAATGGTTGTGCACCATGCTTACTTTTACCCGAGACTTTATTCAGAGATCTATCCAATTTATCGCTAACTTTAAAGTTAACTTTCTGTATATCTTTGTTGTCTTGCAAAATGATGTGACTAGGTGCCAAGGACAGCATACAAATACGATTACTATGAATCCATATACACGTATCATTTCCTAGTGATTGCGCATCCATTTTGTAATAAGGGGTAAAATAACGATCAGTAACAGTAGGAAAACTACCACTATATTGTACTTCATCCAGCATGTCCGAGACATTCTCGTCAGGAGGAAATGTAAATGACTCATCATCGCTATCAACAATTGCCGATATCTCCTTATCACTATCAATAATTGCTAATGTCTCCTTATTACTATCTACTAATTCATCATGCTCCTGTTCTTGAAGAGAAATTTCTCTTCCATCAGCAATATCTTTAACTGCATTTTCTTGCATATTATCTTCTTCCTTCTTACATGATTTCTTTCTATAATCGTTTTCAGATTTCAATCGTTTAGTTTTTGGCTCATCAACCTCTGATTCCAAATTCATGTTTGATTGTTAAAAGTATGTACTAGCACATACAAGAGTATATACAATTCGAATTGATTTAATCTAGAGTTATCACAAGTAACACATACAGATTTCAATAGAATAATCAAATTATTAGTTGAATTATTTTTGTAGTTCACGACTAATCGTTGCTATTTTCTGATTGTGCCGGTTCCATAGTCTTTAATCTGTTTCGTAGGAAATGTGCGCTTTTTGTCCTATGAATTTCTCTCTGAAATAAACGGCGGGATTAAATCAATTTTGGAGTGAAATCGGGGATGACTTACTTGTTCCTTTATGCATTTGATCATAGCTTGGTGAATCGGTTCGCAGTAACCCACTAACCTTCGATATGGATGCTGCAAGTATATACAGAATTGTTGAGAAGGTACACTATAAAATTGACGAGTGATATTACCTCAGTCTCACAATCCTGAAATTGGCGATATATCTTGTTACAAGCGGCATTGTGTGCTGCCAGCGATTTGTAATTCATATCTTTGTTTTGGTAAAGTCATTTGCAAAATTCCTCATATCTTTCATTATGTAATCGAATCTGAACGACAATTGTACTATTTGTACTTTGAGTACTTTCGTAGTTATATAAACTCGTGATGTAAAAGGGCCTTCGCATGTACAAATATTGCCATCACTGCCATAAAGTCACTAGATTTATGAAGTATCAACAGCTTAAGAAAATCACAAAACTGAAAACACAACCTTCTGCCGAAAAAAAAGACATGTGACATTAAGATAATTAAAATAATTAATTTTGTACTTTATTATGCATTAATGATGTACTTTGTTACTATACACGCGGCAAAAATAATTATTAAATAGTCCTTGGTTTTTCACCATATCAATATTATGTTTTCAGTTTTGCAGTTGGCAGTGCTGAAATTTAATCGGTCGATCTAAGTGATTAATCGAAGTTGGCGAGACTGGCTCTAAGCATAACAAATGACTGTGTTTCAATTTTTTTCAAATTGACTATCAGCGCTAAAAATGTTACAGTTTACGTTACATGCATTATAGATTTTCAGTACAGGCAGTCAATTTTGAAACATAGCCATGTCAATTGCGTACCAGACTCGGGATATCAGACTTCGATTCGAATTCCAGCGGAGCGAGCTGATTTTCTTGTGCTATCGATTACGCTTTAGGTATTCGAATCATATCATTTCAAAATACGCATACAATATGAATGTTGAATGAATATTATATTTTGCTTCTATATATATATATATATATGTTTAATGCACACACTTCAAATTTACACAGCACGTTTTTACCACTCAAAAATACTCTTCATACATTATTACAACTCGCATATACTCATATAGTCGTATGCAATCGATTTTACCATTCGTTTTTATGGAAAAGTTCTTGTTAATTGATATTAATTACTTAAAAAATCGAAGTCGTACTCATTGAATGAAATACGCGTTTTCGCTACTCAAATTAGAACTGTTTGCACGAACTAAAAACGGACTGGCGATGAAACATTTTTATAAGTTTTTATTGCAATATTCATTTTCAATGTTACTCAAATTACCTCTTATGTAAATTGTCCCTGAAAATTGATTTTCAGTAAAATTGTACAAATCGAAAAATGACGTTGCACTTCAAAATTTAAAGAATCTTTCATGTTGAGTAAATATTCCTTAAATATGTGAGTTTCCTGTTTTATATTCAATTTACAGATGAAATTATTCAAATTACCCCTGTACTTTACTGGTTGGATTTGAACTTGAAATTTAAAATTCTAGGTGAGTGAGGCCAAAGTTTATTTTATATTTTTATTATTTTATATTTAGTTTATTGCTATGTTTGTATTTAATTTGTTTTATTTTTTAAACTATTAAGCTTTGTGGAATTATGTGATTCCCAATTTTTTATTTATATTCTTAATAAAAAAATAAAATGATTTATTACTTTAAGATTATTTAATAAAACAATCAATATAATTTTAGTGAATTTGAAGCTACAGTACGGTAAACATGTCTAAAGGAATCGTGTTTACATATTTACATTTAATGCAAAACTGCAACGTTTAACATATGAATAGTATACATTTCTAGAGGAACATACTGTTTGCAGAATATAGAAATGAATTCATAATTTTACAGATTTCAATGCTTTTTCCATGCTTTAACGTCACGTGGCTGACGTGCATGATAATCTTTGCATGAGCAATTGTTTATTTATCTGTCATGATTTAGTATGACCATGCTTACGTATAAGCAATCGTTCCAAAAGTTCTTCGAATTTTATTTTGTTATGTCAACAGTCGTTATAATAAATCATAGTCCTACCAAGAATGTTATTTTAAAAAATTAAAAGTTTTTTTTTATAAATCCAGTTCATAGATAATTTTATATAATTGTAATTACTTATTGTTCTATTTTATTTAATTAAGGAGCAATATCTTCAGTACTAATTTTGATAAAAAATACAAAGTTTATTATTTTGTCTGTGATAAACGTATTTACTATTGTTATATTAAATATTAAAATAATTAATATTACTAATATGTGTTTTGAAAATGAAAGATTTTTTATTGCAAAATGTAATTTCTTAATTTGTTAAATATGTCGATAACCAATTTAAAGAATGAATGGAGTCTTACTGATGTTTATATTTAAATAACGATTTGTTTATAATGGTTTTTATGAAGATCATTTTTCTGGAAAAACTAATTTGAAGATTAATCAAAGAATTTCTCTTTGACTAATCTTGAAAAGGTATTTATCTACGAACATCTTGTATAACGTGTCGCCACGATTAGCGTTAATATTCTGAAGCTATCATCGAAAGCATTTTTTTTTACGCGTTTTACGAGCAATCCTCGATATGTGGTACCGTTGTAAAGCGCGGGAACTAGAAGCTAACTTGTATCTGCTCTGCCTTGCTGTTTTACGATTATGATCGTCTTCTACGTTGCCACATGGCTCGCCAGTAGTTCCGGTCGAGAAATTACTCTCTGTAGTTCGGCACCTTGCCTCTTCTTTCTTCCGCCATCCTGCTTCCTCTTGAGAGAGATATTTCAACCCTTTTCAAGACGCTGAAAATAGCGGCTATCTTCTTTCATGTACATCCTTGTACAATCTTACAATAGATACACTATTCTAGACTTTCCTTTAATATCATGTTGGAATTGTTGATCGTACCAAGAAGAAAATATTTTTGCGTGTTTGTTAGTTCTTAATATTTTTAAATAATAATTGCAGTTTTAATTTATTCTGCAGAGAGACTTTGTCTTCAAGTATTCCTCAAAAATTTATTATAATATGAATACTTCGAGTTTTAGTACTTTGAATACTCTGAAAATTTATAAGGAAGTATGAACACATGCAAGAGATGACGAGAATATCCAAATGATTCATGTGTAGTCACGTTAGGTATGTGTAGTGTACATGTATTATTATAATTGTCAAATAAACAGTGCATTTCTTAACATTAACGATATGATAAGGAAATTAAATTTACATTTTATTGAATGTTATAAGTACGGTTGAACTGCATTCATTTATTATATAAATTTCTACAAATTGCTATTGTATAACTTCAAAATAATCGCATGCTGCGGAATTCTTTGTTTTCATTGTTATTATATTCACTAAAAAGGTTGTTAAAAGGTTAAATGTCCTTAATTCCATAAAATTTATTTTGGGAATAGTCTTTTCTATAATAATTAAATAAATAATGAACGGCGATCATAACTTTTAATTTAAATAATTTGATAGTTATTGTATTGACAATCAGAATTGTTTTCTAATTAATATCACATGGAACAATTCTTAAAATAACATTAAAAATATCAATTTAATAATTTTTTAAAACATTCATTAAACTGATTTAATTATTTGCAATAAATATTACATAAATATAAATATTATATATAAATATCACATAATATTACAGTGAAGAAATATTGTATGATATTATAGTAATATAACTGTGATATATCACAGTAATATTTCTGTGATTCATATTTTCACATTTAGTATTACTGTGATATCTCAGTAATATTTCCATAATGTTGCTATTATATTGCAATGGAAAATAAAAATATTACTGTAATATTACTGCTATGAATCTTTTTTTAGTCTTATCTAGTTCTCATTATTCTGTTCCATTAAATCCAATCAATAGAAAAAGTTCTTTTTTTATTCAATTGGATTTAATTGGATTGAAAAACTGCATTTCTTATTCTGCATTTTGAATTGAGCAGTATACACGATATACAGAAAAAGTTAATATTATTTTTATTTGAAGGTACAGAAATGTGCTTAAAATTCCTATAAACAAATAAAAATTCATTTGGATTGAAAAGACTTTATTTTAACGTTCGCGAACGTGTATTTCTAAAAATGTGAATCTTCTTTAAACCATTTCAATCCATCTAAGTAGCACAACAGCGTCTGCAAAGCTAAAAAGCGCTTTCTTAATGCTTTGCAAAGCGCTATGTGTTACTTATGCATTCTTTTACTTATTGAAATATACATTTTTTACTCTTTAATCTAATTGGGTTTTTACATTTTATTTATAAAATAATCTTTATACTGTAATAATGATAAAAGAAAAGAGAAAAATTTTTAAATTACGTGATGGACTTTTTAATGAGCATCAATACTCTCTAAAAGTGAATCAGTCTATTATATCAAAAAACAATAAATATTCGCTGATGATTTTATCAGTTATAAGTGTAACACCGAAGTCAGTAATAAAGTAATAAACAATACGTTGATTCACTTTTAAAGAGTAGAGTATTTTTACATAATTATAATTTCACAAAATGCAAGAAAAAGAATAATAGTTAGTTTCGCAATACAAATATATATATGTACTTTATTTCTCTATATCTTACATATAATAGTGCTGTGGTTGTCGTTTCGTCAGATCTGCACAATCGCGCAAATCTACTTTATTCTTCAATTTTTAATGATCTTTTATCTTTCATCGGAATTAAATCTATAATTTTCGTAATACGTTGCGCAATTGACGTCCGAGTCTCGGCGATGGTATCCAAGGAAACCGTCGTCCTAAACGAGCCGTAAATATCGGCGGTAGCAGACGGTCGTCCTCGTCGACTTCGTGCGAATCTCCGTAGGAGGGTAGATCCTCGCTCGATCCTCGTCCTAAACGTGGTGTAAATTGAGACGGTTGTCTCTTGTCGTTAGCTGAAATTTATTTTTGACAGTCATATTTAATGACGAAAATTATATGGATTATATTGAATCTCGAAATTCGCGAATCGATAAATCAATAAGTTTTGATGATGTCATTCAAAGCATCAGAATGTTAAATGAAATATCTCTTCTCTAGATAAATTTTCAAACGAAATTTTACGGGAAGATCCTGAGAAATCGGGCAAATAAGAATGTAACGCAGCTATTGGAACGTAATCAAATAATAATGTTAATGCAGAAAATTGATTGCATGTATTTCATTAAAAATGAAATGACGTTTCGATTCTTTTTAGAGTCATCATCAGCGTTAATACAATTCTTCAAAAATATGAGACATCATCCATGCATCCATGCAGCCACTAAAGAATTGAAAGATCCTGAATAAGTGAGGTGCGTGAATATTTTGTTGCAATCTTATACAATTCATTTCTGGAACGAATATAAAAAGGTACCGTATTATTGGCAAATTATAAATACTAATAAAAATGTGTGACTTACTATTTAATCTGAGAGATGTGATTACAGGAACAAATAATTATAAAAGTAAAGTCCAAGAATTCGTGCAATAATCATTATAAAAAGATCATTATAAAAAAATCATTATAAAAGATATATATATAAATAGTCAGAGTATAAGATAATACTAATTAGTCAAGTTTACGGGGAGAATTTAAAGATAAAAAAAAGGAGACTGAAATTTTGTTTGAGTAGAATTAATTAAAAAAATATTTATTAGGTTAACAACAATTATATTCTAATAGTGACAGCTTCAGCTCGCAAGAGCATTTTTATTTTTCACGATTGTTTATAACTCGAAAATTGTATATCTATATATATAATTTTATCGTAAAAAAATTTTTTTGATACTGCTCGAAGAATCTCGTTATGTGGAAGACAAATGCAAAACTTAAACATTACAGCAAAAGTTGACAATACTGTCGATTAAATGTAATTACGATGAAAGAAAAGAATTATTGAATGTACTCTTATATTAGCAGAATAATGTGCAAGTTCAAGTCATAATAATGTCTGTAGCGACGAATTACTTGAAAAGATTTCAATTAATTCTCACCGGGAATCGTGATGACTGCCCAACGCACACCGTCCAACGCATTCGCCAGAACTTCTATCTCGGGACTCACTTCCTGTTTCTCATCCGATCTGCGTCGTTTTCCTAACCGCGGTCCGAACCACATACCGCTGGTGATGTCCTGCGTGGTACGTTTCATACACTTGCCTTCGATACACGAGCCGTCGTTTGATCCGCCGTTCAAGCCCATTTCCCTTGCTTCTACGAACGCACAATTAATAAAACCAATCGAGACTTTAATGACTGCGTACGCAAAACTCGGTATTACCGTATTCACCGGAAGCGCGAGACCCCAAGCAGAGCAGCATAGCCAAGATGCAGATAGTAGTTGTGCGTCTAACGAAATTTCCGGTGACGATCATTTTGGACACGTCGTTTCTCGAGACTTCGTAGCGAAATAATGTCAGGCACGATGGTGATCCTCTGGGTTTTATATAGATGGTGGAACAGCGTTGTTGTAAAGACATCGATGGTGTTTTTCCATCTCATTGTCTTTCACCTCTTCACACCCCCGAGACCAATCACGATTGCCGGCGAGAAACGATTCATCTTTATTTCAAGTCTGACTGTCTGTCCTACATACGCAATGAGGTTCCTGGATTCGCGCGTGAATCCTGGAACAGTACACCCACGCACAGGGTGATTTCTATCCTCGTCCTCGGAAAAAAAAAACGTTGATGGCCTTCATTAATTCTTTCGTTTCAATGAATGGATGTTACATCGATTTTTTTGCTCAAAAATAGGAACATATTTTATTCTAATTTACGAATGAATTTCATTTTATCGTACACAAAATGACTATAATCTTTTGATTTTATTTTGTAGAATTTTATATATATATTTTATTAATAGAGAAAGATACGGTTTTATATAATTAATGTATATAAATCCTTTTTTTTGCTCTCTCTCTCTCTCTCTCTCTCTCTCTCTCTCTCTCTCTCTCTATATATATATATATATATATATATATATATATATACATACATATTTATATGTTAATTGATTTAATAGCATTATTAATTAAAAAATACTTCCAATATTATATTGGATTATTGCAACAGATGATAATCGTAAAATGAGGCATCAAAACGTTTTAAATAATATAATTTTTGCAGAAAGGAAGATTTGGATGAAGTATCTAAAAATTTAACTAGCTACAGGTCTAAAGATAATTTTGTTGAATTATTAAAATAATTATAAAATTTAAACTAGTTGCTGGAATGTTAAAATTAAAATTTTTGTTTCATTGCTATCGTACTTGAGATTCCTATGTAAATATTATTTTTATTATTTACTGCTGATGATTCAACAAAATTATTTTCAGATCTGTAATTAGAGCTAAATTTTAGCAAAATCGTTCCCTTATATTTCTTAAATTGTATTAAAATAAATATTTTACACTCACCCAAATTCTATATTTAAACAAATTTTTTTGTGTCACAATATTATCTTTTCTATTAAAATGATTTAAATTTTATTTAAAGACATAATTAAAAAAAAAAATATATTAAATTATAATATAATTCAAGTTTCATATTTATTTCGGAGATTTACGAAATCAACTTGACGTAATTATAAATGACATGTATATATGTATACATACATATATATCTTTTTACAAATCCTGTTTTTCTCGTGTGCGTATTTTTTATACCCCACGTGGTGTAATAAATGACTGTGGCTGCCTGACATCCGATTGAACGAACGACGATTAGTCTTGAATTTAACTTGTCGATTGCCGACTTAATTCAGCGATCAATGAGTTCGCATTCTTTGCACTTTCTCTATAAAAGCATCGGATCGGTTGAGCGAACCCGGCATTATCTTAAAATCGCGTCGTGTCTTCAGAAATGTGCTGATATAAAATTCCGTATACACTTATTATGTATATCATGTTATTAATATTAATATATTATTCTTGTATAGTTTGTGCTTGTTATTGTAAGAAAACGCGCACAAATAAAAAAGTGAAACTTTGTAGTTTAGTTTAGTTTAATTACACGTCATGAATCAATGCTTTTTATAATCGGAATATATAAATTTTGAGTTAATTTACAGTTAATATACTTTGTATATTATTGTTTTGTTATGTTTTATCATTATATTTTTTATTTTTATTAATATTTATATCAATTATTTACTGTCGATGTCAATTACTTGTCTTTATTATAGTTAAATAGCGTAATAGTTTTTATACTGTTGAAATGATATTAATTGAATAGTTGAAGAAAATTGAATGATTTTTATCTAATTTATATATGCAAATTACTAATAATATTTTTTTTATGTATTTAAGATCGTCAAGATAAAAAAAAATATTTATAATTATAATCGCAATATATCCGTGTAAAGTTTTATCTAAATTTTTTAAAAGTATTCATTTTTTGTCTCTTTCTTTAATTTTATATCATTATATCTGGTAAGATTGTTGAAATATAACGTGTTGCCTTTGCAAGTCATTAAATTAGATGCAAATTAATTTCGCAATTGTGGGCGCGTCTTTTTGGGACACACATACACATATATCACACGTATGTGCAATGAGTACATCTTATTCGAGGCGCGTAATTAGGGAGAGCAACTCTACACATGGATGTGTCGTGGTTTTTCAGTGAGATCTAAGTGGTCGAGTCACACTCGTCCTATGCTGACTACGTGCACCATCATACTTTTAATACTTGTCAAAGCAAACAAACGCCCGCTTCATACTTTTTTACCGCGATTTGGTAGACATACGATATAAGAGTACTTGCATCTGTCGAGCCGAATGTACGCCACGAAAATCTTCCCACGTAACGATATTTTTTGTTAAATATCTTTCTCTTTTCTCATATTGGAAAGATCATTCCTGATTTTCGCAGTGACCAATTCAATTATACTAACAATGATTGATCTGATCTAATAAATAATTCTACATGATTTAAGAGTAATACGAATGAACATTTTATACACTCCTGTGTTTAAACAAAAAAGTATTTTGTTAAAATATTAAAATAAACGTTTGCATAATTATCATTATTGGGAACAAATCAACAAATAGATTGATATAGACGATCATGGGAGCGATAAGTCGACTTGATTGAAATATATGAAAAAGTCAGATAAATCTTCTGATGAACTATCAGGAGTGCCTCGCATCTGGTGATGTGATTACTGCGTATCCGTGAAGTTTCACGGCGCTCAGAGATCTTTGTTTCGATCTTATCAGTCTGCTCAAACCATTACTTTGAATTAGCGATTAATCATTTGCGAAAGCGCTTCTCTCTAATTTCCTAAATCGACAAAGATTAGTGCTCTTTGATTTTCCTGATGAAACAGATTGTCATTGATCTATTTTTTAATTGATTTTCATTGCACTTATCGTATATTTATTTAAATATATTATATATATATAAATATATATACACTTTATAAATACTTCTCAATATAGCGTTATGTATTATATAACGATTGTAATATTTTTAATGATGTCATTTATTATAATTCGGGATATTTATTGAGCAATTTTTTTAAACATTGATATATTCTTTTCTTCTCGCGACAAGTAAAAATACGATTCTTTTGTGCTTTTTGCGAATGGAAAAAATCGAGGGTAGGCTCGTGCTATACCGGAATAGGTGCGAAAGAGGGCGGGGTAGGTGAATCGGCAACGCTTTGTAAACTCTTGCCCTGACGAAGCCCAGAACACCTTCTGCGGTCGACGATGCACGGAGAGCAAAAGAGAAAGAGAGAGAAAGATAGATATAAACACTTCCACGGTACCGTAAGAATTTAGCTATTCTTGGTAGCCAGGAAAGGAGAAATCATTTCCTCACATGTGAAAACGAATTTCCGCGATATATATTTCTATATAAGCTGATTTCCAAACACTCATTGCATTATAAAAAAAAAAAAATCATAGTTTGCGCAAATATTTTATTAATCGGTCTGTCGCTTAAAATTAAACAACTACGAAGTGTCTTTCAACAATTTGGTACATAAATCTATAATCTTTGCGGTTTAAAGACAATTTAAAGACAATTTTTATTTATTTATTTTTTTTTTAAATAATAGAGTATCAATATTTTTATAAAAAGCTAAAACTAGCGCCTTTGTGAATAAAATTTCCAGTCATTGAACAATAATTAAGTAACGAAATTGTATTGTTTGCTCTACTTCAAGCGGGCTTTATCTTACTGACATTTCAATTTGAACTACAATTATATTATGAAAGGAGCGATTTTGTTCAAAGTACATAAAAATTTAGCTAAATACAGACCTGAAAATAATTTTGTGTCAGATCATCAAAATAATTTGATACATATCCTTAAGCATGATGGGCAATGTTGTAAAAAGTTTTGATATTTTAGCAATAGGGCTTGAGCATTTTACATAATTATTTTTATGTCTTCTTCAATATCTCTATAAATTGTCTCTAACAAAATTATTTTTAAATTTATACTTAACTAAATTTTTAAATACTTTGGCAAAACCATTCTATTTACCTAAATAGTGACGAACTTCGTACGCTACTGTGAAGTCGAGCGTAATAATTTAACAGAAGTATTCGCAAATAATTCCTACTATGAAATTGAGCGTACAAAGAATTGTTTTCGAGATAGAATGCTTGACAAGGAACGCCGACGTCGGAGGCTAAGGGTTAACACTCTGACACGTCGAACATGCAAGAAAGAGAAAGAGAGACAGAGATACCCGAATATTTACTGCGGTATTTTTTTACAACAGACTGTTCTGTCTTCAGATCTGAATATTAATTTCGATTTTATCAAATCAGAATTTAATTGATTAAAGTCTTACATATAATATTAAGTAATAATAAGTCTAATTAATCCTCCTTAACGCGCCATCTTCAAATGTAATTCATAATTTATTGGAAAAATTCTTAAAAATGTTCACT
Organism: Acromyrmex echinatior; assembly: GCF_024713525.1. Classification (NCBI taxonomy): domain Eukaryota; kingdom Metazoa; phylum Arthropoda; class Insecta; order Hymenoptera; family Formicidae; genus Acromyrmex; species Acromyrmex echinatior. Next base: position 669,159 of record NC_141870.1, read on the forward strand.
TTACATCAGTTTTATATCAATAAAGATAATATTAACTCTGATAAATTGTAATATAATTTGATTAATACAACTGTGATAATTCAGGCAGTATAAGATAAATATCTCAATAACTGAATGTGTCCAATCCAATGATTAAAGAAATCAACAGTATATTTGTAATTATTTAAGATATTTGTCATAACAGCAAGAGAATGACATACTAAAAGAAGAATAGAATTAAATAAAGAATTTCTTAAGACTTAAAAGAAAAAGTGAAATATTTTGTATCAAAATAAGAACATATAAGATTGCAAATTATTGCGAAAAAAAAATTTATTTCAAGTTTTGTAGTCATATATCTTCCTACTCATTTTGAACAAGACATGTGTCTATATCTTTAATTTTTTTTAAAAATACTATATTTATTTAAATGTAGTGTGTATTTTATAATTGCAAGAAACTGAAAATTATATTTAAAAAATTTGTTTTATTACAGCTTCAGTTACTAATATAATTGACATGTATCAATGAAATTTTACTTAAATATTTTTTTTTTTTTTAAATTTATATAAAAGTATTTTTCAGTTACTGACGAAATAAAATTTTATGTAAATACTAATTCTTTTTGTAATGCCATTAATTAACAATCAATAACGAGAATTAATTACACTTCTTTATTAGTTCAGTCATTGAGACATTTATTTTACGTTGCTGAAGCTTTCAATTTGTTACTAGAGCACCGTGTTTAATAGTTGGATGTAAAAAGAATTGTAGGATCGAATAACAAAATACGAGGGTTCGTTAGCGTTAGAAGAGCCGGTTGAAATATTTACGACGAAGCAACAGCAAAGCTCAATTATTAACATTCTCGAAGTCTCACGGACGTGCACGCTCGCATATGATATAATGCCACTCATTTTGATAAACAAACGGCTCGTCAATCGCCTTGGTAATATCGATCCCGAAGTTTGTGATCACTCGCGTACAATACACAAAACCGACAATGTTGTCTTCGATTGGGTCATCGAATCGTTGTTTAGGTACGATGGACATTGATAGACCGATGCTATCAAAGACAAATATTTAGTCTCAGACTAAATTAAAGTTCTTGATATCAAAAATTATTTATGCTAATTTAACATTTAGTTCACTGAACGGATAACCGTAAAATGATATATAATTCCAAAATTTTTGGGGTAGTAAATTCGGTGATAATTAAATTAAATAATTAAATATTTGAATTAATTAAATATGGAAATATATTGTACGCGAAGTTACTTTATAAACGAAGAATATTTAAGAATATATAATTGTTAGCAAAAAGACGTGCTTTAAAGTGATAGTATAATTTTTCTATACAACAGTTTTTTTCTTGAAAATTGAATAAATTATAAAAATTTTTATTTTTTTATGCGATATGGCGCAAGTAATCGAATACAACGGTAATAAATTTAAAGATTTTGGCAAGTGAGCGAAATTAATTAAACTGGGACAATATATATATATATATATATATATATATATATATATATAATATATAAAGATGTTATCTACCATCGTGCTGTAGAGATAAATGGATATACTAATAGTTTTTCCTGGGGATGTATTAGCTACATGTAAAGTATCAGACACGTTATATGGGATCCAATACTGGCGCCAGGGTAGCCTCGAAATTCGAAACCAAACGCTCTGCACAATGAGTTCTTCGTCTATAATAGGTCAGTTGAGTAGAAGAAAAAGGTAGAGAAGGAGAACTTCTCACGACTTCTTCTTTTGAGAAGTGCGGAGTAATGTTATTATATGTATTTTATATACACACATACACACACACACAGAGAAGTGGAGTAGTAACTCTGTCCATCTATGCATAATATCTTCGTTATTTTTAGAGATATAAAATGTTATATAATAAATAGAGAGTCGAAAGTTTCGAGCAGTCTTCATTTTCATGAATATTTTTAATTTTCAAAACTTTTATTTAATACTCATTTATATTTGTATATGTATTATTATTTTCACACATGTATAGATTCTTTATCTGAGAAAATAATTTATTAGAAAGATAAAAAATAAAATATTACATTTTATTATGGTACATTTATTGCTGGTGACATTTTATACATTTCGATAACTTTATACAAAACTTTACAAAGGTTCTTAATTCTAATTAATAATATGTTATTCAATCCAAAATCGTAATCTTAATTATAACTTAAATCGTTATTATTAACTTACGAAAAAAGATTCATCGACAAAATAATATTCTTTGGCTCCAAGTATGAATACCAATTGTTATAAAAGGAACAAAACTGTATGTACAGTACACAACAATCATAAAACACATATTATATACAAAATAATTTCATCCTTTTTACATCGATAATCTTTTTCTAAGCGCGACTTCTCAACATTTTTCTCGAAGTTTAGGACATTTTTTTTATAAAACAGCTTATCAACGAAATTATATATTAAATTTTGAATTTGTTTATAATTCTACCAAACAAAATGATTGAAAGATGCATCGTTAAATCGCGGACCATACTTTCTTTCCGACGCGACGGTAAATAATAATGTCACGTACAAAAAGGAACGATCGTTTCGAGCAATATTTTGTGAAATATCGCGGATATGTTTTGACAGTGATGTCTCTGGTGTATTTTATTGCATTTGGTTGGTCGGTGATTCTTGCTTCAATTCAAGGGCCCACATGTGCTGGGGCCAACCCGTCCGTCCTTTGCTCTTCGTCGGTTCTTCATGGCTGAGATTCGAGACAGATTGCAAACACGATTCATTCTGTGAAGAAATAAAAGTACTCGATGACATATGTCCCCATCAAAAATTAATCTTGTCTGTGTAACTAATGTAACTCTAAAATCTGAATGCTTTTTTTTATTTCGTCTTTAATTTAATAGACGTAAAACCTTCAGATATGGAGAATTGTCTGACAAATTTATTTAAGAGACGAAGAGTGTGGGTCACGAGTAAGAGTTATTAGTGATCTTTATTAGAGGGAAAATTCTACGTGGGCGGTAATCCCACGATAGCAGAAAATGAAGAAAGCCACAAAATACAGGTTTAAAGAAAGTAAATTATTTCCGAACTTTAGAATTAGAAGAGAATTAGACGGAAAATTGACTCAAATTTTCTTTGTTTTCCTGTAATAATACTTTCTAATTCTCTAAAGACAATGACCTTTCGACGGAAACTCTAAGATCTATTATTAGAATAAAACTGAATCCGAATAATGTTTTAATGTTTTATACAAAGAATTTTTGAAGTAAAGTAATTACTGTAATCAGTTGTATTTGTAAATAAGATCATTAATTGCAACAGCTTTTTATGGTTTGTTTGGATTGAATCGTTTCTTAATTGTGTTGTGTTTGCCATATCAATTAATTTGTTGAGCAAAAGCAAATTTCAACAAAATTATTTTTTCGATATGATCTTTAATTTTATCAGGATTTATATGAAATACAGTAAGATTATATGATATTGATATTTTTTAACCGTGATTTACATCGTGATGGCTTTAAAGATCGAATTCTCAGGCCGATGTACGAATGTAATTATAGAGGTGAATGTTTATGTTGGAGCACGATGCTTATAAAACCGTTTTGAGTGATTTAAGAAAATCTGTCTACAAGACATGAAATAATTTATTCTGAAGATCTTTCAAACCCGCGATCAAAAGCCATAAGCAACCTCGAGTAGCTCTCGACATTCTTCAGAGCTTTTCCGAAGAATAAAAAATCTCAAAAATGAAAATGAACGAAGAACAAGAAGCAGAAAAAGCGAAGCTAGATAAACAGAAATATGTTAGCATTGTCTTGTTAGTATATGTTTCTAATAAGAACAATTAATGTTAAAAGTTGCTATTAAGCGTAAAAATTTGCTTTTTATTTTGCTATTTTCATATAAAATTATCAATTAATTTACGTGGCTATTATTTAAAAAATAATTATCATCAATTTATGAACTTTATTTTTCATTCTTTTAAATGTAAACATTCCGCGAAATCTTTCTTTTTTTAAATTTATTCTGCTTTTTTAGATAGCAGAATAATATCTCTCTCTCTCTCTCTCTCTCTCTCCCTCTCCCTCTCCCTCTCTAATAATCTTCATTTTTTATTTTATTATAAATAAGTTATACAGACTCTATTCTATATATACCATAACATTATATCAATAAATCTCATGAAATTACAGCTACAATTGTATAATGTAATTGTATAATTAATAATAGTTTTTAATAGTAGTAATATATTTATCAATTCCTTTAGAATTACAATTATTTTACATTACAACAATATTAGTCAGACAAAGAAAAGAATTAAAAAAACATAAAATTTTAAATTATCCTAATTTAATTTACTCTATCACTTTTTAAATTGTACACGGACACATATGCCCTATCTCATAATACATTATATTTAACCTGTTTGAACTTCTGCTTCTTTTACCTCATGTTTTATTTTCATACTTTCATTCATGAAAGAACAATTTTTGATGAAATATCTAAAAATTTAGGTAATGTTATAGATACAGATTTGAAAATAATTTTGTTGGACCGTTAAATTAATTATGTACGAAACTCAAGCATGATGAGTAATATTGCAAGAAGTGATAGTTTAGCAATTAGCTTGAGCATTCTACATAATTATTTTAAAAGTCCAACAAAATTATTTTTAAATTTGCATTTAGCTAAATTATTAGATACTCGAGTAAAACCGTTCTTTTTATATACGCATTCTCGCAATGCATCTCTCATCCCTCCTCTCTTACCTCTTGTTTTCCTTCAATTAACCCTTTCCCAACACTGCATAATAAGTAATAATTATGAAATTAGTTATTTACTTGATTAGGTTGAGTCGCTTTATTCCTTCTACCACTCGAAAGGATCTCCGCGCGAAAGGTCTGAGGTTCTTCTCCTTCATCACTTTCCAATACTGCCATCAAATATCCAATGTAGGATGCGGCTAATCTTAAAGTTTTAATCTTTGATAATTTTGTATCCGAGGGCACATTAGGAATGCATTCTCTGAGATCAGAAAAAGCATTATTGATGGACTGAGTTCTTCGTCTCTCCTTCTTGTTCGCAGTGTTTCGTCTCTTCGGCCTGGGTGCAACACCACTCTCGCGAACATCCTGATGAAGATGCTGAAGAGTACCGCCGACAACCTGCTGGCTTATCTGAGCGCTCACAAACTCATGCTCACGTCGATGACTAGGTTGATGCTGATGATGATGGTGATGATGTGAATGATGGTGATGATGGTGGAGTGACGTTTCCTGTTGCCCTTGAAGGTATGGTAAATTAGTGTAATGCTGACCGGCCGAAGGATGCACGTATTGCTGTAGAGGTGAGTAACTTGATTCTTGAACGCCAATTTCTTCAATAAGGGGTGGTGTTGATGCGGTAGGACTGCCGGCCCCTGAACTACCGCCCGAAATACCGGAATCCGCGCCTCCCCAGTATTGACTGTCAGTATCGGGAACTGAGCCAAGAGGCCCTGTGTAAAAATTGGATGCATATCGCATTTTTATGTGATCTATAGATGCGTTGGTGAAATTGCATCTTAAATAATTCTTATGAAAATTCGTGTAACAATAATATCTTATATAGATAGAGAAAACGATTTTGTTATAGAAAAATTTAATCAGATCTGAAAATAATTTTGTTGATCATCGATATAATGAAATATAGTAAAATGTTTAAATTGATTATTATAATGTCAAACTATTTTGCAGTATTATTCATGTTTGAAATTTCCACGTTATTATTTTGATGGTTCAACAAAATTATTTCCAGATTTAGCTAAATTTTTAGATACTTTAATAAAATCGTTGTGTACGATTTTTTATAAAAATTTTTTTTTGTTAAATAATTTTGCGGAACTCGAAGTATAATTCTCAGAAATCTTTGAGTTCTAGGAATATAATAAAATATAAGGATATTAAATATAAGGATATTTAAAAAATATGTGATTTCTCTAGTTTACACAATAGATTCTGTGTTAAAGAATTTAGTAACACTTTTGAATAATTTAATATATTCAATGACATTTTTTTAAATAATTAAAATATATGAAATTTAAATTTAATTCTTTGAGATATTTTGCAATTGTTGGATTTTCTTATTATTTTATGAAAAAATGATATTATTATAGTAGCATCACAATTTAAAATATAATAAATCTTTGCTCTTGTTTATATTAGGTGTTGGAATTAATTCGTAGCGTTTTACAAGTGATGGGAAGTACTTTCATTAATGTATTTTTTAATGCTCATGTGAAATAAATAACATTCTTTCATTAAAAAACGCTACGAATTAATTCCAACACCTAATAATAATTATATATCTATGTGTGTTTTCGTAATACTTTTTGTCAATACATTATAAAAGTAAGTCGAAAATGATTTAAAAAAATTTTTATTAATTATTTGCATAATAGTTTTTTAAAATGAAATACTTATGCAAAACGTTGCGTTAATGACAGATATTGAATTATTAAACAAATCATATGCATAAGATACTTTTAAGACAAAAATATATTGCATAAAAACACTCTTATATAATATTTATTCATAAACTTTTGCATTTTGAAATTAATTATTCTTTTATTAAATGCTATTACATTTACATGTATTATGCTGTTTGATAGTATTACTGCTTTTTTCGTATGTCACCAGTTGACTATAATGATAGGTATTGCTTGAATATGAATTAATAACGACGAATTAATGATAAGAAATGCAAAAATAACGTCAACCTCCGCAAACAGGAAAATCAAGTTTTATCTTCATGGAATTTTTCCATTCTTTAACTTACATAAATAGATTATCTCATTAGGTACGTTAACATTATTATGCATAACAAATAATAAAATACGATGCAATGGATAGAATGATAAGCATTAGTACTAAGAAAGTATGACGACATATTACAGCGAATCTAAAACCTAAATTTCTAAATTTAACTCGCACGCAAAGTTAATGAAAAGTTTAAATAATTTGTAGTTTGAGAAGTTCTTTACTCTAATATAAGACGCGTTTCCTTACATTTGTACATTTTCTTACTAAATTTTTATATTTTACATCTAATTTTTCTATGTTTATAAAACAAAATAGAAAAATTAGATGTATCTATTTAAATTTTTCTATTTTAGGAGTCATGCTTAAGAAAAACTTGAAATTACTATTTATTAGTTTTGAGAAAAATCGTAAAAGAATGCACTTTACTTTTCAATTCAAATTGATCTTTTAGATATAACTAATTTTATTTAAAAAAATAAGAACGAATGTATGCACTCACCGTAGGGAAGTTGAGTGACATAATTATATGGTTGATGCCATTGCGGATAATACTCTGTTTGTGCCTCGTATCCGCTAAGCATGTTGTCCGATATTATCACCGTCAGGTTCTTTTAATAATTTATCACAACTTATACTAATTTCACAAAACGTTCACTTCGAATTCTAAACTTAAACTCGTCTCTCGATCAATTATTATATATTTTATTTTAAAGCTTAATTATTTTGTTATGATGGGATTACTATATCTTGCTATATTTTTCAATCTTTGTAACTTGTCAACGTTACAAAGCTGTCGTCTAATTGTTATGTTTTATCATTTCTGTTCATTATATCTTCTTATACTTTTCAAGTATGAAAATCTCCAACTCGAACTTCATTTGAACGGAATGAAATGTACCGCTGCGATTCGATTATTTTGTATTATTTCACACAGATTATTTTATCTTTTGATGATGGTCTTTTGATTTGGGCACTTGATCTCTCGTTCCACGAAAATTATCGTTGATGTATATGTCCTATTATTTCCTTATCTTTCGTTATCAATTTTTCCCTCTTTGCAGGACACCTTTTCTTCAATTTCCATCCGAATATTGTGTTGCGAGGCTTTCTGCGCAAACCCGACGTAAACTGGAGTCGCTATATTTGCGCTCGGTCTCGTTGTCGAAAAGCGCGATGCAGTTCCGGATGTGCAGTCAAAGGGATACTGAGAAAACCGAATTCGGTGCGGTACCGATCTGCTGCCCCCCTTGCATATGATGCGTGGTCTCCCCGGTTGTTTCGTCGCTGTCGGTGGTAGTAGCCACAAGTCCGGGTGGGTGTACCCGTAGAGACCTGTCGTGATCCGACCCCGTCAAAACGGGCGGAGCTCGGTTTGGTCTACGCCCCTGAGAGGAACCCAGGATTCAATTAGTAAATTGAAGGAGCTCGCCGTCGACGAACGGCGAAGTGGGGTATGATTTAGGGTATGACGTTCCTTGGTAAAGGCATCCTCCCTCTGCCACCGCCGCCCGCGCCGCCGACACGATCCGCGACGTATCGCCATCGTCGTCGTGCTCGTCTCTTTTTGCCAATCAACTCCAACGAACGCGAATGCTCCGACTGCCGGTTCTTCTATGTAATAATATTAGCCGCGAGATATCGGTGCGATATAGTGTGAAGCTGCGACGCAAATTAGACGACACTCACGTGGTGCAAAGAAAAGAGAGGAAAATTCCCTCGAAAGAAAACGGAAAATATTGTCAGATATCTTTCTACCTTGTGGTGTGGACATCTTTTGAATTTAATATTTTTCGTAATTAAATGTTTTTTAGGAGAACCTTGATGATTAAGGGAGAGAGAGAGAATTTTTTTTCTACATCAAAAAAAGAAACATTTTTTATTGTAGTGACAACTATACAAATTTTATTGTACATACAATATGCAGAATTAATGTACATAGTTGAATAAACTATTTTGTAGTTATTGCAATTAAAGCTAAATAATTACGAGAATTAATTATTATTAGTATATAGTTATTCGGTTCTTTAATGCAATAATTATATGAAATAGTTTATTCTATGTATAATACATTAATTCGACATATAAAACTTATATTGGGTAAAGTTGTGGAAATCGTATCGCTTCTAAAAAAATCACATTATCTCGCTTAAAAATTCAATTATTGTATTTACGTACTTTCTTATGGGTTACTTAAGAACTACATGGTACTACAATGCTGCTGTGTTACATTCGTGGCATGAAGCGCAATAGGAGTGTTGTTATTTACACAAATAAAAAAATCGTGATAGTATTTAGCTTTTTAACATAGTATTTTTAATATAGCAGAATATAAGTTAAAAATTCTTGATTATTTGTTATGATTAGAATATTATAATATTAAAATTAAATTAATAGGGTTAAAGTTTGCTTTACATTTTTGTTTATAGGTTAAATAAATAAAAATTTACAAAATGCTCTAGTTTTCTAAATCGCACCATAATTTAACCTTCTAAATCGCACGTTATCTAATATTTTTACATTTTCTACATTTTTATTTCATTTATTATTATTTAAAAATGTATATTATAAACCAACAAAGTGTTTATTTTATCTTACATAGAAATTCCTTAAATTAAATTCTTAAATTACTTCCTGAAACTATACGTGTGTAATTGATAAACATTTTTTATAGTTTTTTATTTATTCTAATCTCTTTGGATTAACTTATATCCATTAATTTTGTATTGTTTTAAAACATTAGAATATGAACATACAATTTTTAATTTTTTTTTCTGAAAGAAAAGACTTTCACGATATTCTGTTTTCATTTACAGTGTTTTAAAAATTCGATTAATATTGTCATGATGTTTTCATATCTATTTGTACCTAATATGTAAATTTTGACAGGCGTTAAATGTTGTTTAATAATTACATCGGATCTTCGTGTAATAAGTCAAAAAAATGAAATGGTGTATCAACCTACTTTTACGACACGCTTCCTTCTCCAGATGACGGAGCGACACGAACAAACATATAATAGCTGCCAGTGTATATATCGACTCTTTGAGAAAAAAAAGCTTCCCTTCGTTTTCTCTCGTGTTAAAAACGAAACACCGGCAACATCCGAGGTCAAAGGGACTTTGTCGGGAAAACGGTAGCGCGATGAAATCTCGCGGGACTTTCCTTCATCCCTTACAACCTGTTTGCATAAATAAGTCGACACTTGTTCCTTTTCATTCCACTTTTTTTAACAACAAGACAAAATTGAATGGACGATAGTTTACAATTAACTTTTTTTTATTTTTTAAATACATTATTTAGTAAAAAGAATACACAAAAATGAATTATTTGCTCTATCACATCACAATTTTAAGAAATTTAATTGAAAAAAGGGCTTTAGCATTATAACCATGATATACTGTACTGACGTATTGAAAATGTTTTATTACACTCAAGATTTTTTGTCTGAGTAGCTGAATAACATTTGTAGACTCAACGAATATTTGTTAGTCTTCAAAGATACTCGTTCATATTTTTTAATCGTACAATAAGAAATTAAATTCGAAAACTGTTGTTTTTTTTATTGCTGTTTTATAAACTATACGCGAAGTTTTTTTTTACTATTCGTAAGATTTTCACGAAGAGTACGGTCAAGAGTGATTCAGATTTCGGAAGAATCTTTTAAAGAACAGTAACATTAAAAATGATTCGATAGGAGTCGAAACATTTGTTTTGTTAAATTAAATTTATCATTATTCACTATTATATAATACATTAAATATTTAAGAATATTCAATGTATAATAGTGAATAACGATAAATTTAATTATAAGTTGAACAGTTAAGATCCTGTTTTTTTGCTCGTAACTTTTATCCTTTTATATTTTAATTTTTAATTATTTGAACCTAATTATTTAATACTTGGTTGAACATAAATAATGAACAATTATCACAACTTTTCTTATTCTTGAAAAATTACAAGAGATAGTGGCCCGTATTCTCAGAATGCATTTTTATCAATAAATGCGCATTTTTATTTTTGAAATTCTATAATGTGTATAATGTAAACTCTATGCTGAATACATTAACATCCTTATAAGTGCGTTCTGAATACGGACCAATATATGTTTTGTACCTATTTCATATTTGTATGGTACGTATAAGATTGAACCAATTTATAACGAACGATTAGGAAAAGTGAATGCATTATCCGTGATAAGGACGAGCGTGTCTGGTTTTATTTCCGAGAGAAACCAGACGCTAATGTGTAATAGCCACATAATTATTTCTAGTTATCTAGTCGTAAATTAGATTTGTCAAATTTATTAAGTAGGGAAAAAGTATAATGAAATATTATAATGAATATTATAATGAAAAAATAAATATTAATTGATCTTATAAAAATTTTTTATAAAATTACACTCAACAATCTATGAATTTTCTTTCTCAAAATTGATCGTCGGATCAATGATTTTATAAAAATAAAAAAAAAATAAGTACAAATAACTTTTGTGATATATATTTTCGTAATATCTAATATTACATAAAAATCTAATTCTAATTTTACATTTAATTTATTTGATTTTGTTTGTATTTTAAATTGTTTGATACTAACTGTATTTAATATCAATTACGAAATAAGAAAAAACATTTAAACGATATAGACGTCAATCTTTATCTCATATGCTGTAAATTATACATTGTCGTCAGTGTCAGCTAAAAATAAGAAAGGATTGTTATTGTTTTCCGAAAAATTTCTCCGGCATTCCTCTGTAATCGATAATTCGTACTCTTTCATTTTTTTCAGTCTCTCGTAGTAGATATCAATGAAAGTGATTGGTCGAGTGGTCGGCTGCCAGTCCGTCGGCAACTGCAGCAGAAGCTTCTTGACAGAGCCAGTGGTAGTGGTTCACTGTCAAAGGGAAATGCCGCGATTAAAGAAGCACTTATAGGACGACTAATTTTTTTCTTTGATGCCAGGCGACCGTGATTGCCTTTCTCGTGAACCATTTTTACACAAGATAGATATCTTCAAGGAGCGATGATTATCTGCCATCGTTGTGTCCGAATTAATTGTTTAGTATCGAAGTTAAAAGACACTTTTATATATTTTCATTGCAATAGTAAATATGTGTTTGATTCTGTGTTTCGAATAAATCCAAAGTACAATTATTTATTGTATAATAAAAATATATATAATTTTATATATATATATTTTAACAAAATATTTTTAAAAAATCACAGCTGATTAACGGAAGAATTCTTTGACTGGAAAAAATCCAGAGTTTATTAAATGAAAAGAACACGATGAAGAACTAATAGGGGCAGTAATTATATTATAATATGCAAACATGTGTACTAGTTATTGCATAATTTAAAGGACATATTTTTTAATTTATATGACATCATTCTATATAAATTTTATTTAGATTTTAACTTACAAAATTTCAAGAAGAAAAAATTTGTAACTTTCTTAGCACAAATACTTTTTGTGTTAAGTCAATATATTTACTATTATAATATTTTATGAAATAAAATTGTTATATATAATCTAAGGCAAAATTTAAAAGCTCCGTCGATCTTCAAATTTATTTATTATTAATGTAATTAACAAAATCGAACGTAAAGATAATATCGATATATCCTAAATTTTCTCCTCCTCTTGTGAGTTTTGTTTAGCCAACAGGCAACTGTTTACCAAGGATTGGACGGACGTAGACCAACCAGAGATCCTCTTAGTGCTGTTATTCGATGTGAGATGTGCGCAGGATTCGGTAGTTGGAAAGAAGGAAGAAAGCGAGTAGCGGATAACATGCGATAATAAGGGTCTTCCTTAGGTCTGGCAACTTCTCGCGATATCTATATTAAATAATAATTGTGATAGTGTACTAGCATAGATAAGTATACAGGGATCTGGCACGTAGGGTGGATCGCTTCATCCTGCTCTTCTTCCTCCCTCTCCGGTTCTTCTTTGACTTCCGGCGTCGTTCGTTTCTACTCCCTGTAATGTTTAACATTGCTGTCGTTTTATGACAAATTTGAAATTTAGGCTGGATTGTTCCACCTTTCGATAAACTTCAACTCTCTTTTTAACTCTCTTATGCTCTTACTCTTTTGTTTATTCATATTAGATAAATTATCACATAATTCATCTCTGAAAGGATGACATAAAAGCACCATCCTTCTAGGAACCGAGGTTAAAATTAATTTTATATTTATGCGAGTGTTGTCAGGTGCATTTCTGTCAATGGCACTCTGAAGTAGTGCTTTTGGAGCATAAAAATAAAATCTTGACGCTTCGATGGAAAAATGGTATTTTTCGATGGTAGCCAATATTTTTTTATTTTTCATTTATCTGAAAGGGATGTCAAGTGGCATCTTAAAGAGGTACCAAGAAATACAGGATGCAAAAGTGTAAATCTGCCACTGATGTAGTATATAAATTCACGCCGAATTATTTAATCACTAAAGATCCAGCTTCGACTTATTGTTTAATTAATATACTTATCATGATAATTTTTGACGTTCTTTATGTGTAAAGTCAAACTCTGTTCGCCAATTTGCATTTCTTAGTGTAAATAATTACATACACACACACACACACACACACACACACACAAACATACACACACACACGCATAAATATATCTACTATAATTACATAATTGATTTTGAGGATCCTTGTGTACGGTGCCTCAGACGTAAAAATCAAGGGTGAGATCTACCCTTGAGTATCTGTTTCTCGACTCCACGGGGGTATAAAGGCGGCTGACGACAGAGTGCAGGAATACAGCGGTTGATGCCGGTCGCTTTTGCGATGGTGCGACGCAATCCAGAACACCTTCTAATCGCCTCTAATCGCTTCTACCCCGCGCTGTGGGAAACCACAAGACACCCGGTATGACTATTACTCGTGAATGCACTCGAGCTCTTTTCGGTTCAACCGATAAACACTCGAAGTTTTGGTTGATGCGACCGAATCGAATGTTACCCGGATTCCTTTTAATTTTTGGAAAAATCTTTCTGATGTTTGAAAAATATATTTTTTGACTCTTAGAATTTAATTTAAAATTTAATATAATTAATATAATAATTTCTAATGTTTTGCAAAAGTATATTTATTACTATTGTAACATTTTCGCAATTAAATGTTTTAATTTATTAATAAGGTTAATAAAATTTATAATTTTAATATGTATAAAAGTTTTTGATGTGTAAAGTATTAAAAATATTTATGACTCTGATTTTTACTATTTTTTTATTAAAATACACATTATATAAACGTATTATATATATATACATAAAAATTCTAGTACTAAGCCATAAGAAAATTTTAATATTTTTAAAATAATTTTTAATTTAAAGTTATATCTGTATATTATTATAATATAAAATTATTATATTTGAAAAATATTTAACAAGTTTTTTGAAACATTTTTTGCAATTTTTCAAATTTAGGAGCTGAACTCAATACTGTTAAATTTTATTTGAATTAATATCTTAATTGATTTACTGTTTATCAATTTCTTTATTTTTTCACTTTTTTTTTTATTTTTGTAAAATGCATATATACAATATGGCGAAATATATCGGAAGAGTTCTAAATGTTGTTTAGAAGAAGAATACACAAAGGACGCGTGCCAGTCTCGTGGCGCAGGGATTTCCGGGCCGTGCATTGAACGTCGACACATTCACTAATTATTATTTCCGTCGTTAAATAGGCCATTTCTTTCGGAAAAGAGCAGTGAGACGTAAACAAGGAGGTAAAGTCATGGTGTTCTGTGCTGTATCCTTGCACAGCTAGCAGAATTTATTTATTTTCCCATCGATGACACGTGGTTCCTCTTTCCGTTTATCTCTCTTTTTCTTTCTCAGCATCGCACCTCATATCGAATCACTTTTTCGTATTTCGAAAGAAACGAAAGAATATTATAATCTGTTTTGTAAGAAAATGACAAGTACTTTTCTTTACAAAATTAAGATTATAAATTTCGATATTATATAATCAGTTATTCATATAATAATTACAATATTCATACCGCATTGTCTATAATTTCAGATCTTGCAGTGAAACTTCAACATAGAGTTTTAATAGAATTTACTCAGGGAAATTATCAAACTGTTGTTACAAAAAGAAACAATGAAAGTATAACGACACAGTAACTTTTCCATTCTTTGAATTTATACATTTATCTTGCATACAATCTGATAATTGCCCAAAAACATCTTCAACTTTTGTTTAGACGAAGACGACTTATTATTATGAGCGTGGGTGATTTCGACAGAAATTAATTTCATCATATTTCATCTTGACATGGTAACATGATACAAGTTCGACCTTTGAGCAAAACTTTCTCGACTGCAAAAGGTCGGATTAAAAAATTAATAATCTCTTAGTGATTAGCGAAAGAATCAAACGACGGCGAACGAGGTTTTCGGTGGAAAAAGGAGAGACGAAGCGGAAAAGAGACAGAGGCGACGAAGCGGGAGTAGATAGAAAATGAGAGAGAAAGAGTGAGTGAGAGGAAAAGAGAAATCCAGAGGGGCCATGTGGCGTTTCAGGAGATATCAAATCATACTACGTGTACGCCATGCCGCCCCCTAAATATAGTTTATTGCGTTACCGAGTATTAATGGAGCTTCTATAGAAACGACAAAGACGGCCCCCAAACGTGAACGTAACTCTTCCGACTCAGGAAACCGAAAATAGTGATCTTCGTCTACCGCATGAGGGTAATTTAAAACCTAAAGTTATTTGGTAAAAACAATAAGATTGGAAATAAGACCGTTTATGTTAAACACATTACTTTAAATACGAAACGCCACTACGGTCTGAATGTTAACATGTTGAACTATTATATATATATATATATTCATTTAAATGAATTAATTTCAGAAATGATAATTGCGTGCCGATATGGTTATCAGACTTTCAACGCAATTAAATAATTTGGGGAATTTGGGGGGATTATTAATATTTCAGATGAAAATCTTCTTCCCCAAATTTAATCTTAAAAAACTGTAATTATCATTTCTGAAATTAATTCATTTGTAATAGTTCAACACGTTAACATTCAGATCGTAGTGATGCTTCGTATTTAAAGTATTTGATAAAAGTTGTATAGAAGCATACAGGTAATAATTCCGCTAATAATTATTACGCACTGCAGCAAATATGGCATGCAATAATTAATGTAATATTTACGTCAACATTTTCAAGTTAATTGTTATATTTTTCTTAATCAAATATAGGATTACATGACATACTGTATAAATTAAAGAGGTACGTTTCTGATACAAATTGAAGTAGAAAATACGATATTATATATTGAAATTTTAAAGAGCAAGATATTTAGGATTGCGTTCTCCCCAATATTCCCTAATTAATAATGTGGCAACAATTAATAATAATTAAACTATTTGATTTAATTGTAAGATTACTTCAAAAGAAAAGGAAATTATTTGAATAAGTTTTAAAGGAACGGTATTAGAAAGTAGCGATTTTTCATTTTCCTCGTGGAAGAGACACAGAGATATTGACACAGCTATTCGTCAAAACAAAGCTAATTTATTGTTTATAATAACGAGGAACGAAACTAATACTTGTTATCTAGTTTACATGCCTACGAAATTGTGTGACGAAGTGAGTTTGAATACGCTTGTGTGTAGTCCTTCATCAGCAGACAGTACCTCCTCTTATTGTATTTTCTCTGACAAAAATTGTATAGTGACTTTTTGTAAATCTACCTGATATTTTTCCTGATATTTAGTTTCCTTCAAGAAATGAGAAGGCGTGATCTCGAAACATTATAATTAAATAATGATTGCGCGATCGTAGATATTATTAGCAGCATGGTGGATTGTGGAAGAATTCCAGGTGCGCACGTATTCGAGGCATTTCGTATGTTTTGCGCACAAATAGATGCGGCCATTTTTAACATTTGCATCGCGATAACTTTGAAGTGATATATCATACTCATTCTTTAACAATATCTATTAAAAAATGAATACGCATCATGCATTAATATGTTTCATATTCAATTTTTATTATTGCACAAGATAAAATTAAATTTATTATATTATTGTAAGTGACGTACTAGTAATGTTTTACGTCATTTTTACAATGCTTGGGTCTTATCTTGAACATTTTTGTGAACTTTTTTTCCTTTCAATCTTATGCAAAAATAAAGGTCAAAAGTTCAGCCTGTATATATTTTTTCTGATGTTCAGGATCAAATCCTGACTGTACTATTATAGACCTAAGTGGCTTTATCTGTCTTTTTCCCAAGCTTGTGTTATTTACACTCGCAAAAAGTCAATTCCTGTCACGACCCGTTACCGATACATCGTCGGAGGATCGAATTAAAATTTAAAAACTCTCATGCTGTCAACGTGTAGGTTTTTATATTTGCCAACTGAGAAGTAATTGCGACAGCGGAATAAGCGACATATAATATGAGAGAAATTAACTTTCCATAATTTTAAGAAAAACTGTATTTTCTAAAATATTGTATAATCTAAATAAAAACTATACTTTCCAATGTACATATTAAATTTTAATTTGACTAATTTTAAAATTTAACAATCCAGTCTTTGTCATTTTATAATAATTAATTAATTTCACAAAATTAAAAGAATAGTCTTGATTTGCTGTTTCGATAATTGTGTGTGAATCGTCATTTATCAGATTATACAAAACAATTATTTGTATCGCGGCTTTAAAAAACAACGAAGATGGACATAATCGAAGAAGACACGACGAATAAAGAAATATTCAGTTCCGCCCTCGTTTCGTATTACTCGAGATCACTGTACCAGTGGGCGTCGATCACTCATATCCCTTACATGTAATTTGATATCTATATTTTTTAGCCAATATACGCAAAGTCTTTTTTTGACTGAAATTTTATTCGTTTTTGTACTTCTCTATGCTCTATACAATTTTCTGGAGAAAAAAAGTTTTTTTTATTCATATTAATAAATTATAATAAGTCTTCCTTTATTTAATAACTTTATTTTGAAGTGTCTTTGAAATAGTAACCTGGAATTTTAGATTTATTGCATTTGATATTTTAATTGTATTATAATTATATTTTATTCTCTCTCTCTCTCTCTCTCTCTCTCTCTCTCTCTCTCTCTGTTATTTTGATTTAAATATTTTTTATTATGTCATTTACATTAATTTGTGTAAAATATAAAATTTTTTTGTAGTATTGTCTTATCCTTATTAAGAAATTTACATAAATTTTCTGGATGAGTTTAATGATAATTGCGTTTCCATGTTAAAAAATTCACATCGTCTTAGTAGTATACTTACTCTAATAAGAAATAGAATTAAACAAAAGATTAGATAAATTTTATATAAATAAAATATTATTTTATTTAATTATTTAAAAAATTTTTTTTATAAAACATTATTTTTGGGTGGGTTGAGGGTGGGTATATTAAATGGAATGGTAAGAATTAAATTAATAGGATGATTGATGATAGGGTTAAAGGAAGTAGAAAGTATAAATAAATATTATAATTTAAATTTGTATAGTTTATTTTAATTAATTTAGATTTAATTTTAAATAAAAATAAAGAGAAACATTTTTTTTTTCTTATTCATAATACTTTAGATTATTATACGTATGTAAATTATTATACGTAAAATATATATGTTTTTTTAAATTTTTGTAGTGATGGCACAAATGCAAACCGTCGAAAAGGCGAAAAAATAAGTGGGAAAGATAACGCGGAAAATGTAAGATATATCGCTTTTCTGGTGCGACTGGGTTCTCCCTGGCGCCAATAGTATATCCTCTTTGCCGAATCTCTCGCTCTTTCTTTTCCAGCATTTACAATTTACGAGTTCGTTCGACATTTGAACATGCATGAGAAGGAAGCGAGGACAATCGTTGACATAGCTAGCCGCAAAGCTTCGTCCTCATATGCAACCACTTGAATGTCTTTTTATAGGCACCTCTTCGTATTTCACGCTGCCATTAAGTGCCGATTTGTCCCCCTCTAACAGTCTGTGCTACCACAATTTGAAATTTTGCATGTATAAAAAACAAAATGAAAATTACGTAATTATCGTTATTTTGTGATATATGAAATTAAGTAAATAATAATTATATAGGAAACAATTAATAATTGTTAGCAATAATATAATTTACGAAAACTATAACTGTATAACGTGAAAAATGCAGAAATAATAATTTATATTATATAATAACAGAAACAAATTTTAAATAATGGTGCAATAGAGAAAAATGTGTATGATTCTAAAAGATTAAAAAAAATTAAAAATACAAAACAGCAATTACAATTGTATAAATAATAATTTATGACATGTTATAAAAATGAATGAATTTTATAGTATAGAATTAATATTTCATAAAATAAAAACATGAAGAATTTATTTTCTTATTTTTTTCAAGATAAATAAGTAAATATCTTTTGATCAAAAGAAATATTTCGTTCGCAATTCAATTGCACCAAAAATAATACTTATTCACAGAATTATTATTTTCAATGAAAATCGTTTTTTGCCTGATATACGTATAATATAAAAAAAAAACATCTTGCAAGTATTCAGGGTTGGAGAAGCTCCTCCACGTGCATGCCAGATATCCTTCGCCAGGATGCGTTCTCCTTGCATCTTGCGCCGCGTGCCGAAGCAGCATTTAGGAACCACAGAGGCCTCTTTACCTCCATTGTCCTAGCGCCTCCAATTACATATTTTATTGTATGGTACGACAGCAGCGCGCGACGCGTGCTAGTTCTGCTTAACGTTGTCGAAAAGGAATATCCTTCGACACCCTCTTCTCACGGAGATCACTGAGACGCAAAATCGTCCGGGGAGGTCGGCGCCAAGTCGCCGAAGCTATAATATTTTGTCCTGAATGATCCAGGGACGTTTCGTATTTACAAGTTCCGACGGAACAGTCCCGTGTTGTCGAAATTGGAGAACGCGCGACGGAAGCGAGTTGCGACATTCATAGTCTCATTCATCTCTTCCGCTTTCATTCCCTCGCACAATTTTTTTACTGAACTGCTTCTTTTTTTAAGCATTCGAAATAACGAGGATTTTCTTAACAAAATTACTAAATACTTTTGTAATCAAGTTTTCGATTAATCATACTATCGATCGAGTGTTTGTACTAATAATTTAATTGTCACTTAAGTCATCAAAATTTATCTCTATAAGAACGATTTTATTATAACTACGAGATAAATCCAGAAATAAATTGAAATTTTACATAAATCATGTTTATACGTTACAGAAAAATTAAATAAACTTTTGTAATTCCTGCGTTTTACATTTTATACGGCAATTATTGAGTGAGTTTAGTAATATCCGTAATTATAATTCTTGAAATATGTACTCGTTTACTTGAAGCGGTTTTAATTTATCCTACTGATGTAATAAAACAATTGTATGATTCTTTGGTTACATTATAATTTGCTATCGAATGTAAAATAACACCTACTGTTGTTATAACATCAATGTAAATCATCGTTTACACCACAGTTTAGTTATAACTACTGTTGTTACTAAACCTGCCGTGTAAGCGTCATTGATACAATTTCCATCTATTTATTAGAAACAGAAATCATAAAGTAGATCAAAACCAATCCCATTTTAGCTTAATTATAAATAAATCAAGAGCACGCGCCTACAACACTAAGTATTATATATTATCCATTGCGGGAATACAAAGCTTTCTCATTCATTTACGCGTCTCATTGTGCATGCTAATAATGCGTGGAAAAAAAAAGAGCGAATGAGGGAAAGAGGGAGTGGGAAAGAATAAGCAAATGTCCTCTTCCCTAACATCAACAGACGTAGTTACATTTTCATTGCGGAGAAACGCAGATGTCGACCACTTGCTACCCCGAGGATGACGATTTGGATGAAATCTATTCCTTCTGTTCGTCGCCACGGGGTGCCACGGGGCAATGTATTTTGCTACCGTACTTTATGCCCCGTGATACAAGCCCCTCACATTTATGCAACACGCCGCTTATTCTTCCGCAATTACGAAATGCAATTTAGATGTGGGCACGTCTCTCCGCCGGCAAATATGCAGTCTAGTCGATTGTGATCGCTTTAACTCTTTTATGAGGGTGTAAGTTCATAGCAATAATAAAAATATTTTTAGCTGTTAAAAAAAAATTGACTAAATTTAATTAGATTAATTGAATTATATTAATTAAACATACAGAAAGTTTGGCAGGTGAATTAGTTGCATCAGACAGTACACGATGACATTTAATGTACGCTGGCTGGATACTTAATTAAAATGAAAATTTCTTAGCATTGTCGACTATCAATTAAATTAAATATATTTTAAATTATAAAAAACAAAAGAATAGTTTTAAATGAAAACGATAGTTCTGCAAGCGATAGAATCAGATTAATCACATTTTATTTTCATTGAAGTATATATTGTATAACGCCATTGTATAATTTGTTTTAATATTACTAGCATAATTTCTAAAATCGATTTTTAATTAAAAAAAGTTTATTATATTTCTTCCAAGTGCAGCAATATAATATTTTACATTTATAATTTCTTGTGCATTTAGAATGAAAAGACAAATTTTCAGGCAAAATTTTATTAATCGATACTACCACAAGGAACTTGTGTAATTCAATTGAATTGAATTTACTAATTATGTGTTGAGCGTTTTCTGAAAATTCACACTTCTCTTTCCCACGGCAGCAAAATGTGTCCCTGGGGTGTCTCTCGTATACATTACGGCTGCACTTATGTCAATCCTTCTCCTATTAATAATGCCATCAAATTCTCACACACACATACACACACACACATATATACACCATAATTGTTTTCTCATCTCTTTATTTAAATTATTTAATCACTTTATTCATTGATTTCTAAGACCACTCTTAAATAGCAGTATATTCCTTTCCAATAAATGTATAAGATAAATTTCCCATCTTCTCATCTCGATTAAATCGATACTACGATTCAATTGAGATGAATCCTGCACAGACTCTACATTGTTTTCTCGGCTTACTTTTAGGCTGTTAAGCCGCGCTCGAATCTGTTGAGACGGGTCATTCCTTTTTTCAAAGGGTACAATACGTGTAAAGGAAGGGAAATATGAGAAATAAAGTAAAAGCCTAAATAAACAACGACACAAGTTATTGCCAATGAACTTTACTTCGAAATTGTTTGATTAATCCAACGGATTTGAAAGTGCACTTATGAACAGGTTTCACATCAAGATAAGTTTCATTCAAATTTGGACTTCTATTAAAAAATAATTAACAACTATAATTAATAATTAACTTTTTATTTAAGTAGACAATGCATATACGAAATAAACAAACAAATACATTATAGTATCCTTTTAAAATTATTACATATTCTAAGAAGCATATAATTATATCAAAACGACAAAATAATTTGATGGTAAAAATAAGAAATTTTTAAGAGAATCGGAGAAAAAATATATATTTATATATAAGATATTTCATTATAATAATTCAAAATTTTTAAAAAGAATAAATCTACATTATTTTAAATAATCTCTACAATTTTTTTTGAGATGATGCTGACATAAAATCGACAAAATTATCAATGTTACAAGCTAGAAAATACTTCGATTGGCTTAACAGAATTGAAAATCCTTTTACAAGTTTAAAATTCACACATGCCTAATGCATAATTGAAAAACACAGACAATAAGAACAGAAAATAATAAATTTCAGAAATCGTGTGTTATTTTGGTATACACGGTTCTGACAGATTAAAATTTGAATTATTCCCTGTTTCTATTGCTTGTATTTTTTAATTAAGGCAATGCTGAAGTGACGGCTGAACTTGATCAATGTCAATGTCAATATTATAGAGACAATTTCGGAGATTTTTATAGAAACATCTTGATAATTTGGTCACTCCAGCACCCTTAATGGTATCTCATCTAAGCGTAAATAAATTTAGAAAATTAAACTTAGACTAACATTTGAAACTAACTTAGGCTATGCCTAGGAACGGCAAATTCAGAAATGGCATTTTTTAAAAAAGAATTTCTTAAAAAATAGACATTTTTTGCGACTAAAAAAATTGTTTCTCAATCGATGACTACTAAATTTGAGTCAGGGATTTACAACAGGGATCTTCGTGTTGATTTCGTTTTAGCATAGAGAAATCTGAGACTATGCTTTTTTCGCGCAATCATTGACATATACATAGAATAGAATAAGTAGATTTACAGCAAATGAATTTGCTATTAAAAAAGCGCGTAAAGAGTTCTATTATAGTAAATGAAATATATATAATTTTGCAACTTTTAAATGTATTATAAAAACATTATTGTAATAAAGATAAACTAGTAAAATCCTTAGAAAAATCCTTAAAAAAAATTCTCTTTTTTTTTTGTTCTTTGTTGCGAACATAGACTTGAACATTCCAGTTTGAAGGTTGAATAGCGGCGGCAACGATTTAGAAGTGCTTAGGAGCAGAAATCTTAATCCGACTCCGACTTAATCTTTAATGTGAAGTAAAATGCATTCTTTAACTATAACTCTTCTAATTAATACTGCAATTCGCACCGATAAATCGGTTTGACTCATCATATCAAATAATTACGTATAATATTCTCTTTGTGCAAACATTTTCTATAATATGCGTAATCTATAGTGTATATTTATTAATAATAACATATCTCACTTTATCACAATAATCATTGTCAAAAATATAAAAAAATTGATCCCGTAAAAGATAATTTTTTTATATGTTATATACACTGTATCAACAAATTAAAAGAGCACTTATTCTGTCCTTCAAAAATAGATAATTTTCAAGAAAGTGTATTTTTGTAAAAATTAATTATAATGAGAGGATTCAAAAAATATTTTAAAGCTTGATGCCCTAAAAGTTTTTTTAAATCAGTACTATAAAACGATTTGAATGTTTTTTATACGCAACTATACGCAAATAAAGATCCATCAAATCTTGAAACTTTCACGAACTTTACAAAGTTCTAAGGTGTTAGTTAAAAATCGCACATGAAAACAGTTTTTGAAAGAGTGAATCTTTATTTTTAATTTGTGAGCAGTGAAAATAAAAGAAAACGCTTTTTGCTTCATTGTTGAATAATTTGATAAAGAAAATTATATAAGGCTCAATAAGTACGTAAATTAAAAATACAGATGCACTCTTTTAAAAGTTGTAATATTTGTATACGAGTTTTAATTTGTGCCATGGAACTTTGCCAAATTTGTAAAAAAGTTTGAGTTTTGATGAATCTCTATTTGTATCCATAAAAATCAATCAAATCATTATTTAATTGTCAATCTAAAAAGTATAGAGACTTTAAAACGCTTTTGGATTATTTTATTATAATAGTTTTTCACGAAATTTAAAAAAAAATGGCTATATTTGCAGAATAGATAATTCCTTAATTTTTAGCGAATATACAGTGTACATTATTATTTAATAATATAGTTGCAGTTTTAATTCTCTGTCCGTGAACGTTTTTTTGCAAATGTATACTATTTTAATGATATCATTTTAATTTATCCCTGAAATTATTTTTGATTTCAGAGAAACATTTTTCTAAAATAAAAAATAAAAAAGTTTTTGAGGATGGTACATCAAAATAACCTATCCTGTGTCTATTGATATTTCTAGTTTACAGACTATGTAATTATAATTATATAATGTACATTACCGCTCGTGGAAGTTTAAACACTTGCATAATCGAGTGAGCATGTATTTGTATATTATAATGATACACATACATCAATTGTAAAAACTCGATAAATTATTTTTAATTTGATACATAAAAATATATTATCTTTATTCGCAAAACTTTGATAGTATAATCGAAAATTTTCAAAAATTCACGACACAAAAAAATAAAAATAATTTATAAAGCTTTTACAATTGATGTTAGTATACAAGTACTCTAAAATATAGAAAAAAATAACACATTACTGTTTTATAATGTCCTAATTTTTTAATTTTACACCATTTAATAAAATTTATGCAAATGTCCTAACTTCCACGAGCAGTAGAGTAGTTGTATATTTGTAAACAAAACTCGCTCCTTTGTCTTTTATATAAAATTCTTTTATATAAAATTTCGATATCTTTCACTCTTTCTCTTATTTTATTCTCTTATTAAAAATGAATGTATTTGTTCTGTGAATTTTTGCAATTTATCTCACATAATAATCATTCAAATAATAATTAATAATAATCGTAAGCTATGAATTATAACTGGACTAGAATAAAGCAAATCGATCTTTTAATTACTATCCTCCAAGGATTGATTTGGTTTTGCTTTGGAAGCGTCGTTCAATTCTTTCTCATTTGAATGTCCGTCGGAAGTACGACAAAAATCGATGGTGACATGATCGGATCTCTTACTATTGAAATTTACAATCGGGAATGTCTCGCATTTGATAGGATTGATACAGTATATTTTATCATTATTTGTTTCTGCCGTGTCATTGATGTATTGTACATCATTTTTTTTAGCAGTTTTTGTAAAATCATGGTGGATTATATCACAGCCATGTTCTCTCGAATTATCGTTAACGTGTGTAGTTGAAGATTCCTGACAAATATCTTTGCCGGATGCCGCAGAAGCATTGTTAGTCTTCAAGTCTTTTGACAAATTTTGTTTACGTCCGGAAAGTAGAATCCTGTCGATAGTCATGAATGGCATTTCAAAGCAGAGGCTCCATAACACGGATATTATCATCGTGAACATTAAATTGGCGAAGAATGCGCGTATCTGATAAACAAGAAATTTTATTTATTGCTTGTCTTTTCTTATATTTGTGCTTTAATTTAATTATGACTAATGCAATATCTCGCAAATATCTAAAATAAGCAGAGGCTAATGTAATTAATACATTAAGCACATATATTTATATAAAATTTACTTAAAATAAAATGTAGCAATATAAATGTTCGATAAAATATTTTTCATGCATATATAAATATGTATATAAACATATATAAGCATATAGAAATATTTTCTTTTATAAAATTACTTTAAGTGTAATAAAAATAACAATAATAACAAGAAAACATAAAAAATAATTAAAGAGATAATTTTCGCATTATTTGTTTTAGAAAAAATTAAATTTGTAGAAATGTAAAAAAAATTGCTCATATATTACTATGTGTAATTTTATATACAATTATATGTGAGCAATTTTATATTTCTTCAAATTTGATTTTTTTTTAAACAATGCAAAAATTATTCTTTTATATTTGATATTTTCTTCTTCTTATTATTATTATCACTTTTATTCTTTTGCCTTTGTTGTATTAGGTGTTGGAATTAATTCGTAGCGTTTTACAAGTGATGGGAAGTACTTTCATTAATGTATTTTTTAATGCTCATGTGAAATAAATAACATTCTTTCATTAAACTACGAATTACGCTACGAATTAACTTTCATTACGCTACGAATTAATTCCAACACCTAATAATATTTTAAGAAAGTTTTTATTTTTCTTGCTTACCACGTTTATTTGTGTTAAATTGCCGGTAGTTCGAATGGCTCCGATGTGTGATAGTATGAACAGATAATGAGAGAGATAAGCACAGTAGGTTAATTTGCTGAGCGGTATCCATCCACTCCAAGAAAGTAAATAATTGATGGGACCTTGAAATGATTATCACTTTTAGAGACTGCAGACATAACTGATGACATAACTCGATTTGGTAATTATCTCGCGCACGCGTGCGATTATTACCTGCATATCCGTGCGTACAACAGAAGATGATCCAGGAGACCGAGAGTGCAAAAACCTGTCGATGAAAACCGGCGTAGAAACTCGCCTCTAATCTGTTATATACGTGAGTGTCGAAGTACATGTTCCGTGGTCCGAAAATCACCGAGAAACCGGCTATAATCGCGAGCAGCCAACCGAAAATCACGAACCACTGCGTATGAAAGCAATTTAGTGATTTTGTAACGATTTATTTTATGATTGCTTCAAATTCAAGATATTTAAATATGTATATTTTATTTTTCAAAATATTAATAAAGTATATAAATATAAATTGTAGAAACAATATATATAATATATTTATGAAGCTACTTGTAAAATATTTTGACTTTAATTTTGACTTAATCTGCTTTATGTTGATTATTATAAGAGAGAGATAAATATTAGATCTATAATTAAATATTAAATAGATGATGATTAATATTAAATATTACATAAAACAAGTATGAGAGTAAACATAATTGTGTGAAACATAATTATTGTGTGAATAATACTTACATTGCGTAATTTGATTTTGCAAGATCTCGTCTTATATATCAAGTATCCTAAGCCTAATCCAATGACGTAAGGGCCAAATCTATTGTATGTCTTTGTGTAGATCTCCAGGTAAACTTGAATTAAATCCATCTGTCTACGAAACATAACATCCTGTTAAGATTATAAAATTACTAAAATCCGGCAATCAAAAAATTTTATGTAATTTCCATACAATTTTTATAGAAATTAACATCACGTAAATGGTAATCTTGCACGATCTTTTACAATTATTTAATTATTTAATTGATTTTTAAAAACTTGGATATTATAAAAGGACCCACCGAGTGGATCAAAGCTTATAATAATAAATGCTAAATATTTTCAAAGTAAAAATTACTCAATTAATTAAAATTAGATAATTGAAAGAGTATAAAACTAGATAAACGAAACTAGAAATAAAATAAGACTATTATATTCGAATCTTTTTGAAAAAAAAAAAACAGATTTTTTAGATATTCAAATTACAATTTTTAATCAAATAATAAAAGCAAAATTGAAATTCTACACTCACTCCTTATAATAGAGCATGGTGCCCGTTAATTGAAGAACATAAGTTGTAACGAAAGGCACTAAGACTGAAAGAAACAAGCAGACGGCCAAAATAATGGTAAAGAACAGACTCCTAAACTTGAGCATAGGATACAGTATAAGCGGCGATAGCCAAACAAACTGCATGTCGGCCGATAGGTACCAGGATTGGGACATGCACTAGAAGCAAACATAAGAAAAGAGTGATATCTTCGCAAAAGTGCGCAAATCTGAAAAAAAAGCAACGAAAAGTACAAAATAGCACTTAATATGTAAACTTAGTAAATCCAAAGTAAAAAGAAAGAAACGAATAAAATAAGAATATTATGATAAAAGAATATGCGTAGCATAGATACGTCATATCTATCATTTCTACGTACAAAATAATGGTTAATTACTGTTCAACATACAATCATATTTAGTATAAATAATATGCAAAAAAATATGCAAAGTAAATTAAATTCAATAGCTATTCTACCATGTACGGTACATTAACATAATTGTTAACATAGAGCAAGTTGGTCCACCAATTTTCACGACAAAAGTTTTTGTCAGAGCCGACCCAGGTGTCCCACTGCGGGCCTGTACCAAATTTGTAGAATAGAGTGGCATAAAAACCAATCATCATCGCGTACGCCGGTGTTAATCTGATAAAAGAAGAAACTGTCTCAATGAATTCGAAGAGATAAAAAATAAATAAAAAGAAAAGGATATAGATTGAATGTGGACTTATGGAATATATTGAAAACTTAAATTGCGAAAAAAGTCGATTTGGCTCTGTATACATACCTTATATAACGATGAACATAAAGTCCTATCATGTCGAAACGCCACTTTGAAGCGGCTCGTTCTTTCTTTGACAGTTCGGTGTAAGCGAGTAGCATCCCACTCAGAAGGAAGAAAGTATCCGTGACAATGTTGCCATTGAGCACGAGCATGTTGTTCCAATCATAATGCATCTTTTTTGATAATAAAAATATTTTCATAATCGAAATGATTAAGGTTGACAGAATTTGAAGAATTAAAAGAGAAATCAAAAACAATGTGATTTTTAACTATACTTATATGTATATAAGTACATAGGTCTTTGTTTCTATAATCTTAATGTTAATAATCTTAATGTTTCTAAATACATTTTTCAGTTCAATTCTTCAAATTGTGTGCCGAACACAAGTGAACACTATTTCAGTTTTAGTTTAAAATTGCTTTTCCAAGACCAGCTCTATTCAACGTGCAGTTTAATTTTTTCCAAAGAATTGGAAAATCTATTTAAAAATTTACAAAAAATTATTTTTAGCACTAAGATCTAGTTTCAATCGCATTTAGCGCTTTACTTATTTGATTTATTTATATAGTAGTTCTATATAAAATAATTATTAGATATTGTTAAAAAATATAGCTTACATATGGAATCTGTGTGAGATCCATTTTGACACTAACAGCCTCTATGTAATGAGTATGACCGTAAATGATCCAGCATATGCTGATGAAACGTAAGCCATCTAGACAGCGAATAGAATCCTCACGTCTGTCCGTAGTTTGCAACAGTTTTTTCCCATTCGTGTACAAAGAAAACGCCGTAAAAATATCTATATGAGAAAATCATTATCAAAATCGTTATCATTAGTAATCTCCGGATAATATTGTCTTATTAAAAGAGCACAATATTTACCGTAAGAAATGCAGATTAATATTATTACATAGTTGATAATTCATAATTAATTACTAATTATTAATAATATTTATTATTAATGATTAACATTATTTAGATAATTTCCTTAATTGCACCTTCTTTCCTTTCTTAATAATCAATATAGTTAAAATTAATTTTGCAAAGCTTAGTAATCAACTTTATTAATTTAAATTTAACTTAACTTTATATGAAATATAAAACTGTGTGTTTTTAAAAGGGTAAATCTAAAGAATAAATATTTTTATATTTTTATATATCCTACTTTTCAATTTCCACGTGTTAATCTGCTGTTGTATTACGATATCATATCCCGTGCTGGTAATAATGATCAATGCGAATAGTATAAGAATCGATCTAAAAAATTTTCAAATGTTATACAAATTAAGTGTACATTACTACAGAAAAGTAAATGTTTATTTGATTATGAGAGAGCTTTATTTACGTGTAACACCAATCGGCAATGTCCCAAGTTTTTCGATCAGTTTCCATGGTGTGACATGATTCCTTAGAAACGTTGATAGTCATATCTACACGCCCTACGACTTTCAAAGGGTCGAGTGCGATTTCGAGAGACTCCTGTATCTCCGTATGATTGCAGGTGGACGGAACACAAAACATCCACTCGTATACAATTGAGTTGCCAGAACTCCATTTTGTCGCATTCTACCCCACAAGATATTTATATAATATTAGACCTCTAAACAATATAAATTTACGCAATCTTATTTTAAATAACTTAATTAATTTTTTATTTTTAGGAAACAAGAGGTCATGCCCTCATAATGCTTTGCCTAATTAATAAGCATCCTTTAAAAAGTTCACAGATTTTTATTAATTAAAAACTGATTGTCTAATTCTTACCTATTCCTTGTTAGATTAAAAATGTTTACATGTATAAAAATTAGGAACGATATTTATCTTTATTTTTATTTAATTATTTTTCGTATTCTCTAATTTATTTATATGCCTGGCGATAGATGTAAACTGGACAATTCATTCGCATAAATTGTTGTATGTTGAACCACAGTAATTGCAATAATACGAACTCACCGATGCGATTGCAATATTTACGAGTAGATCCCCCAGGTCCAATTCGTGTCGTGGTGTACCGTCGTCTGTGGAGATCTCGAATTGTACTGCCGCGTTGCAAGCCTGTCCGATGAATCCGTGCTCGTTCTTTATTCGCAAGCATTCATCAAAATTACCCAGCTGTTTATAATTGCCGGTGATCAAACCTGATGGTATTTTAACTGAGGCGTCGAACACTGAAAAACCAAAGAATCTTTGTTTAATCAATGTGCAAATTTCTTTTAGCTCTTGAATGAAAATTCGAGTCATTATTGCGATTTTCCTACAGTAACATATATTTTAATCTCTAGAATTTCTAGAGAATATTTGAGAAAAAGACGCCTGTACGATAATGTAAATATTCGAATAAAATACTGTAAAATATACAGGATTTATTACGATATCTAAAGCTTCAGTGAGAAAGGGAATGCGCTCGTTTGTGATATATCGCGAAGCTTGCTACTATCAATTTGTTATCGATGCATCTTATTGTTGTGTTTTTCTGGACATTTACGGCATTCCGGCTTTGACATTTAACACGCCCTTTCTCCCGTTCCGTTTAAATAAGCACATTCTGAAACCGGTTAAAACAGACGCAGGTGTAGTCAATGCTTCAAGGCGTTCTTCTGTCCTCAATCCACGATCAGCTAGCGTCATTTTTTCACATTACTCTTCGAATATCCGGAATCATTATCGCAGACCCGGAGAATAATGATTACTGAAGACTGATATCTTGAACTCGGTATAATCTTTAATAATCGTTTATCGAACAGTCTCTGCCCTCAGAGTGCAACGTAAAGTCTTGTGATTTATTGCAATATATTATTGTATGTAAGAGGTCAAATAAGTTTTTTTTTTGCTTAAGTTACGTTGCAGTTAATGAGCTGTAAAATTAGCTTAATTACGTTAAAAGTTACATAAATGAGGACTAACTTATTGTGAGTTACAAGTAAAATTAACTTAAATGAAGAATTAATTTTAAACGGCATTACTTAAATTAAATCAACATAATTACAATTATTATAATTTTTATAAGTATTGAAAAATTAAACATAAAAGTACAATATAGAATATAATATAAATATAATATTTTTTTTTACTTATAAATCAAGTTTATATAAAATAATAAAGAAGGTTTCTAAGAAAGAAAGATATGTTTTTCCTTTAACATTATGTATAGCAATAAATTAGTCATAGTGTAATAGGAATCATAAGATTTACACAGACGATTTATATGTTATTGATTATTACGTACTACTACATCAGTATCTCACGCACGTATACACATAAATGTTCGTTTAATAATAATTTTAATTAGACATCTAATTTATTTCTGAGAACTCCACGTTGTTTCTTGCAAACTACTAGTCTGTGAATTATTATTTCGTAAGTACGGATTGCCCAGTTTTTATATGAAGGAAATATTGTTACGACGCGACAGCTTTAGAGCGCCATATTGAACTAAGAAATGATAAAAAAGATTTCAATTTCGAAATTTTTTATCGTTTTTGACATAAATTTCACCTAACAGACACGTATTAATACGCATGCTTTAATTCTGGAAAAGGATTTTCAAATCAGTAAGAGAGAAAAAAGTAATTATTATTCAAAAATTATAAGATTCGATAATACAAATGGCTGTAAGATCTCCTTAAGTTATGGGTTATTAAATTTTTAACTTTATTATTCAACTCTTAATTTTTTAACTAGTTATCATTCAATTTGTTGTGTTATGACACATATCTATAAATGTGAATATAAGATTGTAATAGAATACAATTCCTACTATAGTCTTTTCATCATAAAATTTTTATAAAAATCTTACTCTTTGTTCTTTCTTCTCACAATTAATATATACTTAATTTTAAGATTAAGATTTATCGATTCTAATCTTCATTTTTATGGATGCTTATTTTTCTTTAATAACAAACGAAGCAAACAGACTTGAGAAAAAATTTTGTATACGAAAAAAGAAATTGCGTATGAGCAATTAAATCTTATATACGATGGAATATATTCAGCAGGAACAATCAGTGCGTTGATCAAAGTCACGTTCAGTTCTAGGAGGAATAAACTATCCAACTACGCGTTGAGAGAAACCACGCATTATATTTTATATATATGTACATTATTAGTCTGTGTACATCATACAGCGAATTATACTCATTGAAATGAAATTTCAAGGTGATTCCTTGGAACCGTGATTGCGCTGTGACGCAGAGGAACGTCAATGTCGCGAGGGCATTAACTGCGGAAGTACTTACGTGATACGATACTAAGTTCGCAGAATCATGTACGGGAAATCACGTATTGCAAAAATGAGTTGATCAAGTCGAAGAAAATCATACATTGGACGATAGCGCATTCAATTTTAAATGCCCGAACGATAGCGATAGCGAACATATTTACACAGATTGCACGATATCAGTGATAATTCAATGTATTCTCGGTTGATTCTAACGTAGAATCATAATAAGTCAAAGATATTATTAATACTTCAATTGCCAAGCTGATTTTAACATTGACAACTGATTTCGGCTTTGAGTTTAATAAGTGTAGTATATACAATATTATTTTAACATTTTATTGTTTTTTTATGTCTTTATATAATTTATATTATTTCTTCAACATCTTAAATACTTACAATTAGTAAAATCATTTTTAATCTTAAAATTGATAAATGAAACCTATGATTGAATGACGGAGATTTTACACGTCTAGATATGGACGATATGATAGTCAAAAGGTGTTAATGTAATAATGCAAGTTATTTTATTTCTAAAATCTCTCCATATTTATAAATAGAGGAATCTTTAACGTATTTACGAGAATTCCTGTCGTTATCCTCGCGTACTCAATCGATCCGACTCTTAACGTCAGCGTATAAACGTATAAACAATAGCTGAGGAATCGTCCTAATTGGATTGGCGATCAAGTGACGTACAAGCCAGGAAAAGATCGATCGA
This sequence comes from Acromyrmex echinatior, assembly GCF_024713525.1. NCBI lineage: Eukaryota > Metazoa > Arthropoda > Insecta > Hymenoptera > Formicidae > Acromyrmex > Acromyrmex echinatior. The sequence continues at coordinate 702,495 of NC_141870.1, forward strand.
TCGATCGACTGATCGAAGGCAGGTCTATGATACACAAGGACGGTCGTCAGCCTCGTGGATGCATCTTGCTGACCCAGTTTGGTCTCGCGTACGACGCATATATCAATTACATCGGTCAATATATTATATTATTGTTTCTATGCGAATATACGTGCGATAGAGCATTAATTGTTTTTTTTTTCTTAACGGCATGGTTGTTGCAAAACTGGTAATATTCGCATGGTGATCGTTAAATTAATAAGAATTAGTTCTTTCGACATCTTTCATTCGATTTTCTTTTTGTGTCGAATTGATTAAGTTAGAAGAAAAAAGTAATATTTAATGATGTCATATTGTAGCAGCTAAGATTCAATAATTATCATATATATTATATATCGCATAATATAATTATTATATATTAAATAAACTTAATTCTTCATTGTATTAAGCATCTTTTACTGTATCATATACACTCCAGGCCAAAAGTCTGAAAATATTTTTCAAAAATTGATTATCCAATAATAGTGCTATTTGATTATTATTTTTCATATCTTCTGTATATTTTCTCTAAATAATTATTTATTGTAAATTATTTATTAATTGTTAACTAATTTATTTTTCTTCTTTTTGATTAAAAAAAACATCGGATGGAAACGAGTAAGAAAAGATCTTATTAATTTAATGCGATTATTTTATGAATCAATGGATTGTAATTATTAGCTGTTCTATCCTTATCTTCTTTTTTATATTAAATATAATATGTTTGAATAAAAATGTATTTGTATGTACAATACCGGTGGAATATAAAAAGAAACGCAATGATCGCGCACTAGATACTGTCAATAGAGAAATCCATTTGACACTGGTATTAAAAAGAGAAAAAAATGCATCGGATGGCGTTCATGGATATTCATTGGATGTTGCGTTTGCGTATTGACGTAAGAACGAATAACGACGTGTCAACTAATTATCGCGGCAAGATAAACGCTGTCATAATACAAAACGGCACGGCAATGATCTATGCAGCGATGATCCATAACAGCGAGATTCATATGCGCCGTCAAGGACGCGTGAGTTAAATATCTTATAACGGCCGATGCTGTCACCGATCGACATCGCAGTATTAATATCAATGAGATCAATGTCACTCGTTAATCTGTGCTAGTCCAAGTGTCACGGAGACGATAATTTGTTCGCAAAAATGGACACAAGGTTCTTTCGATCGAACATAAATTTGACTTTGATATCGAAAACACGCGCGCAATCTGAACTTATTTGTTCGGACTAATCAATCGCGAAATCATATCAATGTCGAAATCATACGACTAATGTGTGATTTTGATTTTCGAAATTATTCATCTTTGAATTTTTGAGAAGATAAAAAGACGATAAAATTTCGCGACGTGTTTCGCTTTCGCAACTCGTCCTCGTCGAGTACGTTGAACTCGTTGTAGTTTGAAAAAAAAAAAGAAATGTTTATCACATCGATTGATCTTTCTGATTCATCCATTATTATCTATGAGGCAGAGCGAAGAGATTAATATCTGCAGGTAATTGACGCGCGATATGCATCCCACGTGTGCTTGTCGCGATATCATATACGCAATATTACATGTCCGATAACCTCCCTCGATAATTGTGCGCAGCGTGCAATGTCCGATAATTGCTGAATGTTTAAACATAAAAACGCAATTGTTTCGTGATGTCATTTCGCGACGCATAACAGACAAAACAATATGTAAAGATTATATAATGTTTTCCTCCTTATTATTTTCCCCCACAAATCCAAATTATTCTCGTTGCATAAGAGATAAAGAAATCGGAATTATTACAAATTATACGTGCAACCATATTAATTTTACATCTGAGCATGATGATTATTTAATTTTACAACTTTTCACTCTTAGCTCTTTGGAGAAAATGAAATATAATTTAATATTATGTTAATAAAATATTATTTAAATATTTAAAAATGTATTTTTTCCGATTCATTTATTAGACGAAATCTATAGGGATTTGAACATATTTCATCCAAATTATCTCCATCACTTTAATTATCTTCGATTTATCTTTTTTTAAAAAAGTTTTTAGAAAGACAACAGTTAAAATTTATTTATTGTAACTTATTCGCTGAGCAAAATTATTATTATTTCTAACACAAAAATATAGCCATCAAAAAGTCTTTTGCAAAAGAAAAGATGGTCTATTAATTGAATTTTAATTCGTATTGATTGGAATTTTAGATATCTAACATTTTAATTATGAGAAACGATGAAGTCTAAAGAATATCTCTCTCTCTCTCTCTCTCTCTCTCTCTCTGTTTTCGATCTTTCTATTTATTATTTTACTTACTTTGAAGCGCCCAGGGTGTGTACGTCTCAAGTGCCTTCAAATAGATTTTGCCATCGCGAATACACTCGGAGGAAGCAAATTCTCCAGGTACGAAGGGCTTTGTAAGGACATCTGCGAGAACAACTTCGGGCCTCAACCTTTTACCAACTCCCGCCCCCACTAGCAGGATTAAGAGGAGACTCACACACACTCTCCATTCCGACCGTATTGACTTCATTCTTCTTGAATTTTTTCCTTTTGAATATTAGTTAAAAATTTCGTATTACTAAATGCATGCAAACAGAAATATCCATCGCATTAAAGTAAACGAAAAAAATATAAAATGCTAATTGACTGTGATGTACACGGTTATGTTCTGTTGCATGTATAATGCGCAAGAAGTGTCATTTTATTCTTGTTGTTAAACAAGAAATGTTAAACAATAAAGTAATATATAATGCGCATTATAGATACAGCCAATGTAAGGTCGCATAAGGTCGGTTCAAGTAAACTTATCAAGTATACTTACGCAAGCCACTTGTGCAAGTTTACTTGAACGTGGTTGGCCTAATGCTACAATGCTTTGAAGTATTCTTTAACTATCCAACTTGTAAAATTCTTTCTTCTGATTAATCAATCAAATACACCAAAAGATATTTGTAATGAGACTTTGGTCGCATTCTATGCGTGCAACAAAATGTAGCCCACGTTTTCGTTTTAGTGTGTTCGACTGATGCATTTCAACAAAGCATTTCAAACCTGATTGGGAGAGCATCCTAGCCAATCAATATACTTAAAATCTTTTGTCGTATTATAATAATAGTCCTTCCACTGGAAGAACTGATGCAGCACTAGCGCTGTGCTTCGATGAAAACTGCACTATATAGTCATACAGTATAATATAATAGACCTGTTCTTTTTGGCTGAAGTTTTGCACTAGTTCATTTTTCTTCCTGAAGAGAAAAGCCAAAAAGAACAGGTCTTATAATAGAGAGGATAAATCATGGGTGCCTTTCCAATGATTTAACACAAATTGAGCAAATTAATTTACATATTTTCGCACGGACAATTTTTTTCTTAGAATTTACCTTGAAAATATGGTAATGTCCTGAGATATTATATTTCGAAGAATTTTATGTAAATTTCTCTCATTTATTAATAAAACTGCAATAAAATGTATAATAAGTTTGATTTTAACGAAGTACGTGGTAAAAGTTTTTAAAATATTATTGTACCACAACTATCATATTTTCAGGGTAAATTGTAAGAGACAATTCTGTCCATACAGTATATTAATAAATAATTTAATCCTTTTAACTATATATTTTTTGTTGTCATGATGAACCTTATAATCTTATTTGTCAAAAGAATTAAATTATTTATTTTTTAATACTGAAAATATGTGAATTAATTTGCTACGTTCATATTAAGATACGTTATATTTCTACAATAACCATAGTAAGCGTAGTTGTAAGTGGTAAGAAGCCAAGTAGTAAGAATGTAGTTGTAAGAATCAACCAATCAAATCGAATATGAAGAGAATATTTGACTGCGATTGATTTTTACAACTGCAATCACTTACAACTGCGTTTACAGGTATTATAGAAGAGGCAATTGGAAAGACCTCGTGTAACTTTTTCCTTAGACGGAAACGCGAAAAGTACAGAACATGTATATAAAATATGTGTATATACATATACATGTATAAAAGTATAAAAATTTTCATTTTTCATGTTTCCATTGTAGAGAAGAAGTTATCGGATTGATATCCATACACAAAACTTGATTTTCAACTCTGTCAACTCCGAGTATCCTTTATTCTTGTCAAACATTCGATGAACAACAAGGATAAAATGATAGTCGAGTTGATAGAGTTGAGTTTCAAAGTGCCTCTCAGGGCTGCTTTCCAATTGTGTGTGTGTGTGTGTGTGTGTGTGTGTTTAAGGGGTTAATCTAATCGCATTTAATTATATCCAATTATATCCATTTAATTAATATCCAATTAATTATCAAATTGCATTTCTCTTACAAAAAGGCACGTAAAATGTCATTGGATAATTTTTTATACGTTTATGCGGCTAGACTAAGTTTGTGTGGATATACCCTAACACATCTTAATAAAAATGTACACAGGAATGCACAAAGTGTCGTGTTGTATATTCTTGTGATTTAATTAAAATAGAATGTGTACATTATGTACATTGTGATTTCGATCTCGATTTCGGTTTATTTTAGATAGACTAAATGTACACAGCTTACATAATTGATTACCAGCCCTCGGGCTGAGTGTATGTTGTGTCGACGATTGGAACGCAACTTGCCGTATGCACAAAAGTGTCTTTAGTGATTTTACAATTGGAAAGACCCCAGATTTAGTATGGCTCAGTAAAACATTACTTATATTCTCTGTTGTCCATTTTGAGCACATTCCATTTAACGTTCGTAAGCATCATTTCATCCTTATCGTTTTCAAATTAAACAAGGATGAAACGATGCTCACGAGCATTGCGAACGTTAAGTTGAAACGTACCCTTTATGAAACAATAACAAAAACATTATAACTAGGTAAGAGTTTAAATTGCTTATTGCTTACAATAATATTTTGATTTATTTAGTTTTTAAAAATTTCATATATAATTATATATGTTTATGAATATTTACACATGCTCATATATATTTATATATATATATATATATATTTATCTATGAAAAAGGTTTGACTGGAACAACTATTATTAGAAATTAAAACCAAATATCGTTATTATTAAATTAATTAGAATAATGTAATACTATTATATCTCAAAAGCACCAACACAACTTTGATTTCAACTTGCACTAATCTTCCACCGTCTCTAAAGACGGTGGAGAAAGAGTTGAACTCAATATACCTATTTTGCACCAGTTTTCAATGAAATATTAAACACTGAAAATATATGAACCAGTGAAACAATACAATCGCATTGAGTGTGCGCCAGTATTGCACTAGCTTTTCGAACTGTGGAAAACGTTGTTTTCTATTTCCACGGAAAAAATAAGTATACTTAAGTACTCCTAATCGCACACATTCGAAGAAGGTCACATGCTGTCGACATGTAATTATCTCTAATAACTTCACGAATTAATGACACACAATTCCCATACCTTTATCTCCAATCTATTAAGAAAATTGTCTCGCACGTTATCGCACGTTATCGCACGTTTATTTCTAGCTTACCGTAATTTCTTGCGATTCCGATGATGGATGTTTAGCACGAGGAGGGAAAGACGGAACTGAAAATGGCGGATTCGCCGGGCTTGCTCGCTGGTCACGTGGCCGGAGTTGGAAAGGGGCGCGCGTCTCGCGCTTGTGTTTCGCGCGCGTCCTCGCGCGTGTAAACAGGAGAATCCGCCGCTCGTTAAAATATAAACGAAAGAAACACATAAAACACAAAACGCCGGCTGACTGTAGTGTACACGTTCCATCGGCGCGCTGGTTCACTTATATATTGGACGAACGGATGGGGGTAAGGGAGGCATTCCGTGCTTCTCTGACCACTCGTGGCCATCTCGGGTCTCCTCTTATCGATATAAGCGAGGATTACGCGTCCGCGAAGAGAAACGTCGCCGCTGCCGCCTCCGCCGCCTCCACCATCGTCGGAGAGTGGGAACAACACTCGGTTCGACAGCGAATGTGGTCAGGAATTCGATAATGCGAGCGAGATGGGAAGAATCTGCACAAATTTGCAGATGGACGATGATGAAATTCAATTACCGAGATCGTCTACGAAAACATGGTATCCTTCATGATCGCAATCGTATTCGATAAATTGATTGCTAGTAAATATCAACAAATTTGATAAATTCGCGACAAAAAAATTATAATTCTTTTTTGTTTAATGAATTATTTAAAATTCTGTAAAATATAAGGTAAAGTATAATAGGACGGGCGATGAGAAACAAAGATTTTTATATTATATTTTAATATAAAAACTACTTCCACTTATATGATATAAAAAGTACTTCCACTTCAATTGATATTTATATTGTATTTCCATGAATTATTATACAATAGTGATATGAATTGCTATCTCCTTTTATTTGAATTCTTAACTTTCCTTAATCTAAATTTGATTTTATAAATTAAAAAGTAAAATAATTAAGACTAAAACAAAGACCAAATTCCAAGCTAGTGACAGTCAGCGCGGTTAATAAAACGCAAATTTTAATGTCAATAAAAATGTTAAAACATAAAAAGGACCTTAAGACGGTTTTATTCCATACTTAAACATTTCGACTCGATTTAAAATTGTTTTTAGCAACACAAAAAAATTATTATATAGATATACACTAAACATCCATCAAGATAACGTCATTCTCTCAGAATGCCAATTTTAAAGTAAAATCTTAATGGACATCTTTAATCTTTCGGTGTCTATTATATCTGTCTATACATAGACACAGTTACAAACATTCACGGGTAAGAATACACTTATTGTATTTGGTTTGTTAGAAAATTTGATGGATCCAGTTTTACGTTGAGTTCTAAAGTTCATTGACTTCATTTCATAATTGTCATTCTAAGAGAGTAACGTACCTTAAGGTTTAATGTATTTACGATAAGAATTTCCGTTTTTATATTGTTGAAGAAGATTCCAAATCGAGTAAAAATGTTCAAATAATGGAATCAGTAGATATGATAATGTCAAGATATAAAGCTGACTTAAGGTTCTTTTTATAATGTTTTAGCATTTATTATACGATATTGTAGTGCTTTGTTAACCGCGCTAACTATCATTAGCCTGGAATTTGGCCTTTGTTTCAGTGATTCGATATTTTTCGATAAAAAATTGTTCAATGCATGGATATATATAAAAATTTTTATATTAATAATATTAATAATTTCTATATATATATATATATATATATAAATATGTATGAAATATGTCCATACATCCTTTTTTTTGTAAAATTATTGTTTAATATAATAAAAATAATAATAATAATAATAATAATGAGAAAATGTAAAAAATAATTATAAGGATAATACGAAAATTATTCGTATGATTTATTTTATGTCCTATGCTTATGACTATTATAGAACAGGCATCAAACTTGATAAAATTATATTTGGAACATGTAAAAAAATTGCTCATACAATATAATTATGTATAATATAATTTTATATATACTTATGTATGAGCAATTCTTTTATATTCCTTCAAACTTAATTTTTTCTAAAAGAAACGATGCGAAAATTTTTCTTGTGATTATTTTTTTATGTTTTCTCATTATTATTATTATTGTTTTTATTATATTAAACAGTAATTTTATCAAAGAAAGAAGAATGTATGGATATTCAACATATATTTTTTTTAAATTTGCGTGACATCCTTTTAATTAATTATTAGACAGTGAGTGATATATATATATATATATATATATATATATATATATTTATATATATATAATATATATCAACATGAGTTTTATCTGCTTTTATTTATTAAAGAAGATATATTATGGAAGTTTGTGTGAACAATTGGATCTTATATTATGAACATAAGAGTAACAATTAAATTTATTTATTGGGAAATAGATAAATTTTGTTATAGCTAGTGGAGTAATTTATCTTTTATTTGTTAAGTGACTACGCAATTTTAGTGCTTTTTGAAAGTAAAGGTCAATGATTGATTTGATTTAATAAATTCTATTCAGTAATTATATATATTTTACGAATTTCATTGATAAAATTTTATCTATCGGACATGAATAGTGGACATGAATGGCTATTTCTTACATACTTACTTATTTATTTTTCTTTACTGAAAATAACGGATTGGCGGCCCTAGCGCAGTTTGAATAATTCAACTAGGTCATTAAACTTTAATCGTTTTCGATGCACACCTCTTTAAATCTCATGGAATCTCGATATGTCAATCACCTTCTGATTTATTCATTGTAGAAAGGTTAAAAAAGAAAGGCGTTTTATCGCCTGAAGTCAAAATGCCGTGATGCAAGATCTGGAATATATAAGAAGCCAAACTTCGAAGTCAATATGCAGCCTTAAAAAAGAGAGATACGATTGAACGTCGTCTCTAGTATTAAATCGCACAATTTTATTCTATTTCGAAATTTCGAAAGTCTAATTTGTATAGAGCGAAGTGTTAAGGGTTGCGAAACGCAACTTTCGGCCCGAGTGCCAAAAATAATCTAAGAAGTTTCGAAGGAAAAGAAAAAGAGAGCGGGAAGAATCCCTTAATTGCTTTTGGTACATTTGATGCAGTTTTTGCGGAAACGAGATTGTAGCCGCATTCGTTCGTTCTATCGATTGCTGTTTTAATTATAGATTTGAAACGAGTGCATGTAGTCATCAAAGATATACACGCAGCTGTTTGTATGTACATACATACATTCAGTAACTCGACTAAGGATTCTTTTATCTCATTCATTTACGTTAAACATGCACATGTTTAGGTCAAGGCTAATATTGACTATGATAATCGATAGAAATTAAGATTCTGGTGCATATCATCGATAGTCGATAGTTGTGCAAGTATAATACGTTTAAAAGTATAATAAAATAGAACATTTTTATTCGGGTAATTAAAATTTTATTTTAAATTCTTACTAACAGTGAATTTTTACAATTTCTAGTTTGAAATTATAAAAATTTACACAATATATTATTATCCACCAATATCTGCCAAATATGACCCTCTTCATTTATTTTTGATCAATGTTTTGCGATTCATTTTTACTTGATAATAATAATAATTATTATAATATATAAAATAAATTAAAGAAATTAATTTGAAAAATGAATAATTTGATTAAAACGATAGTTTTGCTAAAAATTCGAGAAAATTTAAGATTTAGAAAATAATTTTTTTTTTCCAGATAACATACATATCTAAAAAATATCATATCAGACATAGACATTTTTTTGAGACACTCATAAAGGATATCTAAAAGATATCATAAAGAAATCTTTCAGAAAATAAATGTTATCTGAGATAATAGATGTTGTTTATACATTTCTGTTACATTATATCACAACCGTTACAATGAACTTTAATTTTATGAGTTTGAATAAAGTATTAGTAATAAAAAACATATCAAATACTATTTACATTTACTATATTTTTATTGTACAACTAAGACTAAAGAAGATTACAAAAGCTACAGAAACACATGAAGGGTGCGATCTACTTGGCGTTACAAATGTTTCGAAGCTTTTAATTGATTAATCGAAAAGAAGAATTTTATTAATTAACCAATCAAAAAATACTTTGAAGTAGCATTTATAGCATCAAGTGGACCATAGCCAAAGTCTTTAAACGCTGTTCGGTTGTCGAAGTTTCTCGTCAAGTCGTCGAATTTCTACCGGCATCGTTTCGTGAAGAAATTCGCCCCCGGCTGCTGTAAATGTAGTCCCCTCACGTAATATGTGATTGCTTGTCAGGACATTGACCAGTATTCGACTTTCTCGACACTGTAGTCGAAAAATGTAACGTGAACGAACTTTCGTGAGGCCCACATCGGAGAATCAGCCTCGCCCAACATCGGTGCCTGTAAACAAATAATTGCTATAGATAGATTATGATTCAATTACAGTACACGTGAAAATGTTACGTTATGTTTGCCGAACATTTTAATAACTGTAATCCACCGTAGTCACGATTATGGACATTTCATGATAATCGCTTTACCCATTATCTTCATCTATTGAATGAGATATTAAAAAGATATATCAACTTTGATTAATGATAAGAGGACATTGTATATCTGTCCGTCACCTTCACGCATTGTGACCGATTCAAGTACATTTCGTGATATTACTTTGTGTGAATTTTAAATCTTTTTGCGATAATAAAAGTAATAAAGATTTTGTAAACAAGTTTAAGTTCATTTACCCTGAATGTGTCAGAGAAAAAGAAAAAACTATTTTGCAGATAAGAGTAAATAATGGCATTATGTAAGCAATTTAAAATTATTGACATCAGTTTATAATTCATTGATTCTAGATCACACATGTTCTATATTCACGCATTTTCAACAGTTAAAATAATTTTAATGATTAATAGATGGTTAAAAAAATATCTGTTAGTAATATAATTAGTTTTTAATTAATAAGTAATATAATTAATTTTTTTTTTATAAAAAAGAATAATCCTTTGCATGTCGTTTATTTAGCAAAAAATTCCCATATTTGTTAACAATCGTCATAAGTGAAAAATGACAAATTTAAGTTTCTTGCATACTATTTGTAGAGAGAGATTTTTGATAAAACAAAATAAGATTGCTTTAAAAGCCTCGTAAAAATGGGCCGTTCTTTATTTTCCTAATCTCTTCAAATAGTAAATAAGCATATTTTCACTTCACGTATTTTTTATGATTATTTACTAATTGTCAGGGGGGAGAGAGGAGGTAAAGATAGCTTCGGCTCATTTTACAAATGTTTCAATCATTATTTTATTAAAATTTTTTTTATAAATAACGTAAGAAACTTCAACGTGTTATTTTTCGCTTATGAAATCACGATCCAATATAATTGCAGCGATTAGCGCGGAGCCAGTTAATTAAAAATATTTTTTAATAAAATTAATGCTGAAATCTGTAAGAATATTCGCTCCTGAAATATTACGATAACATTAATTATTTGAATATTAACTTAAAGGGAACATAGCAAGGTGTGGGATTTTGAAATAAAATACCTTGATATTAATTTTATGAATATATTTTTACATATATATATAAATTAAAAAACACGATATAATTTTCTCTTTTATCATTTCACGCATTAATATGCGATTTCTTCACGCATTAATAAACGATTATTAAATTTTCAATTGATACAATAACGTACTGCTTAAATATTTATTTATAAATATATAAGCTATGTATTCTAATAAAGCGTATGCTATGTATATAAGATTGTATCAAAGAATTTTTACTGTCGATCGCTATTAACAATTCTGGCAGAATATTTACAGATTTCGAATTCCAATTGTTAACATCATTATCCATTCGCATTATTGTACATTTGTGAAGGAATGTTTTTAACAGTATATACGCTGCAACGTATTACAAAAATTGAGATAAAATACTGACACCAGTGATAATAAATGTACTGTTCCATAAAATAAAGAAAACCTATAAAATATAAGTGCTATCCCATATAAGAATGTCTATCCTATAAAATAAAAATAAATTATTGTGTCAACAATATTTGACTTGTTAAAAAGAAATTATCACATTGTTATTACCATCCTATCTTAGGAAAGAATTCTGCAACGTCCTGAAAGACCTCTTCCGGCGTTTTCATAGAATTAACTTTATAAACTAAACCTTGCTGCTCATACATTTCTATGATCGGTAAAGTATTTTTTAGATAAGTTTGATGACGCAGGACCAAAGATTGCTCATTGTCGTCGCTGCGCCCACTTCCACTGGCACCACGTTTCAGGCAACGCTGAGTACAAACTTCTTGACTGCATTCGCAGAATATTACGCCCTTGAGGATAACTTTGTCAGCCATCACCTATCATCAACATATACCATACATGAAATAACTATAATATGCAAAGTCCAGTGCCTACAATCGAATAATTTATTAGAGAAGTATGTAGGTATAATTTTCAAGTAAATGGTAATGATAATACATACAATCGCATGTGCGTGCACATACATATGTGTGTAATATATATATATATATATTTTTTAATTTAACTATCAACCAAATAAAAAAAGGATCATATAATATGATTGAGTCTACAGCTTTGGTACTAGATAATATTTATACTTAAATTTTAAATATATTTTCCAATTATTTAACTGTGTTTCAATTATTATATTATTAGATTTAACAGGCAAACCTAAACTAAAGCTGAAATAATATCACAATTGAATTGATTATCAATTTAATAATATCCAATGCTAATAAGCATCTTAGAACATTCCGAAAACTTTATTATGAAATTAATGATTATATTAATTATCAACTCTATCTCAATATGATTATTAAAGTTTTTAAATGATAAAGCTACTAAATTAAGATGATATGAAAAAATAATTTAGTGAAAAATTAAACTATTCTAAACACAATATCAGAATTAAATATTTATTTATACATTCTTTTATGAAAATATTGTATATATGAAAAGTATAATGTACATTCTACTACTGTAGGAATCCCGATAATAATTGATTGGCAATCGTATTTAACGTATATATTCAAAATGCACATCCAAGAGTGTGTTCCATTTCGTGTATGACACATATAACGTATCACTTTATCCTTCTTCAATATTCGTAACAACAAGAATAAAATAATTATGCGCATTATGCGTGAAATAAGGAGATACCTTATTCCAACCGTCAAGATTATCCTGATTCCTGGGAAAGCCGTCGATGAGAAACCGATGATGCGGATTCTCGGATGTCTGCATGGCGCGATCAATGAGGCTACAGGTGATCTCCACCGGGACGATCGTACCGTTTCTGATATGTGTTTCAATGAGCTCGCCATACTCTGAGCAGGGTTTGGCACGTTCCTCGCGCAGCAAATCACCAGCTGATAGATGAACGTAACCGTAACGCTCGACAATGTAACGGCAGAGCGTACCTTTGCCGGCACCCGGACCACCTAGGATAAACACCACTTCCGGCTTTTGCATCGTAACAGCGGACATCGTATGGATACAACGTCGCGCACCGGCCACGAGAGTCCGTAACATCTACAGAAAATCGCTATATATATGTATATACCAACGCACACACCGATCAATCCATTACTAATATCCATACACTACACGTAATGTAAAACGCGAAGGTTATACTGGCGCCATTTTTAAAAGGCGCTAAGAACAGGTGCATCCAGAACAATCTAGAAGCACAATCGCTCAATGCGCTCTCGGTGAGCTTTTGTACCTGTTTGGTATATATTTTTAGCTCCAATGGAATGTGCCAATTAAATGCAAAATTGAGCGCTCAGGGAACGGTCGTGTTTCTGGATGCACCTGTTCTGAAGAGCAGAAATCGGATACATCGGAATATACGGTTTCTGATTGGTTGAAATCGTTTATTCCTTAATCCGGATCTAGATGTTTTAAGCTTCAAGCCGTAAGAAATTGACCAATTGTAGTCGAATACGAAGAGAATAATTGATTTGTCCATTTCTTATGACTTATGGATTAAAAATCTATTGTAGCTCTGGGCTTATTTCTAATTTCTTATTCGTTCTATTGTGCGCAAAGCCTAACACGAATGACTAGGAAATGGCGAACCAATCAAAAGTGGCATCCTAATGACCAGTTTCTTTTAAAGGATCTCTTCAACATCACAGACTTCTCTGGGTTTAACATATTCTATGATTGTACTGTGATGGAAAGAAGTGAGAGATATATTTTTGTTAACTTCGTATAAATATCATTGTGAAAAGGAAATTAATGCAAACATGTCTATGGTATTTATAATTTAAATTTAAGTTGCATAATTGTAAATGTTATATTTCAATTATGTAATACTAAATCTGTTTACATCTTAATTCTTAACGTCCATATTCGATTTTAAGCTCCACAGTTCGTTATTGATATTTAATACAATTTTATGTTTTTAAAATTTTATTTAGTTAAATATCATAAATTTATTAGAAATAAAGACTTATTAAGAAATGCACGGAATATGATTACGATGTCACTAGTGTTAATGTATATTAATTTTATCTTCTTAATATATAATTTATTTATAGCGACCCGATGATCATCGAAGGAAATGGAATCGGGAAGAGTACGAAAGGATTGCACTTCAAAGACTTCAAGATGAGATTGCAGAAGAAGAATTAGGAATTCCCAAGCAGCCAACAGTTAAAAGGGAATTGTTGAAGCAAAGAGATTATAAGGTTGATCTCGAATCTAAACTAGGAAAAAGTGTTGTTATCAATAAAAATACGCCATCATCACAAACTGGAGGGTAAACTTTAACTTCCAATATATCTATCTTTTAAAAAGTATTAAATATACAATAATTGTTTTATTACATACACTGTAACTCATTAATTTCAATATACTTCCAGATTCGTTAATTTCTTTATAAAGGATGAATGTGATGTACATGAATGATCCGTCTATTATAAGTGCTTTTATCACTTGCATGCATTGTATTTAGATATTATTTATTTAAAAAAATCTTTGAAAACTGTAGTTTTCGAAAAAAGAATCTAACAGCCAAATAGTATTTAATCTTTTAAAATAAATAAAATACGTACAAGGTGCTTGTGGTGATATCAGATATATGCCTACTGCTGATTTGTCAATATGTATACTTGTGTGAGACAAAAGTTTGATGACTTCAAGGAAAACATAAAACATAAAAAGATATCATTGATTTGACCTTGGTTTCAAAGTTAAGACAAGAGGTCACTTTGAATTTTTTAAATAAAACTTTATTTTTCATTACATATTCTCATAGCTTATCTCAAGAATTAATTTTTTAAAACATAAAATTCCTTTTTATTAAGTACTTTTCGAATTGTAAGATTTAAAAGTTTAGCATTATCTAAGGTGTTTGATCAGCAGCTAAAACCTCTTGAAGGTTGTTCAAAATCATGACCTTGATAACATTTATCAAGTTCAAAGCCATATGAGGTTGTTCCTCTTATTTTTATTTTTGTTGAAATATGAATATATATATATATATACTTACAGAACAATATATAGTTTTCTTATATAATATACTGTCTAATTATTTATATACTGTTTATTAAAGTTGAATGTATATGTAATTATACAATATGTATATTTTATATTTTTATAATACATTTAATTTTGTGCACAAAATTTGTAATTGATCATAATTATAACATAAATCTCATATTTTTATCCACAGATACTACTGCAATGTTTGCGACTGTGTTGTCAAAGATTCAATCAATTTCTTGGACCATATCAATGGGACAAAACGTAAATTTAAATAATTCACAAATTATAATAAAATAAAAATATTTTCTCATTTTAATTATAATTTTTTATTTTTAATTAGATCAACGTAATCTTGGTATGTCCATGAAGATAGAGCGATCTACATTGGATCAGGTTAAAGCAAGATTTGCACAAAACAAAAAGAAACTCGAAGAAAAAAAGAAAGATTATGATTTGGAACAAAGAGTGAAGGAGCTGAAGGAAGAGGTTTGTTTAAGATTGTTCTTTAAATATTTTTTTTCCGCATGCGCGAAATTGTAATTGTGTAATTTTTTTACAAGATTATTTCTGTTATTAGGAAGAAAAAATCAAAGAATATAGAAAGGAAAAGCGAAAAGATAAGAAGAGGAAAATTGAGGAATTATCCGAGGATGATGCAGGACCTTCCGATGAAATGGCTGCGATTATGGGATTCTCTGGCTTTGGTTCGAAAAAAAAGTGACAAATTGCTGTTGTCGAACGTTCATGAATTATTTGAAGAAGAAAATATTCTTTGATGAAGATCGCGACCGAATCGTATAGATATGATGTGAAGAAAAGTGAACATAAATAGGTGACAAATAGTTTTAATTTTAAATATACTTAGAATTTAAGGAGACGATTTATGAATGCACGTTTGCAATAATTTTTCATTTTTCCATTATTGTTACAAGAGTTTCTTATTTATGTAAGATAAATAAGAAAATTATCAAATTATAAGTCTGACTAACTTCACTGAACGTGAGTGTAATAAATAATATAAACTCAAATTGTAATTAAGTAATTAAGTAATTTAATTGTAATTAAGTAATTAAGTAATTTAATTGTAATTAAGTAATTAAGATTAATTAAAATTAATTATTTTGTACAAATTAAATTGGGTAATATAAATACTTTAAGTATATTTTGAAACAACTTTATATCTTTGACGATTTTATATCTTTCACTGTGAAAATGCTGAACTTCATACTCAACTAACTCTGAAAGAGTATGCGTATGTATAGAAATCAATTTTACGAATTAAAGAAAGTGCAAATAAAATTTAACATCGATATTTTCATTAATTACCTTATTTAAATCGTATTATATTATTTTAATGTTACAGAAAGCATTTATCAACGATAGATGCGATTGACCAGTTTCAATTGATTAAAGTCGATTAAAGTTAATCAGAGTTGGTCAAAGTATACTTAATATCAGATTGCGAGAGCAACATTTAGACAATGTTTCAGTACTAAATTTAAGCAGGCAACAATCTTTTTTTTGTACTTTACTCTTATATTTTGACAGGTTTATTGTTATTACTTATTACATTTATTTCGCAAATAATGGATTTGAAATTTGGATATTTTAATAGTAACATAAATTAATAATATATTCCTACGTTATTGTTAAGTACAATTTATCATTTCTATATACATATATTGTATCATAACTTAGTTTTTTTTAGAAAAACTGCAGAGTAACAAATATTTTTCTTTGGCAATTTTTTAGCAACAAAAAGATTAGTTAGATTTGATTTTGCTCACTTTGTTCCGTTAACTTGTGAAACATTCAAATTTATCGAGATACATCATATTAATCCAAGTATACATGCATCTATCTACGAATCAAATACTGAACGAACACTGAATGCTAAAGATTGTTATTTGTTACATAATTGTAGATTGTTGTTATTTGTTACATAAATGCCATACAAGTTCAATCGCAGTATGCAGCGAATTTTTAAAATACTTTTTTATACTTATTTCTAAATTTCTTTTGTTTCTTTTTGCTCTAAATTTTTCGTAGCACGTAGATGAAAAATTCTGATATATAAAGGGTGCTTCCCACTTAATTCGGAACGCTCGTGAGTATCGTTTCACCCTGGTTATTATCAAATATTATCAAACAAGGATGAAATAATGCATGCGAGCGTTGCGAACGTTAAGTGCAACGGAACGTAGTCATAGTATGCGCCCACGCTGTTGTCAGTCCCGCAAGAATTAGTAGCAGCGACAATCCGAATCCTGCAACACAAAAATAGTGAGTTTCTTTCACCTCTTTCTTGAATATATTTGATCCTTTCTTTTTTTCTTCTTTCTTGAGAGATCCTTTCGCTAGCAAGGATGGAGGGAGGAGATCTCCGCGACTCTCGTCTCCCACTTCGCGGAGGATCACAAGAGGATGTTCCACAGCGGGGCCCAAGCTGGAGCCGCTGGGGGCCGTGTGTTCCGGAGGCCGAAGCGACGCAGTACCGGTCGATGTGTAGCCGACGTAACTCTCACGCGGTCTTCTCTCTCACAGCTAGGCAAGCCGTCAACCCGTTATTCGAAAGTCCGCGGAAGCCGCGCGCAGTTGCGCGTGTCGGAGTCGCGCATAGTGCTTCAGTCGGTTGCACGTTGACTCGCGTGAAGTGACGCGACGTGACGTGCGAATCGTCGCGCACGTGCCACCGGAGGTGTCGTACGATCTATCCGTTTTTTGCGCGCCCGGCATTCTTACATTTGCCATAAATCGAATCTAAGACGTACATCCTCAGGAGAGACGAAAAGAAATCAGTGAAAAGTTTTTTTTTTTTTTGGAAAATAAAACAAATGTATTAATTGTTATTTTTTTTCCGAAGAAGAGAATATATTTGGAAGAAGTGAAGAAACAGAGAAAAATGCCTTATAGTGTTTAGCGAGGATATTTTTGGAGAAAAGCAGAAGTGATTGCAAAGTATGTTTCAGTATTAAAGATAAAAATCGAATTAATTTCTTGAAGAAAAAAACGAATTCTCTCTGATGAAGGCTCATTTCTATATTAAAAGAAAAAAAATTGGAATTAATTTCATAGAAGATATACTCGTAACAAACAATTTCTAAAGACTTCATCTAAAATAAAAGGAATATAAATTGATTGAAATAAATTACAATATTCAGAATAATTGTCTTCTCACGAAGTTTGGCATAAATACTTAAAAAAAAGAACTAATCAGATACACTACTTATATAAAAAAGAAGAAAGCGAAATTTTTAAACAAAGAAATTTAATTTATATATATGTGTGTATGTGTGTATTAAATATTATTTTTTCCCGTGAAATGAGATAATGTACTAAAATTTTACTTGTCTGAATTAGTATTTTAAATAACAAAAATTTTTTTGTTCAATTGAATCCAGTTGAATTCAACTGGATTCAACTCGATTCAATTGGATTAAAAAACTACATTTTCTATTCAAAATTTTAAATTAAAAAGTATTCACGAAGAAAAAAACCGATATTATTTTTAGATTGAAAAGTATAAAAATGTTTCCAATTCGGATGAATGAATAAAATGCATTCAGATTGAAAAGGATTCAGTTTAACGTTCGCGAATATATATTTCTGAAAATTTGAATCCATTTCAATCCATTTCAATTTATTCTCGTTTATTGAATTACGAGCCTCAATAAATTTTTTAAAGCAGCTTCTAAGTCAAATTTAGAATAATTATCTTCATTTCCTAATAATCATTATATATATAATTTTTACTAATAATTGAAAAAGAAACATTCACATCTCTCTATGAAAAAAAGATTGTAACATTGAAAAATTCTATTAATTACCGTTAATCATTATTTATACTATCGTGAATAAGTTCAAGTAATCCGAAGAAAGAAACATCAATCACTACGCCACCAGTGCTTGGATTTACTGCTACATCATCATCATTATCATCGTCACCACAAAGGATCTCTCGCTTGTCTAATTATCATCAATTATATTAATCAGTGCCGGTTAATGTACGCTCACGAAAAATGCGACACGCAGCCACGGCGAATCTGTCGAACTTGACACGGAACTCAATGGATTGATGGACGTCGATAGAGATTTTACAAGCGTCTCATCACGGTTCGCAAGCACCGTAGCGCGGCATTCATTTCGGCTTGAAGAGTAAGACGTCAAGAAATTAAGGCGATGATGTCGCGAACTCTGCAACCGATCGAGGAATCCAACCCCGGCAAGTCATCGGGTAAGACCTCATTTATTAATAGTTGATGAAACGATTTTTCAATTAATTTTCTTGAAATTACCGACCTTAACCCTTTGGTGCCATTCTCAGTATGATATACCCGAAGTTTTTTTACTTACTGTGATAGCGTATACTAAAATTTTTTTTTATTAATAAAGCTATTACACATTTGCTTGTTGCATATTTTTTGATGTTTGTTATATTTCTTAATATTTTGCTTTTTAATAAAAAAAAAAGTTTGTTACAATGTTCATTTTTCATACTTTCAGTACTTTCCAAATTGATGTTAATGACATTATTTTGATATCAAAATTACAAATAACGTCAGCTTGTTTGCTGCGCTTTGTCGTAAATACTTTACAAAACATAATTTCCTTAGGAAAATTTACTTTAAGTGAAGTGAAGGTTTTTAAAGATATTAAGGGAAAATTTTTAAGTTTCTTCAGCTTTTTTTAGATTTTCCTAGTAAGTTTTAGGATTACTTTTAAAAACAATTAAAAATGTTCAAATTTACTCTTTATATTTCTTAGCTTTTTTCTTAAATTTTTTCTATATCATATTTTGAGTTTTTTTTTTAAGTTTTCTAAGATAAAATGTTCCCAAGGATTATATCTTTTAAAAAATTCAATAAATGTTAATAAAGCAAAGATTAAATAAAATAAAGATTAAATCTTTTATAGGCTCTCTTATTAAAGAAAAAAATCATATTAAATTTCTTTCTAAAATACAAAAAACGTTAATAAGTTCTTAAAATCAGATTTACATATAAAACTCGTTTACTCTAAATAAGAAATTAAAAGTAACGATAAAATTAATATTAATGAAAATAAAAAAATCTGAATTTCTTAAAAAATTAAAAATATTTTTACTTTTCTTTCGCGAAATGATTTTAATGATGTATAGAAATCTTTACAACTCTTTTCATTCTTTAAATATATAACATCTACAGAATGTTCTGATAAAAAAAAATACGTCAAGTTTTCTTATTTTAATTCTACAACACAGCCGCGCTTTCCCTTTTCTTTTCTACGGAAGTGAAAAGGATCGGACACGCACCG
This sequence comes from Acromyrmex echinatior, assembly GCF_024713525.1. Taxonomy (NCBI): domain Eukaryota; kingdom Metazoa; phylum Arthropoda; class Insecta; order Hymenoptera; family Formicidae; genus Acromyrmex; species Acromyrmex echinatior. The sequence continues at coordinate 722,774 of NC_141870.1, forward strand.
TGTTGTTATCTGTTACACGGTGCCTGCCCACGGCTCTTATTTCCAACTCTTGTTTTCGAAACAGCCCGCGATCACTCGTGCGTAATTGAATGGATCACCTAAGTGGATCCGACGAAACAGGCTGCGAACGTTGAGCAAAAATTTCCGTTTCTCGACACTTCGGTCGAAGTTTTGAAAAGCTAACTTGAAACAGAAGCGGAAATTGACATTTATATATCGAGCGAAACTTCATCGTAAAACTGTCTTATTGATTAGGTTTGGATTTCAATGGCTTTATTATTATATTTTTTCATAAAAATTCTAGTGCATAAATTCTAGTACTTGAAATCGAATCTCACATACAAGACACAGACTACTTTGTATGAATCTAAGGCACTGCGCATAATATAGGAAATATTAGAAATAGAAATAAATATTAAGATTTCAATCTGTCAATTCAACAACTGTATATTCCAGTATAACTGGTTCCTGATAGATTGAAATCTTAATACTTATTCCTGTTCTTAATATTTCTTCCATTGGGCTCTGCTTCCATTGTTATAAAAAAATATCAAATGAAATGTGAAATTATTTATGCATACATAATAAAAGAAATGATAGTCTTCCATAATTATGTGACTTATTAATTATTATGTAATGCATTATGTATTATAATAATTAATTATGTATTATTACTATTATTAATTGTAATTTTAAATGCAAAAATCGCGGACATTATTTTATCGTAAATTAATAAAATTGTTATGAACATTGCAAGTTTAACGATCATGCGTTATGATGTTTATAATTTTTTGTTCGAGTCAAAAAATTGATTTTTTATTGCTGCACTGGACTTGACTGCATCAGAACTTTCTTCACTTAAATGGATCATTTCCAACACAAATGCAAAATGTTTTATACCGTGTAACGTATTCATTTTTAAATAACAGAAAAATTTTGATGGACCATTTGAGTAAAATGTATTAACATAAGTTTTCCAACTGTGTGTATTGGCGGAATTGAAAAGAATCTCAAGATCAGAAACCGATATTGGAATTTGCAGTCAATTATAAGTATAATTATTTGCATTTAAAATTTTGATTAGTCGTCTGCGAAACTTGCACTATGACCATCGTAACTACAATTGCTTGAAATTTCGATTGCGTTGCAGTGTAACGTGGTAATTAAATCGAGCAATATTCCGAAAAGCTATAATTCGTTATGGCGATTAATTATTAATTATCAAATTAATAATTAATAATTAATTATTAAACATCCTCTCGGCAGAATGCAACACTCGCTGCCAGTTATTAGTTACGAATTGCGAACTACTTTCACAATTAATATCTCTGTACGTTCGCACATGGCCAAGTATTCTGCTATAACAGATGGAACGTGAAAACTAACGGCTGTCGGAAAGATGGAAAAAATGAATGATCCATTTGCGTCAATTATTCGCTGTTATATGTCAAAGTGTTCTAATTCCTTAACGATAGACTTTTCTCTCTATGTTGCGTGAGAATATAAAAAATTATATTGCTAATAAGTCACTCTTATTCCAAAAATAAAATTGAATAGAGAAGTTTATTTGTAAGACAATAGTAAATAATTTAAATTAAATAATTAATTTACAAGGTTCCTAATTTTAACACTTGAATAGTGATTTTTATGTATATTTTTAGCTACTGAAAATGAATATATAAAATTACGTCACAAATTTTGAAAAATCAAGGATTCTATTTTTTTAAAAACTATACAAATAGAAACAATATACAATTTTTTTCTTTTACTTTAGAATAAAAATACATAAAAATCACTATTTTATAAATACTTTAAATTTATAATAAATAATTAGGATCGTAGCTTTACAGAAAATAATTTTTTAAATTTATAATAAAAAGACTATTAGGCTCGTAGTTCTTTATTTATTTATAAGATTTTTATTTAATTGAGCCTTGTATTACGGTTGAAGAGAAATTTATTTTTTTATAAACAAATATAGAACAAAAATAAATTAGAATATTAAAAATACGAAACGTTTGCAAGCATTTTACGTAATATTAATGAATGAAAAAGCTCTCTAAAAGATATTGATTTTGCAACGTATATTTTAAAAAGTGAGACATCTCACTTACATGCTTAATGCATATCTTACCTCGCATAATTATACTGGGAAGACGTGCCCAATTACATGGTTGTTCTACCAGTATGAGAAGATAAAATGATACGCTATTTGTTGCAAATGAGAATCTCGCTGACGATAATTATGTAGGAACTTTCAATTACTCGAACTGCTATAAGCTTCGCAAAATAAAATTTCTTCAGTTGAACTAACCAGAATAATCTAATAAAGCGTTGTAAAAATTCCGTTCTAAAAAGTCCGACTTCTCAGACATTTTTACACTTTAGATTATATTTAAAAAACATTTTAAATAAACAAAATTATTATAATTAGGAGATTGCGTTATGTTTTATTCATTTAATATCGAGTTGATTTATTTTAAAAAATCGGATTTCTTCTCTATAATGTAAAATCGAAAGAAAGGGTTTATTTTCACATCATGAAATAAAATAAAATTTTTTTTATATTATAATAATTTCATGTCACTTTTCAGTAATTTAAATTGTTAATAATAGATACATAAAACTCAATCTTCAATAATTCACAAAAACTTGATTTGAAAGAATTTAAAGACCGTTTAGTTAATAATAAGTTTAATTAATGATTAGCCAGTAATTCGAAGTATTTTTATAAGAAGCTATCATTATTCTATAAAAAAAAAAAAAAAAAAACAGACGCATTCTATTACGATGGAAAAATATCGGAATTGTTGCGAAAGTAATCCTGTATCTCCGCGAGGGTCCAACTTCTCATGGGTCCGTAAACGATGCCTAATCTCGAGTTCTCATCCACGAACATCGCTTCCCTCTTCACAGTCTGTATAAAAACGTAAAAGACGTCTGATTTGCCGTTTTCCGTCGTGTAATTAATCCGGACTTTGTTGGCCCTGTAGCCACCCTCCACGACGTTCACGTGACCTTGCCCATGGACGGACGTGGCGATCACGCACTGGATGAGCTTGCCCGGTCGAGCTTTATAGTACATCTCTGCTCTACTGTTCACCGGGAAGTACGACTCGTGGTTCTCCAGCTGGATAACTCGAGACATCATTTCATCCTCGGTAAACTTGTCGCCCTGCATCAGCCACGTAGCTCTACGGAAAGAAGCTCGCGTCTGCGAAGTTCTGGAAAGCGCGCAGGCTGACGACAATTGCAGTCGAGTTTCACAAAAGCCGTTATGAGGCAAGAAATTTCCTTTCTTCGGAGTGAGAAGATATTGGAGAGAATTTTGCGTCATCTAATTCCAACGTTAAATCACGAACTATGGGGTGGATCGAAAGATTTCGAAAGAACTCTGACCAAATGAAAAATGGAGATTACTTTCTTTATCGCGCTTGTTGGAGTGAGTAGAAGCTATGATAGGAGTATATTGGAACATGTCGAACTATGCGACGCGAACAAACCTTTTGATGCATGAATAACCATCGTAGCCTTCTTCTGACAAATCAGTCATGAAATATTTTTAATATTTAAATATGAAACATAATTTTTTCTATAAATATAAAATATATTTCTTTTTTTCTTTCTTCGAAAAAATCTGATTAACTTCAAAAAATATCACCACAAAATCATATTGCAATGTAAAATATATGTTGTACAAAGGATAATTCCAATGAGACTTAAATTTTCTTAAAAGTTTACGTCGATAGCCACGAAATCTCTTTAGCTTTCAGCGTTAGTAGAAAAATAACATTTTTTTCTTGAAATAAGTGTACTCACGGTTCGCTTAGTGCAGGATTAGAAATGTAACAGAAGATTAGAAGATAAATGCGCGTCATCGTTAGTAATTGCTGATATGCGAAAAGAGATCCTAGAGTTTTAGCAGCCAATTGATATTAACTTGCTGATGTGGATTGCCTGCTCAATGTTGTGACACTGTTCAGTGTTTTTGGCCTGATATCATTATCGTGCGCGCGATGATCGTCTTTGTGAGCTAGACAGTAGTGGAACGTGCACTAAAATTAACGAAGAGGGCACGATAATAGACTCTGATGTGGGCTTGATGATCCCTCCTCTTCGTTTTCTATTGCGCGTCATTTACGAGATAGTACCACTTGGATTAGATTCTTTATTTAATTTAGTACGGGAATTAACTTGGTGCCAGTGGTTGATATCAAATCTTTTATATATAAACGATATCATTTAGAGTTAAGTAAATAATAAAAGTAGTATCATTTGAGTTTTATTTTTTATTTACTACAATAAAAATAGTATTACTTGGGTTTTATATTCGGGTACAAATTTTTTTTTCGAGGAGTAACTCTTCTTTTACCTCTTCTTAAAATGGTAATTTTTTTTTCTATATATCAATTTAGTCACCTCATTATTCTGTACATATTAAGGTACAATTCTTGTTAAATGGGTGAACTTGAATTTCATAAACTTGATCACGAACCTGATCACGAACGAGAACTACATCCATCCCATCGACCTCCGACCACCACGGCGATGGTATTGCGGTATTGTTCTTCTTTAAAACTAAAGTGACTGAGTGCCATTTGCCTTTTGCGTGCGAACCGGTGCATTCGTTGTTCTCAGCTTCTAATAGCAAGTATTTGAAACATTAACAAACAAAAAACTAAAGATAGTGATTTTCATAACTAAAGTTTATCATCATGTACATTGGTGTATGACGTGTTGTAAGTTGAGAAAATTTGTGACTTGATCAATTAATCAATTTCATATTCATATAAATTAAAGGTAAGCAATGTGATCTTCAGGATTAAAACTCGAAAAAAGATCTACGACACTTTTATACTTTAATTTCAAGCACAATAGAAGAAATTAAAGAAATTAGTTTTCGAAAGTAAAGAGAAACATGATCTTTATAATTAAAAATTTATTTATCTAATAATTTTATTGTATAATTATGACTATGTTTGCCGAAGGAAACGCGCAATCGGCGCTTTTGTATCATTTTATCTTCATTTGAATCAAAGATAAAATGATACAATAACGCAGTCAATATTGTAAGATTGGAAGCTGGAAGATCGTACCCTAAATTGAAAATGGAAGAAGAAAGATTGTAATTCTAGCATAATTTATGATAAATTAATTTTATACACTTTCTCGAATTTTTCGTATAAATCTTAAATGAGTAATGGTTTTTTTGAGTTTAATTTTTCCAAGAAACCGCAAATTTCTTCAAAGTGCTCTTGCTGTAGCATTCGTTAAGCATCAAGAATTCATCACACGAAAACACGTTCTGTTTTACGCGACGCAAATTAATCTCGGTGATTATCAATCTTGTGTCACTTTTAATACGGTACTCCGATCTCGAATCGTCGAATCGTCGGTCACGATCGATGAATGCGTGACATCCGGTGCGACCCGTCGAACACGAAGAATTCGTCAGTATGGTGGCCGAGCTAGCTAGCATTTCTACGGCGACGATCGACGGAAAATCATCGGACCTTGGTAGCACCTCGAAACATCACAAACGACCCAAATGGATTCAAACGGCGACGCGTGAGTCGATCTATAGCGTTCTGGATGGTAACGACAATATCACAACGAAAAGTTTTCCTCCGAATATCCACGGCAAGATCGTACTGATCAGCGCAGTGAAGGATGAATCAAACCGGAATCTAAAAGACGAGCAACCAGAATTACCATACGTCAGGTTATCATCTCAAAATAAAGCGTCATCGATTCTTGAGGTCGAGGATGAGAACACTCTTTACAGCGTGGTAAGAAAACCGAAGAAAGTGCGGTTGCTAGAAACTCCCTCCGAAGCGAAGGAGGAGGTGATTCGATCGATAGATAAGATTCGCGACATCGATCCCAACGAGCAGCAGCAACTGGACCATAAAGACGTGTCCAGGCGAGTCGAAGTGAGAAAGTGGCTCTACGACACGCCTAAACAGTCCTTTTCGAATTCATTGGAAATGTATTTCGATCATTCAGGGTACGAGAATACCTGGCCTGATCAGGAGACCTTGGTAGCATTGCCTCGAGGAGTGGTAGGTCTTGTAGGTCCCTATAGGATATATAGAAACCCTAATGAGACGAGAGAATATATGCTGCAAGAGGAGGAACTTGTTGAAGAGGTAATGAGTTCTGCCAGTAAAAAAGTACAAGAAGAAGAAAACAAGGATGAGCATCGTCAGAGGGCGAAATGGAAAATCAGGGAGGATGACGAGGAGACCTTAGTATCGGATATCCGAAACCTGTCCGGTTTCGTGGAAACGAAGACGGATCTCGCCAAGATGGAGAATAATGATTGGAAGAATGAACGAGAATCAGTAACGAAAGTGAATAAATCGGATTGTGTCGAAGGGATTCTGTTTGGTAAAGAAGAATGCGCGGTGGATGTACCAGATACGGTATCTGCGATCTCGACAACGTCGACGAAGGAGAAATGGGGTGAGAAAATCTTTTACAAATCTCGCGAGATTCATTTGTGAATTTTAATTCTATGATTATTGAATTATTCATTATTAAGCAATTAGAATAGAAATGCTAATAAATAATATTAATTAAAATAATACAAATAAGTGAAGAAGGCTACATTAAAAAAAAACGGAGTGTAGTACTTAAAAAGATAAATTAAAATATGTAAAATTTCCTAGCTCGAGATTGTCAAACAAAAAACCAATAAATAAAAAGATCAAAAACACGAGTCAACAATATAAAACATACTAAATGTACACATCGATTGTAACTTTTTTTTTTTAGTACTTTTGTTATTGTGAATTATTATTGTTATTGTGGATTCTGAGTCATCTATTAAAATCTGTTGTATCGTGGGAATAAATACATAAATACATAAAAAGATAAGTGAATTGACAGTTGCTTTCTTCTTTTCTATCGCAGCTCTTGCTTATTTGTAAATTATAATCAGGTTTAAAACGCGCTGCGAAACTACAAAGTGATCAACTAGACGATAACGGTGTGTAATTCGGCAAAGTAGGTATGTCGTCCACATTCGATATGCAAGGCAACACGTATCTTACGGTATTGTCCGACAAAATGGACTCGAGTAGCGGTAGATAGTACCAGGTATGCATACACATCGGCCTCTTGATACGTGCGGTTCAGTTAAAATGAGCGGTGACTTTGTGAACCAACGATTAGGTCAACATTCGATTAGAACTGCATTTCTATACACTTGCTTGTCTATCCTGCCTGCCTTATTCGAACAACGGTGAATTGTCTTGCTCGAGTCTAAAATTAGATTCTACGGAATGAGAGACCTCGAACCTTCAGCAGTTCAAAAGAAGATAAACAGGATAGCAATGTTCTGTTTCAGACAGCAGTAGCGTGCTGAAGATATTATTAAGTTTCAACGATTCTTCTTTTTTAGAGAAATCTTTTTGTGAACTTTTTAATTAAAAAAACTAATTCTCTGTGTACACTTTAATTTTTTTAATTACTCATTTGAAATATTAGATATGGGAAAATATGGAAGATTAAAAAACTTATAACTAGAAATATATTAGGTGTTGGAATTAATTCGTAGCGTTTTACAAGTGATGGGAAGTACTTTCATTAATGTATTTTTTAATGCTCATGTGAAATAAATAACATTCTTTCATTAAAAACGCTACGAATTAATTCCAACACCTAATATAACTCGAAATTTTCGTATACTTTTCCACTCACACTTCGAAGGATTATGGCTGAGTCATTCTTGACTCTATGATTCAAAAGTTTTACATTGCTCCGCATATGAATGTAGCACAGCAGTAAAAAAGCAGCAGTTTTCGAGTTTTAGATCTTCTACACTCTTACGATGTAAAGCATTCGGAATATTGTTTGTTTTTCTTTTTGTAAAAGTTCACATATTAAATCATTATTAAATTTAGTCTCCACAATGACGTTAAAAAATTAATTAATGATTGATTTTTGTATTCTCCAAGTATTTCATCGTTCAAGAGTTAACATGAGTATTCACACGCAGCTTTCTAGTCAAGTTGCACAGTTTGTTCTTGCTTTCTTTCGAAAGACCTCTCATTAAATGGTTCGATATAATGCACTCTTCGACACAGCCGCCATAAAACAACTACAGTAGCATATATCACATGAATCGCGAGCCACCACTCACGACTTTCACCATTTTTACGATTTTTACACACCTTTTACCATTCAGTACGATGGGCAATTTTACAATCAATGTCATCGGGCTTTCATTATTGCGGCTCTTAATCTTATTCGCACCTGTCTCGCTGTTTGTTTCCTGTAAGTTGGTCGAGACTTTTTCTTCATGCGAACGCTCGCATTATATCTCCTTGGAGCGACGCATTGCTTTCGAGCGAATGTAGATTTGCATCGAGGAAATTAGAAAGCACGCATAGCAAGCGTACATAAGTTATTCCATCGGAATTAACGGGAATACGAAATACGTGACATAACAGCTCCTTGGCTCCATTGTCTTCTCACGGATCTCTGTAATTCTTCAACGACTCCAGAGGCGTAAAAATCGAGCGCGAGCAGGAGAAGAGATCTATTATCCTTGCACATAACTTTTGAGGTCATTCCACTGTGCCATGAATCGTTTTCTCCTCCGTGTGTCGCAGAGAGAAAACTTCATTTTGATAACATACGATCGATGCGAGCATGAAAAGTGGAGGACTGAGATAATTTTGAATAATGTGCAATATAATCTTACGTAATAATTTAGAAAGAATTGGACTCGATAAAAATTCTTGCATTCGGCATTCTGTAAGTTCATTTGCAATAGTGATATAAAAAGCAGGAATATATCAAACGATAATAAATATTTTATTCGATTAAAATTTTTAATTGGAAACCAGCACAAATCTTTGCCGACAACTAAATACAAAATAATATAAAGTTTAACGCGAATCCTCGTATTATTTTCCGCGAAAATATTAATGATACTTTAAAAATAAAAATACACGATTACGTAATTATAAGTCATAGACCACTCTGCAGATTAGAAATAATTATTAGAAATAATTAATTAGATACCTATCAAGTGCTCGACCGCTCATTAATTAACATACTTGAGTTTATACTGCAATCCTTTCACTAGCGGAAAGTCGATGAAAAGTGATAAGAGAATAGAGGAGATCTTAGGAGATGTTACAGACAAATTATCTCGAGATTAAACGTATATGTGGAAGAAACGGATGGGATACTCGAGCACTTCCTCTTCGGCTGCCGTAACTTATTTTCGTGTTCTACTCCGAGCAACACCATGCCCTGACTCCATTAATCGTCGCATAGCTTCAATCCGTCAGCCATATGACGCCACCGTTACTAAAAGCCTCCTGACAGCCCTCAGTCACTGTTACACATAACTGATTTTCTGCAGTTAGATGATGCAGCTGCATCGCCGAATGAAATGCCGCCGCCGGCCTGTATACAGTTAACCACTTTTCTCGCAGCACGGCGGCGCAGCGGTGCACGTAAAGAGTCGCAATTACATCTGTGCGAAAAATATTATATATTTTACACGCACGTGCCTTCTATTCGCGAATAATCATATTATACAGTTTCCGACTTTTCGACACAGATGTTCTCTCGTCGAACGACTCGATCGCTGATCGACGATCCACCTAGATCGCTATTAAAGTGCTGTCGCGCGAGTAACGACGATACGCATGGAGATAAATTTGCTCGAGCAAATTGTAAAAGCGGCACCAAATCGCGATAAAAAAGGTTCAACTTGGGAAAGAGTCGAGGAAGGTTTTTACTGAATATTCTTTACGTTATTTTATACGAACGATTGTAATTTGAGATAATTCTAAAAGCATTGTTAGACTTTTTCGCATTTAGCAGTCAGTACGTTATCAACACTCTTTAAGTAATATACCCTTTTTTTTTTTGTTTAAGTTCTATCTTCAAATTGTATGCAATTCCGTTATGACATGATGAAGCTGTCGCGCGTGCGTTTTTACGGGCTGCGCCTCCGACCATCAACATCTTTACGTAGCTCGCGCGAGAAATATTGTAGAATCCTCCGTAATCTTTCAACTTAAATAAAAAGATAAAGTATCCATAAAATCATCGTCATACCGCATCTATGTTTGTCTTTTTTACAATTCATTTACTGCGATAATAAAATCCGCGTCGACGAATCGCACGAAGACTTATGCAGTCATTAAAATACAGTATACGAAAATGTTTCCTCATTGACGACATGACACGTTATTCGGTCGCAAGATTTCTTGCGGTTCCTGCTTTCGTGTTTTCTTGTAAGTTAGCTTTTTTTTATTTATTAATTAGCAACGAGTATTTACGCGTAATTGCTTTTGCACATCTGTTGTATCTTCAGTGCATCTTTAACGTCAATGATATCGAGATAACGTGCTAAGAAACTTTATACAAATTGTATGTACGAATAATAATTATCTATAAATTAAGAAAAAAAGATTATTTCAAAAGAAATTGCTTTTTTTCTTAACTGAATTTCTTTTTAAGATTAGCAAATAATTAATAAAGGGACTACGAGCCAAGCTAGGAGTTTGTTTCTAATTCATTATTTTCTTTTTAAGCTTTTCTTGTATTTTCTCTAAAGAACTTTTTTTCTTACAATTAGTTCGATTCCCTATACGCTATCGAAATTTGGCCATTTAAATTCAGGATGCGCTGTACAAGTTATATAATAGGAAATAAATTACGATTTGATATATAATATATACATAATTTTATTAAATATACATACATTACATATACGCATGTTATTAAATTTACTTTCTTTTAACATTAAAACGTGAATATTAAAACAGGAAAATTATATAGTATATGATAGATATTATTAAAATATATTATACAGATATAAAAAGAAAAAGTTAGGATATTCAAAATATTAAAAATTATGACATTTAACTCTTTTTGCATTAAATTTGAAAAACACAGGCAAAACGAACGAAATATATTCTGCGAAGGATTAGATACGTGGTGAAACAAGATGAAGTGTATGAGTGACAGTAGAGAAAAGAAAGGACGAAAAAGTGTATAATTCACGAATTGAAATTCCAAATTACATCTTCTAGCGAGCGAAGTGTGTGAATTATTAAACATTAAATATGACTTATGTAAATAAAATACGCGTAAAAAAAATATTTCGTACAAAATGTCACATGCAAAGATGTGGGACGGACGAAAGTGGAACACAAGAGAATTTATGAATTTTGTGGCGAAGAAACTGTTTTTATCTTTTTGTATATGTATATCTCTTTCACCAGCGTTTATTTTCACAACATGAAACATTTTCTTAATAAAGTTACATTAACCGCAATATTTTTACATCTACGGAATTGATTAATGTTCTCAATATGAAAGTATTAATATTTAAAAAAATGTAATATAATGATAGTAACATAGTAATAAAGTTAATTAAAAATAACTGTTGAAACTCAGTTTTCGATCATATATCCTGAAACATTCTAACGTTTTGGAGGCGAAATATTATTTAACTTTCTCTACATTATCAAAGAATCATCTCGGTAATTTCAGTCTTTAGCGAGCAAAAGAAATCGCAGTAAACGATTGTATCATTATTTGCATTAATCCGCAACCGACCGATTATTCGATTCGATTCTCATATCGTGTGAAATAAATGTAAATGTCAACATTACTTCTTCTTTACCCACAACTGTTAGACGAAGTAATTGACAGATAATGACTTGACATTAGACACGGAAAATGCTGTTAAACGCCAAAGAGCTAATGGATCAACGTTATATATCGTTAATGGACCGATGCACTATCACGCATTAGTCATTATCATCACTGATAATTCGCAGGTGCCAGGTGGTAGTTGCTGCTGATGGTGGTGTCTTCTTCTTTGCCTCGTAACCAGTTATAATAGACCAGCTATAATAGACTTATTACTCGTAATCGCGGCGGTGGCTTGTCTATTAGGAGGATCATTATAGGAAACTTCGCGACAAATTAATCTCAGCAATTTGCTTTGGCTGCTGCGCATCAAGGGCGCATCGTCTAATACCCACCCAGATGATCATGATAGAACATTCCTCGTGCGCGTGAAATGGACATTTAATCCTTCACCTTAGAATGGATCATTCCACTCCAGGTCGACGATCGACCTCTTGCCTTCTTCTTGGGTATTATTGGCGTGTACTAAGCGTGATTAGTGTATTTTACACAGAAAACAAACGCAAAAATTTTGAGGGGATTCATTAAATTTGCACCGTTAGACAGGAATACATAGACACAGTCGATTTCACGCAAGACTAAGAATTTACAACTAGATTTTATAACTGGATATTAATTAATGGTGATCTATGTGAATTGTAAACAATACTTGCGTTCCAGTCAATCGGTCTGTCTTCGATTTACTTTACTTTTTATTAATACGTACTTAAAAATGTTATTAGGTGTTGGAATTAATTCGTAGCGTTTTACAAGTGATGGGAAGTACTTTCATTAATGTATTTTTTAATGCTCATGTGAAATAAATAACATTCTTTCATTAAAAACGCTACGAATTAATTCCAACACCTAATACATTCTAGTGTCATTTTCAGCACTATTTCTTCCAATGTAGATTCTGTCATGTCCATTTCAACCAATGTATAATAGATTAATTTTAATCTTGATTTAATCTACTCTTCATCCTTTTCTAATTTTTAGAAAAAGATGAAAAGTAAGGTAAATCAAGATTAAAGTTAACCTACAGTGATAGAAGACAACACTATTGGCACTACTGCGAGTTAAACGTCGATTAGCTTAACCGAAGATTGATGAAAGAGGCCCTAATATGTTCCAATTCAGGAAGAAAAACTAGTACAAAATGTTCCAGTGGTAGATTCTTGCTTCGCAGACCCAGTCTTTTTTTCGCGCAATGTTTCGCTTAAAACATTGTCAAGTCATCTTCATTGGATGCACCGAAGCGCGAGCGTAAGTGAGTCACAAGAATAGCGGAACCTTCGACGATTGCCTGTTCGATTTGAAGAGCGACACATAGCAATGCCCCCCAAGGCGCTCGCTGTCCCGACATTCTCGCTAGATAGTAAAATAAAAGCAACGTGTGCACGAGAGTACGCGATCGTATTGATGGATGCTGCGAAATGAGGCTACGAGAAAATCGCATCATCACCATCATCATCTGAGCCACCACCACCTGCCGTCGTCTGCACCGTTCGATATCCCCAAAAGAGTCGATGCTCCTTCGAGATCGCAGCCGAGTTACCTGCGCCACTTGGTGCCGCGTTATCGTCACGTGCACTTCTCGTTATTCGTTATTCGGTTGCAACGTTCTAGCGAGAGCTAAGTGATGGACGACAATGCCGCTGATGATCCGTCACAACGATAGTTTCCTGGTAACGAACGTACAGGTAAATCTTTCGATGGCGCCTTCTGAGGTTCTAGCGCAATCTAGGATAAGATTTGGTCATCAAAATATTAGGTGCGCAACTAAGTTCTCGCTGTTATTTTGATGGAAATGCATCAAAATAACAGCGAGAACTTAGTTGCGCACCTAATAATATTGCTTTGTTTGCTTTGTAAAGATTATTTAGAGAGTTCTTTCTTTCACTTAGATCGATTAGAGTATGAAATTTAATGTTTTATTAATGAATATTTTAATTAAGAATTTACATCGATACACTCCAAGTCCTATTTTGCTCGATCCCGAATTGTTTCGTTGTTCGATTTCTAAATCTAACTCAAGCTGAGTTTGAAGCGAGATCGTTTTATTTTACTTATTTTTTTCTAATATAGAGATTTTTATTTAATTCAAGTTAACATAGATTTATTTTTTACAATGGTTGATGAAAGTATTTTATAATGATTTTTTAAATCCACCGATATGAAAATAATTATTTTTTTTAATAATTAATTTGAAAATAGCTGAAGATGCTAAATTCTTTTCACGAGAGATTAGAATTTTTAAGTATTACAAATAGTACTTTTCAGGCAACATTTCAAATATTAACGCTTAGAATATCGTAAATGTACCGTAATACCGCAGGCAGCGCGTCTAACTGTTACTTTTGATCATTTAAGTTTAAACCGTGATTGACTTTAAATGTTTAGAAAAACGTTGACTATTATAACATCGTCATAACTCTGTGTGTGTGTATGTGTGTGTGCGTGTGTGAGATATAACTTACAACTTTGTAATATACGTGCTGTATGACTACATTGTACTTTGTGTCCTAATTTGCTTTTGGACCACCTAATGTGTGTGAGGTCTTACAACTTTATAATATACGTGCTGCACGATTATATTACATTGTACTTTACGTCCTAATTTGCTTTTGGACCACCTAAATTGAATTTTTACAAATAAAAATCACATTTAAAATACGATCCGTTAACTTCGTCAACAAATAGTTAATCAAAATCTTTTTTCGAACGCCATATGGCCTTATCGATTCGATAAATCTCGCGAGGGAATTATAAAAATTATGAACCTTGCGGGACTCGTGTCGCTATAGACGATGATTCAGTCACTGTTGATGAAGCGCGATAAGAAAGAAACATTTCTGCAATTGATGCATAAAGCCGATTCTATATAAGATGCAAAACGTAGATTGCAGGTTGCAAGCTTGCATCAGCCAATCCGATGCATCAATTTTAAAAGTGACGCTTCGAGATTGACCGGATGCAACAAATTTGCAATCTACGACTCGTGATCTGCGTCTTATGTAGAACCGGCTTAATATGCCACAAGTGCGAATAATATTTACCGCAGGCGCACGGCAAATACATAGCAATTTGCGCTACGTAATGATACTAATTTCACCGATTCCATGGAATTAGGGTTATGCTGCACTAATGCTATATCCTTTCTGTGAGACCAATTGCATGAATTTTTTTTTTTCTATTCGAGTTCATACGCAGTTTCACGCTGGTTAACTTTATATTTTATGACAAAATCGATTTGATACGCGAATGATTTTTGCTTTTATCATAGTGCGTTGGTTTCTTAAAAAATTTTCTCTCTTTATCTTCAAAATGCACTCTGGATACATTGCTGGCCAAAAGTGTAAAAACACACAAAATTTGGGAGATTAGTCCACAATAAAACACTAAAACATTAAACTTAAAAGTTTAATTCATGCCTTATTCAATATTTTTTCATTAATTTGAAAGCGAATATACATTTTTAGCATAATTGATTAACATAATACTGTATAATTTTAAGAAAAAAATGGACTACGATTATAAAGCGGTTATTTATTCAAAAACAGAATTGTTTTAAAAGCTGAAAGAGTTTCCTATCATTACAAATAAATAAACTTATAATTAGATTACTCAGATTTAAGAAAAAGTAATTAAATATAAAAGTGACTGTTTTGGCGAAAAAAGTACGTAATATTCTTTACTGTTTTTTCTTACAGTAAAAAATTTTGTAAAAAAGTACTTTTTTAAAATTATTTTTCATTTCATTATAAAGCAATGAGTAAAATAATAAAAAAATGTTAAATTACATGTATAATATACATATAAGTTTGATTTTATTCCATATAGCAGACATTTTTAATTAATGATTTGAAACTTTTTTGGCAATGCATATTCAATAAAGTCGATCATTTGAATAATTCGCTGAAATAAAAAATACATTAAAAGAATAATTCTTTTGTTTACTTTTTATAAAAAAAAAAATAGATATTATCATATGATGATTTACATGAAGAAATTTTCTAATACACAGAGAATATGAGAATATTCTACAAGCATCCCCTATAAGCATCAGCATCATTAAACGAACTGAGCTTTTGTAAAGGATCCATCGCGAAACATTGTTGCCAAGGTATACTCACGATGTCTTCTCTACCTTTCACCTCTTCAATCTCTTTTGGCGTCCTTTGTATTAGCTCGCGCCAAATGCACCATTATCGCGTCATTCTCGAATCAAACACATGTCTCTGTTCCGGGATGCACGATGATCTTCGAGCTCGTTAACCGCGCGACGAGTGACGCTTTTAGCCAGCTGTCGCATGTATTGACTCTTGACTCGTGACTTTCTCGCTGCAATTTGTATTTCGCCAGAGGATTCTGCGTGCAGCAGAGATGCATTGCCGATGGCCGGGGAGAAGAGGAAGGAACGAAGTAACGTTGATCTTTTTGAAGGATTGTCGTACGTCAAGAGTGTGCTCGTGCATACGTTTCGCCGGACTTGCGTTCGCGGAAGTAACGGAACGAATCGAAGAGGAGCTTATTAACTAGACGACTCGAGTACAACCGCCACTTATTATTATGCGCACTATAATTGTTATATCCTGTTCGTTGCGGATCACTATCCGATGCCAATGTCGATCGCCGTGCAAATAGGCCATCAAAAGCATTGCTCGCTTAGAATTTAGCCCCAATACTCGATTACTTTATTAAGCGATTCATTGTGCGAAAGCGAACCCTTATCAACACTCTACAGAATATCATAATTCTTTAAGGTTCGTTAAGTATCTATCGCAAGAATTAGTACACGAAATATCGTATGCACTTTTGAAATGACGGGAGATAAAAGAAAAATCGAGGCTAATTGGAAGCTTAGTTTAATAGCCAATTTCGAAATATTATTTTTTTATCATGCATATAAATATTGTTTCACTCGTGGAAATAATTACTATTTCCCAACAGAATTGAAATCGAATTAACGAATGGAACAAGTAATAATTTTGCAAAAATAAAATTAATAAAAATAATAGTTGTATTAAGTAATACCTTTTAATCTTATTGTTAAAAGCTTTCTAATTTGTCTGAAAATGTCTTAATCGCATTATGAGACTGTACACTTTAATTACAAATTGCAATTAAAATTAAATAGAGAAAATGATTACGACACGTAATAAAACCGTTTTACATTTTTTCAAGAATTAAATAATTCTTTGTCAGAGATCAATGTTATGTGTAATATGGCACACTGAAAGAAAAGATTGGCTGCAGCAACCAATTAAAAATGCTATTCCATAGTGATTTATTCACGACATTTATTTGTAATTATTCCATTTCTTAAGTAAAACGTACATTTCATAACATAACATATTTCATTAAAAAATAGAAAAATTATTTTTGTACAGAATTACGTAAACGGAAAATCCGGTGTGAATCACCGGATGCGAACGTGTTAAATAAAATGTGTCGCAATCGATTTCGCGACACATTTGAAATTGCGTTAGTACCACGCGAACAATATAATAATTGTAAATTTATAAATAACTATATATAATGGAACCGCGCGTGATAAAGAACTTGCTGGTTTCGCCGTCATTAATTACACGGCACTACACTCACGGTAATTACTAGCTATTTAACGCGCCGGAGAGTCAAACTTTTACCTGAAGAAGCCGCGTACGTTCTGGCAGGACGTAATGAAACAGCTTTTATTGTGTAGCTCCAACTACGCAACATCGCACGCGCCTGTCTTAATTATTTCAAAAGCGTTTCCCTTTGCATGTCGTTTTATCGCCGATCTATTGTGACAAGAGAATAATATCGCTATAGAAAAAAATCGTTCTCTATATAGATAAAATTGAATGAGTACTCGCTCGCTTGACAGATGCAAATTTCTTCTCGCATTCATGAATCAATATATTAAATAACATATATTAATACATTTGTATGCATCGGCGTTGAGTTGATTAATAGACTCGAATTAAAAAAGAATTAAGAGATGTAATCTATAATTATATTATGATACAATAGAGACATGAAAAAAAAAATAATTATGCTAATTAAATTGAAATTATGGAGATTTTCGATTCGATCTTTTAAAATTCAAGCAGTAAAAGCGAATGATTCGGACTTTCAGAGTATTAGCATACATAAATACATCGATGGGAGATTAATCAATATTTCAATATATTATTCTGTTCTACATAGTGCGACTTTCTCGTTTCGAGACCGAGAAATTGGAATAACAGATGCCGAACGCGATGATTCCTTGGTAATCCTTAATAATTTACGAACAAGGGAATACAAATCCGTGACTTATAGATACTTGACGCCGTGGGCATCGCCGCAGAAATAGACGTATAAATTCTTTCAGCGAAAGTTACACACATTTCTCCGGCGACCCGGCAGGCCAAAGAAAGAAAGTAGCAAGAAGAAGCGGGGTTCCACTTTTCCGGCTGCTGCGTATCAGCCAAATATTGTACCTATACGAACGCACGTTTCTTATATTACTCTCTCCTATCTTTCCACAGCGAGCAATGAGCAGCACGACAAGGACAGCCTAAACGAGACCGGAAGTACAACGGGTGGCACCGTGGAGGGCGCGCCGAGTGGTGGCCCCAGTAGGGGTGATAAGATCAAGGACAAGGAAGACCATGCATCCGCGCAGGCATCCACCTCGGCACCACCGACGAGATCCTTGGTCTCCAGAATCCTGGCGAGGGCACGGTCGCCCGAAGATCTGCTAGATCATTCGGAACCCTAGTAAAATCTATCATATATTTTCATCTCATTATACATACGGAGACGCATACTTTCTTTTCTTTTCTTTCTCTTGGAGCGTGTTTATTTTGTATGTACTAAAAAATTTTACGTTTGATTCCCCTCTCCATTCTTATTTTATCTTTATTTTCGATTTGATCCAAGACTTACAATCGGAATAAAATGTAGCGATGATCTTAGGTAATACTTTAACTACGTGCCTATTTTAGCCAGTAACTGTTTTCGATACAGTCTACATTAAGCATTGCGATTTTTGCTGACAATGAGTCAACTGATAGTAGTCGGATTCAAAATCGGAAACATTTCTAAATATTAATTAAAGATAAGTATCTTTTTGAATATTTACGGTGCAAATGTAATTATTTACAAACAGCAAATAAGCTATACGTAGTTCAGTCGATCTTATGTAATTCTCAATCAAAGAGATTTTGATTGCTAATTTTGAACTTATATTTTGTGTCACAGCTCGCAATTATGGGTGGTTCTCTCCAACGTGTATGGCGAGTTGATCGTCGTGTTAACGTTGGCGGTGTGTTTGGCCGAGGTCATGGACACGCCTGTGCCTTTGCTCAGCTTGCAGGTACAAGTGATCGAACTTGTTTGACCGGATCCCATAAATAAGTCATCTTATCGCGGATATCGCATTTGCCAAGAAAGCGAGTGTGCTCTGGGATAATATAACATGCAACGCATCCAAGTCTCGAAAGTAATGTTCGTGATGTCGGACTTAGAATTATCGTACCGTTACTTCACATAATCTGGGGAAAGTCTGAGTCGATTGGACAGCCTTGAACTAAAAACTCGTCGATTTTTGTGGAAAATGCTAGGATCCCAATGAATAATTAATTGCTCGTCTCTATATATATATTTTTTTTTATCACATAATATCTACAATTCGTAGAAAGTGGACTTGATTGAAAACATTCAAAGAAATTATCTACATTGGTTTGAAGTATCGATGTAGTTATTTAACAAAATTTGCAAATTAATGTCATTTAAATTGATTTAATCCGAAGCTCAATTAACAAAATTTTCCATTTTATCCTAACATATTATATTTTATTTAGATTTACTAACAGATCTTCCGTTAAAAAGATTAATATAATCTTTTATTTGCGTAATTTTGAAGCACAATCTTGAAAATCATATCCTCGCTTTAATCTCTGAAAACATTTTTAATAAGAGGCGAAAAATAAGAGACAATTGTGCATTATATACTGAGAATATTGCCGGGGTATTAGAACTACATACATAACAGGATTTATCAAGATTAAAACCGCGTAGCGGTTCAACGTACATATATCGGAACTATGTCAAATAATCTCTACTGAAACGGGTATTTGTAATTGTGCACACTACGAGATTACGAAGAGCTTTCATTTACGTAAATTACAGATCAGGAAGAAACGTAGATGAAACGGTACGTCAACAAGTTTCAAGATAACCAGTTTCCTACGTTTATCAGTCCACCGACCTCTTCCGCGCGGGTGGTCCCTCCGTTCAAAGATACTCCAAATCATATTCCTAGTATTTGTGTTTTGCATAACGGGCACGTTCCACTACACGAAGTAGTTACACAACTGTGTCTTTCAGGGTGTATTTCTCATGTACCTTTACGTGGGCAGCATCGCAGTCATCATCGGCATTTATATATGGGTACTGGTTGACAGCTGCGGCAGCTTAAGTCGAGGTGGTAACGGACTCGGAGACGCGGAACTTGGTGGCGCATCACTTACCAGATTCGGATCATTAAAACGAGCACACATCTCCAGGGCCAGAACGGCGCCAACCAGTTTTTATATACGAGTCGGAGCGCTTTGTAAGAGATAGTGTTAATCCACTTGAAGAATACTGGCACGTAGTTTCTAAATTAATTGGTTACTTTTATTTATCATGAAATTTCAACTTTAATAATTTGACGGAAATTTAATTCGGCGTTTGTTACAGATATAATTTTAAATTTATTTAAAGGATTATTCTTATTGTTGCTGGATTTTGCTCCGTTAGAAAATTATTAAGTAAATTTCATTCATAAATTTCATCTAGCATGTATGTTTTCAGTGTTCGGTCTGGCGACGCTGGTCTTCAACGGTCTAGAGATGGCGATGCACTCGATGATGCAGGGTGCCGAGTGCTTGACCGACGTCATCTTTGTGCATCCGGTGCTGCACGGCTTGTTCACCTTCTTGCAGATGCACTTTCTCTTTGTAAACTCGCAGGCAAGCATCGGTCTTACGTTAATTACATTACATCCAGTACCGAGCTCGTGGTTAGACAATGCAATTGTGAACGCGTTTCTTCGTTGCGCTCTGATGCGTTGACGGCTACATACTCACTAATCCCGTTCGAATATAAACGAGGGATTTTTAAAGATTAAAGCTCCATTGTCTCTAATTGTTATCGCTTTGTTTTTTAGGTACTCGTAGAACGCTTCGGTCTTGCAGCTAGATTTGGCTTCACTCATCTCGCAGCTACAAATATCGCGGTCTGGGCGCGTCTCGTGATTTGGGATACCGCGCAAGAATGGACTTACTTTGTACACTTGGCGCAACACGAACAGCAAACATCCGTATCTCCCTTGAGTCTTCGAGGATTCCCGGGATCCTTGACGAGACAATCGCGGGATCTTATAGGTATGGATTTCATTCTTTTTACTTTGGTGAATAAGTTTTTCAATATTGTTCATATATATGTATTCAAATTATGGATCAAATTTTTGGATTCAAATCGATAGAAATACAAAATGTGCTATTCATCACGTTAAATTCGGATGTATGAGCTGTTCATGTCCATACTATATTATTTCTAGATTCAAATGGATTGAAAAATCAAAAGTGCGAATTCGGAAATGTTGAAATGAAATTTATTTCTATTCATTTCAAATTATTTTCGTTTGCCGGATGACTTATAATCGGGATCACTTTATTTCAGATGATTCTGTAGCAAAACCAAGCAACTTCAAGCCCTATCAACCTGTTTCGAACGAACAAATCTCACAAGTAATCGCGCTACAAGAATGCTTGAACACTAATACTTTGGGACAGCTATGGACTTCAAGCATGCCTTTCTTATATCCTTTTATTGTACAATTTAGGTACGTTTGCGAATGTACGCGGATGTATATGTCATATTTATTGTTAATCGATTATGCATCGTCAAGAAAAAAATAATTAAAAGAAAGAATATTTTCAAAAAGCGAGAGAAAAAATTCAAATTTAAAAATAATTTTTTTTTAATTTCCGATAAAAAAGAAATTTCTTGAAAATTTCAGATTTTCCAGTTTTTCCAAAATAAGCTCTGTATAAATCCAAGTTTTTAATTAAATTTCAATATGAAATTTTGTATTATATTTTTTAGCTTTTCTATAGAAGTCTTATTCCCTTAGAGGAACTCTTATAATATTCTCCTTCCAGCTTGATCGCCGCAGCGGTGACCTTCGTGATGGGTCAGAACGTCGGTCGGAGTAGATTGATTAAACAAAAATTCCACGGCAGCAAGGATTTAAATAGTCACACCAGAGTAGGTTGCGATGGTTCCAGCAAGGGCCTTTTTCTGGGTATTCTCTGCATGGTAGCTGGTATCGTGGTGATCCTCATCTTCCTCGTCGTGCGAGAGGATGAAAACTTTCCCTCCGCCACATTGTCGTGGCTTACATGCGGCACTCTGATCGGTATACTGACGCTGAGTAGTCTGATGACAGCCAGTGGTCTCGTGCAGGTGCGTCAGATTTCGGTAGTGACACGAGCGCCTGCCGCCCTGGATAGCCTTCTGTTAAACGTGTCGCTCTTCGGGGTGCAACTCTATTCCGTCTTCACCATCGTGGTGTGCGCTTGTTCACTGGCCATATCAGATCACGACGAGACAGAGGATACACGAGCCAGACACATCATGCTGCTGTCAATGTCAATCCTGCAGCTGGTACAGTGCTTCGCGCAGAGCACGCTGATCGCCGAAACCTCACGACGTTCCTGCATAACACGCTTCCAAATGCTGGCAAAACCCGGTCGCCAAGTGATCACTTTCCTACTGTTCAGCAACGCCGTGCTCTGGGCCTTTGATACCGTAATCACGCAAAATTGGCTATCGCAAGAGCTGCAGCTTCGATTCTTCGGCGTGCTCGTTTGGGGTGTACTATCCAGGATCGGACTGCCTCTTCTAATCTTCTACAGGTTCCACAGCTGCGTACTGCTATTGGAGGCATGGAACAAGTGCTACAGAACGCCACGGGGGGAACATCCTCTCAACTGACAACGTGGAATCTCACACCGACTCTCGTGCAGGTTCGTTGGAAGTAGCATAATCAGCAACGATTAACTTTCTTGACTAGTCAGCACGATCATATGGGATCGTGCCATCATAAGTGAGAAATGACACGTTGAAATATCATATTATCGTTATTGTAAATAAAAAGAATCTGGGTAACAATGAGATCGCTTTAAAATAAACGGTAAAAATATCTTTAAGTGTTTAAAAAATGAAGACAAGAATAAAAAAAAAATTTTAATATCATAAAATTAAACACTTCTTTTTCAGTATATACAGTTTCAATTTCAAGAAATTCTAATTGTTTTCAATTCGTGAATGTACAGTCTAATTTAAAACGAAAAAATTAATAAATTAAAGTTTGATTTCTGTGTAATTTTTTTTTTGAATAAAAATCAATATTAATTGATGAACTTAATGTCTCTTTTAATATATTATTTATAAAATACATCATGTCAATAGACTGCATTCTGG
This sequence comes from Acromyrmex echinatior, assembly GCF_024713525.1. NCBI lineage: Eukaryota > Metazoa > Arthropoda > Insecta > Hymenoptera > Formicidae > Acromyrmex > Acromyrmex echinatior. The sequence continues at coordinate 745,946 of NC_141870.1, forward strand.
CTCGCAAGAATCTTACCATCCCAGGAGATCAATGCCAATGAACAACGAATATGCTTACAAGCGACTACTACGTCCAAATTCGCTGTCGTTGGACGCAATGCATTTTCTCCCCTATGTGGATAGTGCGAGCTGGCTGTACCTGGATCCGAATCCCATTTTTCCCGTACGCCTACCGAGTCTGGATTGCGACGCATCGTTAACGTCCGAACAGCATCGTCACCACCATCACCATCATTATCATTGTCATCACCGCCATCGCGGCTGCCAGAGGAGACATCGTCGAGTACTGAGTGATCCCGGAGGATGGAACACCGGTATTCGAATGGACGCGACGCGACACCGACGAGTACTCAGCAATGCCGGTATCGATATTATGCGAGCGTCAATAGAGGAGGCCAATGAAGATAATCTATCGCTCGAGGAGGAGACAAGAGCGTCGACCTTCAGAAAAGTGCCATGGCACCCTAATTTGCATATGCTTAAAATTAGGAGAACGTAACACAACTAAGTACATGATTGCAAGAAAGAATAAAAGCGAATGAATATCTTGAACAAATCTAAAAGAAATCTTGAAAAGATTGAAAGATCTAATCTTTTCAAAAAATTTTTAGAATCTTGTATTATTTGAAGCTTAATTGTTATTAAGAAATAAGCGCATGTGTTAATTTCAAATTTATGATCGTACTGTTGTCATATTGTAAAGTTTTTTTCTAGTAAACTCTATATAATTCAAAATAAAATAATTCCATAATTATGATATTGCAAATTATAAATTATAAATTGCTTTAAGATTGCATTATGAATATCGTTAAATTAATAATTTACACACGATATACATTCGATACATTTAATGCGTCATTTGCCTCTGCACAATTACAACGGATTTTTATAAAAGATATTCCAAGGAAAAAATTTGGACTCAAAAACTGGTGGTGAATCATATTTATTGCTCCAATAACGAGATTTAATTTTATCTAATTTTTATCTAATTTTATCTGAAATAGAACGCTCTTTTGCAATGACCTCTGAGAATGCGATATACCGTTCGATTTCACGTGCAATATTTCTAGATTTTAAGTTCACGTTATAAATAATGTACAAATGTTCGTTATAGACGTGCGTCGTAGACGACGATACGACGACGATACATTCCGTCGTCTCTATCGCGAGAGCCATTAGGATTGCATCGCATTCGTGAGAACGATGAGCGATGCAATGCTTTGTACCTTATTAATTAATGCTGAAAGAGTTGTAATTATTATTCGCGAGCGTATATTTTTGTACATATTTATTGCAAACATTTTATATATGGATCTGATACGATAACACACGAAACAGAATTCTTAGTAGAACTCCGTTTGTTACATCTATTTAGAGGTAAGACTCTACTTATTATTGGATATAATCTAAGAAAAGTAATAAAATTTATTATAATAAGTTTTCCCCACATCCTAACACCGTTTTCATACATTACTTCAAATAAGAGAAGATCGTATTGATACATAATCAAAGTTAAACATGCATATATCTTTAAGTAATTTTATAATCTATATATATATATATATATATATATATATATATATATATATATATAAAATATATAATTACTCATATAGAAAACTATTCTACTGTTAACGGGTTATGCAAGTTTTATCATTAATAAATACGCAGCCAGTATTCACTTCAATTATCTTGAAAAAAAAAAAGTATTCAAGATAATTTAAAAAATCTTAAAGTTTATATTCTTAAGATGATTAAGATTATTTATTCACAAACAGGTATTTTCGTATTCAAATTATTAATTAATGATAAAGTAAAAGAAAACTACCATCTATAATGATTATAATATTTTGTAAGATTTTTAGTAAACGCTTAATTTGAGAAGTTTCTCTCTCGAAATATGATCGTGATAAATGGAGTTCTGCTTGCGGTATCTAGTTAGAAAGTTAGGTCGCATTATTTTGTTACCTTATAAGTACTCAACAGTTTATATCTATTCCGCGTACGAAAAAATAACATTATTTCGTGTCCAATGCTTCATTTTATATCAACGTACAAATATATTGCATTTTTTGGACGAACAAATAGCAAGGCAGTGCCGATTTAGTTAATCCTCTTTAGTTGCGAAAAATATTAATCGATTTTAACTCTAAAACGGTACGTTTTGTCACAGAAATGACACATTGGGTATGACATACCTAATATTCAATTTTAGTTCCTAACAACTTTCATAAAAATGAATATACTATAACAAATTTTTTCAATCGAAACGCCAGACATTAAGGGACATAATAGTATCGAGCAAATGTATATAACTTTATTAATTAATATAGTAGTAAAATCACAAATGAAATCCCAATATGAACTTTCGATCATAATTATTAAAAAATTTGCTCTTTTCTTACAAAAAATGGCATCTCAGGTGGCACTCCGCCAGGTAGATTATTTATAACTTTCAAAATTATAGAAATATCGATTTAAAAAAAAAAGTGTATCATACTCAGCGTGTCACTTTAGTGTTAAATAATTTAATGTGTAATTTACTAAATTTTCTATTTTTCTTTTTTAATAAATTCGATGGCGATTAATTATATTATTAACAATGGCGATAAATAATATCATTAACGGCACTGATATAGAAATATTAAGCAAGATAAATGTTAAAAATTAAATTTCAACAATTATACGTAGATAATAGAATAAAAAAGAATACTTACATGTGTTATATCGATTTTGCGAATCGAATATATTTGACTTGTTTATGGCACGAAAATATACCTATCTGAGAAGCTGTTTGATAAGGCTAACGTAGTACGATACAGGGGCATTAAAGGTAATGAAATGCAACATATATATAATAAATTCATTTTTAAAAAACCAAAGAGCGCTCTGTAATATATAACAAACTATATTGATTCACAGTAGAAGTTCCTTCGAAGATGTAGATATATCACTGATGTATGTTTGTGTGTATACGAGGTAAGGAAAACGTCCAAACCGGTGAAATATCTTGAAAATAAAACATAAAAAAAAATATTTCGTGCAAAAGTTGTAGAGTTTAAAATGATCTACAACTTTTGTATGAAATATTTTTTTCAAAAATGCTTTATTTTCGAGATATTTTACCGGTCCGAAATTTTTTCCTCATCCTATATATGTCTATTTGATTTTACATTTATACATATACACACACATCATATACGCACCACATACCACACAGACACACACACACATACATATATGTGTGTGTATACATTTTTATATATGGAGCAAGAGATAAACAAATGCTAGCATTTTTTTTAACTCATTAAAGGCGCCCATTTTATTTCTGAAATAATACATCTTTAATAAAAATTCTATATTAATTTTAAAAGTAGAACAGAAATAATTTCCAGAAATCTAAGTGAGACAAGTAATCCAAAATCAGATCACTGGAGATGAAAAGGAACAGCAACAAGAATACAGAATCTTCGGGATCCTGTTGACGCATGCTAATATTAATCCTATGTTTAAAAGATCCCTTATAAATTATCAGTTCTTTCCAATATAAATTCTTTCTTAGTACTCATCGCAATGTTAAAGGAAAATTAACGTAAATCAGCCTTTAATGAGTCAACTAACCGAGATGATACGCTCTCCGTACTCATTGTACAGTGATTAAATCACGATTAGTCGAGACCAACGTCATCGTGAGGAGACGATTTCGGAGGATTAAAACGACCAGCCCCAGCACCGGGAAAACCAGGCATACCGCCCGGGAAATTCATCCCGGCAGCGCCAGGCATACCGCCAACACCGCCGAATTTCGAAGCCATTTTATTAATAAGGGCCATTACCTTGGGATTGTTCTGATATTTGAGAACATTCGTCGGATTCGTAGAGATCTCCCTGAACGCCTCGGCCACTTCCGGATCCTATACATTCATTCACAAAAACAATCAAGTTGCGCATCAAGATTCATTAAAATTATATGGATTATCGATAAAAATTATATATTTAATTTCTACTCAATTTCTCGTAATCTTAACTAAATCATTTATTCCTATTCAATTTATTACTATTTCCTTACTTAGAAGTAAAAGAAAGAAATATATACTTGAATGTGGAATATTTATTCTTGATAAGTTTAAAATATGATTAAAATTGGTCCTTTAAAGTCAGAAATTATGATCTTTCTTTAATATTCTAAAATGTGTAATTATAAAATCTGAATATTCAGAGATAATCATTTTTATAGTTTTCAGATATGAGCGGAAATAAAAAATATCTTCAATAAGTGTTTATTAAAAAAGTAATTGAAAACTTTTAAATCATTATATAAAATTTCTAAACGAAATAACTTTTATTTAAAAAAAAAACTGTTTTAACTATTATTTAAAAAAAAATTGCTAATTGCAAATGTATACACTTAAACCAAACACACTATATATGTATACTAAAATTGATGAAGTTTCAATATCGAGAAATATTTTTGCGTTATTTCACATTTTTCTATGCAGTAGCATGTGTAACTCGTTATATTTCCCAAAAAAAAAAGAGCATGACTGATATTGTCAATTTAAAAAGACTATAGTTTTTTCTCGCGACTTACCTCGAAGGCTTGAAGTACATCAGGATCTTTAAGAAACTGATAGAAATCTCCTGCGCCAGGGGATGTATTTCCCGCATCCGTTTGAGAAGTTCGCGTATTTTCCTCACGAGCTTTGGCTGCCTCTCGCGCTTTCCGCAATCTTTCTTGTCTCTCGCGCTCCAATTTTTCTTGCGCCTTCCGTTCCTTTTTTCTTTTATGTTCTTCTATTTTTCGCGCCTAATACACAATGAGTGTAACATTATTTATTCGTTTTGTTAAAAAAATATTTACTTAAGGTAACTCGGTAAAAGTACTGCATCAAAAGAACTAAGCACACACACAAGAGACATTAGAATTACAGCTTACATACTAGTAGAATGTTTACTCTCGTAAAGAAATCTTTGAGAATTCGCAGATTTTCCAAGTGTTTTTATTCAAAATTCTAGATAAGAGACCCAGAATAAGAGAATGTTAAGTGCAATTTTGAAAGGGGGACGAGTGTAGGGTGGACCTCGTTTGGACTTCGTAGTAGTTATTCTTCCGATATAAGCGTGCAATTTAATTAACATTACATTTTTTTTACATTTTTTTTCTCTCAGTGATATGTGGCAGAATAAAGCTATAAGCTTGATGGCAAACGCGCAAGGTTCAATCTAAACATAGGCGTAAGCAAATGATCGCAATCCTTGTGATCTTTTACAGAAAAGAGCGATCCACCGTGCGCCTTTAGGAACGCGTCCAAATCTTAAATTATAATGACGTGGAACATGCCTGGCTGAAAATCTATGTATATACATATTGTGACCATATACAATTAACGAGCTTATTATAGATCGCAAAATGGTCCATTTAACTCTCATCATTTTCCAAAAAAATGCTGTAAAACTTTGTACTAATAGGCTAGTATTCATAGTTGATTTTTATTTGAAAATTATCTTAAGTAACGTCTTAAGATTAATACAGCGATTGATTTATGACATTTTAAGACAATCTTAAATACACAAAAATCGACTTTGGACATAGCCTGGTAATGCTTGCGTCAAGCTTTGAAAATTGTAAATTCAGTTTGTAAATAAACAATATTAAGAATCTTTATTTTAGACCGTATATATATGAGAAATGCAATCAATACTAGAAAAATGCCTATTGCGCATTTAATTTGCGATTACGAGAGTAGTTTTAATTGCTTTTATACTCCGGAAAAACAATTCGACGCGCAGTTCTAAAAAGACTACAATATAATATATTATATATGCAAGTACATATATAGTATATGTTAATAATTCAAGACTGAATTATTTAAAGAAATGAAAATCCAGCTTCGACCGTAATAAGCATTTTTTTAGTATTGATTGAGTTTATAAATAATTTTAATAGAAACATAGTTTGTAAAATTCATTAAATATCATAGAAAATTAAACAATTTCAGAGTCATCTAACTGCAAATAGCACAAGGTATTAATCGAAACCATAATTTTGTAAATATAAGCTTTATATATATATATATATATATATAAATAATAGAATAAGACATATAAATAATATCCATACATGCACTCATATATTATATGTATATCACACACACATACGCACACGCACACACACACACACACATACATCGTGCAAGATATTTTCTTTACTGGAGTATAAAAAAGTTCCTCAAAAGGTAATTAAGCATTTCTTTCAACTACAAATCTAATTAATTAAATATATGGGTTTCCGCGAGTTTCAGTGAGTTTCAGTGAGTTTCAGTAAAAAAAGAAAATGAAGTAAAATGGAGGAGAGGAGAAAGAGAGGACTTTTGCACGGCGGGCCACCTTATACGGATGCGACCCGGGCTTCTAAATATAAAGGCGCCTGCGGTTCTGACGTTCCTTTGCTTCTGTGCGCGTGTATTTCGGCGAATCTCATCTCTCTGGTTGTATGTTACGCTTCGGTTAGTTATCTTCACCAATGAAGCAGTAAAATTCCCATTTCTATGCTCATAATTAATAAATTAAAGGATATACGTGAAATATTGAAAATCTATTAGCTATCTCAGCACTCATCATGCATTATAATTTGAGAATTTAATTATAAATTTTATTCAGAAAAAAATGATGATACTGACACTCTTAATGAAATTATTAGATATTTTAGATACTGAAAATCAATTTAATATTTTTTAATCACTATTACTCCAAAGTCAGAAATTCATTTATAAAAAAAGCTGATAAAAAATAGCAATAAAATATTGGTGTTATATAGTATCATATCGCTTATATTTGCAAAATCAAAAATTCCTTGCACACAAAATCAAGCAAAAAATTTAGTGATTCCTGATAAAATTTCGAATAGTAACTTAATACTCTCGAAATGTTGAAAACGCGAAAGCACAATGAGAAAATCCAGATTTTAATCCCAGAGATAAAATTTGGAAATTTAAATTTAGAAATTTCAGAAATTTCGAACATGTTAGAATTCTATATTCATACCTAAAAATTTTACGGTCAAATTTTGCATTTTATCTTTTCATTACTACATTTGGTGCTAAATGCACGATAACGTGGATGCAACTTTAATCTCTCAGTTGGGCCGGCAATACTGCAAATGAGTGGAAAAGAGATAATGGAAAATAGATGTTTTCGTAAATGAAAAAGTGGGTAGAATAAGTCATAATGGAAACTGTGAAGTTTCCGGAAATGACGTTCGGTGCGATTTCATCACGACTCGCACCAATGAGATCGTCAAGCGGTCAACGATTTACGTCGCTATCTGGTTCAGATAAATCTTTTCGATAAGCTCTAGGAAAATGTGAAAGATATTTTTAAATGCACTATAATATAGTCTAAAATTTCTACGACATTAGCTCCAGAAGAAAGATATTATGCCAATACATATATATATATATAGCTATGCCAAGTATTTGCAGTATTAATAATATTCAAAAAGTTACTATTAGTTACAAAATTATCAAGAATACAAAGAAAATTATCAAAAATACTAGAGGATCAGATTGTCCTTAGAATCATCCTTAAAAATATTAATCTACAATTAATAAATTTAGACGATTAAATATCAAAGAGCTAACGGTAATTAAAATTTGAAATAAAATAGTAACAAATATATAATATTGATTTTCAATTAACATTAATTCATATTAACAAAATATTCGAGAATCGATTAAGAAAATATTTCAACTGTATATATACAGGGTGTCTGGAAATAATCGCCAAATATTTTATGGGCAGGTAGAGAGGACTAAACTGAGAAAAGTTTTCTACCATTTTACAATTTTCGCAATAATTAACAAGATATTAATTACTAAAAATTGCCAAATATTGGTCTTGAATAATTTTTTATTCAAATACTATCAACTTTATAGAAAAGCTGCAAGAGACAAAAATCATTTATTTTCTTCTCATAAAGTTCTAAGAATTTTTTCAAAATTTTTTATCAACTTTTTAGTACTGCATTTTCTTTTTTTTTTTACCAACATAAGAAAATACGGTATTAAAAAATTCTGAAAAAATTCTGAAAAAATTCTCAGAACTTTATGAGAAGAAAATAAATGATTTTTGTCTCTTACATACTGATAAAACGAAAGATTGTTACTTGTAATAAAATGAAACTTTTACATATCAAGATATAAATTACAAGAAAAAATATTTCTTTATGCTAGCCTTGAAATAATTAATTCGACGGTACTGATCAATGAATCCCAAAATTAGGCAAAGTTACGAACTTGCATCCTAAAACAATTATTTCGAACGCGAATTTCGTGTAATGGCGTGAAGTAAGTGACCTTGTCATGATTGATCTATGTCATGTGTCCGCAAAAATAAGAGCTACCCACTACTTGTCGAAAGAGATCTTTCTCTCCTTTTTTTACAGTAGTTAGTAACATTACACGTTATTCAATACGTCATAACTAAGTCGAGATCAGAAACAATATCAAATTGGTGCATCGTTGCTAATACATTCAGTATTCAAAATCAAATCGTTAAATAACGTTAAAGCGAGTGTATTCGTGAAGTCAACAGATAATAGCTCTCACAGCTGTCGCTCGGGGCTGACTCTGGCCACAGTGCTCGATGATTTTGGCCACACTCGATATAACGTGTGCGCGAGTAAGTGCTTCCGCATCCGTCGGAAGTTTCTCCGTCGTCCGACTGATGACCACGAAATCCAAAGGCTCGTGGAAAAGTGGGCCCGTGGAAAAGTGGGACGGTAGAGAAAAGGAAAAGAAAAGCGACGTCACTGTCCCTACGTCCATTGCTTCCATGAGATAAGAAGAAGAAGAAGAAGAAGAAGAAGAAGAAGAAGAAGACGAAGAAGAAGAGAGAGGGGCGTCTTTCGGGGTTTGACGGTAGTGACAATGCCAGTGCCTCGCGAGCTAGTTGGAGTTGAGGGCGACGACGGGATCGAGAAGTAAGAGAGGACGAGCTGTGTGCCAACCCTGGCCCCGGCCGATCGCGTAGTGTCTAGTGTGACGAGATGACGGGTGCGCGGATGAGACCCGCGCTCGTCGTGGGCCTCCTCCTGAGCTTTCTAGCCGTTGCCTTACGAGGTCAGTAAAACCATCAGAAACCCCACGCGGCTAAACCTTAGCATCTTGAAGATTGGATCGTACCTTGAGTTGGATCTCTTCTCGCGAACATGAATTTATTCTCGTGCGGTCAGTGACTTCGTTAGATTTAAATCGGTTGATCCTGTCGTAACCAATAAATTCAAAGTATCCGGCTTATTTGTCACTAAGTGTGTTGTATTTTGAATACTTGCTACAGAATTTCTTCGCGATAAACTCGTATGAACATTTCTTTATTAATCTTGTCATCGATATCAAATATTAAGAGTTCTTCTCGATTGTGCTGTAACTAGATTGTTACAATTTGAATGTTCAAGCTAATTTTAAGCTAGTAGATTGACTGATTCCAAAATCCAAATTATGTGACCAGAGTTGCAGTAGCAAAAAAAAATGTGGGAAAGAAAGCTTCGATCGAAACGTACATCGATCGTCGACGACAATGAAATTGAAATGTTGACGAAACTATGACGATTGACTGACGAAGGTCAATGTTACGTAAAGATATCCGGTGCGCGTCATCAGTCCCTTATAGCTTTCTTGTTTCTGTATCTATATGTACTGATGATTCAGCCATAATTTAATATATCTCGCAGAATCTATTAAGAATCTTGTTGATTCTAATCAATCCAATATTTTTTAAATAATTTTATCGAAAATAAGATTACATCCATATCTGTCTATCCCTTACATTTAATCAATTTTGATCATATAATTCTTTTTATCATATAATTTAAATCAAAATACGATAAGTTTGAAAAATATTCGCTTCATAATTTTCTATTGGTAATTAATAATAAGTGATGCCTTTAAAAATAATAATTAAACATTAAATATATTTCAAATATATCCTATTTTAGAATAAAAATATTTCATTTTTTACAATAACCGAAATTGTTGATGGCTGAAGAAGCACCTAACGCCATCGTTTCAAAGTTCAAATAAAAGTCGTCGATTCAAGGATTTGTTATTTTAGGAATCGATGAGAGTTGGCTGTCATCAACCCGCACGATAATTATATAAGAAACCGTATAAATCTGTGTCAGCATCCTAAGTTTCCAGAAATGAATTGTTTTAATTATGTGTTCGGATTATCACAAAACTCCATTTTTAACTCTTTTATTATTTAAATAAATCGTATAAATGCAAAATAAATTTATTCAAATCGATGTTTATGACAAATCAAACGCTTGCTTTCCACATAGCGTCACGTAGTTCATTAAACACGATTATAAATGAACTTTCGTGAGACAATGATATTTTGAGGATTATGTTAGCAAGAAAAGCAGTCTATCCTTATTAAATTTTAGATTTGTATCAGATTTTCTGACAATTTATATTGCAAAAATTTCTTACGATTAAGTGCGGCAAAAAGCTATACATATCGTAGACTATGGAACAAGATTCAGGATTCTATATTTACCCGGCGCAGCTGCGCTTGCCAAACGACAGCTGCCTGCGTGCATCTTCTCCTATCTCTCGTGACTCAAAATTCGCTCATATTATTGCATTATTCTGGAAACCGACAAGAGTCGAGAATTTTGCGATTGAGAAAATGATGGAATAATAGCGTACTGTTCGATAATAACTTAAAATGGAGTCGTAAAGAATAGCTTTAAAAGTGGATCTTAAAATATGAATTCAAGATTCAGTCTTAAGTCCTAAAACATGGTAGGAAATCACTCATATTTACTTGTCTATATTCAAATCGCGATAAGACATTAAATCAAAATGTGTATGTTGGAATCTCGATTATTCAATCAAAACATATACATAAAAGAAAAAAAGAATTGTATTGTTTCTCACGTAACAATGTATGAAAATGACTTGACGATCCAATGAAAAAAGCTAATAAAAGGGCTTCGATTAAAAGTAGGAAATTATTTCGTTTTTCAGCGAAGCTACAACTTGTGCCAAAAATTGCAGTATGTGATATAACAATGAGATATAGAGAGACACGTAAAGATATCCCACTAAACGAAATTTCTCGTGTTTACGATCACGTGAACTCGTAAATTACAACAATTCTCTAACGTTTAAGATTCTCTACCGACGGCATAACTCAAACAACTATCAAATAACATTGGCAAAAACCTTTTGCATCACCATTTTTATATAGTTTTTATTTTATCGATTTAATTTCATCATTTTTTAAAAATATAAGTATAATAGGCAAATGAGAGTCAGGCATTGTTAATTAGGCGTAATTATAATACATATTTAGTCACGTATAATAATATAATTGATAAACAAACAAACGTTTTGACAAGCCTCCTCAGGCTATCTTCAGTGTACAATCAAATTTTACTATTAAAATAGTATTGACATCCTAATAAAATATACATTCAATCCAAGACTAACTTTCAATTGATTAACTTTTTAAAATGTAACTGTCAGGTTATTTAAGAGAAATTACAATTTTAATAAAAATACATAGATAAATTTCATGATATTTATAAAGTTTACATCGTAATATATTGAAATTTATTTGGCATCATGAAAATTTCCATATTTTTTCTTCACAAAATCCAAGTTACTACACATCCGTTGATCAATGTTGATATCAAGATTGACTGATAAGAATAGTACAATGTCCTATTAAATAATGTCTGACCGACAGAAACGAGCACAGTCCAATCAACTCATCATTTTTCTTAAAAAGAGATGATAAAAATACGATTCGCCCGCCTAATATATAAATATTTTCGAGTGCTCGGCTCAAAGCCGCCTACCCGCCGCTAAACTTAGAAACCGGCCACGTCCCAGGTCCGTCTAGGAAGATGATATCGACATTTTCTTCAGAGTGGAAATTCCACCGTCTTCACATTTTGCAACGTACTTATTAAATTAGACATCTAGTGAGTAAATTACTATCGGTATTAATAATACATTTAAAAAAAGTTGATAAAAGCTTTTTCCTCGCAAACAACTCTTTAATAAAAATTTGAGATAAATGTCTTAAGCAAGAATGTAGATTAACTCGAATAAGATGACAAGAAAATTATGCTAATTATGCTTTTTATTATTAATAAAAAATATTATATTGAATATGTAAATCTAATTGTTATACGTATATATTAAATAAAATGTAAATCCAATTATTTTTTCTAGTATATTTAATTTCAAAACTATATTAAAAGACGAATAACATTGTAAAAAATATATAAAGAACTACAGCAGAGTCTAAAATCTTTCAAGTAGTTAAAATTATCTATATAAAAGAACTATGGAGAGAGTAGAAATCTCTCTCTCTGAGAATTATTACAGTTACAAATGAAATCGAATGATAGAAAAGCATCATTTTAAATACAAAATTCTTTTTTATTTAACGTAAAATGCTTTTTTTATCTCTCTTTTCTCTTGATATTTTCGCAAATCTCCATACATGGAAAAAAAATGTATGGTTGAATTAACTGAAATTCTGGTGGAAAATAAATGATCCGCAGAATTCCAGAATTTCAATTAATTCAACTAAAACTAATTTTTCTCTGTGTATGAATTAAATTTTGCAAAAAACCTGTTTTTCACTGCTAAAGAAATTCTCTTACTTTTCCCCAACTTTAATTTTCAATTACTCCGAACAAAAGTATTTGCTAAAATTTAATCGCATTATTTAACAAAAACCAGCTAATTAATCATAGTGTAAAACCGTACATCTGTTTCTAAAAAAAAAATAATGCGGCACTTAATGCGGCAATGCAAACTTTCGTCAGATGACACGTCGGATGACAAGTCGCGCTAGGTGTTCCTGAACACCTGTCACCAGGCATGAACACGCGCACAGCTCGCTCGGCGGTCATCAGAGTATGCGTAATGACTTTGACAGGTTCTTACGTCACCTGGGTCAGATATTTCGGGTTGGTGGTCGCGTGGCGTTAAACTCATCATCACCGAAGCTGTGTTTCTCCGTGCAGTGAGTTATCTAATACCGCGCGCGATATCTTTTGGCACGGCCATCATTAACGCGCGCATCGAGAATTCTCCTAGCCAAAAATTTCTCAAAGCACTCAACAAAACGCGAACAATGTAAATATTTCGGCGACGTATGCAAGATTTCTGGCATGTCAACTTCGCTATTCGATATCGCGAAATTATCAGACAGGTGAATTGTATTAAATATCGTATAATTATCTTTTATTAAAAACACATTATTTAATGCAGCATTTTCCAATCTTTTTTAATTCGCAGCACATTAAATAACAAGCCAAATTTTTCGACGTACATTATTAAGTGTACACGTTTCAGTATAAATCTCAGCATAAATCTTTCCTGCTATAACACAATTACATTTAGAGACCACTATAATATGACATTTAGAAACTATATTTAGAAACAAAAAGTTACAACGGATAATGATTTGTCGAATAACTAGATATTCGGATCTTATCCAGTAAAGCCGAATAATCAGATAAGATGGATCAGATTTTGTACGGAGATTGCACAAAGAGATTGAAACATTAAAAATCTAATAGTTTTTTTAACAATAAAAAGAGAATTTTTTTATATAAACCATAATAAATATGCTATTAATACCATTATAGATTTAACATTTATTTAAAAATATAAAATACTCAAAAATACTTAAAAAATAATATGTAATAAAAATATAATATACAAACAAAGAATAAAGGCACAAAAAATTATTTCAATTTAATTTTTAAATTATATAGCATTATATGTTTTTTTTTGTTTTTTATTGTTGAATAAAATAAATCTAGCAGAACATACAAAAAATATAAGACAAATTTCTTTTCAAATTCAAGCAAAAAATTAAATGTTGAAATAACACTTTAGGAGTGCAATGCGAAGACGAGCAGGTACCATCCGAGGACCTTTGTCGACCGTACATCGAGAAGGCGCTCAAGGATCTCGGCACAGGTAATACTAGGTGATGACGAATACTCAGCTGGAACACAGCGATTTCTAGAATATTTCATTTGAAGGATCTTTGGAGCAGACCAGTGCAGAGGTCGGAACCGAGATCGATCAAGAGAACGATCTCGCAGGTGATGAAGAAGCATCACCTACTAGCGAGGAAGTAAGCCTTAATCTATTTATATAATATAAATTAACTTTTTTGCGATGTACAGAATGATCCAAAGAAATCTTACTATTAAAAATTTATTTATTTAGGCCGGTGAGGCAGCAGACGATGTTTCGAAAGAAGAGACTGAAGATATGGAGGGATCGGTAGAGGAAAGCGCTGAAGCTGCTGACGAGAATAAGGAAGCAACCGAAGAGCAGACTGACGCTAGAGAAGAAAAAGAACAGGAAATAGAAGAAGAACAAAGTGAAGAAGACGCGACTGATAAAAGTGTCGAAATTAGCACCTTTGAAGAAGGTAGAATTAATAATCGTTGATGCTTTTTAAATAAATGTTGACATTTCCGAATTTGTTGAAAATGCAAATATTTAAGACATAATAAAAGAAAATAACAATATTGTTCAGAAGAAGCAGAGAAAGCTGAGGAAGCGTCCACTGAGGCAATTGAAGACGAAGGAGAACAAATCGACTCCTCCGAAAAAGTGACAGAGAGCGAAGAAGCGAGAACTGAAGAAGATGAAAAGCTCGACGAAGAAAAATCTGACGAAGAAACAAAAGTAAAAGACGAAAAATTCGAGGAAGAAGAAGTAGATGACGAAGCAAAGTCCGAAGAAGAAAAAGAGGAAGCCGATGAATCGCAAGCTGAAGACGAAGAACAAAAGGAGTCCAAAGAAGCTACTGAAGAAGTAGAAGTTGAGTCTAATGAAGAGATAGAAATTCAACAAACATCCATGGAAGCCAGTGAAGAAGTTGAAGAAGAATCTGATAAAGAAGAAGTTGATAGTAAAACTGACGAGGCCGAATCGACCGAAGATCAGGTAAGCGCTGAGGATGAAAAAAGTGACATAGAGGAGAAGACTCAGGATGAAAGCGCTGAAGCTGAGAGTGAAGAAAAAGACAAAGAAAGCGCAGAAGATACTGAAACAGCAAGTTCCGAAGATGTAGAAGAAGAAACAAAGTCAGAAGAAGCAGAGGCAAAATTTGCTGAAGAAGAAGAAAAAGAAGATGAGGATACAACAGCATCTACAGAAGAAGAAATGAAATCAGAGAAAGAAGAAACGAAATCAGAGGAAGACGAATCGAAATCCGAAGAAGCAAAATCCACGGAAGAAGAAGACACGAAGACTGAAGAGGAAGATGGAAAATCGGAGGAAGAGGACGCAAAATCTGAAGGAGAAGAAAATGAAGATGTAAAATTACGTGACAAACGAGAAATCGGTGAAGAAGACGCTGAAGCAGATAGTGAATCTACGGAAGAAGGTAAACAAAATCTTGTAACTAATATTCGATCTTACACAATTCATCCTCTGTCAGGCTTATGATATAATTATATTAATGATGTTACATTCTATATTATTGACACAAAAATATAGTTAATATAATTTACAATACAATTCTCGCTGTCAGTTACCAGTGATGAAGAACAAGAACCAACTCCAGAGGAGGATCTGATTCAAGAAATCGAAATTCCGGAAAATCTTCGACCCAGAGATCACATTAACCAATTGTTAAAATTGGACGAAGAAAATGAGGAAAAAGAGAGAGCTATACAAAGAGAAGCTGATATTATTCTTAGGGATTTGAAGAGACTCTATGATAACGCTATAAAGCCGTTAGAAACTATGTACAAGTATAGAGACTTGAGTAATAGGCATTTCGGAGGTAAGCGATTATGATTTTAAAATTAATTGTATTTTTTATCTTTTAATTCATTCAATTACAAAATATGTATATATATATATAAAATATATTGTATATATATTATTTATGTGTATATATATATATATATATATATATTAAGGTAAAATAATAATGTACTTTTAACTCAAGATTTGCAATATAATCTATTATTATTCTAATTTATTAGATCCCGAGATATTTTCCAAGCCACTAGTGCTATTTATGGGACCGTGGAGCGGCGGGAAATCGTCCATCATTAATTATCTGCTCGACATCGAATACAAGCCAATGTCATTGAGGACAGGTGGGTAATTAACTAAAAGAGGAATGTGATCTCTCTTTGTTACATTTTTTCTTTGGCTTTGCGCTGGTAAAGTAGTCAAGACTTAGCGATAGCTGGCATGCTAGGAGCATGAATATACAGAGAGTGTTTAGGTGGTTTGAGAAAGTGCTTAGAAGAGCATTGCAAATCGCCAAATGGAAAAAATGACACAGGAGCCGAGCCATCACCGGCCTACTTCAACATAATAATGCATGGCGAGGAGGAGGAGGTTCTTGATGGCACCCAGTTGGCCGCCGATTGGACTTTTTCGGGACTGCAGAAGTTCGGACAGGGTCTACTAGATCGTCTCAGAGGCTTGCGACTTAATAATAAGTTGCTAGAAAAGGTAAGCGATTGTAAAAGATCTTTATCCATCTACAAATATTTATTGCGTATTGGGAATGTACGTTGATAAATAATGTGCAATCAATCATATTGATTGATAAAGACTAAAAATTTGGAATTTTTAATTAGAATAAATATTTAGAACTATTTCATATTTGAAACTTTAACGATTTGATTTTCAATCAAAATTATACAAAATAAAATTTGTGCTTTATTCTTTAATAAAATTAAGAAGTTCTAAGTTAAAATTCTAACTAATTTTTAAATCATCTTATTATGTTAATTATAAAAAACGCATAATTAAAAACGTATATTGAAGGGCTTTAATACAATAACAAGTAAAGAAACATTGTAATTGATATTCACAATTACAATCATTGATATTATTGGAAGCATAATTTACGCATGTTACATGATAAAACTATAATAAAATTCTACATATTAATTATGAAATATTATTAGGTGAACATTGTCGAGATTCCGGGTATTTTAGAAATTCGAAAGCAAGTTCAACGGTTATTTCCCTTTAATGATGCCTGTCAGTGGTTCATCGACCGAGCAGACATAATCTTTTTGGTTTACGATCCCGCCAAGTTGGATGTTGGTCCCGAAACCGAGGCGATTCTTGACCAGTTAAAAGGAAGAGAATACCAAGTGAGATGATAAAAATAATGAGATAAAGTTATTTGCCCCTAAAAAGATTGTGATAGAAAAACGCCTAATATAACATTACTTTCACACAGACCCGTATTATCCTTAACAAAGCCGACCAAGTAAAGCCCGAAGAACTCATGAGGGTGCAAGGCGCCTTAATCTGGAATATATCACCGCTCATGTCAAGCGCGGAGCCGCCAATAATGTATTCCACGTCGTTATGGTCATTACCCTACGAAGCTGGTGCGCCTATCAGGTTGTTGTACGCTCAAGAACGCGCATTCCTTCGTGACCTACGTTCAGCAATAAACAAAAGGGTTGAGCACAAGATAGCAAGCGCCAGAAGATTCGCAGTAAGTTCACATTATTCTAAAAAATACGAAACTGATCGGATTCAAATTCGGAATCCTTCATTCTCATCCCTAATACTTAGAGTGTTGTACATGGCTGCTTCACTGTACAACTCGGCTAACTCAAGTGCGTTCATCACAAATCTTTGAAAAATTTCCAAATCTCAAACGAGCCTTTAAGGGTATACAATATTTTAAAATTATATACATAGGATTTAAGATTAACGGGAAATAATCAGGACAAAACTAAGCAATAACTTGTTAATGACACGCATATATTTCATCGTAGAATACAAATAAATACGGCAAGAAATATTAGCGATGATTGTGAAAAAATTAATGCCAATTGCGATTTGGGATTTTTCAACTATTTTATTAGTATACTTTAGAATCAACTATTTTATTAGTATACTTTAGAATAATTCTTTTAGTAAAAATTTATTTGATGCGATTCTATCTTTGGCAATTTCAGGTACGAGTACGTAATCACGCTAAGATGGTGGACTGTTATCTGACGACGTATTACAATCACAAGACATTCTTCGGCAACAAGCGGGAGATCAGCGACAAGATCATCGAAAATCCACAGGACTATCATATCTACGAAGGCCTCAGCACTCTCACGAATATATCGCGCTACGATCTACCAGATCCGGATGTCTACCGTGATTTCTTCCGACTAAATCCACTTTATGATTTCTCACTGCTGAGCTCTACATGCACGTATTTCCGTGGCTGTCCGATCAACAGGCTTGATGTATCCATCGCTTACGATCTACCCGAGTTGGTGGGCAACTATAAGAAGTCGGTAGAGGCGGTGTTGCACGAGAACGAAGGTAACAGTCCACCGAGTTGAGTGCGTATTCGCGTTCCAGAACGGAGCTCTTGATACCATGTGAAATACGGACTGGCGATAAAGCGACGTTTACCTCCGCTAGACCGAGAAGAAACACTCAGCCTGTAGCCGAAATGCCTTGGTAGCTTAAAAATGCTCGATGATGGTGAACGAGCTGAAAAACGTGGTCCGATATTTGAGATGGTACCAAGGATTTTCTTCTTGAAACACAGGCAACTATAGATCGCGCTATCCTCGCAAGTTGTATTCGAGCTGCTCTAATGACAAGAAATCGGTTTGTAAAAGAAGCTGATGGTCGCGAAAGCAACGGAAGCGGAAAGGCATGGAGTCTTGAAGTATGAAAATTGGAGGTACCATCACTTGAACGGGCGAATAACGCCATATAATTTCTAGATCCGAATAGTTTAATCTCGTCCTTCACAACATATGACACAATGTGAAAAAACGTGAACATGCTGTGGAGTGTGATATCACGAGTTCAGTGGTTCGAAACACTTCCTCGGTTGCAGAAGAAGAGCAAGTGTATTACTTGTGTCTGGTAAAACAATGCTAGTGCTACCATTCCGATCCAAAAGCGGACAGTGAGAATTCCCTTTGAATTTATGTGTTCAGATATCATATCGATTCGGTGAAAATTCGAGGCTTCGGTGCAACAATAGCTTATCTTACTTTTCTAGGCATTTAAAAAAATTATCAAAATTTAATTAAAATTCAAGATAAATTTTAAAGGATGTAAAACCGGAAAAAAATTGCCAGATATCGGATAGAATGTAACACCGGCTATCCAATATCAGGTCAAATATCCGGTAAAACAATTATCCAACCAGATATCGAATATTTTCTGGATGTCTAGTAGGAAAGTGAGGGAAACATAGCGATAATAACTTTCTTTATCTCCCCAACATAAAAAGAAAACGAGGAAAGATAAATTATGCAAGAAGTTCAGCTGAAAAGAATAGAATTCTGCATCAATGACACAAACTTTAAATATAAAATTTCAACCGGATATATGCTGCTTGATACTAATGATATTTGGCTATCCAGCTGAATAGTAAAAAAGGATAGGATAAGGCTGGATCCCAGATCTCTAATTTTAATTTCCAAAATTTCTAATTTCAGAATATAACATTAAATCATAACATTTTGTCTTTTTTCAAAAAATTCAATTTTGACATTTTTATTCATATTTAATAATAATTTTAAGAAATTTATTTTCAAATAGATATTGACTTATTTATAAAATTAATTTTATTTTAGATAATTATATCTCATAATTTTGCATAAGTTTCGTTTAATTGTCTTATTATTAATTGTTATAATTTTAAGATTAATTTTCTAAAGTTCTTGAAAATGTAAACTAAACTACTGTTGCACCTAATACTTAAATTTTCGCGACAAATCGGCGTCTGCTGATTATCTAAAAAAAACAAAAAAAAAAAAAAACAAAATAGACTCTCCAGAATCGATGTAATGTTGAGCAACAATCTCGTCCGCTAAATTCCTCTGTACCGGGGAAATTAAATTAATATCGTAATATTTCCAATGCGAAAAAGAGATAAGATGATCTCTTCTTGTGGCTTTTGTGGAATACCTCGTATAAGCTGATTTTGTGTTCTTATTAAAATGTGTAATTAAATTCATTAAAGATATACTGATCTCTCACGCATTGCTCAGTTAATGCGTGAGATGAATGGTGATGTTTGTTTTTAATCAAAAATTTAGGCTTCCTTCTAGTTGGCGCGTTAGATAAAATAAAGTTCCTTATATCTTTAAATACTGAATTTTAAAAAATTTTGGATATCAAAATTAAATTTTTTCCAAATTCTTAATTGCCTAATTTTTTAGAGTCACAAAGTTTTAATTAATTTTTTCAAGTCTTCGATAATTTTTGTGACTCTTAGGTCACAAAATTCAATAAAAAGTAAAATTAAATTTTTTAATAATTTTAATAATCTTTTTATATCTTTAAATCATTTTTGTTGCTATCTGTCTCAAATATATTTCATTAATTTTGAACCAACTTCTGAGAGAGAGAGAGAGAGAGAGAGAGAGAGAGAGAGAGAGAGAGAATAATTGGATTTAATATCATGATCCTAATCAAATGACACCAAGATAAATACAACAACGGTAAGCAAGTTTTTTCATTTACATGAATGGTATAAATATAACGCGACTTAGCGTTTGAATAAATGTATTGTTGATATTATTATGATTATTGTGTTGTTGCTATTATCATCATTGTTATTCTACATTATACAAAGATTACATCAAGTAAATTTAATGTTACAGATACATGTATGTTATAAAAACTATCTATTTGTTTAGTTAGAGTTAATATATTGATATTATATATCAATGCACTCCTCGCCCTGATAAAGCGAAGGTTCACGAAAAACATTGGCATTAGCAATGAATAAAAACGGCGATAACCCGCAAATCTTCTGGTATCTTTAAAACTATTGCTCTCGTCACTAAGAAAGTTCTCTAAGAAATTTTATGGACATAGAAAATTAAAAAAAAATTTTTTAGTTGTCTTATTAGTTTTATAAGTTGGTGAAATAAATGAGCAACAAATAAAATATTAATTAAAATTGATTCTGTTCACTTTGTTCCGTTAATTTATAAGATGTAACTTTTTTGTAGAATTTTTAAAACTCAATTATGATATTTAGAAATAAAAAAAACTATTATTTCTTAATTCTTATTATCTTCTAGAGGGACGCATGGCTCTATATAAACGATCGATTAAAAGGTTCAATTATGACCTTCATTCCATATGCCTTGGTTTTATAAGAAGTTAATTAGAGAATAGAAATTGAGTTGTAACCTGATGTGCAGCATTTCCCATGCAGAACATAAAGCAATACTTACATTCGGTGTCGTCTCACGTAGCCATTCGTCTGCTTGTTCATCGAAATCCAGCTTACAGGCTAGTCTCAGATCGTTTGCTGCTTCCTCGAACTTTCCAAGCAAATGATGAGCTCTTCCTCTAAATTTGTAAGCCGCTGCGCTATCTGGATTTAATTCTATAGCACGGTCGCAATCACGAATACAAGCATTCGGCTTGTTTAATATTAGGAAAACTTGACCGCGTTTAGCATATAATAAGGCTGCTTGAGGATTCAGTACAATAGCCTCTGTATAAAGTTGTATGGCTTTTTCATAATCTTTCTCCACGAATGCAGAGACTGCTTCAGATCTTTTTGCTTGTGACTCTGCGATTTCCTCCTCATTGGGTTGTAAAGTCAAATTTCCCATTTTTTGAGGAGCATCTTCATCAGGTTCTAAAAAAGAAAGATAAGTATATTATATTATTACATATTTATTATAAAAAACAATGCAAGAATATGTATATATAATTTACAAAAGATAAAAATATAAAACAAACCGATTACGCCAGTCATATCTAACTCTAAGTCGCTCTCTTCACTCTCTTCACTCTCTGGTGCTGATTCAAATTGTGGTTGCTCAGGTTTGTTTTCAAATTCTGTTTTGGTATCTGAGGAATCATTTGCTTTAGCTTCTGGTACCTTACCACCATAATGTTCTATTAAATCCTTAATGCAGGACAGTTTTGGATCATGAAGAAGAGACGCATTACTCATGCATTGCTGAGCAAACAATTTTAGCTGTTGTGTGACTTTATCGCTAAACACAGGCACCTCCATGTTATCTGCAAACATGTCGATTTATCAAAGTATATCAAATGTTCCGTTTGTGAATTCAAGTAGCCTAACCAAAGGTTACTCTTGCATAATAAACCATCTATTGATGTTGTGATGCAAAAATATAAAGATATATGTATCTTTAGGCATTCAAAAAATATATATCTATGATATCTAACTCGAAAAACTCGCGACTCACGTTCTGCCTTTAGGAATAATTGAGAATTGTGAATGCAAGTCAGGCGAACTCACCACTGATTATGAACGAATGATGTTTCGAAGTAATCTTATTCGTGAACTATTGTGTATATTGTATTATTTATATTTTGCCTCCGGATCAATTCATTCAAGTGCACAACAAATCTTGCAACGCAATGTCGCGTGATCACGCATTCAAAACCGGATACGGAATTACGAAAAACGCAGTACGTTACAACGCTGTAAATACGTATTTTATATATATATATACATATATACATACATACATATACACATATGTATGCTCATGTATGCAGTGATGCACATTTGTGATTTAGCCCCCGACACATCGAAAATGTACCCTCTACTTTTACTGCACCAATTGACGCCGCTCTTTAGAGACTGCGCACAATGAAAGGAATAAGGAACCGGAAATAAGAATTTCAACCTATCAGAAACTGTGTATTCCACCATAAATAATTTCTGCTAGGTTAAAATTCTTATGCTCATATTCAGTCAGACTTTGTACTTAAAGCTTCCTTAAATTTATTGTATCTTTAGATGCTCAGTAACCAATGAAATAATTCGTAGAGGAAGCCTTAAATATAAGACTTGACTATGACGGGCATTATTTTCTGTTCCTTTTATTGTGCGGAGCCCCTAATAGCGCTGATTATACTGGAACAACCAATCAAATTTACTCTCCTACTGCGCACCCACAGGAGTACTTCACCTTAAGGTTAATTTTCATTGCTCAAACCGGCTGTTTCAGCGACAAAAAGGATCACGTGATCAAAATGGATGCTTGATATTCGTCAATTTTAACCGCTCGATTTGAGCAGCTCATGAAAATTTACCTTTATATCTTTTTACCATGCTATTTAATGCTACTTACTATCAGCGCGAGTTCTGATTGGCCATTGGTTCTGTTTATTTTTGGTTTATTATTGGTCATTTTCTGCTTTTCCGTCAATATGTAAACGCGTTTTAAGTCAAACTGAAAATGGCGGAATCAATCAGAAAAGAGACTATCTGCTTCGTTAGAAAATGAATAGCCCGCTAGTTAAGTAAACGAATATGATTGGTTGTTACTTAAAGATCCAACCAATCACATTCAATCGCTCGGCGAGTAGACTAGTCGTTTTGTCCAATTCAAACGCAGCCATTGTCCGTTTAGAACGCATGCGCTCGAACAGCGCCATTGCCGTGATACGCATCGAGTCGAATTGTCGATTAGAGTCCGCCATCTAGTAAATCGCGGTACCTCTGCGACGCCCGTTGCTCCGAACCGAAGTCCGAACTACTCCGAAGTTGTGTGACTCGAGTCTCGAGCCAGCGCGAAATCGCCATTTTATGTGTTTGGCACTGTCACAGCCGTCAGAGCCGTGAGAGGACGAGGGTGACACACGGGTGCGTGCGTGCGTGCGGTGCGTGCGTGCGTGCATGCGTGCGGTGCGGTGCGGTGCGGTGCTCGTGCGGTGCTCGTGCGGTGCGATCCGATACACTCCGTGATACATTCGAGGGCTAAGAAGAGTGCCAAGTCTATCCGTCCGTTCGTTGAAGTTGGAGTTGGAGTGCTGCGGTTTACAGCGTCGCTAACATGTTGCCCGAACAACGGCCGGACCTGGACGCGTATAAGTAACGACGGCGGCGGCCATCGGCCATCGGCGAAGAGCTCAATTGAGCGAGCGGAGGGGGTGTCGGTCGCCGTCGCGGTGCGAGAGGCACACACGACACGACGCTGCCCATCGAGATGGTGTAGCGTAGCGCGCGCGCGCGAGGCGGGCCCCTGCGTGAGCGCGAGAGAAAGAGTCTGTTTTCCTCATCGTCGTCGCCGTCGCCCTCGCCCTTGTCCTCGCCGTCGTCCTCCACGTCGTCCTTCTCGTCCTCCTCCTCTTCGTTCTCTTCTTCGTCATACCAGTCATAGTACTCGTACTAATACTCTTCTTGGGAATAGAGTGCATTTGAGTTAAGCGACTCATCTCCCGCTCTTTACTCCCTTTATATCCTCCAACTCTGTCGTCCTCCTCGGTGCCGACGATTGTCTTGACGATCACTGTGCCATCGTCATCGCCGTTATTAACATCGTTGTCGCCACCACCACCGCCGCCGCCGTCGCCGCCGCCGCCGCCGTCGTCGCCGTCGTCGTCGTCGTCGCCGTCGTCGTCGCCGTCGTCGTCGTCGTCGCCGTCGTCGTCGTCGTCGTCGTCGTCGCCGTCGTCGTCGTCGTCGTCGTCGTCGTCGGCGGACGTCGTGAAACATTCGACGTCATCGAGATCACGGATCCCACCGATTATCCTGGATTACACGCGACACGACGTCTCTTGGCCATCAGTTACGATGACTACGGTGCGCACTGTACCCTCGGATAAGGTAAGCTTATCCATCTATCATTCACTTCTGTGTATTCTACATTTTTTTCTGCTACTTGTTTATTTGTCGCTTTATTCTACGTTCGAATGTTCTCTTTCCCTAAAATAGTAGGAAACGCTTCATCATATCGGGGGTGCATCCATCTCTCCTCTATCAACTTGTAACACGTCTACCGCACCCTATCCTCCTGGCGCCCTATCGTCTCGTCCTCGCGAAGGACAGCCTCGCCTCCTTCTGCCTCTCCTACACGCCTCCCCCGCAGCCACCTCCTCCTTCTCCTACTTCTGCATTTCCTCCCGCTCGCCACCCTTCCTCCTCCACCTCCCCCTTCTCCACCCTTCGCATACTCCCGAGTAGAGCCTTTTGCGCCATGACGTCGGGAAGCTGTGAGATATACATCGAACGTGACACTACGCGCATCTGCCGCTCCGCGACAATTTTGCGGTCGGCAGGATTTTCGGAATAAACGATGAATAAACTCTCACTGCACGTGGGAGAATATAATTCATGCCAAACGACCCTGCTAATCTTAACCATCTTTGTTATCGGTGATGATGACTTGAAGTAAGCCGTTCGGTTTTATTATCGCGGTGTTATTGTAAATATGTAATTTACCGTTGCTTTGTTATTGCGCATCAATTACCGCGCCGTTTCTTTTATATCTGTCCGTTATGTAGTTGTTTTAATCTCGAGAGTCCACTAAAGTTATGAATTTTTGTTAGACGATATATTTCCTCGTGCATGCGCGAGCACAATTGCGGTTGGAAAATTAAAAATAAAAGAATAAGATAAAGAGCCAGGATGAGGGAAGAGAATTAAGGTCGCGTATCGTTTCCGGAATTAATTAGGTGAACATCGATTTTAATAAAAAAACTGATTGTTTTCCAACTTGTGTTAAATAAATTGGATTCGTGCATTAGCGTTCTTCGCCTTGACACTATAGAACGATTAAAGACGTTTCGCTGATGATGAAAAAAGAAAAAAAAAGTGAAAGAGGAGGAAACGAGATAAGGTGCGAAAATATGAAATGTCACGCTTAACTTACTCCCAAGCCAGACAGACGAGATATCGACTGCTCCAATTTAGAAATAATCAATGCTTCCCTTGTCTGTTTATCTTCATTGTCGGCACAGACTGCATGTGTTTTGACAAACTAGTTAGTAATGTTATTGCCATTATATATGAATTTATTCACGTACGAGAGAGGGAGAAATTTTCCATTCTTATTTCACTGATCTCCATTAGATGGAAAACTTCAAATTGGGCGACACCACTTAACGCTAAATGTATCATTAGATCCCATGGACCTCTCGGTGTCTTTAATACACGCTCCGTTTCGTGATGAAACACGCTCGAAGCACACTTGTCATTATATTCTCCTCCTCCTTCCCCCACTTTGTATCTCTTTTGCTCTTTCACTCGTGTATCATCATGCATTTAACGCGTGTGCTTAACTACGATTCTGAGTCTCATTTTTATGTCACGCTACTCGTCGTGCTCGTTATTCTCACATAATGACACGTTATTTAACGATGAAACACGAAATATCGCTAAATGCAAAAGAAGAACATATTCTGAATTTTCATTTCTCGACATTGAAAAGAGAACGTATTCTCTCATCGTATTGTTGTCGTTATCGTTATTATGAGTGCCTGATTTTTTTATGATAAACCAAAACGAAAGAAACGGAGATATTATTGTTGTATTTGAACAGTAAAGTTAACGCTGAGGAAATTTTATAAACTTACGATTTGAAATAATACATCTTATTGTGTATTTCGGTTAACATGCGTGTATGTGTCATATTTTAAAATTCACTAACAGAAATATCTAAAATTTCACAATTCTGAGAAAATTAAAATTAATAAGATTTACACATTTGCCATTAAAAAAAAAATGCTCGTTTATTTGCATTAAACAAGTTCGAGGTATTTTTTGCAAAAAAAAGAGCGTAAAAACATAATGAATGTCTTTTTGCATCGAGATGTTGTATCTTGATATATGAGAAAAAAAGCTATCAATTTGCGTGGAAAATAACAGCTGACTTTAACCTTAAATTAATTTGAATTTATCTACTCCGGCTTATATATCTTATTCTTATTATACAATAAAATATTTATCGTTTATCTATATTATTATTATTATCATATTAATAAAAATAATTTCCGTATTCGAAATGTAATTAAACTTTGATCTTTTTGCAAGATTCACTGTTATATGTAATGCATGACAATTTTTGTTGCTTAAAGCACGAAATTGATAAAAATATCACATGAGATCTGCATATTTTTAAAGTCTGTAAATGGGATTTTCAATAATTAAAGCTCAAGAATAAAAAAATGATTATTATTTTCTAAACAATTTTCGATTCTTATCAATATATTGCATATTTATAAACGAATTCGATCGCAGTCCTGTCAATCGCTTATCACATCGCTATTTTTCCCTTCCTTTCGAAAATTGCGAGGCGCGATTACGTCGTGGCATCGAAAGGAAAGTTGGGGCCAGATTTCACTCTATTATCATACTTTCAGAAATTAATATTTTCATTTTGCGTTAGCCTTCTCATTACGAACTTGAGACACCACGGACAACAATATTTCTTCGCGTATCAACTTCATTTCTCATCGTGTGGGTCGATGACTTCTTAATGTAATATTCAGGAATTAAAGGCTTTACTCTTCTTAGATATCTGGATATAATTAAAGTGTCGGGTGGATCTTTCATAAAACTTAAAATTCATCTTTGGTGTGACTTCGTATAATAATAATGTCGCGTTTATGTCTTGAAGCTTGTAAATCTAAATGTCCATCTAATGTGTTAGAACTATATTGTCAAATATTACATACATTTCATTATAAATCGAACATATATTTTGAAACTTTGCATTAAAATAGAGAAATTATTAATTATTCTATTTCTTCGCAATGTTTAATTATTTAATTAAAAAATCTCTCAATATGTAACTAAAATGAACTTTATATTGTAATATTTTATATGGTTTTAAAATCTAATCTCTTTTTGGTGCTATTTAATAATATGTTTTTGTTGCTGTTTAAATTATCTATAGATATTGTAAAATAATTAGTAGTATTTTGAATGAGATTTAAAATAACTAAGCTATATCTTAAAATACGTTCCTAATAAATTTATTATTGTGTACAATGTATATATATATATATTAGGTGTTGGAATTAATTCGTAGCGTTTTACAAGTGATGGGAAGTACTTTCATTAATGTATTTTTTAATGCTCATGTGAAATAAATAACATTCTTTCATTAAAAACGCTACGAATTAATTCCAACACCTAATATATAAAGTTTGGCAAAAAGCAAGAAAGGAAAGTTTCAATGGAGTCAGTTCCAGTCTTTTAGTTCCAGTGCAGCAACAAAAAACAAACTCATACCTAGTAACTAATAATCACAATAATTTTTAATTAAAGGAGTTTGTTTTGAAATTGAATATGTACAACTATTTATATACCTAAAATCTATCTTCTAAGTAAATTTCATTAACTTGTCATTATTTTCATAATCACTACTTGAGGTAAACTTATACAAAAAAAATATCATAAAGTCTTATTTCCTGATAATATGTTCGTGTTGAAATATTTAACATTCGACAAGATAAATCATATCTTTTTACTTATATTTAGCATATATATATATTGTAAATTATCTTTCCATTAAAATCTTAAAAAAAAAAAGAATGAAATAGGTATCTACATATTCAACGAAAAATATAAAATTCAATCGAAAGATCGAAACAAAATTCAAATCCATTGTTATTCTATTAATCTTCAGTCGTTCTTTCCTTCGTACATCAAATAAATAATAAAGCCCTCAAAACAACGTTATGATCGTAACGCGCGGTGATAAAACTTATCAATCACGTGTTAGAAACAATATTCCGTGCACTCCGTTCTCATCCATATCGAATTAAGCAAGCTTCGGGTGATTATTTCACGAGCCAGCCTCGACGAGCATAAAGATCATCTCCTTTCCTTTCAGCGTTTCATGGCTGTTTCGTGCGTCTATCGGGTTTATATACCGTTGCGTTGTACGGCGCGTATCATCGTGCGCAATTATACGCGCCGCGTGCAACAAAGGAGCGTAGCGAGTACGCGCGAGTAACCTCCTTATGCGTTTGAGTTACTCTTAAGCCGAGATAACTCGAAAAGTGCTTAATTAAAAAATATACAGTTCTCGTAACGCTGCACGTTGCGTTTCTCCATTCCTTTGAATTGCAAACCAAAAAGATGTGTGTAATAGATAAACGTGTACAAATTAGATTCTCGTGGACCTAGAAATTTCTTTGATGGTTTAATCCGCCGATAAACATGTATTTACCGTATAATCTGAGTGAGTTTCAAGAGACTTACACAACCAGCTGTGCATACTGAGCCAAACACCTGTACAATAAATTCTTGTACGTAGCAATTATCGCGTATTATCATTTTGGAATAAAGTCTTAGCTCGTTATAGAATTGTGCAAAATATTACGGTAAACTGTAAAGTATACCTTTGATTTCAGGAATAAGCTTAAATAAGTTAACTTTCTGTTAATCCTCCAGTAATAATGTTACACTTTAAAGGTGCTTTTCGCAATTGATTCTTTGATTGAGAGAATTCTGACACAGATCAATTTAAATCTGCATTGAGAGAAATGAGTTTGTTACATAGAACAAAAAGACGACTCGTTAAAGAAACCCGCATCAATTATATGAAAAATTTAGTCCCGGATAAATGGATTGATTTCCATATACGTGGCTCGAATAGTGGGCAGTTTTTCAGCTATGTATCAAAAATGTAAAACTTGTACTTACAGAGCACCTTTGATGTACCGTAGCTCAAGAACTATTCATTGTTTGAATTATATGTATATAACATTTTTTGTTCATTATATTTTAAACTACAATATGAAAGCCGACTCATTTCACCGAGATCCAATTTTCCATATAATTAGTACAAGGTCCTTTTTTATCATCTTTTATCGTATCTTTCAAAGAATGAGATTATTAAGATCTATTCTCTCTAATTTTAATGACTAATGTTATTTCCGCGAGAAAAAAATCGATTATCTTTTTTTTTTTTTCAAATATATCATTCCAAGTACTCCACGTACTCCTTTTGCCGACATATGAAGATCGGTACTTCGCATCGTACAGATGCACGGTTTCTTCAGCTTATGTTTCCTCACTCAAGTATCGTGCGTTATTACTTTCGTGGGAAGTTGGTGCAATGACGGCGCGATATTACTCTTGGGAGGATATTTAACATTGCAAATTAAAGGGCCAGGCAACTCAAGTTTCGAGAATGTATAAATAAGTAAATAGCGAGATCTCTTCGCATCTCTGCACTTTCTTATACACTTCCTGCATTTATAAAGGAAAACAAATGTGTACTCGGCTATAATGTAATTATATTTCATTACAATAATAATTCGGTGTTTAAACGGAGAAAGAGAACGGAAAAATTGTAGGAAAGTGTAGAAAGCGGGGCTAAAAAGAGCAAGATGTCCATTTTCTCAACTTCAATTCAATTTAACTCTTTTATCGGCGTGAAAAATATTCAATTATGAAAATAACATTCTGTTGACATGAATAAATTTCGCCGAGAAACAAAATCAATTGTAAATTTATCGAAGGAACTGATTGTTTTTCCAATAACGATGAATAGTAATCACTTTTGTATAATTCAGCAATTATGTTGCATTTGAAATATAAGGAAAACGTTAAAAATAGAACGACTTTAATCTACTTTTTAAAAAACGCACCATTTCGACAATGCGGCATCCGGTAATGTACGTGAAATGCAGCGGATCGTTCGCGTGATGTCTGCGATGCTAACGTCGAGTCGGCGCTTTTTATCCGGAAGAGGAAAAAAAAAGCGTGCGCATGAGTCACGTCCGGTCAGAAATCTTTTCGCGCAAAATTTTATTATTCAAGGCGAACGCGTGCGCAATGTATATCGGCTTTTGTTCGCGGCCAAGGCTAATATCGGTCGGCATGATCATGCAAAGAAAAAAGAAAACGATACGTGGGCATTGTAGTCTCTATTTCCGCGCGGTGACTTGCGCCAATTTTTATATGCATTCTTATGTCTCTTATCACAGTTATAATATTCGAATAACGTCTCGTAATTGTGATTTACACTTTATTTCCTGGGTATTTTACATATCTTTCTGGTGGGACCAACAATAAGGAAAAACACATTATCGAAAATATGTAGATATTTTATATTCTGTACCGCTGGTAAAAATTTTGCAATATTTTAATTAAAAATAATTATTGAACTCTCTTTTAATCTCAATTTTATTAGCAAAGACGTGAAACTTGAGAACAATTTTTGTATTTTAAATTGTGATTTTTTTTTTTAAGATGAATTAACACGACGGGATGTCCCAAAATAAATATTTTAAAGATTCTTTGTAATATTTTAAGAGGAAAAGTTTAATACAAAATATTGAGGCTATATGATAGTTTTTAAATGGACAGAATTGAAAAATTACGGGGTTAGAATTTTTCGCCCATTTAGAGATGGCATGAGGTGAAGGTGCTTCCCCGAACTTTATGTTTTTATGACAATAACAAAATTCAGCACTTTTACACTGACTATTTTGTCATCCATAAATGCGTGAAAAAAATTCTAACCCCATAATTTTTCAATTCTTTCCATTTAAAAACTATCATATAGCCTCAGTATTTCATATTAAACTTTTCTAGTCCTGTCATTCGTAATTTTTTAACTCTTTCCATTTGAAAACTATCATAGTCTCGATATTTCCGTTAATTTTGGTACACACTTATGTGTAAAAAGTAAAATTTATCATATTATCATATTTATTTTTAACTGTGTACTTGTAATATTGTATAACATTCGACCATCGTATCCAATTACATATCTATATGGATTCAGGATGGACGCAGCCCGAATATTTTAATGTTAATTTAATATATAATACATATTTCCTAGTTACCATCTGAATCGAGAACATATTGCATTGAGTTTATTTTCTATATTGTGAATTCTGGAGAAGTCTTTGTCTATTTTGTCAAAGGCTTTTATTTAAAAACATAATTTATTGGAAAATATATTTTAATGCGAAAGAAGTTATTTAAAATTACATCACATGCATATATAGAAAGTGTGACGCCAGGAGACCGATCACAAAAATCCGAGAGAAAACTAATTTTACATTGTGTGTCATCAAGTTAACATTTTACATTTTTTCTTAAAATGACTTTATTAATATACTTGTAATCAATATGTTAGTGACCTCAATCACAAAAAACCTATGTGACATTTGACTCACTTTAAGAAAAAAACATTTGGTGAATATTTACTTTAGAGGAGGCTTCTCAGTTGTCATGATCTTGAGTGACCTCCAACAGGTTTTAACCGTCGCTCGTTATTTATTAAAAAGTTTAATTAACAAAAAAAGATTTAAAAAACATCTTCTTTCTACCATATACAATATTCAGGACTATTTCACATACTTCTCTGCTTACGTAATGACTTTCCACACAAAGTGAGATCCATCCTACTTGCCTAGAGGTGTTTAACTTTCCATGCGAAGCAAGGAATCCATCTGCATGACAGTCGTTAACGCTTCTAGGCATCAAATATACATATAAATAAAATTTACAGTCGATAACGTAAATAGTTATGCTTCAAAGTTTGAATAATTTTCCAAAAAGTCCTGAAAGACGTTTTTTGGAAAAGTCTTAGAGATATCTATTTTCAGATATCTTATGACTTTCAGGACATGTTTTCTGAAGTATGTAATGATCTGTCGATGTTTCGTAAATCGTACATATATATATATATAAGTTGATAAAACAGCGATTTTGTCGGAGTTCAGCCATCACACCAGCATCCCCTTAGATTTTATTTATTTCGAATGAACAAAATATGACAGGCTTTCGAGTATTAATTTTTTAACACAGTGTGATGTGAAAATATGGATAATTCTTCGAACTTACGAAATATAATAAAATAATCCGTAATTAATTGAGTAATCTAAAATAGTTTGATCTCATTGTATGAATTAAATTGTACCTATTAAAGACAAATTACTTGTATCAATTCCAAACTAAATTTGCTTATAACAATCCAATTATTATTATTATAATTGTTTCGATTCAGTCGAAAAATCTTATTGACAAATTAGTACAATGCTTACGACAGAATAATCTCGTATGAAACAGTTCTCCATGCATTTTTCCATAACGCCACCATTTTACTGTAAAATATATTCTAGCGTTTTCCTCAATACATCCGGATTTCATAGATTGCCGATCGAGCACGTGCGTTCGATTTTAGAGGAAGACGACGCAGGTGCGCGATTTATAGTAGTAATTTTCTGTTTCGCGATGCAAAGAATTTTCGCAACTTACGTATGAATGAAAATGAAACCGTAATAGCTTGCATTTTCGATACCTCGGCATAAATTCCGCGGACTTGTGTCGACGTCGTTTTGCGATAAATAACTAAAAACTATTTTCGCACCGCCGAGTACTTAACGTGCCTCTGTACTCGACTTGCTATCGTGTATCATAACAAACGATGGATGTTCGGAGGTACCCTGTTAGAAATGTAACTACGAGCTTCCTTTATATGTAAATGAAGCTCGTGGTTATGAACGAAATTAAAAGTAATGAATGATTTAACTGAAAATTAAGTTACAGTAATTACTTAAATGTAATGAACATTAAATTTATGAAAAATACATTAAATTTTGTGTACATGTACACAAATATACTTTTTAATTATAAATACATAAAATTTAATGTAATATCATGAAATTAAATTCAAATTGTGTTAGTTAAAAATTAATAAAATTTAAGAACATTTCTAACAGTGTATGTAAATGTCTGTAGACGAGATAACGCATATTTGTGTGTGTAAGAGAGAGAGAGAGAGAGAGAGAGAGAGAGAGAGAGAGAGAGAGAGAGAGAGAGAGAGAGAGAGATGAGATTCTGCGTATTTCACGATAACTGCGTTAAACAAACATCGACGAGAGATGGACTATATGCGAGTGATTGCGTTGGGATCACTACAGCTGTCGCAATTGCATGCGTCTGATTGATCGTCCCATTGCGATCTACTTTACACACGATGAGCAGGTGTTGGCAGTCGACGACCTGTCCGCAAATAATTCGTCGTGATATCTTTGGGATATACCAGCGAATGCGATAACTACGGCAACTCGATTTTCTAACTGTAAAATGAACGGTTCCGATAAGCACAAATTGACTTTCTCTCAAAAGATATGACTAATATATCCGTTTCAACCATTCAAATTTGTAGATTAACTTTAATCTCGGTTTAACTTACTTTTTATCTTTTTCTAGTTCGGAATATTAGAAAAAGGTAAAGAATAAATTAAATTGAGATTAAAGTTAATCTGCATTGGTAGAAATGGACATTCAATTACACTTTTTTATCTTTTTCTAGTTCGGAACATTAGGGAAAGGTAAACCGAGATTAAAGTTAATCTACCTTGGTAGAACTGGACATAATATTGAAATAAGAGATGTAAGAATTTTTGAAATATTTTATGTTAAGAACTATTAAGATAAATATGATGTTGTGCTAATTGAAAAATTCTGAACACAAGCAAAATACTATTTAATTTAATTTATTGTTGGTCTTATTTCGAATTTTTCGAATCTCTCAGGTTTTGATATTCGACATCCACGTTCTTCTCTAGACTCTCTTTTTAATTTATTTATAAAAACTTGATCTCTTTGCATCAAATATTTTTCACCATCGAGATAAAAATTTTGTAAAATGAATTAGATAAAAAATAGTAATAACTTTACAGAATTAGAAACTTGGAAAATGTTTTACTTCGATAATAAAATTTCATATTTCATAAAATGGCGATAATTAAATTTCCAGACACGGTTTGATAATTTGAAATTGCTTAAACCATCGCAAACCTTTTCCAAAAGATGGAAATCTTTTTAATTAATTGTCTTTTTAAATATCAACTTGTAGTAACAAATTCATTAATTTGTAAGGATGTAGTTTGAAATTAGCCAAAATAACACATCGGAAAAATATAAATCTTATTAATATAAAAATAATACCTTTTTATTTCTGCTAGAGACAAAATTTTTAATATATGTCGAATATGAATATTTGATGTGCGTTTAAGATTTAATATTTACTTATGAACTGAAGTGAAAATAACAAAGCAAGTACAAATTAAATTTCACTGATAGATGCATTGTAAATATTTCGAAGAAAATTCAAAGGTCGCGACAACACATAATCAAGGAAAAGCGGAAGGGAGAACAGAGATCGTAAGGTGACGGGATGAAAAGAAAGGGAGAAGGAAAAAGCTACTCACGAAGCAATTAACGAAGAAAGCTTTCGAGCGAAGAGTTAAGAGTTGGGTAGAATTTATAGCCGCGCCGAATTACCGACGTAAAGCAGCAGCCGCATAGCGAAAGGAGGAAATCAATTTGAAAGTCCTCCGTTTTTACTCGAGAGAAAGAGAGAGACAAATCGGCGGAAGTGGCAAATCTGTCATCACCTACAAACCGAAAACTAGCAGACATAATCTATATATCGATAGGATGTGTAATTCTGAAGGAAAAAAGCGAAAGGGAAAAGGTATGATCGTCACTAGATTCATTTTTAAAGTTTGCTAACTTGAGCCAGCTGGCGAAACGGTCAATGACATTGTCGGATTTATATATGGTGTATCCTGGACCAAATATTCTTTCTTAGAAAGAACATCAAAGATTGCTTTGGAAAATGCTGCAATTATTTTATTGTGATGAAACTGAATTTCCATCAACGAAACGAAAGCGCAGTGCCAAACAGATTAGAATGAAATAAAAA
Source organism: Acromyrmex echinatior (assembly GCF_024713525.1). Lineage (NCBI taxonomy): Eukaryota > Metazoa > Arthropoda > Insecta > Hymenoptera > Formicidae > Acromyrmex > Acromyrmex echinatior. Next base: position 781,425 of record NC_141870.1, read on the forward strand.
AAATTTATTATTATATACATATATTATGTATATTAAAATATTTTTTGAAATTAGTGTTAATGTCAAAAAAATTTTAAGGCGAAAGAATTTTTACATATTCTTGGTGGCTGAATTTCCAGCAAATAATCAAATCGCGATGAACAGATAATGAATTGTTTCGCAGTTAATCTCAACTGCACTTTATTGTCTTAACATAATCTTAACTTATGACTCCACATTATCAAGATATTTATACAATTACAAAGTTGCAACATGATAACGCTTAACAAAGCCTTTGTCTGCAAAGACTTGAAAATAATTTATATGCGCCGGAAGACTATTTATTATATTTATAAAACACTTTTAAGAAATAAGTAACTTGACGAGAAAACTTTCGAAAGCATGTATGCATTTAGATTCATAAGGAACCAAAGGCAAGAATCAATCATATTGAAGAATTTTACAACCGTTGCAAAAGCTGCTTTTTCTGCTGAACGCAGCCGCCTGTGAAATAAAAAAAATTTGGTACCATATTATAACGATCATGAGATACGCACGGATTGTGATATAAGCTGTTAATTGGGACTGCCAAAAAAAAAGCACATTTGGCTGGTAGGGAGTGCGAATTCGGTTTCTCGATGAGCCTGTTTTGCAGCATGGAACAACAATCTGCTGGATTTGATCACAGCATCGATCGCGCTCTTGCGAATAGGGATCGCGCTAAGCCGAGCGTGAAGATAATCGTTTTGTCCGTTAGACAACCTCTGTCGATTCCCCCGAGCTATACATTGGTTGGCACGGAAACCCGAAAAAGTGGAGGCTAAACTGCACCCTACGATGGCACAGATTTTCACTGAATCTCTCTCACTAATCGATCGCTCTTTCGGCCGTTGCCCCGTCACGTGGAAAGCGAATTGTTCGACTACAGTCATACGATGACATGTTAACGGTACATTCGCGTTTTGTACACACTGGTGACTGTAAAGATTCATTTGAGCACGAAGAGAAATGCGATGACAATAAGATATATATATATATAATAGAATACGCGCAGTGGAATTTTGAGAAAAATCGGAATATTCGATTAATTTCCAAGGGACTTTCAATGCAGCAAATTATTTAATTTATGTAAAATGATGAAGAAGGGCTATTCTTGGAAAATTATATTGTTGCGATTATTCTTATACATATTAAATTCTTTTAGAAGGTAGCAAAGTTACAATAATCGAATAACTGGCAATTATAAATGATCAATTAATATATGGAAAATGTGAGTTCAATGAACATGACTTTTATTGGAGAGAAATTTATTTTGAATATATCAGAGATTAAATATATCATTGATTTTACATATATTCAATATTAAAATTCGGCATACATTAGAAACGTACGCCATGTCGTTGTTACATCGTAATTGGGATATCACACGAGAGATTCTTAGTGACCACGAGTGAAAGTGAGATTGCTGTTAAACTTTTTGCCATAACAAATTGGATGATTCGAGACAATCGTGTTCGGATGGGTTATATTCAGTTACATTCGCGATAAATTATCCCGCACTCGTTACTCTCGTGATATGAGAATAAGGAAGTTCTTTCACTTTTCCCATCCGCACGGTCTCTTATTACCACACAAATTATAGCGTAAGAAAACAATTCTTCCATGTTTGAATGCGTTTGCTCGCAACGTGCGATAATTGCTGGCTGTTCGCATGAGATTATATTAATTGTTGTACCCGGCGGCTTCGTATGAAGAGGGGAACGTATCATCATATGTTATGCGTTAAAAATAATATTAGAAATCTAAAAAAATTTTATCTTCAAGTATTAACGCGGAATTTTTATGAATTATTCTTAAATAATTTTTTCCTGTTAATGTAATCAAGTTTACAAGTTATAAAGACGTGACAAAAAAAATGTACAACAAATATCAATTCAAATACTAACAAATACTACTTATATAATTATTACTTGTAGGAATAAATATATATAAGAATTTTAGTAATTATTAAATTTTCTTAATTGCAACAACTAACTTTCCTAGATTCTCAAGTCTGTATTTTTGTAGAACATTGCCATAAGATATCATTTTCTCCGAATTCTTTTTTCGGATGAGCTAATCTTTTCATGTTAATGGATGTACAATGGGAAGCAAAAGAATTCATCGCTAGGAAATGACGATTTCTCCTCCCTCGACAGTAGGGTATCATCTCATATTAAACATCAGATTCACCTATGTATTTCGCTTACTCTAGTCTTGCTGAAGTAGCGTACTTTTCTTTATCGATCACTCTTGCATTTCCTCTCTTCTCCTACAAAGCTGGAGGTCGAGGTTAACCTGTCGATTGTCTTCCACTAGAATTGCACCGACTTTTGTCGTCGTGGCGACCGCATAGCCAGCAGCAAATTTAAAGCTTTTAACTTTCAAAATGTAATAATATTTAGAGGTGATCTTTTTTTCTGTGAATGATCTTTGATGAATCAAACAGTTTATTTAGAAATTTTATTTTTCGATTATTATTTTCTTATGTAATTCTATTAAGTAAAGAAAATTTAATGCCAACATAATAATTACTTATATTTAATTCTGCTTTAGAGGAATTAATTCAGGAAATTTATTTTAATTTATCAAGAAAATATTCTAACATACAATTTTTTCATTCCATATCTTTATTCTTTATATATATATATATTTGATGATTTTCTTCTTCTCAAATAATTACTTTTCTTCTTCAAATAATTACTTTTTTTATTCATAAGTAAAATTAAAGAAGAATTTATAATTAACTTAATAGACACGTTTAACTTCCACTAGGAAGTGGAACTTAATTGCCCGATAAGTTGAACACTCGTATTATTATATTCACATTGCAATTTTTGACTCCCCGCATTTTCTTGCAAGTGTTTTTTATTTATTAGAGTTTCAACTAGTAATCTCTTTTATCGCCCTTTACGGCGAATTGTAGTTTTAACATCACGATGACGTAAGCACGATCATAATTCGTGGCCGCGCGCGATGACGTACAGATTTCCTGATGGTCGTCGGTGCTTTTGTGACGCACGTGGCGGAAATCGATACCGACACGAGGGATGCTTAGCTGTTTGCAATTTCCCATGACACGCGATGTATCTCGATAGAAAATTAGAATTCCATTCGAAATTTTCAACAAATAAAAAAACTATAATTTTATAGACATAATTTTATTGACAAGACGAATATTCGAGAAATGGTAGTTACATATTTAAAATCAATAATTGGTTATAATAACTTACATCAAATTTTTTTATTAATCTGTAAAGAAGTAGTTTGAATTTTAAATTAGCATACTTAATAAGTTGCGTTTCTTTTTGTCGAACCAATGTTGGATATACATAAATAAGCAAACAAAAACGATTGCAACTTTGAAAGGATACGATATACACGGAAACAATTAGGAAAAAATAAAATTTAATAAATCAATGCATTATTTTAGCACTTAGAAACGTGATATTATTTTTATGCGAATCGACCGATGCACGATGTATGATGCAGCGTCATCACAATAGCGAGAACGATACAGTTGATTTTAACAGCTGCGGTTACATTAATTTTTTCCATACATTTGTACGGTGTGTTCTTTACACGTTACGTGATCAAATGCTTCGACTATGTGAAACACATGGGTGAATTTATATAGCCGTCTTGTATAATGGTGGCGTTGGGCATGAGTCACATCCGACGTAATCCTCGCTCGTCTTGTCTTCTTTTAGCTTACTTCTTTGCTTTCCTTATATATACCTCGCTATCGCCTCCATTTCTTTTATCTTTTCTGATTTCAGTACTCTCTCTCTCTCTCTCTCCCTCCCTCCCTCCTCCCCCTCACCGTTTTTTTTTCAGTTTCTCTTCTTCAATTTAATTTCATTTACCTCAGTGCTCGAGTAATTCTTGTCGCACGTGCTTGCATGAGGATCAATTTTAATTTATTTATATTTTATGTGTAAACAATTTATAATTTTACATTTAAATAATTAAACTGAGACATGTTTTAAAATAATAATTTTGAATCATTATAAAAAATCCACATTTAAAAAAATATTATTTCTTTACATAGTATACATATTTAGCAAATATATAATTTGTAAATTACGCAGTAAATATAAACATTTAAAATTATTAAATAATTAATGTATTTTAAATACAAATATAATGTGAATATCATAAAATGATTATATTAAAAAATTTTAATTTAATTGCATTTTAAATATAAATATTGTAGAATGTGAATATCACAATGTGATTATTTGAAGCTTGCAGATTTTTGTAAAAATAATTGAAAATATCAACAATTTTTATTATTAGAAATGATTGAAAATATCAATAAACTTTATTATTAAAAGACGCACAGTCATCCCCACTTCTGTTGTAGAATAAAATTGATAGAATAACACTTTTATTCTATGAATTTTAACATATTTAATAGATACATGCAAATTTTGTTACTTTGCCATATTTTTTAAATCATTTCAAAACTTTACATTTCATGTTCATGAAGTTCATTTAATAGACATATGTTAAATTTATATATGAATATGTTCACTATTTTACACGAAAACTTTAACCAGCACAGATTTTTTTTACAAAAATACACAAAATTTTCCAACAGTGTAACAGATGTAATTAAGGAAGGATTTATGTAACTTGGAATCTTTACACATATTAAATAATTTTTCTAATCAGAAATACATTAATTCGCGCTAAAATTAGATACTTATACCATATGAAATACACATGAAACATATTTCTGATAAAAAATTTAATTTTTTTGTATATTCAATGAATAAATGGTCGAGACGGTCAGAATATTATAAATTAAAAAGACTGAACACATCGAAGGAAAGAATTGGGTGACACATAAATCTGAAATGAAACTTTAATTAACAATAATATAAAATTATATGCTCTGGATAAAAGAATTTGATAATATTTAGTGAGAGAGCGACAAGTCCACATATCAAACCATATTACGTATCACATATATGAAAAAGATGAGTGGAAAATCAGGACGAGATAAAATTGAGACCCGGGTCTCAATAACCATGATCTATCCTGATTTTCACACACAAGAATGTCGTTTCTCCTACGTTAAATATAGACGGCCCAGCACACGATTCGGCCGAGAGATCTAACCGTATTTCCACGTACTCTATTCCGTGTATTTTCTGCCGCCACGATTTAGAGGAGTTCCCTATGCGACCCAAGTAGCACACACCTCCATTCGTTCTGGAGAGAAGGTCGGAATGTAATCGTACGAAACGATCCCGGAGGAGTCTCGGTCCCGAAGGGCACAATTCGTACAGTGTTGCTCAAAAGTTTTGATCCTAGTGTCAAAGAATGCGATCTTTGTATCAAATAGAGAACATACAGAAATTGAGATTATATATAAAAATTATGTAAGTTCATCGGACAAAGTTATTTAGGTGTTTTAAATATTTCTCGAGCAGTAAGTTTTCATATCTTTTATAATTTTTATTTACTGCAGTTTCATCATGTTCGTTGCTGTCCATTTGTAACTGCTTACTAAGGAAACAAGTGTCTTTTCAAATTTTGATGAACTTATAATATTATATATAATAAAAATAAGTTACATTAATTTTTTTATAAATGCTCTTATTATTATATGGGGAGAAATATCTTTAACAAATAAAAATTAAAATATAAGAGATATAAAAAGTATCTTAAACAAGAGTTTTGTGACTTTGAAAGAACTTAACAATTATCTAGAGTTTTCGAAGATGTATAATTTTCGAAATAGTCCTACTACTCTAAGTTTTGAAAATAGTTTCACTAGATCGAGTGAAATTTTGCTCAAAAAAAAGTATTAAAATCTGTCACTCTTGTACAAGAGTGAAAAAATTGTACTTTTTTTTCAAGACTGGTTTAATTTTCACTTCAAAAAATTAAACGGTATGTATTCTGATTCTGCATTTCGCAAAATGTTTTAAAATATGATAAATAGAACCAGAATAATAATGTCACTTCTTAAATTGTACAAGCAATTTAATAATTTTTTTATACCAATAAGCATCTTTTAACAAGAATATTAATTTTCATATATTGAAATCTAAAAACTGCAAATTATTTATTGAAAATGTTACTGAGCCGATCGAACTTGGATCTCCCACTTTTCATCCAACAGATGAGTGTCCTCACAATTGCATTACCGAGGTTAACTGAATATAATCTGTACTAACAATAATTCTGTTTGAGATTTTACATCGTATTTCGTATTTTGTTTTTCTTTTTCTCTTTATAATTGTTCATGTTATTTATGTATATTTTAAAATTTCTGAATTATCTTGTATTGCGTAGGAGAAAAATTATATGATTAAAGATAAGATAATCATTGAAGCATTCCGGGAAGTCAATTATCTTAATGAAAGGATTATTTGTGCACTAACCGGCGTTTTTGATACGTTAACGTCGAGGTTAACATTTATCTATTCTGAACATTAATCTGGGATTATATTAGTATAAAGGCCGAGATGATTGTTTTTTTTTTTTCGCGACAAATTAAAAAACTCATTGCAATTTAGATGTCATATAAGGAACAAACGAAATTGCCATGAGCATACGAATAATTAACGTGACAATATTAAACAATTAATTAACATTGTCGCGTTAACATTCATATGCTCATGACAATTTCGTTTGTCTCTTATCTATATGACATCACGAAAAATAATTCCCGCATCAATTTGTCGTTAATATTATGAACGCAGAACTCGCTCATCGGTTTTAATCTTGTCCAAGATTACGGTTGAGAACGAAGTAGAATCAGCGTTCGACTTGCGATTCTGAAGCTCGCACCGTCATCTTCCAGGATTAAATTTTATTTCCTGCTTATATGCTGCGGTTCAAGACGCCATTCTGATAGACCATTCTGAATAGAGAAATAGTTCAATGCTCGAAGCAAGTTTCATCCGAAGTAGAGGGAGAAAATTTCATTTTGAATTCGAAGCTCCGCTAACTCCATCCCGGGCGGCGTGGGAAAGGGTGGATAATTTAAGGACACAGATCGAAGTAAGCCGATAACCCACACCGCGACATTTTATCGTCGCAACGTGAACGGCGCCTTAACGCGCGAAACGCTCGTACACAAAGTGCTCCCATTATTTTCTTCTTTCTTTCGCAAGATTTCTGTACACTCAAAATTACGGTGCTCACGACAGGAGACGCGTGACTCCTTTTCGCGATGTCGATTGATTTTTTTCCGCTGCGTCTTGTTAATATCATCGCATATTTGAATAATTATACGGGTCTATCGAGGGATTAATACTTAAATGTGTAATAGTATAGTATAATATTAATTGTATGCATTTAAATATTCAAACATTTAAATGAATATAATAGTAAAGCATATTTACAAATTGAGAAAACAATGTCTCAACAATCCATAGAGTTTCATAATCAACCTAGTACTGGGCCAGTGCTATAACTGTTAAGTACTGGCGCAATACTGGCTAAGTACTGGATAATAACTTGGGCCCAGTAGATAGTACTGGCCCAGTCATTTTAGCCAATCATTTGCAAGTACTGATTGACCCAATACTGATTGACAGAACTTTTGCCATCAGTTGACAGTCGTAGCGTTGGCTAAGTATTTCGTTGTAACTGTTGGCGACCTGCTAGCAACTCTATATGGAAATTCTTTCACAGTATATTACGTGCATGCGTGTATTACAAGAAGAAGAATATCTCATGATGGACAAGAGATTTGATAAAATTAAACAGGTTTCTAGAGTAGTAAATCCTGTAAACTTTATACAGATCACTGAGTTTGCGTGTATACGTACAAGACTATAATCCATAAAGAGACGTCAGATTGCTAATTAATCGCAGAATCATTTAGCTCGAACCATTAGACGTTGCCTAAACTGCAATGCGCAATCGTGAACGCATCTCTCAGTCTCCAATACGTGGTGTGATGCGGCCTTAACGAATGGAGAAGGCTGACGTTCGCCGCAGGGTGAATGAGAAAGAAGGAAAAGGCGGTGGTGCAGTGACTGATTGGAGGGTGAGAGGAGAGCAGAGGATGAGCGGACGTGGCGATCGATCGGTCCCTTACTAAACCACTGCACTGGCGAACTTCTCGCATAGAGATCCTCCTTCCAACAGTCCTTCATTTTTTTTCCCTTTCTTTGTTCGACGTCTCTCGGTATCTGCAATTTCGCTCTCTATTATTGTTTTTTTATTACGGGTGTTTTACATTCTTCAATTTAATTCTTTACTCTCGATTGCATTATTTTTGACTATTCTTTAATTTTCTTTAATCTTGCGCTATTTTTAATGTTTTTTTTATTGAAATAATTTTAAATTTTGTTATTTATTAATATTTTTAAATTTTTTCAATATTTTCGATGATATTTGAAGGGGGGTTATTTTATAATCAATCTTTTTCTTATTCTACTTGAGAGTTATAATCCAAACGTAACGCTATATTGTATTTTACTACTTTTATGACATTTTTTAAAATAGATTTATACTAGGGGAAGACTAATTTGTTTTTATGAATAATGTTTTTAAATAGAGAGTGAATGTAATTAAATTTTGAAACACTAAATATATATACATTATAATATATATTCCTTAATTATTATTATACTATTGAACTATATTACTAATTATATATCAAACATCATCAACGTACAAATAAGTTATTTAATTTTAATATAAAGCTGTGAAAATATAACAATTAGTTCCGTACTCGAACTGTCACATTCCAGAATTGGCAGCAACATTTTTTTTATGGATAAAACATACAAAAGATACAGTTTTTATTTTAATGTCACTTCTATTAGTAATTATAATATTGTTACAAGTAAATTAGTTATTCAAATCATAAAATACATAATTTTTACTATCATTCTACTTCTCTATTTTTTGTTTAATAATAAATAGAATGAAATCCTCAATTTTAAACTTTTTTCACCTCACACAAAGTTCTATTCTGACACATCTTATGAATAGGAGAGCTTCGTGATTGCCATGAATAAATGGTAGCAGTGCTTGGAGATGTATGAACATGCTAATTGTTTGGGAAGGTCAAGATAATTATTGCATTCGGTCAACGGAAATTCGTTATATGCTTATAACGTGTATTTAGTCTATTCGGAAGTAAGAGAGATATTACCGAAAAATTAACTGAAGAATCAATTTTTTAAGAGAGAGAGAGAGAGAGAGAGAGAGAGAGAGAGAGAGAGAGAGAGAGAGAGAGAGAGAGAGAGAAAGTTAGCATTATATGTTATATATTAGCATGTATATTACGTTTATTAGCATATATTAAGATAAGCATGTCTTATATGACCTATATTTAAAATGTTTAAGAATTTCCATTGTTTCGAAATAAAAATACGTACCTATTTTACAATGAGTGATATCGAAAGAGTGACGATTTGGTTATACAAAAATAGAGATTTGAAATAACTTAGTCAATTACAACGTAGATAAATCAATCAATTCTTGAAATTACAACCAAAAAAATTATAGAAGTAGGTACGAGATTATTTCGACAAAAATGAAAGAGATACATAAGTATCAAAGAGATACATAATTTTCATATAAATAAATCTAATTACTAACAAGAAAATTTTCAAATATATATTGATCCATTACATCCATGTCGTACGGGATTAATGGAATATTTAAACGTACTCAGACAGAATTTCCATTAAATCCAGCAGGAATGGATCCCGTCGGATGAGGTCTTATTACGAAACGCATTCATCTTGTTTCCCCAATCTTCCTCCGTCTAATGCCGAGGGTTATCCTTCGAACTTAGCGGTTAAGTGTCCTTCACACTTGCTATTCGATGCCGCTGGACTCTCTTTGGACACCCTCTCTTCACCCTCTCTCTTCGTCCCTCTTGCGAGAACACCTTGGAGAAGGTCGGGTCTAGGTCGCGTGCTACTAGGTCCTCCTCCTCCTCCTCCTTCTTCTCCTTCTCCTCCTCTTCTTCCTCCTCTTCCTCCTCTACGAGTGGGTTTCAACGCGCGTTAACGAAATGCCACGACGACGCCCGTTAGTCGTCGTGTCGGGTCGATCGATAAATTTGCAAGTGCAGGCTGCAACGACACTTTGCGGCCGACTCGCTTATTCTGAAAATGATGTAAGCCGCGATTGTATCCAGACAGTTTGGCTATTATCGTCTGATCAACTTCATTTGCTAATAAATAAAATGTGATGTCCCGAAATTTTTCGGTTGAGCCAACTATTTTTGACAAAAATATTCATGCAGCTAATAAATAGTAAGATTATATACTTTAAATGATTTTTGAAACTTGAAAATTGTTTTACGTTACTTTGAATCCTTGAAGAGAGAGACATCCCATGAACTTTTATACGACTATAACATATACATAACTTTCTGCAAGAATGTTTCAATTGAAACGTAATCCATATTTATTTGGATTATATTCGTACATAAGTGTGTAAAGTATGTTAAAAATTCAAATATATTAAATATTTTCTTCTCTATATAACACAAGTTTATCTCAATAGCTAAATGTGCGCCCTAGTTTTGCTTTGAGAGTCCAGTTTCGACGAGTCCAATTTTCTGTTAAAATCGATAGCCCGCATTGGTTCATAGGTATATTCCCGACTGAAATTTATCATGTTTCGAACAATGAATCGTAAGACGGGGTTAACTCTGTACCACAATGGAGAAAATGGACCGCAAGTCAGAGAAGTGTCCAGTTAATATCTAGAGATTTCAACAATTCTATATTCTATCCATCAGAAAACTTTCGTTTCTACGGTACGATGTAACACGAAAATTGCGTATACAAGAAGTTATCTTCGGAATACTTGGAAATACTCTTGGGCCTCCAAATAAAATAACATTAGGACACAGATTTAAAATATCTACGTCTTATTTTACTGTGTGTAATTGAATTAATAATACTGGAATTGATTAAATTTTAAATAGAGATTTTATCATCTCAATGATACATACATAATATTGATTTTGTTTATCGATACCCTATGACTTACGGAATTCTCAGGGACTATGTACATTTAGATTCATATCTAGACAGGAGACACGTGATTTATTATGATAGTGATGTTTGTTACATGTTAAAACGTAGTATTTTAACCCGATTGTATATCGGCCAATCCATTTAAAGCGATCTCTCAACTGCTCGACCTGTTAACGCGATTCACAAGCGGATTTCTACGGTCTCAGAACCACCGTCCTCGCCGCCCTCGAAAGCTTTGTATGACTCCACCTTTTTACGGACTCGCCACCATGGAATACCGAGGAATTACGTTCGTTAACCCCGATTGATCCCGGCAGCGTTTTTGTCATTGCGCTCGCTTTATGGACGAGACTTCTCTCCGATAAGCTCACACTCGCACTCGCTCGCATCGCTTATTAACCAAATATAAATTCGATTTAACGTGAATAGTCATTATCATGTTGAACAGTCGTTTTTCTCATGAAAACAGTTTCCATGGTAGATATGAGAAAAATATCATTGCTCGAGATACGAAGGACACGAGATTGTGCAAGAAAGATCGTTGTTATTGAAATAATTACAGCAAGAATGCAGCTAATTAACTGTTATGTGTAGCATAATAAGTTAATATCTAGTATTAAATATTATCTACAGATTGTTTTATTATATTTTGTGTTTCATTAATTACTTATACCTTATTCCTTAATTAACTGAAAAATCTGCCAAAATAAAATTTATTTGAAATTAATGAGAGATTCTCCTTACCGAGTTAGTTAATTCACAGAAAGCTTTTTATTTTGCATTGCTTCGATAATAATCTGGGTGTACAAATGTTATAATCGTGTATAAAAAAAATTTACTTCGAATTCGTAAAACTGTCCGTAAATGAAATTAGTAAAGATCGCATTTATTAACGCTCTGTGCATAACGCTTGTAAATGCCGTACTGTTCGAAGCGAAATGAGTTCTTAATTCAATTAACCTGAATGGAACGGTACTGGCATTGGCAATATCAGTGAACACGATATACAGATAATACCGCTCCAAGCTGGCACTTTTGATTATTATTTCGATAAGAAATCAAATAATGATGTTTGGTTCGCCGACAACAAATACCGTGATTAAGGTAATATTAACACGATATCTGTCACAACAAGTTTTATGTTACTCTTATTTTTTTCCAGTATATTAAGTCGAGATCCAAAATACTGATTTCATCATGCATTTCTCAAAATGTATTATAACAGGAGTAATGAATTACGAGAATTAAAGCTAAGTCTTGAACAAGCTTTTTTTGGGCTTATATTCTTTGACGCAGTTCAGAATAGTTTAATCATTGTAATAAGAACATTTTCTTATATATTATAGAATGTTTCCTTAAATAATGTAGAAATTAAAATTTTTTATTGAAGACAGAAAGGTACATTTAATGTAGATTTAATTTATATATGGTAATAGATAATACATATAATCATATATAAAAAAAAAACTTTCTTAATCATGCGAAGATATGATAAAAAACGAAATGTTCTGAAAAATAATGAGATATTAGAAAAACCTCTGTAAAAAATATGCTTTTTTTCTACTTTATACATGTTCTATAAATATTATTTTCTAAACAGATACATCGTATGATATATCTCGCGGTGAATTTGTTGGTTTTATATATTGTGGAGGAGTGATTAAGAGCGATTCACTCCATTACACGTTCGCACCGGATGGCGAAGCATTAGTATTTATTAACCTAAAGTCACCCTGTAATTAACGTAATTGCCAGCTCGAGATATTCCACGAAGACTGTGGAAACGACTTGCTATAAACGCATGTGGCTCGATTTCGCGAGATTATTAATGAATAATCTCATACAACGCACTTTGAAATACTTTAAATCGCACTTGTGTATACATCGTGTATTTGAAATTATCGATTCGCGAATGACTGTGTCAATAAAATTATATATTATTTATATTTATTTATATTAAACGTACGAAGTATTAAATTTATTGATTTGACAATAAATGTATCACATATACGTGTTATCTAATAATTAATTTATATTGTACCTAGATTATTTTTAAATTATATAATTGCCGTGCGTTATTAAAAATCTGAGTAGCGATGGTGGGCAATCCTCAAACGACGATGTACTCCAAGCTGATTCAAGATTATTGTCGTCGTGTTGCGCTGTTTACTAGAAAATACGATGCAGCACCAACAAATTGAGAGAAAGGCAGTCGAAAGATACCGCACTTCGCAATACATGGGGTTAGTGCACGTTCCCAAGGCTTCCTCTTGAAACGCGATACAGCAGGAATGCTAGTGTGAGATGCAACGTGTTCACGCATAGAGAATACACTTTCGTGCTTTTCTCAAATTTTCTCAATTCTAACGCATACTATTAATTGTAGAACAAAATGAACGAAATGAGAGGATCTTTTTATCGCATGATGAAATTTTTATTTTGACAAAAGACATTTTAATTCAATATAATTTAATTTAAAGATCAAAGTGACAAAAGCGAGTAGTCGAAAAGTTAATCGTTCCGATAAAAGATCCTCTATGCAGCAACATTAACGATTTAACTTGCATTGGCCGAACCTACATTTATTACACTCTCTCATTGATTTTTTACGTATATTCAAGGAGATGTATATGTTGGATTTAAAAGATTTAACAACTTGACATACATTTTCATAGCACAAAAAATAAATAAAATATTACAAATATTACAAATTAATAAAAAAGTATTACGGAATATATATTAGGTTGAGAGAGAGAGAGAGAGAGTCGTAATAATTCCTGTTTTAAAGAAATAATTTCCGTTTTAGTATATGGATTTTATTTTTCAATAAAAAACAATTATATCTTAATAAGTTATATTTCCGCTATTATTTGCAATAATTCGTTGCCATTCCATCAATTACGTTCTACTAACGATTTTAAAGCTTCATCAAAGTCTGTTGAACGCCCACGTCTGAATTCTACTTTCAACGACGTATCTCCAGAATGAAATTTTGTGAACTAATTTCTAACTTCTCATATAGAATTTTACAATCAGCTCAGTACTGGGCTAGTACTGACTGCCATTAATTCAGGTACTGCAATACTAGCACCAGTACCTGAAATTACTGGTCCAGCACTGACTCACCTTAGCCAGTCATTTGTCAATGATGGCTTAGTATTGATTAACAGAACCTTCACTGTCTGTTGACAATCGTGGTGTTGGTTTCGTTGTAACTGTTGGCTACCTGCTGGTGACCTTACATGGATTGTCTGTCTGTTGTGACTCTTTCCTTGACCATAAATATTGTAAATTTTTTAGCTACCTCCGTAGCATTTTTCCTCTGCTTAAACTCCAATAATAATTAGATTTGACGAATATACATTTTTATTTCCTTCATTTTAAGGCTGAGAAATTTATTACTTTATTCCGACGCTATCACCGTCGTTGTAAGACTGCGAAATACTTATTTTCTTCAAACATGGTCTGATCTGTCAAGTATGATGAATCATTAGGGTGATAAATGTATCATTACAATTTATTCCCAGAAACGGAAATTAATTATGATTATTTATGATTTAACCTAATATTTGTGATACTTTGTCCGTACAAACACGAACACAATATCAAATAATTCGGTAAATTAATTAATTGGTTATTATCAAGAATTGTATTGCCATTGAAACATCGATCAATTGTTTTCAAGTATCTATATAAATTAGTAGTGGTTGTGTATATTATATTAGCGTGTGTATATTATATTGGTGCTTATTTGATTCTATTTTCGACGAAATTGGGAGATGACCTATCGAGTCCTGGAATTCGATTTACCGGAAATGACCATCCCGGGGTATATGTGTGGTACCGGATGTCTTTCGTAGAGAGGCACTCCGTTTCTCATTTTCTCGACAAAGAGAGACCTCGCCACGGTATATCGATGCCATAACGAGAAGAAGACGAGTAAGATATCCATCAGACAAGATATTTCTTCAGTCCCGAGACGAAAAGGCGAAGTCAACTTTGGCTGCAGATATACGCTGCGACTTACAGTCCATCTGAATAATTTCCAGTATCTCGTTGACCCATCTCGGAAAATATGTATGAGATCTCACTTGCGCGCACGTGCGCATATGCAGCCTGTTAACTTGTTAAACGAGATGAATCTTGCAATTTTATATTTGTTGAAATCAAATTAAAAAATAGTAAAATATGTATCCCATAAAATTGCACGCATATTTCATCGCTATATAAATGATCCTACATCCCTACGTTTCGAATTTTCGCTATCTTACGCTTCTCCCTCTTTTCTCTTTTATGATATTACGTTACTAACAAAGTGTTAAGAAAACTTGCCTCGGATTATTTGCCAATATTCTCCAACTTTTGTCTATAGGCTAACCAAGTAAATTAAGAAACACCGCTTTAATTACGCTTTCTCATCAAATTTTCGTTGATGAAGAGTCGCCTCCAGGGCGATTTTCCCGATGAAGTAATCCGTCGTCGCCAAGAATGGCGATAGTGGATGCAGATAGAGCAGTGGGTTCCCCGCCAACTTGGCCAACGTCAGCGCGGCGCCTCCGCGCGATGAGAAATGCAAGATCGGTGCCAGACTGCTGTTCCTCCTCTTTCGAGAGAGAGAGAAAGAGAGAGAGAGAGAGAGAGAGAGAGAGAGAGAGGGGAGGAAAAAACTAGATCGAAACCGTTTCTCGCATGTCTCTATGCCTTTGTGTCTCGCGGTCGTTTGAGTGAAACCGTTGCTTTTCATTATACGGTGTTTAATTTCATTTTTGCTGCAGCGATACTGCAGCTAGAGTTCCACTGGCGATATTTAATTCATATTATTCTTTATTTTTATCTTTATTGATTAATTATTATATCAATTTCATCTTTATTCTGTACTTACTGTATTTCTGTAGATATTTTTATCATAAATATTTGTCTGGATTTTTAATTCCTTCCTGTTCTAATTGTGGGAGAAAAGATGGTTACAATTACGATAATTTAATTATAATTTATAGTAATTTTCGGTGCCAACTATATATGTATTCATAATTATTATTATTATTACTGTCTATATAATCATAATTATTTTCTAATTACAAATTATAACTGATGCTTCAACATTGTGTTATGATCATCTGCATAGCAATGATATGAATTTATACAATTATTATATCATAAAAGTCATTGTTTTTTAATGATTTATATATTTTTTAATTATTATCATGTAAATAGTAAGCATTAAAAAATAGTTTTATGCGCTATAATTGCGATTGCATTAAATATGTTACATAAAAATGTTTATCTTATTTACAAATATGAATATAGTAAAATCTATATCTCGATATGGATTTTACTATATATTAATATTTGAAATTATCGTTATAATTATTACTATACATTTGTTACAATTGGTAGAACAAATATAATGCATAAATATGAGGTTATTATTACTAATGTTATAGCAGTAATAACTAAGATAAAAGCATCTAAAAATACTTACTTTGCCATATAATATTGTAGTCACAAACACATTTCTCTCAGTATGTATATAAAAATCACTTATCTCCTATTATTAAATATCTGATTGAAATTAATTTCCTACACAATAGGCAAACAGAAAATATCTGTTGTATCCTATTGGAATATCTCTGTGTAAAGCGGCGAAATGATCACAAGACACTTTATTCACGTGATATCATTTCATTAGAAAATTTCTGCCAAGCGAAATATTTATTTGTCCCCTACATATGTCTTGAAATTTGCGTGGGTCTTGATAGACGACGAAAGCAAGGAGATCTTGAGAAACAAACCGCTACGCCTTGCTCCGCCTTGCTCCGCGTCTAGATCGAGAAGGAGATGCGTGCGTGCTTTCATTATTACGTGTTTGTGCGTCAAAAGTTTAAGTCCTTCGATATTGCGGGCGAAGGACGCGGGCGCGCGTAGAGAGATGTGGGTCGTTCTACATGCATATGCACGTAGTTCCATTCGCGGTCCTCGGGTATCCGAATGCCCCAATGACCTGGTTATCCGGTCTCGGCATGACCTCGCCTCGTGACGCGAATCGAGCGCTCGCAAAATCAAGGTAAACCCATCGCAGCGAACACACGTTTCGCGATTAGCCCAATTCCGCTCTTTCCGCTCCTCGCGGCATCCTTATTTCCCACCCACTCCTGTCGCGTCTTCCCTTTTCATTACGCGTAATTCCCACAAAGCCTAGAAAATCGTAGTGTAACGCTATTGCTCGATGCCCCTCCCCCCCGATCGATCCTTAAGTTAATTAACAGACAATTGTAAGCAATACAAGATAATTTTCAGAGCCAGCCATCTTATATATGTATACGTTATAATATGTATATGTAATATAATAAGTTCTTCTAGCAAACTTATTATTAATATTTCACTGACGTAAATGTTGAAACGTTAAGAAGTCTTTTCGCTATAAGAGATAAAAGATCGAAGCTCTTTCAAGAATTCAATCTGGAATACAGAGAATATAACGAGAATTTATTCTTTTATCTTTATTACACGGGTAGCATATTATGTATGTGAAATTTTAATTTGATGCGACTTATAGTTATCAAGATATTTTAATGCTAAAAAAAGATAAAAAGAAGGCAGTCACATGAATAAATTAATAAATCAACAATTAAGCAAAAAAAAAAATATTGCTTACGTCAAAGTCAGATGAATATACATATAAATATAAAATTAAAATCAATATACATTAAAATTACTTTTAGAATAAACCTCACTCTTTTAAAGATTGAAAATTGAGCTCTTTTTCAAGACTCATGGTAATAATAATTTTCACTCTTTCGTGAAAGATCGTGAAATTTCACTCTGAAGAATTTAAAGAGAGTATATATATATATATATATATTTAAATAAATATATATACCTCAAATATACGACTGCGCATCAATTATTTTTCAGACTTGCAACAAACTTCGATGATAATAGTCCCTAATAACTGTAATAAACTAAAAATTAGGTCATTGATTTAATATTATTATAATAGTATTTTAAAAATCTATAAAGAACTTATTGCAAAAAAATCCCAACTAATAATGAAGGAATTAGATTGTCAAATTGACAATCTAATTTGATTTGGAGAAATTATTATTGTATAACTTGATTGTGTTGCGAAAAATAATTGTCACGTCATATATCTGATGTGAGATTTTATTTAAATACATACACATGTATTATTCCAACATCTATATCGATCATAAGCTTCTCTTATTTACAAAGTTGAGTTTAAAAAAAGAAGATATGGTATATATGCCAATATGTGACATTATTTTTAGATATGAGCTGAACAATTTATGACCTCAGTGATGAAGAAAAAAGATCACATCAACCTACGATTCTGTTTTAAATGGCGCATTAGCTTCTTAATCTACTTATCCGTTTCATTAGAAAGGTAGTGAGACGTTTATTATACTTTCCACATCCACGTGCAACTTGATGGCTGATAGAGCTTCTTCGGCTATTATCCGTCGGGTTAATTTAAAGCGATTCCACTTTTAAGATTATAAGTTAGTGAAACTCATCGCGAAGTTGCGTGTAGAATTCAGGACTTAAAACGATTATCCGCCATCCGGCACTGGCTCAAAGATTTATCTCAGCCTTTTTGTAACATCCACACTTGAGTTAACGTCCTTATCCTTTTTGTAAACTGAATAAAGTCCAACCTGTACATACTATAAAAAAAATATTACAAAAATATTACAAAACATATTATAAAAAATATAACGCTGTAGTTTAATTAATAATCTAGATCTAGAACAACGTATAATATTGTTAGAAAGAATAACATTAAGAATAAGAAGTAATATTGTTACAATATTAAATTTCTATATAAAACTTTTGCGATTTTTATGGAAATATGTTAAAACATGTCTCCTCCCATAAACAATTTTTTAGCTAAACGGAATGAGCGCAAAAATTTTTTTGCGGATTTTGAGAGCATAAATAGCGCATTAATATAATTTATTTATTAAAATTTGATTAAGTGGGGGGGAAGGGAGCCAGCTAGGCAAACGTTGTTAAAACATATTCTTTAGTATTAATAATAATAATCATGGCGTATTTTATAATTAATTATTAATAATTAAAATTATAAAAAGTTAATCATTAAGAAGATCCTGAAGTGACAAAATTATCGACATTACAAATTAAAAAGTATTTCGAATTGGCATTGTACAAATTGTAAAATCTTTTACATATTAAAAATACGCGTTAAAAAAAGATGCAAGACATTCGATTCAACAAGAAAATCGAGAAAGAATTGAAAATAAAAAATTTTGCATTTAGAGAGTATCATTACACAACTTTTTAACTTTTTTCTGATTTTCTCATTAAATTAATAGTCTTACGCCTTTTTTCTACATATTTTGATTGAATAAAAGAATTTTGCAATTCTGCACAGATTCCTTTAAAGCTATAATAGTGTAAAATTTTCGAAAAAGTTCAATATATTTGGAACTAGATTCTCTTTCATTAACTCAGTGATTTGTGAAACGTTTTCATGTGCAAAAGTGAAAGTTAATTACGATTCTATCGATAAAATATATTGGTTTCGATTTAAACTAATTACTATTACATAATATTTTAATGTAAGGCACATTTCACGAATAACTCCATTTTATAAAATTTGTCATGCAGACTTACGATTAAATTGTGTGTTTATAATTGTATTCTTGTGTTTTTGATGATTATTTTTTAAACTAATTATAATATATTTGTTATCTTTTTATTAATATTAGGTGTTGGAATTAATTCGTAGCGTTTTTTAATGAAAGAATGTTATTTATTTCACATGAGCATTAAAAAATACATTAATGAAAGTACTTCCCATCACTTGTAAAACGCTACGAATTAATTCCAACACCTAATAATATCAACATTTCAAATAATATTTCTATCCAAGTTATTTAACAGAATACAGAATTAACTCTTAAAAATCTCGGTCGTTCTTTCTTTTTTGCAAATGAGACTCATTGCGCTTTTTCCACGAGGTGAAAGCAGCGAAAGTTTGATCAGACAGTGCGTGACAAAAGAAAGAAAATATTCATTTTTTTGTCGTTGACAATGGTGACATCATTAGATTCGCATCGCTAGATATCCAGGTGATGGTACCTGCATTAACTGTGTCCGTTATATAGAGTGACCTATTAAGAATGTGTAATTGCTTCATTTTTATAATGCTTAGAAGTTATTTTCTGTTTAGAATTCAAGGCTTCTCCTGTATAACTTACACTGTCCGGCACGGACTTTAAACCACGAATGGAACCAAGCGATTCTTTTAGACTTTTTGTCACTGAAAACGAATCCATAAATGAAATTGCTTTATCACGTCAGGTTTTCGAGAAACCTAAAAATACTGAAAATAGCATTTTTTTTATAACTTTGAGTTAAAATACCTAAAAAATGTATTGGACAGTGTTATTCGTATCTTTGACCACGAAAAATATATCATAGTCTTTTTTTATGTATAAACCTGCGTTTTACTGTATTTTAAATAATTTAAAAGATATCACACAATAGAACATAAAAATATAATAATTATTATTGCACTATATTACATACATAAATAAATGAGGAACGATTGAGAAAAGGAACGCAAAAGATTTTGTGGTACATACAGATGCGCGATCTCGAGCAATGTGACTTGAATAATCGACTGGTACATGAATAAGTCTCTTTAAAGTTCGGTGGAAATTTCTTTTGCGTCTCTCGTGAATTTGGACATGTGGATTTGGAGAGAGTCTGTTCAGAGAGCATTTCAAGAGTCTGTTACATGTACCAAGGAGAGGACCACTTCTTCTATGCATGCTCGGTGAGCCTAAAATTCTAAATTAACAGAAGTGAAGTGCTCCTCTTTCTCTCTCTGTCTCTCTCTAACACACACACATACACACACAACCAGAGTGTCTTTTTCTATCCCCCTCTTATTGGATACTAATGAGCGAATTGTCGGAACT
The DNA here is from genome assembly GCF_024713525.1 of Acromyrmex echinatior. Taxonomy (NCBI): domain Eukaryota; kingdom Metazoa; phylum Arthropoda; class Insecta; order Hymenoptera; family Formicidae; genus Acromyrmex; species Acromyrmex echinatior. The sequence continues at coordinate 802,387 of NC_141870.1, forward strand.
GTTGGTCGCGCTCTTTCGATCGATTGATCAATAGAAAACGTGGTTTTGCATTGTGAATAAAAACTTGCAGCAATTTGTACTCGAGTGGAACACAGAACTAGTCATCTCACAAGGGACATAGGCAGTCTGAAAATTCTGAAACATTGCGAGTAGAGTAGTTCATCCGTATTAATATAAAATATTGATGAAGCACGAGAGAGAGAGAGAGAGAGAGAGAGAGAGAGAGAGATTTATTCAACAACTTTGTCTTATTGCTTATTACTTTAAACAAAGATTATTTGTTTGACATAAAATTCCATTACATCATATTTTTGCAACGTAAAAATATGATGTAATGGAACGTTTATAAATATTCTCCATAAATAATTAGAAAATTTTACTGCGCAATTGGGTTTTCACACACACACACACACACACACACACACACACACACACACACACACACACACACACATACACACGCACACACACATACATATACCGCCTCTTTCAACTAAAAGCAATTTTTTTTATACATATAAAAGCATTATACAGCTTTTTGTATGTTAGCTTGTTTAAGTGGTCTATATTTATAAACGTACAAAAAATTTCTGACGAAGTAATTGTACAGATGAATAGAAGAAATTATATTTATTCACACAATCACACACACATACACCGTATATCACACACACACACACACACACACACACACACACACCGTATATAGATATATGTAATCTAGAACAAATAGACGAAAAAATTTTTCACAGTAAAAATTGACAACTATAAAAAAGCTACATGAATAAAAACGAAGAAATTCTATTGATACAAGAAACCATTTGACATTGTTAACAGGTTTAATGCAAAAACTAAAAAATTTTTGTGGAACGATATCAAGTTAAACTTTCCACAAGAATTTTATTGAACATCGCTCTGGAGGAAAAGCCGGTTTTAAAATTTCCATCCTTATATACAATTTTCGCACAGAGCGCATGCGAAAAATGCGTATCCCTATAGGAAGTTCCATTCTTCTCGAAACCTACTTTTCCTCGGTATTTGCAAATCCACCTCCCTCCTCCCTTCTCCCCAGAAGGTTTTCCATGGTAAGAAATTAGTAGTGGCTAGAAAAAACGGATAAAGTATTCGTAGATCTTTCTCTGCGCTTTTCTCGCTACGGTTTCGTTGTATGCTTACTCGCATTATTCCCACTTTAATACAGTACAATCAGTCAGCCGGTCGGCTAGTCTCCGGCACGAAAATTCTGCAATGCCAAGGGGAAGCTTCGCGTGCGGCCGGACGATAATGCAAATCGCTCGGGGACGATGATTTAACGTTTTAACAGCAGATTGTCGCGACCACGGAGACCGCAAAGGGTTACGACGAGCGGTCGGCTGAGCCCTTCGAGCGCGCACACCGGTCCAGCTTCGTCGTTGTCGTCATTGCTAATTATTTATGCTGCCTGATCTTCACACCCCTCCCTGTCTGATGTTAATTGAATTCGCCTTCATCCATAGGGGCGACTGTCCCTGGTAATTTCGCCGGTGCACAGCTGCCGCATGCTGGTGGAAAGTCGCATGCTCGTTTAACCCTTTCCTAACAGCTGTTGTAAAAGACATTTATTGCAATTTTACGATTTATTTCGAAAAATATATAATCAAATATAAGTATTTATACAATATTTATTATATTTTATGTTTGTAGCTTTTATATGTATAATGTAGTAACTTTGGATAAAATAAATATCTGGAATTTAATTTGAATGTAAACGTTACTTTCTATAAAGAGTACACTATTTACAGCTTCATAAATTTAAAATTGAATTTTTTAAAATTCGAGATTAAAATCAAATGTATCTTATAGGTATGAAATTTCTGCTTTCGTAATTGATCTCTCTCACCGTAATATTTTTATACATTACAGATAAATCTACGCCTCATCCTCGTCAGTGGCAAGACAAAAGAGTTCCTATTCAGTCCAAGCGATTCCGCGGGCGATATAGCGCACCATGTGTTTGAAAATTGGCCGGAAGGTGAGTTAGCCATTGTCATTTGCAAAATCAGCTTGCACCAATCCGTAATATTAACATTATTATTATTATTGCTATAACAGCGGGCATTTGATGCCACCCACAATTATTACCATTAATTGTTGATGTGTCACCATATTATGATAATAGAGCTGCAAAATTATTGTATAAAATCTGTATTCGAAAATATCTATTAGCAGAATCTCTGCTAAAAGTTTTTAAAATTAAGGAGAAACAATTCAGAAAAAAGTGAGAAATTAACGAAAATGTGCAATAGCATTATTTTAATTGAAAATGATCTTGTTGATTCAACAACAGTATTTAAAACAATAAATTTTTATTAAAACAAGAGCCTAAGTATTTGTTTCGTTAATGGTGTTATTTGTTTTAATGAACAAAATTATTTTTAATTAAAATAATGCTGTTGATTCATCATTTTCACGTATAATAAACTGATGCAAAAAAAAAAGAGTTTGAATTGTAATATCAAAGAATTATAAAATTAAGTGAAGAATGGAAACTATATATAGAAAATTTCACACACAGTTTTTACGATGGAAAGCTCGTATTCTTCTCGTTTCGTATCTTTTATTACTGCAAATACTTTCATCTGCGTCAGCTTTTTAAGGTTCGAGGAGTTTTGACACTTTCGGAAACTTTTCGCAAACTGCTAGATCGAGCTGGGGAGAACTCTCAGTATCCTGCAAGTGTTATCTTGGTGTTGCAGACTGGGCAGAGGAGGCGGTCGCCAAGGCGGAGATCCTGCGGCTAATCTACCAGGGTCGTTTCCTGCACAGCAATGTCACGCTCGGTGCTCTTGGGCTTCCCTTCGGAAAAACCACGGTGATGCATCTGGTGCCGCGAGAGAATCTTCCGGAGCCTAATTCTCAAGGTGAATTCGCGAGATCCGTCCATGTTATCTCTTCCTTCGTGAAGGTCGTTACGAAACTTCTTGTATGCCTTTTCCTTCATTTTCCTCGGCAAACTCTTCACCAGACACGCACAAAAATTTCCTTTTTTAACTTTGTTTGAAATAAACTTCATCAAAGAATCCCAATTAAAATACCTTTACAGGTTATTACAATAAAATTAAACGGTGATCTACCTTTTATTATGTTACACTAACGCTTATTCACATAACGTATAATTGAAATTGATTCTAATTATTGATTTCCAGGAAAATTTGATACGTTGCTTTTCTAGATAAATTTCAAATTAAGAAATTTCTTTTTTGTTTTGTTTTAATTATATGTGCGTGAGCGTGTGTGGGTGTGTGTGTGTGTGTGTGTGTGAGTGTGTGCATTATAATTTTTAATTGTATTTTTATATATGCATTTTATGCTTTTATATATATTATATTATCCTCAGAGAAAAATAAATTACTCGCGGATAAGGGTTAATTCTCTGCGACCCATATAAAACACGTTGCGCACACACATACACACACTCTACCACATTTTTATTAATATCCAGTTAAATCTTTACTCGTTATCGTTCTTTAAATTTGTTTACTCGCTGTTCTAAACCTAAACTAAATCTATCGCGTCGGTACGTGACGCGTTTGCGTAATTATTACGGTAAAATCTCGTTACAACGAGCTGCCGCCGTGGATCTCCAAATTGAATTTATTACACCAAAAGTTCGTTACATCAAGCCGCGTATTAGACGCGAAGATTCAATCACACTTCGTTATAGCGAAAATGTCGTATTCCATCGATGTTCATTATAACGGAATTAAAAAGAATTAGCTTTATTTAGTCATTAAATGATAGTGATTTATACAGGACGTGCAATCAAGAATGGAATATATCGACAATATATATGTAAATATATTTCGGCAAATACGTCCTTGGATAAAAATATTTTAAAATATCATTAAAAAGTTGTTGTAGTCAATAAAACAGTATTAAATTAAAAAGTATAATTCTAATAATTAAAATAACATTTATTTTAAATTAATATGAATAATATAAATATAACATAAAAATGAATAATATAATAGAAATTGTTATAATATAAATGTTATATCTATGTAAATATTTTTATAATACAAATATGAAATGTATTGTTATATTTTTATAATTGTATAAAATAATTAATTTTATTAGGAGATATATTTTGTAGCTTTATTTAACTTGACAAAAATCTTTCATTTTTATGATCTATAGCTAAGAAATTACTTTTATCTTAATGTTTTTGATTATTAAATTAAGAACAACTTCGAAGAAATTCTTAAATCTGCACTTCATCTACGCTTTCTGACGCATCCTACATGACAGCACAAGCACTGATAAATAGAATCACATGTATCGCTATTGATTTCACGTAGATTACTGTGCAACCGAGTGAAAGTTAGAATATTAATTGGTATAATCAGTCGTCTCATCAAATGGGTAATCATCAGTTTCTCTTGTGCAACGTCGTCATTATTATTTGTACGAAGTCAATATAATCTCGTGTAAAATGCATATTTCGCAACTCTTTGCATTTCTCTTGCAATTTCTCTGTCTCTTCCGGCATGCGTACTTCCGCTTTTGCGAGCTTTTCCGGTGATTCTTAATTTAACGACAATTGAACAATAATTATACGTTATATTAACTAAAATCCGACAATTTATCTCCTTTTTCTTCCTTCCTTACGTCGCAATATCATTCACTAATTATTAATCGATGCGACGACAAATGCGACGGATAAAATGCCGGCAGATAGTTAATAATCAGCTTTGATCGACGGAGAAGATAATCGTTGAGGTTCTATGCATTGTGCAACTTCATGACAATACGTTGCAACTTTACAACACAATGGAGATTTCCTGCTTTCTAAATTGGCTCTTTCATGTAGTCTTAGTATCAATAACGTAAAGTTTTTTTAGGAGATACCTCATTTGTTTCCGCGTGTTTTCAGACAATCAAAAAAATTGATGACGATAAAAAAAGTAGGACAAGTTAAATTACTTTTATTCATTACTTTATTCATTTGTTTAAGTGTTTATTAATTAATACTTTTTTTATTTATTGAATAATACTTTTTGAGACTTCTACGAATACTTTCTAGAAAGAAAGAAGCTATGTGTTTTGTAAATTATCTCCGTCTCCAGAGCTATCATTAGAATACCAACGTTTGTGAATAGGCTGCTTCTCGCCCTGATGAAGTGAACTGCAATGTTCACTTCATCAGGGCGAGAAGCAGCCTGTTCAGTATCGGACTGCCCCTCGCTCTGATGAAGTGAACTGCAATATTCACGAAACTTTGACATTCTAACAATGGATTCACACACGGAAATAATCGACGAAACGCACATAATTCCTTTATTTATTTAATTTATTGCATAGTAATTGATAACCGCTTTATGCTCACTAAATTTATTACATTCAATTTAGAATAACCAACGATATTATATAACATTTATACAAAGTACATTGTGTGTATATAGATTTTTTGTTTTTAACATTTTTAATATATAACTCCAAATTATTTTATATTACTTTTCTCATTGATTCTTAAAACTAATATCGATTCTATTGTAGAAATTGAAGGTATTCATTTATTGAATGCTTATGCTGTTATATAAATTAATAATAAAAAAAGCGACAGTTATTCCCAATTCATCTTTCTAGGTATTCTTCCTAACGGTGAGTACATGTATATCCTGCCCGATGATCCCGAAAATCATGACATCGACTAAAAAAACACCGTCTTAGTTCTTGAGCCAACGTGAGTTTTCCCAATTCTTATCCCTGCAAATTCCAACTCCACTGTATGTTTCCACACAGTAAATAAATTAATAATATAAAATGAAATAATTTTGTTTTGCTCAAAACAAAATTAGCATTGTGTAATCAGACATTTAAATCGTGTCTAAAAAATACATTGATTACATATAAACAAAAGAGAAAAAGATTGGAATACTTCTTTGACCGTTTAAGTAGTAGCATTTAATATTATTTAGTAATTGTCATTTTTAGAAAAGAATCTTTATTTATTCAATTTGAATAATATAAAAATTAATTGAAAAGATGACTAATTATTATGTACAAGTAAAATTTTCGAAAGAAATTAGTCATTATTGCTGTGATGACTAATGAATTTTTTGTTTCAGTTATTGGGTCGGAGAGTTGCTTTACAAAAACCTAAGTAAACTTTTTTTATATTTTTGACACACGACATTTATGTACGCGCGGGTACTATTCAGTTTTTTTTTAAGTTTCTTTAAGCGAACTGACGTTAGTCAGGACGTCGAGGGTATGAGAATGAATTGTATATGTGCCATTTTGTTGCAGATCAAAGACAAAAAAGTAAAGGCGGCGGGAGTAGTTGCTGCTCGGCTTCCTGCTGCATACTCTAAGTCATCCCCTGTGACCGTCGCCGATGTCGGTGGTGGATCTCATGGCGGATGGGCGTGCGGCATGGGCTGCTGCCACAGCGCTGAGCCATGATTTCTAAGATTTCGTGCTGATGTATAATCGTTAGTGGCTGAGCTCGTGAGCAGTGTAGCACGAGAAACGGATTGTCGGATGAAAGAGGGTCTCGCTCGCGCGATATCTACTACCGCCGACTACCATCGAGGAGCGATGTGCGTTGCAATGATGCGTTCCCCGATGAATGAATCCCCCACGTCGTTGGGCCGGTCGCTTATTTCGGTTCGTTTGGCAGGCAGTAATGCGTGCTCGATCAATACACTCACGAGGGAAATCTGCTCCAGAAGAAGAAAAAGAAGAAGAAGAGCGTATTTCGTTATGGAGAAGTCGGATCATTGTCGACACGTCGATTAGCTTGCGAAGAGATCGAATTATGCCGATAACGATGGTCGGCTAATTTCGAGCTAAGTAACGAGCAAAGTTAGGCAAAGTTACTTTGGACGCTATGGCTCATGTTGTGATATACAGATGAACGTGAAAAGAATTTGATCAGTCACAAATTTTGTTAACAGCTGAAATCGATTAACAATTTTCTCTGTCCATTTCCAATTGATGACTGCAGCGTCAAAAAAAAAAAGAGCGAAAAAGAGAAAAAAATTATGAAATTGCGTTCGTAAGATTAATTAATTGACTTAACTAAATTTTGTTTAACGACCCAGAGTTAACTTAGAGTTAACTGAATATAATCAATTTTATTAACTATTCTGATTAATTTCATACGGCGGTATTTCTTCATTTCTACAGCGTTTACATTGTTACATTAGAATATAAATGAAATAATCGTAAATGTAGTTAGCAGTCTTAATTAAATTTTGTGCTTAGGGATTCCTTATCCTTTCCCTAGATTATATAGCTATGATATCGATGAAGAAAAGAGACGATCGTAAATTTAGTTAACAGTTTTAACTAAATTTTGGTCGGCGATGCCCCGTCTTTTCCTAGATTTATGACCGTATAGTTATAATGTGAGAGGGACAGACGTTATCTATAAGTCGGTTAACTTTCGTTAATCCTCTCAGTTAACTTAAGTTTCGATTACTCACACACTCTCAACTTGATCTAAATTAATTTAACAAATTTAATTTAATTCCGCATCTATCTCGCGCGCGCAGCGAAATCAGAATCGGCGGATTCTAAGAAAGTTAAATGTCAGTTAACTTTAACTATCGTTCAATTAACCGCAGTTAGAGCACTACTCTGCGTCGGTGCAACCGGCCTCGAAGATCGAGGAGGGCGACGCGAACAATTACGCATTCGCCGTGGATGTTTGTAATCTTGTTTTGTTCGCCCCGTATAAGGAACTCGTGTGTATGCACGGTAAGACGAATAGAATTTCCAGGGAGAGGGATTGGGTAGCAAAAGGCTACGTTCTGTTGTAAGCGTACATTCGAGACGCGCCCTGGAACGGCGCTACAATGCTTAGAAACTCAACCACTATCACAGTACTGCAGCATTATAATAATTATGTAGACGGGATCGTGTGCATGCTTGCGTAAATTGAGTGTATTACGTTCGAGCGAGAAAGAGGAAGAGGAAGCGAATGAGAGAGAGCGAAAGAGAGAGAAAGAGAGAGAGAGCGAGAGCAAGAGAGAATCGAAGAGAGAATAAAATTTATGTTGTGATATGCAGGTAGCGATTATATATGTTATATATATATAAATATATATATATGTATATACAGGGTGTTCCTAGTCATTCGCGTATTCGGTCGATAATACTTAACGCATTGATAGTTAAAGAGAATCGCACGTAAGAGAAAAAATTTTCACAGTGGCGACAGTCTCTGAGTGAGAGACTGACTCGTGAGAAGCAGATAAATCACTTTACTGTTATAGGTTTTATTCAGCGTGATGTTGACAACACGTTAAGATTGATAATGAGGAATACGATGCACCAACTGGATTTGGGATTTTTTTAAACTCATTTGATATAAATCGTTCTCATGATATTTATCGTCGAACAAAAGCGCGACTGACCAGAGACTCCCTGTATGTACAGGATGTTGAGAAAGAAGAATGCGAAAATTTACGAGTATATTCCTTGTAAATTCGATTTTTTTTTTTTTTTGCGAAAAATTCGACATTGCACACTTTTGATCATCTTGATTATTGATTAGCAAAGCGAATTCCATTAATGCGTGTAAACTCCATTAAAATAAAATAAAAAGTGTACGATAAATTATAAATTAGAGTATTACGTTGATTGTACGTAAAAACGATAAAAACTTCCGAAAGTTATCTATGCCATGTCGACATACTTCGGTGAAGATAATCGAAGTGGCTTCGAACGAGTTTTTATTGTTTATTGTGTGACTTTTTTGTTTGTTCACAAAAAAAGTTTCATTTGATGGGTTCAAAGCTCGTTTAAAAATAAATAGAAAAAACTCGATGCCAGGACGCATCGAACGGAGATGACTTGGGATTACCTTCGAATCGGACGAGGAATATATTCGCGTGTTATATACATATTTGTATTTTTCTTTCTCGATAGACTGTATATACGTATTAATATCGAAGTCGCGAGTGCACATCGACACGCGCATTCCGCGTTTCGGCGTGCATGCGCGACAGTATGAGACACGTTGACGCGCAGTTAAGCTCTCATACGCATAGATGACTTTATTATCATGAATTTAAAATAAAAGTAATATTATATGACGTCACTTTGAGAGTTTAGTATTCCGGAGTATAAGATTATCGGGGAGAGAGAGAGAGAGAGAGAGAGAGAGAGAGAGAGAGAGAGAGAAGAGAGAAGACATTGGATCTCTAATGAATAGTTATGATTAAATGAAAACTCAAATATATTTCCTGTTATATATAATTCCTTCTCCTCCCTGCCCTCGTCGAGTTTCCCTTCGGTCCTCCTTCTATTATTCCACCTTCTCTTGCCCATCTTCCCCTTACCCCTTCGTGTTACCCGTCCACGCGAATCTGTCGGGCCTAGAACGTCGCTCTCGTTAGACCCAAGAATAATAATTCCGCTATGAATTTATATGCCCATTTCGAATATCGATCGTAGTTAGATCCAATCAAACTGTTACGACGAATGCGTTATAGGCGATTCTCTATACACCGACACTAACACTGACGCACGCGTGAACACACATAAATAAACACACACACACACACACACACACACACACACACACACACAGAGAGAGAGAGAGAGAGAGAGAGAGAGAGAGAGAGCAACATTACGTGCGCGTACACGAATGTAACTCTCTAACACGCTATCTTATATTAATCGTACTGTAACTCTTACGAAATACATAACCCTGTGTATATATATATAATGCAGTGTTCTTACCGTAGTTAAATTTGCGAAAGAAGAAGCCAGGAATTTGTGCGATATCAAAGCGCAAGCTATATATTTAATTTATTTCATATACACCCGGTAAAAAAGTCTATTTATAATTAATTATATATAATTACATGTAAAATATGTCCATATGTTCATATATACGTGCACGCGCGCGTGTGGTGTGCGTGTGTGTGTGTGTGTAAATGTATAGGAACTGATAAGAATAATTAAAAAATAATTAGAAAAAAAACTTCTGCATTGCACTTATATATCTTTACAAAAGGTAAAATTGCGATTACATTACGCAATATTTTATATATGTATAATAACATATAATTTTATATATTATTATATATATGATGACAATTTTTTCTCATTTTTTAAAACTTCATTTATTTAAAAAAATAATCTTCCTCTAACAATTTTTTCAATTCACTTTCTTATCAATTTTCTCGTATGTAGGAACGAAGAGATTTGAAAAAGAAAAAGAAATGTATATGGACATACTTTATGTATATATAATTATCTTTATTATGATATAAATTAATTTCAAATTTATAATTATTTTGTATTCTAAATCTCGCAAACGCTTCGTTTAAGAGATATTGCCCTTTTAAGTTACAGTAATACTATAGGGACAAATAATGTCGAAATAATTTAGGTTTATTGTCTGTATTGCTTTACAATAATCAAAATATAATTATTAAATTTTTGTTTCAAAACAGAAGATAGTATAAGCGTGCGAAAAAAAAGACACACAATCAGCCATTTGTGTCCTCATCAATAGTTGCAATGCTTATCTCGAGGCTAGAGGTCACATTTTGAACAAAACATTTAATAATTACATTATTATTGTAAAGTAACAAAAGGGATAAATCACCTGGATTATTTCGACGTTGTTCATTTCAATTTCAGTTCTATAATTTAAGAAGTCAGTATCTCTCAAACGAAGTTTGTGAATAAAATTACAGATGAAAATTTTTATTTTATTTGTTTTGAGATCCTAAATTCATATTTTAAGATTTAATCCAGGAACACTCTATACAATAGACTTTTTTACTGGATGCATTAAACACATACACAGACAGACAGACACACAGACACACATATACATGTACACACTCGCGAAGTGAAGCGCGAGGCGACCATGTTTGTATATTTCAAAATCGTTAATAGTACCTGCCTGACTCATAAACCTGTGCCATACCAGAATTTTTTGTCTCCCTCGTTCTCCTTCTATTATTGTCCTTTTTCCGCTATCCCTTTTTCTCTCGATCCTCCCCTGCTGCGATCAGCTTTTAAGGCGCAAAGTATTTTCTCTTGTACTTCTTTGCGGAAATTGATATATGTGCAAGAAGCGTTTGCCGATTATAATTCAGCAAGGGCATTGACATTAGCAAAAAACGCTTCGTCACTTAAAATATATATTGAGCTCAAATCGCGACGATAAAATTTGAATTTGGCCAATATCTGCGAATTGAATTTCCTATCCACAATTTAAACACAAAGAACAAATCTGATCAAGACTGATATATTAGCGTTTATTGATATCGCGATATCAAGCCTAAATGTTATTGATAAATTATTATTATTGATTATTAATGTCGATACAAAATCGGAACGATTAAGTTAATCGCACTACAGTAAAAAATACAAGTTGATCTTCTATGCAAATTAAAAAATATGCAATGATGAAAAAGTATTTGGACTTTGCCTTATCATTTATTTAGTAATTTCTTGAGAAACAAAAGAATTTAACAGCATGCAATAATGAGGGCTTCTTAGTGAATTTTTTTTAAATCTAAGTATTCTTCAATTTTAATATTATGCAAGAGATATAGTAGTGACCAAATTTCTTCGAGTATCAGCCGCATGTTCTCTTCAAATTTTGCTGTTTTAAAGTTCCTGAATATTCATTAAAGTCATATTCATTAAAGCCATATTAAATGACGTCATAAGAGAAATGTGTCATAAGTGACACGTTAATTTTCCTTGCATTCTATTTATTAATTAAGGACAATTTGAATAAAATGGAATGAGACCGCTATAAAAAACTTGAATCTTCACTTACAATGGCATGCAAAAAAAAATGAACGTATCATTTCTCGTTTATGATTTAATATGACTGCGGTGATTACTCAGGAGCCTTTAGCTTTTAATGATATGTGTATGACTCTAAATAAATTCGTCTTATTAAATTTTTATAAACAACGAATTTATTTAGAATCGTACATATATAAAAGCTTAATATTTCAAATTTTCGTTATTTCGTCCAATAATCGAATTCACTAGTGCAGTTACAGTGTTACACAGGGTGTGTCCCGAATTTAAACAAATATTGGGAGCGTGGGATCCATAAACTAAGAAAAAGTCCTTTAGAGATATGCTAGTTTTTGCTTCATTTTGGAGAAAATCTTAAAAAAAGACAAAACGTAATTTTCATTTTTGTACTTATTTATTACTTATTCATTCACACTTATTTATTCATTGTCACTTGCTTAATGCAGATGAGGTCTATTCTTTTTAGCTACAGTTCTTGTACATCTTTCTTCCTTTTCTCTCCACTTTGGAAAGAAAAAGATGAACCGTCCAAGTTCAATTAAAAAGAACAGGCCTATTATTCAAAATATTGGCCTCTCTTGCAGCAATGCACGCATCGTATCTTGTACGAACAGTTCGTATTGCAGTCGAACATTGATCTGGTCTCGATATTCCTTTCAATTTATTATAAATGCTATGGCAAATAATAAGGAAGAAATTCAGAATCGGTATAAAGACCGATTTTGTACAAAACGAAAAATGGAATAGAGTTAAAATGTTGTTGCTGCTACGAAAGAAAAAAAGCTGGGTAAATATAACGTTATGGCGATATCTGTCAATATAACTTCTTTCATTTCTTGTATCGTTGTTAGAGAAGGCAATATTAATTTCATTTCTCTTCAAATACATAGATGAAGACATTAATCTGATATTTACTGGACGTCGATTGGTAGATTTACGTAGTCGCCAACGAATTATGATTGATGATGGGAGCTTTCCAGCAGAGGCACAAATCGACACAAATTATTCCGTCTTTGTTTCTTCCTAATTATTGAACAAGGATAGAATGACTCTTGTATTAATTTGTGTCTCTTGCTGAAAAGTTTCCAAAGTAACACTCCCGCTGGAATGCAGACAAAGAAACATGGGTTAATCTTATCTTTCATTTACCAATTACACTAAGAAATTTCTGTTATAAACTTCCAATAATGATCCGCCGATCCGGCACTCTTCTATCTAGAAATTGGCGCGCATATTCTCGATAACTGCGAAACATTATCATTAAAATCGTTCATAAAAAATAATATTTCTCTTTGAAGAAATGATATACCGAAAATTACATTTTATCTTTTTTTTACGATTTTCTTTAAAACGAAGCAAAAACGAGCATATCTCTAAAGATTTCTTTTTCTTAATTTATCGATTCCCTACATGCTCCCGAAGGTTGGCCACTTAAATTTCAGACAATATCGATATTTTTTTTATGTCCTATTTCAAGGCAAATGAGAATTTTGAAATGCATGCGTTCGCGGCAGGGTAATGTTACTCCTATCTATTCCTATCGCTTATCTAAACGATGAAAATCTAACGATGATCACACATTGTATATACTGTGGGTTTATGGGAATGGCTCGCACGATGCACTCATTACAACTTACTCATTGTTTTTTTTTTAGTATGTTCGTTTCAAGCGGTTTTTTTTTTAGAAGGAATCTATATATATATATATATATATATATATATATATATATATATATATATATATAGAGCGTTACTCCTTCCCCCCCTTTAATAAGCGAACATCTTAAAGACGTTATTACTTTTTCTCCACATCCTGCCCCCATGATTCATATTTTTTATTGTAAGATCATAAGATGTAGATTATCTATAAAATGCTGTTTATATAGAGAAATAAATTGTTTAGTTCGTAAGATTTTAAGATTTGCGAGTCAGAGAAAGAGAAAGTGAGAGAGAGAGAGAGAGAGAGAGAGAGAGAGAGAGAGAGAGAGAGAGAGAGAGAGAGAGAGAGAGTAAAAGAGAGAGGAAGAGAGTGAGAATGTGAGAGAGAAAGCAACACATCACTCGGTATGTTATAGATTTATGGAAGGGATACGTGAAGAATGAAGAAGACTCTATTAGTCCTATCGTGAATGTACTATTAAAAAAAGATGTAATGAAAAGTTAAAAAGTATTCTTAAAGATCAATTGCATTGTATTCATTTCATTATGCAATTAAGCTGCGTCCGAGATTATGAATAGGCTATCATTTATGTCGAATTCATATGCGAACTGTAAAAGAGAGAAAAAGAGGCGGGAGATCATCCTCTAGATCTCCCATCGCATTTTGCCATTTTACGGTGGAATTAATTTCGAATTATTGTTACAAACGTAAAAGCTTCTATAATAAATTTACCTTGTAACTCTTCTCAATGTGCGATATCACTTGCAAGCGTTGATTAAGGAAAAGATCTTGAAAACCGTAATGTTTTGAAAAAGACATTTTTGATATTTATGAAGGTACTTTTCTTTTAATACTCGAAATCAAGACTATTTCTATCTAAAGTCTTGAGGAAATGTGAAACGCGCGCACGTAACAATAAAGATTTACAATATATGTATATATATATATATACAGAGTGTTCAGCGTAACGATCCGAACGATTTTTTAGACACTTCCAACAGATAAGAAAAAAGTTGAAAGATAAATATTCATCTGTTTTATGCAGGCTACAACATGCGATAAAAAAATTTTAAAAAAATTATTTTTATTAAAAAAGTGACATTTCGATAGTGATTTGAATTTGTCTTGAAGACTCTTACATTATAAAAAAAAATTGTATGGTGCTTTAAAAATTTAAGATATTTTTATTTCTTTATAAAAAAAAATTTGTTTTAATTTATTGCATGTTGTAGCCTATAAACTAAATGAATATTCATCTTCCACCTTTTTTTCTTAACTGTTTGAAGTGACTGAAAAATCGTGCGGACTGTTACGCTGAACATCTGTGTATATATATGTATACATACACATATATATATAAAATATATATCGTGTAAAGCCAAATATATATCGTTAAAGCTTAGAAGCAAATTAAACAATACATCCATAATGATTGTTGATTTAAAAAATACATACGTATACATACGTGTATGTATTGGTAGCCTCATATTGATTTCTAATACATTCCATAGCGAGTTACCTCATAAATAATCTCAATTAATCGAAACATATTATATTTTTGAAGTTAACAAACGATTAACAGAGTCGTGAAAATAAAGAATTCATTTTAGTATATTAGAAGCATGGACGAATTTTTTTGTTAAGCATGGAATCGTAAAGAATACATAATCGTAAAATATGCGTGCATATAAGCTACAAAGTATACACATTTTTTTGTACAACATATCAAAATTTTAATCTGTAAGAATCTATTCGGGACGATTTTTCAGCAGAAATCT
This sequence comes from Acromyrmex echinatior, assembly GCF_024713525.1. NCBI lineage: Eukaryota > Metazoa > Arthropoda > Insecta > Hymenoptera > Formicidae > Acromyrmex > Acromyrmex echinatior. Next base: position 817,612 of record NC_141870.1, read on the forward strand.
TCTAATTCCGTGTTTTTTTCTCAAGAGAGAAATTGGCAATTTTCTCCTTATAAAAATAAAGGAATATTGTCAATGATATAATGGAGATCAAATATTTTATTTTTTTATGAGATTTCTAGATTGTTCACTCTTTAAATTAGCAAGGTCTTACAATCAATAAAATAGGAAATTAAATAGCATAATATAATACAATAATATTAAATGGAAAGGTGTATCTTAAACATTTATAACATTTTCATTTTATTTACAGACAAAACTTACACCTAAAAAATACAAAATTTTATCGATTTATTTTCACGAATGTGAATTTCTTATTAACAGTTACATGTTAAGAAAGAAATAAGAATCGATATTCATAATTCATTTATTACTTGCGATATTATTTTCTATTATGTCTCGCAGATTTATTTGATTTGTCAAATTGTCAACTTTTCATAAAATTGTCAAGTGACTTTAACTACGAAGAGAAAAGATAAATTTGAAATAATAATTTGGGAAAGATCAAACTTTGTCTACAAATAGAAGTAACTTATATTGAAAATGGAGCAAAATATTGCATAATATTATATTACGATTATATACAGAATGATTAGAAATAGATATAATTGACACACAGTAATAATATTCCACGTGATTTCTAGTGGATAACTCGAATAACATTGTTTAATAAAAAAAAAAGGAAAAAGCTTTTCTGAACATAAAAGAGTAATTATTTCCTGGTCTTTTTTTGATGTAGCTGAATACAATTCCATTTATCAAATTGCTGTACGTATTACATCGAAAATTGCGCAAAAAGATCTATTTTAGCATACTTTGACATAACTATGTCTGTAACATGTCGAAGGTTTGTTGCGATCAAAAAGTTCTTAAGAAATCCTAAAATGAAACAAATTACTGTCACTTCTAATTCTAAAATATCTTTGGCTTTATAGGATTCTTCAACAAAATTCTTTTACACGATTAAAACCACAAAAATAGTTATTGCAAATATAGGTTTTGTATCGAAAACAAAAATTAAAAACTTATTTTTGCACTTGTTTTTTCACTTATTTTTTTTGTCATCAGATAACGTACATCTGATATTTGCCATATTTGCTTAATGCAAAAATTTTAGTTTATATGTGTAAAATAAAATGATTTCACTATAAAGACAATATGCACGGACAATATCGTGAAATAAAAACCACGATTAAAAGTCTAGAATAAAAAATTATTTAGAATTATTATACATTTTATAAATTTAAATAAAAATAAAGATGAGCAATAATGCATGTAAAATAATCAGGGTCAGGTAAGTTAATATATTTTTTAAAATTAAGTTAAAGTTAACGATTCATAAAATTGATTAATTGAGTAATTTATTAATCGAATAATGATCGAATAATTAAAAGAAAGTAGAAGAGAAAATAAGAATAATTTCATTCCCATTATTTTTCATTACGACGAGGGAATATGCAAATTATTGATTCCAGCAACATTTCTTTGTGATTGAATAAATCGCGTTTCAGCGTGTACTACGTAACTCAGAGAAATAAGTATTTCTCTAGTTTTTCATATGTTTCTTTTCAAGAATAGAGGCCTTGGTTAATTTTCTTATGCTTTATGCATTATGCAAAGGTCTGTGCTTCGGCCTTAAATGAATTTTACTTTTGTAAAATTTTTGAATCGATATTTGAATAGAAAAATTTCTTATTTTAGACAAGTTACACAAATAATAAAATTTACCTTGGAATAATAACACAAAGTGTTATTTTTTTAAATATTTATTAATAATTCAGGCATATTTTCTATAAGTTTATCGATGTATGCTACTGGATACATACCATAAATAACATCTTTAATACATCTAATTTCGGAACTAATTTTCAAGGTGTTTTTTGCTGATTTGTTTTCTTCATTCCGAACTTTTATTATATTTCTTGAAATTAGGAACCATGTACATGGGTGTGATTAATAATGACCCAGTAATGCAGAACAATGCAAATATTTCTTCCTGTAACATAATATCTTCATTAAAGATAAAATTAATTAGATAAATATTCAGTAACAATATTCATAATGTCTTGCCTTCTAATTTTTCTACAATGTTGTAAATTTATATTTTTTCATGGATAGAATATATTTTGAAAAGGAAAATTGCTCAAGTCCTCTATGTTTTTTCCATTTTAATTTCAAAATCTTTTGATGTCAGTAAGTTAAAAAATAATAATTCAATGAGAATTTATGACTGCACATGCTCATTAATGCTCTTATTTATGATTAAATGGCATACACAATCTGTGTAACTTCATATTTAGATAGAAAAATATTTTAACCATATTAAATTCATAAATATGACGACAGAATGAGCATACACAGTCAAAATTTACTGCTGAATTATTATTGTCTAACTTATCGACATAAAAAAAATCTTTGAAAATAAAAGGAAAAAATTAGAAATCATCTCAGGCTAATAAAAACGTATTGAAATAAAAAGTTGCAGAATGGAAAATTTCCAAAATTTTATTAGCAATATTTCTTGAAATATTGGTACAGAAAGTTTAATTTGTATGAAGGCAACATTGTATATTTATGTTTGAGATTACGTTACAAGAAATATTAAATTTTCTATCAATTAAACGTCTTATTAAATATCCATCTTTTTTTTCTTTTTAAATCAAATACTCGTAAAAAAAAACATAGAAAAGTTATCCTTCAAAATTTTTACTATCAAACATTTTTTAAATCGATATAAATGAATCGGAAAGCCGATAATCATGCAGCGTAAGAAAATTAATTACGCGTTGCATATTTCTTATGTAATTTAACATAGATTTGACAAGAAAAATCTCTACTCACAGCAGTGGATACTTTTACTTGGGGTGGTGTGCAAACGATTGTATTACAGTACGTCCTGGCAATAACGCCTGATAAACGGGACGCATTTCTCAGTCCGTTGTTAATTGCGAACATTTTTGTTCTCGTTTGTAAACTTTCCGAATGAACGAAATCGTGAAAATTAATATCTCTTTGAGTCCTTGAAGAGTAACCAGGAATATAATTCGTTAGATAAGCAATCCTATGATATAAAAATATAAGGACAAACGTTCCCGCGAATGTGCAGTAGAAGAGTAAATTTGTACTCAAATTCGATTGGCTGTTCCAGTTTCCTAGTGATTAGTTGTTTTCGATACGGCATAGAACATTAGAGGCTCCGCACAATATCAGAAATCATGTATTATGGAATACACGATTTCTGATAGGTTGAAATTCTTATTCTCTATTCCCTGTTCCTTTTATTATGCGGAGTCCCTTACTGTGTTCCATCAGAGAGAAGCCTGAGGCCAGTATTCATAGTCAGTTCTTATATTCAAGATCGTCTTTAAGTTCAATCTTAAGATGTCACCAAAAGACCACATTGGCGTCTTAAGACAATACTTAAGAAATGAAATAAGAATCGACTATGAATACCAACCTTAGCTGTTACTTTATTTTGAAGCATCTCTATGTCCACAAAATGTGGACAATGCCTACGTAGCCAACGAATTTCGGCCCGTTAAACAAAGCAAACAATCAATCTGTCGACGCTTGTAATAAGTTTATAAGACAACTTACAGTTTTGTCTATCTAACGGACCGAAATTCGTGGACATAGCGAAGAATACAACCAAAAAATCGTGGATATAGCGAAGAATACAACCAAAAAATCGTGGAGATTACCGACCGGTAATGGATATTGGCTACGTAGTTCATTGTTCACATTTTGTGGACATAGAGGCGCTTCAAAATAAAGTAATAGCTAAATCCCGAGCATGACCACTCTAGGTTTCTCTCTGGTATGCAGAACTGTACAGTATTTTGTATATTCGTAACAGATTTTTTTAATCTTAATTATTTTGACGTTTCGCGGGACAAAGTTTCGAATTAAAACGTGTGAAATGAGTATATTTTCACCAAGATTCGCAGAGTAGCTTGTACTCTAAATAATTATCGAGAACAGACTACATATAATATTAATTCATTTCGTGAAGCACATAGATATTTCTTTCTCCAAAGAACAAAATGGATATTGCCAATCCTACTCCTCAAGATCTACAAGCAAAATTATACTTCCTGATGGAACAGTTGCAACATATGGCTGGAGAATTACCGCCAAAATATCAGATGCGATTGCCCTATGAATTATTGTCCGGTTTAGCAAACTCATTGTTAAATGATACCATTTTTGAGATAGTTAAAGGTTTGATGGAGATACAGCATGTCACCGAGAAGCATCTGTTTCAACAGCGACTCCAGCTTTTGAATCAACAGAAAATTGAGTGTCAAGAAGCATTATCAACAACAGTAATAGATGATAAATTGAATTTGATAAAAGCCGCACTGTTCAAGAAACACAAGGAGGAATTAAAGGAAATGGATATGAAATTAGTATTGCAATTAGATCAAAAAGTAGCTGATCAGCAAAGTATATTGGAAAAGGCTGGAGTACCAGGATTCTATGTGACGAATAATCCAGTGGAGATTCAAGTGCAAATGAGGCTATGCGACTTTATATTCAGACTCAGCAAGATGGACATACCAGCTTAACATGAATGTGAAATTCTATCATATATTTTTGTTTATATCTAATCATACTTATTACTTACCGTATAATAATTACATCATTTTATAATTGTTATTTATTGATTATTAATCATCATTAAAATTCTAAAGGTTAATTTTTGAAGATTGCAAAAGGTTTATATTATTTTAATATTTTATTGTAATCAAGATATTTGTTTGTACAATGCAATTTCAGACACATCTTATCAAAAAGTATTATTACAAATTTACATCTATTCAAGTATAATGGATTTCAACATATATACATCTTTTAAAAATAGAAAATATTTCATACATATTATACATGGTATGAATTATCAGAGAAAAATTAAACACTTCTAACAAGAAACACCAGTACCAAAAAAATAAATCATATTATTATACTACATATATTTATACATATTTATACATATATTTGCAATTACATATTGTATAATAATAATGTTAAAAATATGACTATTCTTACAAAATAATGTAATAAGATCTTTTTAACATAACAACAGGTAAATAATTTTTTTTAAGTATAATTTTCTTTTTCTCTTACATAATTATATGTACACACTGTTCATAAAGTAACTGTTCCGAAATAATTATTTTATCAGTCATTCAATTACATTTGTGTTGTAAATAGGAAGTTTCCAAAACGTACTAAATATGAATCGAATAATAGAAATAAAATTATTTTAGATATTTTATATGAGACACGTAATTAAAAAAATCTTTTGAATAAAAAGTTAAATTATTTTCACTTAGATTATCTTTGTTATATAATATATAAATTGTCTTTTCAATAAATTTTTAAAAATAATATATACAAGAAGCAAAATGAGATGTTTCATCAGCAATATAGTAATTTAGTATATATGATGTATATATACTAAATAGCATATATATATATATATATATATATACATATATATAAAATTTATACCAAATACTAAATATACTAAAATTTATGCTAAATTTAGTATATATTAAATATTTAATATATACTATATATTTAGTATATAATATTAAGTACTTACTTTAGTATATAAGTATATACTATTTAGTATATTAGCTATATACAAAATTATTCAGAAGATCAATACTAATTAAAGTGATAGTATTGAATATGGTAAAGAAAAAAGTTCATGAACTGTCCGAATACATCTGTCCTGTATTACTATTTTATCCAAATGTTGGTTGTGGGGATAAAGCATGATCAGTAATTGGCTTAGCGGATCGAAAGGAATCAGTCTCTTTCGTTTCTGAGAAACATATACGATAAACATCGTTGAATGTCGAGACAAAATGCACTTCCAGGCCATCTGTGATGTATTTAGGTAGATCATTGAAATCTTTCTTGTTCTCCTCAGGTAAAATTATACACTTAACATCGACTCGTTTCGCCTAATAAAATATAATTCATTAATTTTGTACCTTGAAATTATATACATATAAAACAAAGCAATTATTTCATGAGTATATAGTATAAAAATAATAAAAATAATTGTTTCATAAAGCTATGATAAATAAATATTAATGCAAATGCATGATTCGATGAAAAATAATTTAGTAAATCTAGTATATTAAACTATATACATTATTTAATAAGAGATATCGAATTTATTTAAATTAGAGTAATTGGAATTAATAAACAAGATTATGTTCATACTTACTGCAATAACTTTCTCTTTGATACCGCCAACAGGAAGAACCTTGCCCATAAGACTCAATTCGCCTGTCATTGCTACATTTTGCCTGATAGCTTGGTTTTTAGCTAAAGATAATAATGCAGTAGCAATCGTCATACCTGCACTAGGGCCGTCTTTTGGAGTTGCACCTTCAGGCACATGTATATGCAAATGAGAGTCATACAAAAATGTATTCGAAGAATCCTCCTGTTTCAAGTAATTCCTTGCTACAGTCATTGCGATATGTATAGACTCCTTCATTACATCACCCAAATGACCAGTGACTTCGAATGTACCCTCAGCCTTTTTACCACCCGTCGGTTTTCTGATGGTACTTTCGATGAATAATGTAGACCCACCCATAGCGGTCCACGCCAATCCCATCACAACTCCGGGAGGCGTTGTTTCATACATCCTGTCATGCGTGAACACAGGCTTGCCCACAAAGTCTTGCAAGTTGTCCATAGTGATATCAACTTTGTCGGCTTCCTTCTTGACAACTTTAAATGCTACTTTCCTATGCACTTTCTCTATATGTTTCTGTAGACTTCTCACTCCTGATTCTCGGCAATAAGATTTAATTAACACCGTGAGCGCATTGTCTTGTATGCTGATTTGTTCTTTGCTAAGACCAGATTCAGTTCTAGCTTGTGGAACTAAATATTGCTTCGCGATAGCGAGCTTTTCTTCGGCAACGTAACCGGACATGTCTATCATCTCCATACGATCTCTTAGGGGTTCCGGAATAGTGTCTATTACATTTGCCGTGCAAATGAATAGTACTTTCGATAAATCTACTGGAACATCTAAATAGTGATCCAAAAAGTTTGCATTTTGTTCTGGATCAAGCATTTCGAGAAGAGCAGATGCTGGATCTCCTTGGTGTCCCCTGAACATAATGTTATAAATAATGTAGAGAGAGAGAGAGAGAGAGAGAGAGAGAGAGAGAGAGAGAGAGAGAGAGAGAAAGAGAGAGAGAGAGAGCGAGCAAGCTCATTTACCAAAAATATTATGAAAAAATGCCAAATAATTTTAAATAGTTCAAATATTCTTTAAATATACTTAAATATATTGGAGATAATATATTGGAGATAGAAATATTTTCTATCTTAAGAAAATATTTATCTATTTTTTTATATGTTTACACAAATTACATACTTGCCAATTTTGTCGACTTCATCTATCAAAATCAATGGATTCTCAGTTTTGGTCTTTTTCAAACATTGAATGACTTTGCCTGGCATGGCTCCCACATATGTTCTTCTGTGTCCTTTGATCTCTGCTACATCCGTCATTCCACCGACACTAAACCTAAAATATTCTCTATTCAAAGCACGAGCAATTGATTTAGCTATCGAGGTCTTGCCAACCCCGGGAGGCCCATAGAAACATAATATTTTTCCTTGAGTACTGCCCTTTAGTTGACTAACAGCAATAAATTCTGTAATAATGAAAAACAAATGTTCAATAAAAAAAACATTATTATACTTAAATAATATATAAGTAGATATATTTTATATATATTTTATATTATATTATATATATATATATATATATATATATATATATATATATACATATATATAAAAATGCATTTGTGTACCAAGTATTCTTTTCTTTATATCATCCATTCCATAGTGATCCTCGTCCAAAATTTGGACGGCATCTTGAAGATTTAAGTTTTCTGTACTTGTCACACCCCATGGCATAGACGTAAGCCAATCGAGATAATTTCTTGTAACACTAAAAAATACAAAATTTATATAAAATTTATATAAATCTATCAACATACATAATACACATATTTATGATATTTAATACTCACTTGAATTCGCTACTATGACTTTCTAAAAAGGAAAGTTTATTCAATTCCTCTTCCAACACATCCATAACTGGTTTAGGAACTGTCTTTTGTCTTATTTTTTCTCTATATTTTTCTTCTATCGCATCTTTATCATCCTTTTCCAATCCTAATTCTTTCTTAATAACTTTGAGTTGTTCATGAAGAATATATTTTCTATGTTGTTGTTTCACTTTCTCCTCAACTTCTTTACCAATTTTCTGTTGCAGCTTGCTTAATTCATATTCCTTTTTCAAAAGTGCGAGTGACAATCTCAATCTTTTTAGAATCTACAAATAAAATATTACTTTAATATTTTCCTTAAATATATATAGAAATTGTATACACATGCTGTAATATCAACAATATACTTACATCCATTTCTTCTAAAACTTGTTGCAATTCCTGTGCATCTGCTCCAGTTAAGGCAGCACCTAAATCACTAAGGTAAACAGGATTATCCACAACTCTTTGTCCCTGATGTAACATTTGTTGTAAAGATTCGCGATACAAAGGATTCATGCTGATTATGTCTCGGATTGTTTTAATAAGTTCTTGTGTCAGTGCCTGTTTAAAAAATATTTCTGATAATACAGTTTTTGGTATTGTAATAACATTATATAACAAGATACATTCAAAACTTGAACTGTTTTCAAAATAAAGTAACTAATTTTTTTTACAAAACAAAAATCTTTTTTTGTCAAAAAAGAAAATATTGAATAAGACAAGATAAACTTTAGTAAACATTATCATTCTTTTCAGTTATTAATTTTTGTTTATTCCATTGTTTTATTTACATATGTAAAGTGAGAAATGGGGAGTGATTTGCTCATTAATTAACTTAAACAAAATATGAAAATGGTACTATTTTCACAATATTGCGAACATTTTTTAAAATCATTTTATATATTACCTTAATCTCCTCAGTTTGTTTAAACTTTTCATGTGTGACATTTATAACTTCCACCATTAATATAGGTTGACTAGGTTGACCAGGCTGAGGAATTGATGAAACTAATGGTTTTTCTGTATTCTTCTCAGGCGCATGTACTTGCGGTTTTATTTCCGTAAAGCTTGTTTCATTGATCTTTTCTATTCTCTCAGTTCGTTCTACAATTCTATTTTCACCTTTTTTACGCAATGATCTCCGGTTAACCTTGTTACTGGTCATTGTGTCGTCTACAGGAACGGTAATTGTAGTATTTAATAGTGGAAATGTCAGTTTCATCTCTGTATAAAGTAGGCAGGACAATATTTAAGCAAAATAATCGAAGAACAAGGCCATGTCAATTTAAACAAGAAAATTTTTATCAATTAACAGAACATTAAATTTCTATAAAATGTGACTTCGTTGCAATATGGAAATACAACAATTAAATATATTTTTCATACCGTGTTCTACTTTTGGATTGGCATCCTCAAATATTTGATTAACTATCTTGATTCTTCTATGTGCCATAACCACTAATCTCAATCGATTTCCTAAATCTTGTACCTCATGTACTTGAGCAAAAGTTCCAATTGGATAAATATCATCTAAACTTTGAACGACATCAGCTTCATTTCTGTATGAATAAATGATATATTAGAACTGAAATTATTTACACTACATATATCGTTCACATAATTATTAATTTTGACATTATTTATGTCAATATAAATTAATGCTAGAAAATGATTTGAAGGAACTTACTCTTCGGATTTTTTCAAGAAAACTCCCACGTAAGGCTGATTTAGCTTTATCTTCCTACGTATTAAATCGATCAGAACTGGATTACTAATCTCAATTAATTTAATAAATCTGGGAAATACTGGATTTCTATTGATAGCAATGACTGGTACATGAGGCCATACTTCAGGCACCACCACAGTTGCAGGCAGTGAGGCAGGATAATCTCCAGATTGTTCTCCATTTCCATCACTAAACACAACACGTATATAAAATAAAAAACTATACATTCTCAGAAGTCAGACACAATATATTTTAGGTATTTATAGTTAATATATTTATAAGATTGTTTCCTTAACACAATTGAAAGAAAATTAAGATTTTCAGAAAGAGAAGCAAATTATTTTTCAGTTTGACATAAAATTATTGATTAAAAAAAAATATTGCTGAAATAATTCTTAACATAATCAAATGTCATTTCATTTCACAATCCTTGAAAAAAATCACTTTCTAAATTGTAACGCTTTGATGATCTTCACAAAGTTAATTGTTTTTAATGATTGATAAAGTAATATTTATAACTGGTTCCTTCGTAGTAATTTCAAAAGTGACAACTAAAGAAATGTAACAAATTATATGTAGAATATTTTTTAAATTTTAATTTGTTACGTGTAAAAACTAATAAAGACCAAGTAAAAATCGAAAACATTATTCTTTATATTAGTAAATTAATTGATAAAATTATTATTGTATTATATTACATATTACAATTAGTATCTTTCCTTCCTAGCCAATTTCTTTTTAAATTTGTTAACAAAAAAAGAACTGATATATATTTCTTAATTATCTAAATTGTTCAATTGATTGAAAATAAGTGACAGACAACCAAAGATACCTATGTACACTTTTTACATCTATTACAATCAGACAGTATGATTTTTGTATACGACAATTTGCAGCAAATTCAAAAAATGTTCCCTAACTAAAACACTTTGTTTTTTCAAAAAAGTATAAAAAAGGCACATTGCCTTTTGTTGATTTTATTTTAAATTTTAATTCTCTGGGAGCCATATATATATACTTAATCAATTTACCTCGGAGGGTCTCGATCAGAGTATTTTTTCGTCGTGAAAAATCTCACCGATGTTAATGCGGGGTGAATCCGCGTGGTCCTAAATAATTCTGATCTATAACCCGAGCATTGTGTTCGTGTCAGTCTGGCGCAAATTGGCAACGGTGTTTGATAATCCAAAGGCGACCGGTTTCCGCGGAATAAGCGCGTGGTCGCATTGCGCTGCCGCAGGATCACCGGCAACTTAGAACTCATCGCTATCACGAGTCGCATCCTCCGAAACTGTCGCAAATTCTCATAAATCCTTTTCTCTCGTATTGTTTGGCTTCGCTATTCTTGTAAAAATTATCGTGAAGGCTAAAGGAAAGACGATGAATCGAAGACTGTTTAGGTTAGAACATAACGTACATCAATGCATACAAGAATACGGAACTTAATCCTAACCTACAGGACATAATCTTATGCCATCTTACGTGATCTTGCGTCAGTTTTGCGTTACTTCACACGTAAAACTAAGGTCTTGTTTTTTGAATCGAAAAAGCAAGAAACGGGAAATCAGAAGAAGAAGAAGATCTTGTTTTGAATCGTGCGTTCGTGCGTTCAGCAGAGAAAGCTTGAAACTGTTGTAAAATTCTTCAATATGATTGGTTTATACATTTAGATCCATAAGGAACCAAAAGTAAGAATCAATCGTATTGAAAAATTTTATAACAATTGCAAAGCTGCGCAAGTCCTAATTTTTGCAGCCAACTTCTTGGCTGTGTTCCTTGGCTGCAGATGTGACAGTTTATGTTACGTACACTATAGATTTTCAGTACAGGCAGTCAATTTTGGAACATAGCCCTTGTTGTACTTGACAGTAAGCTAAATCTAATTTCGAATCATTTGGAGTCATTCGATATTTCACATACCGTTGAATCCTTTTAATTTACATGATACTTTGACCTGCTTTTGTAGGTCAGAAGTCCACTTGGAGAAGAAAAAAAAGAATTCTGTATCTTTTATGAATTCTGTATCTGCATCAATCACAAAACGCTTATTAATGTAAATTGTATTTCTGTATTTCTAATACTTTTATTTCTAATACTTTTATTAATTTTTTTACTTTCTATATTCGAATAATAACGAAATTTTGTAGCGTAGTAATTTTGAAACAGTTTTGTAGCAATCACACACACACATATTCGAGTTTTTATATAAATTATTAATATTAAAATATATTTAAATTTTTACACTGTAATTACTTAATTAGACAATATTATGCAGCATAAAACTTAATGCATTTTTTCAAAATTCATATCGTATAAAAAAAAAAATATTATACTTAATACTTTTTGAATTTTAAATTCTTATATATAAATGTTAGTTTATTATACATTGCATGAAACTACTCTAATATAATAATTTAATTTAAATTTTGTATTTTAACATTTAAATTAGTATAATATATTTTTATAATTTAATTATAATTGAAATTGCTTAAAAAATTAAATATATTTAATTATAAATTTATTTGAATAATATAAGTACATTTATAATAATTAAATATATTATATATAATGTACATTAATAATTTAAATTATTAATAAAAATAATTTTCATGTAATGTAAAATAAAACTTATATGAAATTTATAAATTTATAGAACACAAAAGGGAAATAAGACATAATTTCTTATTATTTTGCAAAATTTAGAATAAAATTGCTGGACAATATTGTTTAATTAACTATTGTTACTTATTTTTATAACTGCTATTATATTTTTTATAAAATTGTTAGAAGAATAATTGTTCAAAGGTAGAGGGAATATATTTTATTTTTTAAAATTTCATACAGATATTATATCCAGCTTTTTATTAAATTAAAATTATGGATAAAATTATCCGCGATGTACAAATAAATAAAAAACCTTTGATTTCGCAATCTTCAAGTAATAGCAACCATTCATATTATAAAACACATCAACTTGTTGCAACAAAAACAAAAAACAATGAGGAAACAAATGACAATAATATTATTGATTACAAAAATATTTCACTCTCTATGACAGGTAAATTATTATTGTAGCTGCCATTAAAATGATACATACATATATGATATACATATTATTATTAAGATTCTGTTAAAATACGAATGTTTCTGTACAGGAGAAATAAGTTCAGGTTTCATACATAGAAATAATTTAACGAAAAAACAGACTACTGACATCACTTTTGTAGAGGATACAGAAAACGCTGATGATGAAGAGTTTATTTCAAATATGAAAATGATCATTGATAAAAATTATAAAACGTAACATTAATTAACAATTAATTTGCATATGGATAATTACTTGCGTATGAACACATATTTTCTTATTTCGATGTTTTAATTGATATGAACAGGCAAGATAAAGAAAATTTTAGCATAAGAGATTTGCAAAGCAAATCGTATATATCAAGAAAAAAAAAATGTGCATTCAGCGACGAAGATCAAAATCTGATGAAACGATTTAAAAAATCTATCGATGAAAGGAAAGCTTCGTGTACAGAAGTTTCACAAAAGTTACAGCAGGCTGAGCACGCCGTTATTTCCGTTAGCAATCATAATTGCTTAACAACTTACACTACTCCACAAATTATCCCATTTATGAAATATAATAATAGCGATATGAGTTCCAGGTATATATCAATTTAGATATTTACAATCAATCGAGCGTTTGATTGGAGTTAATGTGTACTGTTTTCAGCAACTCGAATGAACTGATTTTCCATTTAGCTTCAAAAATGCAAAATAATGGGTTGATTGGAGAAATATCAGGGAACGCAAAAACTGTTACCGAAATAGAAATCGAACGGCTAGTTTACAACGAAATGCAGTACTTTACACCTCCCCAAAAAGACAATTTATAATTCATAAACTTAGTTTATATAAATATAAAATAATTTTGTAATTTACATTGTAAAACATTTCGTATTAATAGAAAAGTAGCACATTTCAAAATTAGCAATTTTTTTAGTAGAGCATTTTTGAAATTCTTTCTGAATTGGATCAATGTTTTATTAGTGAATATATATAATTTTACTTCTCTTTTCATGTTATAATTATATATACTTTCAATTATGAGTTCAAAAATACAACCGCAACCTTAAAATATAAAGAAATATATAACAAAATTTTAATTCTTATTTAAGTCGTGATATTTTTCCATATAAACAATGTATCGACAATATATTGGGTCATCTAAAAAGTATCCGCGGTTTTTTGTCACTAGATATGTGTTGATGGTCATATATCTAGTGACAAAGTACCGCGGATACTTTTTAGATGACCCAATATATTTGTCGTATATTTTAACAAAAATATATATTATTATAAATATTATATTATTATAAAAGTCTTTAGGATTAATTTCTTTTTATCATCTCAAAAATATTATGACTTTTGTAATACTTGTATCACTTTTCTATCAACGCAACGTTTGTTTTGTCAATGATTTGTTGTAGTATTAAAATTATATAAGCTGTATTTATTAAGAACATCTTATCATTTATTAAATACATAAACTACTTACATGTTCTTTGAAGTCTTGGAATTTTGATTTCATGAGTAAGTAATCAATACTCCGAAAATAAACGATTGTAAAGAAAATTAAATCATTTAAATTAACTACATATTTGATATATCTTGTTGTACAATGTTGTAGTTTGGTATAATTTTTTAATGCGTTACGTCGTTTATTATATGGAATTTAAATATTCCCGCGAGATGAGTTGACAAAGTTCTCACCAGATGACGCGAAAATAATCATAACCTATCAAAGAAGCTTTTAAAAACGTAAAGAGAAAATTTAAATGCGTATATTAAAAATGATTATTTCCATGCAAATTTAAATAAATATTTGTATACTTTGTACAATATTATTAAATTTATTTAACAGCGAGTGTTACAATTGTGAGATACTTGGAGTAATCAAAAGCGCAATGAGTGAATTTAAATTACATCATTTAATAGTGCAGTTGATTGAATTATTGGGGTAAGCGGCAAAATCCATATTTTGTAATTTGCAAAATTATGTAGATTTAAAGAAATTTGTCAAGTCGCATTATTTTACATAAAGCATTATTGCTCGCAACAAATATGTGTATTTTTTTAGTTCGGAATCTGCTCCGGAGAGACACTTGGAAAAGCTACAAAAAGAAAGCTTAACAACAAATACATTAAATGTGGTTGCTCCTCACAGCTGTATTCAGCACCTTGCCAAGATTTCGTCCGTACCAGAATTATTTATACAAAAATATGAAGAACTAAAATCAAAAAAGTTAGTTGGATTAAGCAGATATTACAACTTACTTACAGAAGAAAAACAATAAAAAATATATTTTTTCAGAGTAGATTTACTTGGTCCATTTGTACAGACTCTAGAATTGATATCTCAAGATGAAGAACTGAAGAAATACTTGTCAAGATCCCTACCGAGAGCCACGACTAGTTCTCTGAAGGATCCGACTATTACACAAGAAGACTTGCCAAAGGTCTTGTATAATATATAAGTATATAATATCTTTAATGAAATTTTCCTCAGTTATATAATTTAATTAATTATTTTATCTCTACATAATATATACTGGTATAATATATACATACGTATAATTTTTTTAATTCAATAGATTTGCAAAACTGTTATTAAAGCTGCTGTAGAAGGAGGAAAGAAATTAAATCAGCAAGTTTGTTCGATCAGTAAGAAAAGTGATGGTACTTCAGTGAAGCATAATTGGGTAATAGAACGTCCACGCATAACTTGGGATTTTCACAGTGACACCACTGTAGCACTTTATCAAAGTTTGTAAATAATTTTGCCTCTCTTTCAAAACACAAGATTTAAAAATGATGAAATGTGCATGTCTAAAATATTTAATGTTTATAGAAGTTGTACCAATTGTATCTCAGGAGTCTATCCTTCTTTGGGATATTTTATATTGTTTGAAAGGAATAGATGGATCGTATATTGTTTCGGAACCGTTAACGAGTCCTTATGGCGTTAAGACTTTCAATATATCACCGGATGTTGGTAAGAAACAATGTCAGAAATTTTAATCTCGAGTAACAATTATTACAAATATGAAGTTAAATGTTTTGAATTTTGCCATTAGGTATATCATTTAAGCAATTAGCGCAACAGATATTACCTTTAGCTTCCTATTATTCCATGACAGTGAGATTTGTTGAAGAAAAGGTCTCACCGGATGATGGACAAGTCAATCATGCTCTAAGAGGAGCTATACGATCTCTACTGAAGGATTACTTGGTATAATAAATTGCCATCTACAATTTGACAAGACAAAATATATGATATATTTTTGAGAAAAGATTTGATATATTTTTGTCTCTACATTTTAATTTACATCAATTTTGCTGTCTTTTAGCTTTTTGTCGTGCAACTTGAAACAGAACACATTCATGGTAAATTAAGTTTGCAGAAACTATGGTTTTATATTCAGCCTACTATGCTTACAATGTCCATACTTTCTCAAATTACATCCACAATATGTAAGGTTAGTCTAAAATATCAGTTAATTAAATAATTTTAATTATCTTTATTTCTAAATATATAAGTAGAATATTGTAGAATATAGATTGTGTTTTCTATAACTAAAACATTAGAAGTATAATGTAAAGTATGATATAAAGCATTTGATATTAGGCAAATGCCAGAGGGGGCAAAGTATTGAGCCTTTTGCATGAGCAAACATTAAATAATGTCAGTGGCGAAGCAAAGTCTAAAGAATTATGTTTATATCTGATGCAAGCGGCGAGCATGCCATATATGCAAATTTTAGAAAAATGGGTTTACAAAGGAGTGATATGCGATCCATATCAGGAAGTTAGTATTAAATCAATTTTGTTATGATGTACATTATAAATGATACATTCATATTTATCCATTATTTATCAGTTCTTTGTAGAAGATAACGAGTTAATTCAAAGGGAAGAACTTCCCGTGGATTATTCTGCAGATTATTGGGAAAAGAGGTACACTATGCGATTAGAAAGAATACCTGTATTCTTGAATGAACATGCACAAACCATACTTAGAACAGGAAAATATTTTAATGTGATTAGACAATGTGGTATGTTAATGTAAAATAATATATTCGTATTTATTATATTATTAAAAGTTAAATAGAGCATTGGTTTACATAACAATCGTTAATCATATTTTTGATCAATTAGTTTGCAAATTGTCAGTTATAAATTATTTTATAACTTTAATAAATCTATATGTAGGTAAAACAGTGCAGTGGGGAAAACAAGAACCATTAAGCTATCAGTATCAAGGGCAGAAATACATAGCTGCAATCGATAGGGCATATTCAGAAGCTGCCAGAAAATTATTAGAGGTACTTATGAA
Source organism: Acromyrmex echinatior (assembly GCF_024713525.1). Taxonomy (NCBI): domain Eukaryota; kingdom Metazoa; phylum Arthropoda; class Insecta; order Hymenoptera; family Formicidae; genus Acromyrmex; species Acromyrmex echinatior. The sequence goes on from NC_141870.1 coordinate 834,839, forward strand.
GGAAAATGATCTGATGGGTAGACTACGTAGTGTAAAGAGTTACTTTCTTCTTGCCCAAGGAGATTTTGTGGTAAGCTAATAATAAGTTACATGTTAAATAATGCTGTTAATTTTATTTATTTTATTAAAAATTTTATTAGATATTTATGTCATGTTTTTGGCTTTGGGTGAAAAGATTTACGATAATTATAATTTGAATAGATATATAGATAATATTATGTACAAATTTTGAGATAACAGTAATATAAACTTTAATAAGAATTTGATATTGATGCTTTAAAGAGTTCAAAGTATAAAAGCCTTCAATATCATAATTTATATTTTCATTACTATAAATAGCAAATATATCAACATTTCATTCTTATTGTCTATGCAATTTTAAACAGGGATGAAATACAGGGTGTCCCCAAAAAAGAATCATAGACTTTAAGGGCATATAGAACAATAAAAAATAAGTCAAAGAGTCCTAATAAATAGGTCATTTTCACCGCTCCTTTTATGAACGATCTTTGACTAAACTTTTTTATGCTTAGAATTCTTTTTCTCTAAAAATGTTAAGAAGCTACTAAATATTTATTTCTCAACATTTTTATTATTCTTTATATAACAAAATATTTGTCTAATTTTCCATTAGGTCCAATTTATGAATCTTTGTGAGGCCGAATTGAACAAGAGTATGTATGATATTGTTCTACATCGTTTAGCATCTCTTCTCGAAGTTGCTTTGCGAATGTCTACTGCAGATTCAGATCCCTACAAAGATGATCTGAAGCCGGAATTACTTCCATACGATTTACAATATCAAATGTTCAGAATACTCTCCATTCAAACTAGAGATGAGAAAGGTATATTTCATTAAAAGTATCATATATACTTGCCTAGTTATATTTAAATAAAAAAAATTAATATAATAAAAAAATTAATCTTCCTTGTAGAGTATTGCTTTCAAGCAGGTAAAGTTTTGACCGGATTAGAAGCTTTCGTCTTTAATTACGATGTTAAATGGCCAGTTTCTCTAATTATTAATAGAAAGGCCATAGCTTGTTATCAAATGTTATTTAGGCATCTATTTTATTGCAAATATGTTGAGAGACTCTTATGCAGGTAAATAATTTTAACAGATTTACGATTTATATCCATAGCAAAATTTTAAAATAAGAAAAGTAAAATAGTAAAATTTTTTAATTTGATGAATTATAGAGTATGGATCAGCAATAAAATAGCGAAGACTTTTACGCACGAAGTGGCTATGGCTTACAGACAGGCGTTTTCATTACGACAGAGAATGCTTGATTGTATACAGCATTTGGAATATTATATGATGGTAGAAGTCGTGGAACCAAATTGGTTAAAATTTATAAATAAGATGAGCAAGGTGATGATTCATTTTTCATTTTTATTTAGAAAATATTAATATTAATTTTTTATGTCAATAAAATATATAAATTTTATATTTGACTTTACATATTTATGTGATAAACTAATACCAGGTTAGTAATGTTGATGATGTACTGAGCGTGCATCAAGATTTGCAAGACAGTTATTTGAAGGAATGTATGTTAACGGACCCTGATCTTCTTAGCTGTATCACCGGTATATGCGCCATATGCGTAGAATTCTGCAATTTTATGCAGGTGAATCTTTTGTTATATATTTTTTTCTAATAATTATTTAATTCATTGCATGTATAGAAGTATTAACTAACGATCTCTTTCTCTAAGTTGCGACTATTATTTCAATTGGATTCGTTATACCGCTTTACTTATATTAATACATAATACATTTCTGAATATACTAATACATAAATACTTTAAGTCTCATGTTCTTTCCCTTGTATAATAATTTTATATAAAACATTTTTATGTAGCAATTTAAATATATTTTTTATAGATTGATTTATTATTTTCCTTGAATCATGATATTTGATTTGAAGCTATTTTTAAAAAATAAAATTTTATTTAAAAAAATAAATAACATTTAAGAAATAAATAATAAAGATATAGTGGGAAAGAAAACTATAATGGATGAGAGTTTGATATATTAAGTTTTGATATACTAAGTTTTAATATTCTACTAATGTTAAGCGTATGAGCCGCTACTACATTGATGCTGAATTGACATCCATGATCGGTACCTGTCAGGAAGATGTCTATGAATATGAGGTATATCTTCAAAGCTTTAAGCTCGTCCGAATGCATCTTTGTAGTCTTAGAGTCATGAAGAGCATTTCTTTGCGGATGACATCTTTTAAAGATCATTATTATTAAGAACATGTGACTATGATGTGTATATATATATATATACACATATATTATTTATATATATATATTATTTATTTGCGTATATTATTTATTTGCATGGTATAACTTATGTTTTATAAATGTTAATCTTACCAGACACCCTATATACATATGTATAAAAAATATAAAGATCCTCTAGTCAGAATCTGGACATGGAGACAAATGGCGGCAATATATAATATAATTCTTTATTATAACTTTATTTATTGCAGAGTAAGAACGGCGTTTATGGCACTTACAGCACGTCCAACTTTTTCACAATCCGGCCGGACAGCCGAATTGTTCGGCCGTATAGTCGGATTGTAAAAAAGCAGTCAGATAGGCCGGATACCGGATATCCGTTGCATCCTTAAGTACAAAGCAATATTATAATATCTGAAAATATTTGTTATTTTATCCTAAATTATGTATATCTCGTCATATTAAATTAAAAATCTACATTAAAAAATATTGAAATTACATCGCATGAGTACGTACACTGTAGTAATTGTTCTCGAGAATTATAATTTATAATGATATGTATTTATATTCAATTATAAGAAAGGATAATAATTATATTTTTATAATTAATCGTAAAAGGCATGGTACTTGATAATAATTTGTTATTGCAGTTATTTGTTTATTATCTATCATCAACCGCGTTTAATAGAATTATTTATTTTACAACTGTTGGAAGTTTTCTTCACTTTGATTGGGTTATACTTTCAGATCTAAAAGTATAATTCAATCAGTGCGAAGAAAATTTTCAACAATTGTAAAGTAACATAATTTCGGTGCGCAGTTGCAAAATAAACATTTTACTAAAAGTAGACATTATTTAATTAAAACTTCGATATGGTGTATCACATTTTCATTATTTTCAAAAAATTGCTTTACAATTTTATTTGTGTTATATACACTCATGTAATATATTAATTGACTATTTTTTCATAGATTGAGAACAGCTCTACAGCAAAAGATGGAACAGGAAGTTTCGAAGAAACAATCGTATCGTTAGATGAGAAATTTACCAAAGTATTGACACGACTCCTAGACCGAATTTGTGACTTGGGTTGTGATAATAACAATGAGAAATTACTTAATGTGTTATGTCGGTAAGATTTCTATTTGTATAATTTTTAAACAAATTATTTTAGCACTTGGAAAAAATAGCTTTGCTGAAGTCCAATCAAAACGTGATCAATCGAAATCCTTCAATCAATTTGTTAAATAAATTCTATTAAGTGCATATAATTTTTAAATCTTTTCTATCAATTTTAAAATCAAATTATATAAATAATAATTTTAAATGATATATTTAAATTAGGCTTGACTTCAATATGTTTTATACCGATATATTGATACGTCGAGGAAGAGAGAAGACTGACGCACAGCAAGATATATCTGGTTAACAATACATTATTTTTTATCTTTGCTTGCACGCACATGCAGAGACATATACATATGTATACATGAAAGATGAAGATCATTTCAACAAAATGTATTTGTAATTTGCTTTAAATATAAAAATAGTTACAAACAAAGTTCTCGACTTTGTGTGCAATCTTGATTATCCAAGGCCGTGATCATAGATACTGCTTACAGAGGTAAGATACCAAAAGCGTGAATGCTTATAGTAAAAGGAAATGCATTAAAAATGTGATGTTAAACCTAAATATTTGTATAAAAATGGCTGCGTTCAGCACAGAAAACTAATCTATATTTAATGTTTTAATGGATATTATTATTATTATTAACTATATTTAAAAAGACTTTTTTTATTAGGAGTATCATTTTATTATTATATAGAAAAAAAATGTATTGAGAATTGAGAATTTAGATACTAATAAAATTAAATAATGCAATTAGAATATTCTTGGAAAAACCTTTTTGTTTTTTTTAAGTAATTAATTTTTTATTTAATGATACATACATACATTCTTATATACTTTTATATACTTGGCATATACATTTTATAAGATTGCTCCATAAAGATGTACGCTATTACAAGATAGATGGTAGAGCTGGTAGTTGTTCCAGAAGCTTATAGTCTGTTAGAATTGGTCACAGGAGAAGTATGTGATTGTTAGACATAGCTTACTTTTTTAAGACAGTGTTAAGACACTGATGTTCCGTTTAATCTTGTTTGTTGAGTTTTTATAATATCCAATCTGATGTATAAACGAGATGTCAGATTGAAATATAATCACACAATCAACATTGACAGAACACATTGAATCAGGACACCAAATATTGTTTGATGAAACAACTATTATAGCCAAATTCTTGATTTTTTAAATCTATTTCAATCCAATTCAATTAAAAAAAATATATTATTATTTAAGCTGTAAAAGTTTTGGATATTAGAATATAAAAAATAGATATCTTTTATTAACTTCCTTTTATAAATTATAGTATTGCAAATTATTATCGATATTGTTATTCTACAAACTTTGTAGTTTTCAGAATTGTCTCTATTGTACTCAATTTCTGCTGTAGTTTGTCCAATGTAATCATGATTCTCTCATTATCCGTCAATTGATTTTTATTGCAAATAGTACGTTTAGCTTTTTTAATTATATCAGGGTCCATTCTCAAGGTAGTCCACTGCTTGTTGCTCTTTACAGATGCATTGTGAACATACTTTCCATAATGTCTATCATTATCGTAAATATCCAGATTATCATGTGGATTGATAATGATTTTACCATCTCTTAGGAAATGAGGAAACAAAAGAATTCTCTTAGCAAGAAAATCAAAAGGATTCCAAGGCAGTCGCAAATTGCAGTGAACGCAGTGCTCGCCAACCGCTATATCTTCAATGTAGTTAACTAAACGTATTCGAGAAATAAGTCCGACCAACTCGGCCTTACACAGAATCTCAGCAGTGTCACTGACTGCCAAACCATTAAGTAGATTAAACAATACGATAGCGATAAAAAAAACAAATAACATGAACACGATGTGACTCCAAATGGGATGTGAAATAAACGGAATGTCATTGGCATCGAATTCCCCAGTGAGCATGATGATAGTTTTGAAAAGTGAAAGACCAGGATCAGGGAAATTAGTATCGTCGCCGTTTTTGAAGAGTGTATAGAAGGCCAGAGCAAATGCGAAAATAAGAAACAGATAGGGAAACAGAAAGCGTATAAAATTGAGTGAAACGGTCCGGAACATTTCGATGCCGGTGGACAAGCGTGGATGCTGGCTGATGAGGATCACCAACTCCCAGGCCGACAGCAAGATTACTACAGCACCGATTTGAACTCCCGCGCCACTTAACAAAGCAATAGTGAACGTAATCAGTACGATTTCCATCCAGTTCCTTGAGCTCATTAGATAACTCCTAACACAGGAGACAAATTGAAAAATTTCTCGGAGGATGAGCAACAGCAACATCACAACGGTGGAGGCCCATAGGAAATTATTTTGTTGGTTCCAAATAATTCGCAAAGTACTTCCCGAAGTTATGTTGGATCTATTGTTGGTTTCAGTTTGCATCCCATTTTCTATCCTAGCGTCATAAGTCATGCTCAGGATATAAGCGTTTAACAAAAAATAAAAGATCACATAAAAGGCGAAATTTGCGTATAAAACGTGTCGTATTCTGTGCCACTTGAGATAGAGGAAAGAGGAAAGCAGTGGATGTTTCAGTAGATGTTTGAGACCGCTATTGCTGGCGATGTATTTAAACACATCCATTTCGCGAGTTGCTCGATGAGTTTTATATTGATCTATGAATACGTCGTGCGGCATTAAGCAGCAATAGTTAAATTCAATCGTGTACTCGTTCGTTCGATCTTTCCGCGTTTGCAAACAGTCATCGAAGTAGCGCGACAGCGTGTGTGCCGAGATATCTGCGATAGGCGGTGTATTGTACTTGTTCATGTGACCGATGTAGCTACCTCGGTTGAGAAGTAAAACTATTGCTTCTTCGCAGCCAGCTCTGGCTGCGTAATGTAGTGGAGTGTTGCCTTTATCTATTAAAACAGATATAAGTTGTAATAAGGTAATATTGGTAATGAAAGCTTACAAAAAGACGTTTAGAAGAGACGTTTAGAATATAATTCAGATATTTATTTGTTCAGAAAATGCTTGGTCTATTATTTGTGATAGTCATAAATATAACACATTAAAGTCTAGTCTTCATTTCTTTCTAATACTTGGAAAGAGATGAGAAATAATTGAACTTTCGTTAAACGTTAATCGTGAGTTATGAAACTGATCTTTATCGTCTTTGTTTATCTATAGAAAAAGACACATCTAAATATAAGATCTATAATAGTTATACTTACTATCACTGCAACGAACGTTCACGTCTTCTTGTTCCAAGATTAACTTCAAACAATTCAGTCGATCGGGCGTATTGTCGATTCCTCGTTTTCTCGGCATTCCTAGTTCCTGACAAGCACTCAAAAGCAGATCATTTGCTACATTTGGCTGCACCTCTAGCAATACCTGAAGAATTGCATAATCATTCTGCTGAACGGCCTCTTGCGCAGCTTTTCTCACGCTAAACTTTTTTCCTTTAAGTTTTTCCAGGATTCCAATCGTAATTTTGTAAAAGCCTCTTTGTACACTCATTTCCAGCAGCTCTTCAGCTACACTGTAAAGAATCTCTATCTTAATAAACTCCATATTTTTTAGGAAATTTATCTCGTCGTTGATAATCAGGTAATATTTAAGATCGTGCACATTTATCTCACGATTTTCGCTTTTAGGCAGCAATGATATATCCGGCATCTTTTTTTGAATCACCTCTCGCGTTGTCTGATCATTGTAATCTTTGTAAGTGTCAATGTCTGAACACTGTCGGCTTTTCTCCAATATCAGTGTCACCATGTCCCGTTGGCCTTTCATCGCTGCCAAATGAAGAGCCGTCAAACCTTTGCTATTAGGAATATTTGCACTAGCACCGTTCTCCAGCAACAAACCGGCGCACATCAGATCATTCTTTCTCACTGCGATATGCAAGGCAGTCTGCTGTTTCGCCTCGAGATTTGGATTTATTGTTGGTTCCGCTAGCAAAGCCATCAATGTAGGTACGTGTCCTCCTTCTGTAGCGAAATGGATAGGAGCGCGATTATGTAGTTTATTTACTCTATTAGGCTTCGCACCTAAACGCAATAAATACTCCACAAACTCTGTTAAACCATTCTTGCTAGCTATGTCGAGGCATGTTTCTTCCGTGTTCGGATATACATAATTGAGATTCAGAATAGGTGATTGCTTCATCAAATCATGTTCTATAGTTTTTTTGAAAGAACGAAAATTCTTGAATCGTAAGGCATCCAATAGTAGCTTATAAAAAACTTGCGCACTGTCTAGAGTAGGCTTGTAGACACTCAGCAAGCTTTCCTGCAGGGAATTCTCTTCGAGATCCATTTTGCTGTCTGAAAATAAATCTTATATTTACAATTTTTATTTGTTTAAATTTAAAAAGAAATTATTATGGATAAAAATTCATAAATATTTTAACATTATTTTTTTTTTAAACAAGATAAATGGATGTTTCTATGATTAGATTAATTTTTGTAGACTTAGATCAAAACAAAATATCGATGCAAAATGTTGGGGAAAAAATCCAAAAATATTGATATTTAAAATATCGGTGCTATATCGTTCATCTCTAAAATAACTGAAGCTCTCTTAATCGAAATATTTATTAAATTTTAGTTAATTCTGTCTAGTTTGTATCTTCTTAAAAACAAATAATACAAATGAAAAAATATGCAAAAATAATTTGAAAAATTATTTACGTGCAATTTACGTAAATTAAATTAAATAAATAACTTTTTTGATGTTTATACCAAATAAATATAAAATTCAATGGCAGATGCTTGAATTTGTGCATTTTGTTTTAAAAAGAACCATTTAGCTTTCATTGCTTGAATTTCTATTTTTGTTAATGCGAGAATTTCTTTTTACGAAGAGAAATCTTTTTACGGAAATATATGTATAAAAAACTAAATAGACAGTAACGAGACAAAGAAATACAAAGAATCATTATCGCTCACATATTACGTTACATTTAAGTCGCTTACTTTGCGGCTATATAGAGAGCTCTCATATAACGACATTGATCGTGATCTCACCGTCACAATTTATTCAAGTGCCAATTAAGGGTTCCACCGGTTTTATTTTGCACAAATGTTCTCATCACTCTGACATTTTCATTTATCCGTGTACCTTATAATAGATTCAGTCATTTGTCCAGTAAAATCTTGCATTAATCTCTTTGATTGTGATAACAACAAAAGTACATCCGGACGTCCGCTTCCTGTGTTTAAATCGAATCAATTTGTATTATATTCGTATTATATAACACAATCGATAGAATAATTCTTTCCCCATTTCTCTTTTGGTGATTAAAAAAAAAGCGACAAAAATATATATAAATACGAATTATTTAATGTATCAAAAGATGGGCTATTTAAAATTTTATTAATATTTTTACTTCAATATTCTTTATTTTTCTATATTTATTAAAGTATTTATTAAGTATTTATAATCTAGTATTCTAATGTTACTTTTATTTTTATACATAATTATGTATATAAAAATATTTCATTTGAATTTGTACATTTATTGACTGAGTTGGAATGCGTTGATTCTTCAGGTTTCGATAAATTTTTATATCACTGACGCTGATTATCATCAACTTCGCTTATCAACGAAGTTTCGATGACTAATCAAATGAAAGAATTAAAAATTATAGTATTGTGATTAAAGTTCAACACTTGCTTCGGAACTAATAATTAATATGTACAACATTCCTAATAATTTTATTTACAAGGATCTCAAGATTTTACGTTAATCTAAGATCAATAATAAATATTATATTATATATAAGAACAACAATTTTGCAACTCGATATCGATTTTATTTATTATTGTTATTAAATGTTACCAATTTTACATGTTGAAGAAGTGACACGAAACGTGTTGAAGTGTGGTCACGAAACGTACTTGTTAGATTTTATACAATAAATTTTTTAATTATATTTAATTTAGATATCTTGCAGTTATTCGATCACTGACCTGATTTCTTTACAATTTGCATAAAAATATTTATTTACTAAATATCTTTTTTTTAATTCAATATAATTAAATTGTAAGAAGTGTAAGAAATGCAATGATTACAATAATCAATTACAATTATCCATAACTAATTAATATCATTAATATCATTTTCGATATATTCTTTTTTAATTCTATTTGAAGTATTCTTTGATATTATTAATAATTTTCGGCATATTCACACGAATTAATTAAAAACTTTCCATATGTAATCTATTCGTACACATTTATATACTTAGGCAAGTTTTTTTCTCCTCTTAATCACACTATCGTATTAATACAATATTTAATACATAGAAAACGCACTTCCATTCAAGCATCGCGCATCGAGAAACTACGTAAAAAAGATTAAATCAATTTCATATTTTCTTTATAAAAAGGAATTTTGGATTCTCTTACCTATACACTTTGATGAAACTTCCAGCTGTGTCGCATTACTAGCAAGTGTGTTATGCGTAGCGGATTAACAGCAAGCACATTTGTGATTAATAATGCGTGTGACTAAGAATTTTCCTTACTTAACACCTATCGTATTAGCCGTCACTATGTCGACTCGCCCGTTCTGTCAGTGATGGTCAGCAATGAAGAAAGAGAGGGAGAAGAGGATCAAATATTCTCCCTTCTTTGCTGCGTTGCTAGCAACAGTGTCTCTTTTCACGCTGGTATGTAACCGGTTCTTCTACAAATGAAAAGCTTTCAGCTTCGAATAGATCTCTCGAACAAAAAAAAGGTCACAAACAGGTAGATTGTGGAAGAAGATGAGAATTTCATACGATTTTCTTTCTCGTTCTAGATCGTCAGCGAGACTTGTAATTTATTAATTTTACATGTATATATTTAGTTGATATGATACAGAATGTCCCATTTTAATTGCTTCAGACAAATATTTCAAAAAATATGGAAGATACAGGAAAATTCTGATAAAAGTTGTAGGATATCCAAGGAAGCTCTTTACGCTGTAGGCATAAATTCATTCTTATTGTCTATCAAATAATATTAACTAAGAACAAATGATACTTACAAATGCTGTATATAAACGCATTCCATATCGGAGTAAGTTTGATATTCTTGTTCAAATATCGATAGATGTACATTATCAAAAGATATTGACGTCTATAAGTATTGATACAAAATATCGGAGTCCAAAGAGTTCAAATGTATCGATTTAAAATATCGGTTTAAAATATCGCTTATCCCTAGCATTTGCTATATTTACAATAAATATTTCATAAAATTTATAAAAGAAAAATCAAATAAACAGGCGCTGTAGACGGTGCGTTTTGTTTTTTTAAAATAATTCTATATTATTATATCATTATTTGTAATGATATGTTTCAGCTAATTTTTTAGCCTTCCTCAGCAAAATTTCAGTATATGGTACAAAACGTTGATTATCCATGAGTCGTATAAAAATCGTTGTATAATGAAGTAACAATCGATATCATTGTGTGGCAGTAACATTCTTCCATTTTAGAATAAAAATCTCCAGTTTTTATTACTTCATTATATAATGATTTTTATGCGATTCATGGATAATCAACGTTTTATAAAATTTTGTGTATAAATATAATGATATAATATAGAATTATTTTAAAGAAACAAAAACTGCGCATTGTCTACAGCGTCAATTCCCAATTGCCTGTTTATTTGATGTTTCTTTTTATCTTGGGAATTTAGTTCGTACTTTATTTACTACATAAAATTTGTAATAAATATTTATAATTTATATTAATCTAAGACCACAGAAATATTTTACAAAATATTCAAAATATTTCTTACAAAATATTTTGTAAATTCTGTAAATTTTGTTCTATAAAAATTATGTGCTGTCAGGACATCAATAGTTATCGTTGTGCAATTATTGTTATTTTTCACATTATTTTCATTAGTATTTTAAATTAATTTCTTTATTTTTATTAGAAAGCAAAAACTTTTTCTTGTCTATATTCCGAAAATTTATAATATTTTTTTAAAACTAGTTTAATAAAACATATTTTTATTTTAATCGAGTTAAAATTAATTTTGAAAATCTAAAGATTATCCAAAAAGAGAAAGAATTAATTTTATTTTTATTAATTTGTAAGCTCTGATTGTAATTGTAGAAACTTGAATCAAGCACAATTTATTACATTGTAGATTTAATAAAATTATTTTTTTTTATTGTGCAAATTTCCAATTCATTTCATTCCTGCACTTATCATACAACAAATCGAAATGAATTCCGATTGGAATTATTCAATTATTTCCTAGATTTCTATTTTCGAGGGAAAACGGAATAATTCCGATCAAAATCCATTCTAACTTGTTCGACGATAAATGCCCTGCACTGAAAATCTTCATGTGACATTCGCGACAATCTGCTCAATATTTGCACGCGAGGCAAGCTCGCAGGCGCTTACAGTTTCAGATTCTTCCAATCAAATTGCGAGCCGCAAAAGGTGGGGAATGTAAATCCGGGAAACAGGTACATGCCGCGATACCTTGACGTTTATTCCTCAGTCATAAGTTAACGTGTCTCAAGTGCGTATCTGTGTTCAGCACAGAATTAATAAAACACATACGATCGGCGGTAATCGAGTCAACGTAATCATTTTGTGAGAAGAATCGTTGTCAGCTATTCTTATCTCACACTAAGGATCTATCTTGTCTTATTTACAGACTTTTACTAGTACCCGAGTAAGTAAATTTATTTTATAAAATTAAATACTCTTACTGTGATGATCGAAGATTATGCGAATATATTGTAAATTATTTCGTACAAAGCTCACAGGAAAAAATTAAAATATATATAATAGAGGATAGTAAATGACAAAAAGATAGTGTAGAGCAAAATTATATCCCATGATACATATTCTGATATTGGAAAAATATAATGTCCTTAATGATATAATAGCGATAATCCATCTAGGATAATAGAAAGCAACACTTTTTTTTATATAGAATATTCCGCGAAAACACTGACGAACTTAGAATGAGTTCTAGAAATTATTTCAAAATAAGCAAAAAAAATTCATATACTATTCACTATAAGATATCAGTTCGATTATTGAGATATAGACAATAATTTTATTAATATTGTAACAGATAAAAAATCTATAATCTTAGGCTTTCAATTTATCTTATTTGCTTATTGATAATCACTCACTTAAATACTATTTGAAATAGAAAAATAAAATGCACTTCTGCATATATAAGTTAAGAAGGAAACTTGATTTATAAAAAAGAGCCAAAATAAGTTTTGGATCACTTAATGGTTTCCAATAAACAATTTTTTTATGTTGCATGATCTAAAAAAATGTCAAAAATAATCATCATTTAAAAAAAAACTCAATCCACAAAGCTTTAATTAATTATTAGTAAATAAATGTCTTTAAATATTTTTTTGTCGCTCACTTTCCCTTTCTCTCCTCTCTTTCCTCTTTTCCTTATCTCTATCTTTTCTTAGTTTTCTTAATGTCTTGCTTTTCTATTTCTAAATCTTTCTCCCATATCTTTTTTATAATTTTTTTTTATCTTCCCTTAATTTTACAAATTCTTATTTTTTGGCATTTTCTTATATTTAAATATTATCAAAACACCTACAATAACACATTCTTGTGATGTATAAGTATTATTTATATTTCTCTCCGCAAGGAAACTATCGGAGAACTTATCTTAGAGATGATTCTAAACAAAAAAGTTCATGTAAACTATAAGTAAATTCAACTATAGTTATTAAGATATGAAAAATTTAATTTTTATCAGTAATGCAAAATTTGTTAATAACCTCGTCTCGCTCAAACCATCAGTTTTCTCAAAATATGCAATGTGTCATCCCAAATATTTATCTGATATTGAAATTGGCATTTATGAAGACGTTATCGCGCGCGTATATACAAGCTTTCTATTCATTATTATTTCTATTACAAATTTCTGAATAATTGTCTCAGATTGTTTAAAAGTGTCAAGTAAAATCATGTATTGTCTTTAAATATTGAATGAAGAGAGAGAGAGAGAGAGAGAGAGAGAGAGAATGTG